>NC_091502.1:11573894-12198894 GCF_947461875.1 Haliaeetus albicilla | reverse complement strand
TGGTTTCATTGATGTTTCTGTTGATTATTTGTGCTAATGTAAGTTAAAGCAGAATGGGTCTGCAATGCCAAAAAGGCTTTCAAATGAGCTATTGCCAGATTGATGACAACATACAGCAAAACCTGTAATCATTAGTGATCAGCTATAGCTGCAACCAGCCTATCAATTCAGAACCAGTTTTACTGACATGCAGGATACAGTACTGTGGTGGGATGATCCTGGCCAGCAGCTAAGCACCTACACAGCTGCTAGCTGACTGCCCCCCAACTGTGGGATGGGGGAAATAATAGGAAGGGCAAGAGTGAGAAAACTTGTAGGTTGAGATAAAGACAGTTTAAAAGTGAAGGAAAGAGAAAAACAAATCAACAGCTGATGCAAAGGCCCCACCTCCCACAAGCAGACCAATGCCCAGCCAGTCTGATCAACAGCTACTGTGGAAGACAAACCCCCCGCGCCTTTTTTTACTTATTGCTGACAGTGACATCATATAGTATGGAATATCCCTTTGGCCAATTTGGGCCAACTGACCCAGCTGTGTCCCCTCACAAATTCTTGCCCACGCTCAACCTTTTTGCTTGTGAGGGCAAAATGACAGAGAAGGCCTTAATGCTGTGTAAGCACTGTTCAGGTACAGCCAAAACATTAGTGTTTTATCAACACTGGTTTAGTCACAGATCCAAAACACAGAACTATATGGGCTGCTATAAAGAAAATTAACTCCTTCTCAGCCAGATCCAGTACAAGTAGAAAGAGTACTTAGTGCCTAATCTATTGGAAACAGACTTAAATTCAGTTAGTGAATGGACTGCAGAACTTATTCTTACAAAAGTAAGTGCAGTTCATTTCTTGGAGACCATGACTATAGTTTGCTATTTTTCTGCTAATTATGTAGACAACAGCTGCTCAGAGTGCCTGGTGCCTCCTGGCAGACTCCTCGCCTGTAGAGAATAGCATGTGTGTCCTGGGGAGTAGGAGAGAAGCAGCAGGAGCTGTTTTGTGCTCGTCTCCACACGTGGTGAGGTTAGGCAACAGCTGTGTTGTTCACTTGGTTCCAGGAACTAAAAAACATTTCTGGGTTTTGTGGTACAGATGTAGTCCAAAAAAACCCCTTTATTTCCTCTAAGTCTGGCAGTGATCTGATGCCCTAAGGTGGACCCAGAGCTGGAGGACAGTTTCATCCACAGCTGAACTTGAATGGGATGCCTTCATCTGCAAGGCATTTAACCACTGAAATACTTCCAGTGACCTGAAGTCAGGTGTTAACACTAACCTCTAGCTGAAGCAAAGTGTAATTTTGTTTGTACACAGGGAAAGGAAAAGGAGATTCACAGACTTGAAGAGTCAATGTAGTGTGCTTAGATCGTGTTTAATACCTTCTCTATAGCTTGACACAGCCCTACCTTTCATTAGCAGTTCTGCAGATCTGTATTCACTTGCATTGACTTTCCTTTCAAGAAGGATGAGCTGTTCCTGCAGCAGCTGTGATATAACTTTTATGAATCTGAGGGTGCACAATGCATTCCATTAACAGAGAGAGAATTATGTTTTACTGGAAGTGTTGGAGGAACTCTGCCTCACCCCTTTGTACAATTTCTACACAGCAGTCAACAGAGAACCACACTTTGTGTTCATGAAAGCACTGCATGGCTTCCTGAATTGCTTCTTATGTGCATAATCTGAATGCAAATTGCAGCTCTGTGTTCATTATAGGTACAATAAAATAGCAGTAAGTGTTGAAATTTATAACTGACTCAATTTGCTTTAAATGATGTGTGCTTTATTGCCTGTTAATGCACAGTTGCTGCAGTAAACTTTGCAGTCTTGTTATTTTATAATGTTTTACCGTGCATATTAGAACAGCACGCTCACACTAGCATAGTTAAGAATGAGTTGCAGTTTCCATTACAAACTTCTGTTTTCAGTCGTAAAGACTCACTCGCTGCTCTAACACAGTGCATGAATTTTAGATCTGTGCTTTTTCCTTAGTAGCAGCCAGATTGGCTAATTCCAAATAATTTATGTATGAATACAAGAAGGCATTTGTTGGAATTTGGATTAATTTTCAACCTTGTATTTAAAAATGCAAGCGGCTGTAATTTAAACAAGGAAAACAGTTATTTACAGGAGCTGTTGTGGTTTAGTTAAGTGAACTCTTTTCCACTCTGTTTTCCTAGAAAGTAACGGAGGGCCTACATGACGTAAAGTCATAATGACCTGATGTAGACCTGTATGTTAAATGAGTCAGTCCAGTTGGTCAGTGGGGCTTCTGCCTTAGTGAAGAGTACAAGGCCAGTTTTATTATGAGTTGAAGTCCACATAGGCAGATGTTTCCCAGAAGTTAGGTTTTTATGAATGCTTAATAAGGAAGAAATCCAGATAATCTTTTTTAATAATAATTTTGCATTCACGTTACATTTTGCCTCTGGAGACTTCATTGCACTATACAAAGAAGAGTACTGGAGGTACTGCTCCCTGCACTTATTCTCTAGAATGGAGGACACAGGTACTAAGTAGGCAAAATACATGGTACTAGTTAGTGACTCAGTATTAGAGAAAGGATAAAAGTAGACGACTGGTTAGTTATTGAGCAATATTGGGTTTTAGGCTAACCTCTCTGTTTTGGTTGTTTGGGTTTTTTTTACTTTTCTACCTCAGGTTCAAGTACTTCCAAAGAAGCTGTAGAAGTCAGTATTTCTTAATCAGGAAACCTAAATGCGGCTGATATAGTTCTGGAAGAATACAGAGATGTGCATCTGTGCCTCGCTCTTACTAAAAACTCATGGAAAGTATGTTGGGAAAAGAAAAGGATGGGGCAAGAGTGGAGGTCCATGCTCCAAGACGTGTTCAAATGCAAGATTTTTGGGAGGATTTAGGCTTACACAAATCTTTCTTTGAAAGTCAGTGAGAAACCCTCACACTTCCTGGCTGTGTGTTGCATGAAGGTATGGGGTTTATTTTGGCAAACTGGAACCACTCTGTGAGAGTCCTTAGCAATCTGTTGAAGTTACAGGTTCACCATGGGCAACATCAAGATGAAATAGGGCATAATGTTCCACTGAGATGGCAACTGAGAGGAAAAATGGAAAATAAGTAACTCAATGTACTTGCCCATGAAGTCATGTACTAACCAACTGGGTAGAAGTTCATGTGCTCAGCTGCAGCATCTTCCCAAAATGTTAGTGACTCTTAAGGAAGAGAAATCAGGAGCTAGTGCATGTGCCACAACATCCCTCTGGGCAACTCTGTTCGCATATATTAGGAAATGGTGGAAGTGATTAACCTATAAAACTATTTGCTATCTGAGACCATTTCAGGCAAAAATGAGGCACAAATCACATTCCCCATGTCCGCTGCTGAGCTGCTGTGTCACAACGGGGACTTCCATTTCCTCTGCAAAATACCTGGAAAGCAACACAAAGTGGCAACATTCCATGATTGTTCAAAAGGCAATGTGACATATAGATGCACAATAGTTGCAAAAAACTCACATCAAAGTCATTGTTTCAAGGGCCAAATGTTTCCTGAGCTGAGAGAGACAGGGGTAGCACAGCCCTTGCAGATCTTCTCCACCCTTGCCCAGAGCCTGCATGCTGAGCTGCGAGGTGGCCCTTCATCTGCATCCTTATCCTGCACTGGTGAGTGCTCATTAAAGAGGACATGTTTTGTTTAACAAGAAAATCCCCTGCATCGTCTACTGTATAAATCAGCTTCCCTTGGACTTCCCCTGAGTTGCAGCATTACATTTCTGGGAGCTGCCGACAGCCCCCGAGGCAGAGTTAAGCTGAGCTGAGGACAGCCAAAAAAAGAGGCAGTTTCCATGTGCGCAGGCTTTTTATTGCATTTCAACTTTGCTCTAAATACTTTTCCCTTTTGAAAGGATGAATTAAGCAATGCTTTGCAGTGACAGGGACATCTTCAAAATAACCATTTGCTGACAAAGACAAGTCTTTCAGCATCCACATCACAGGGTGACCTGCAGAACAAGGTGTGGGTGGTACCAAAGGGGGCTACAACCTGTGCCCCAACTTAACCTCTTCACCCAGCATTTAATACCCACCCCAGGAGGGGGTGGATCAAGTAAGCCTGTAGGAAACCCTGCTGTGCTGTTAGCCAGGTAAGCACAGGGTAGGCAGTATTTGGGGGAGCAGAGCTGAGCAGCAGCCACTGGCCTCTCCCTGTGCCACCTTCCCTGCTCCCCCAGTACCAAATGGTACTCAAAAACAAGCATGCAGGGCCACGGAGTGATGGGGCCATTTTCCATTAGACATCTCTCTCTTGTCAGGAGAGGCAGAAAGACCCAATCTATTTAGCACTGTGAATTCTTTGTTCATCTACCCACACAGCTGATCTGCTTTTAATGACACCTTCAGTAATCGAAGGTGGCACACAAGCCATGAGATTAGTACAATTTCTTGCCCTTTCCAGTTGTTTCACATATAACATGATTAGGAGCAGCGATAATTTTCATGGCACTTGTGAGATCCATGTGGAACTTATTTTCCAGCTACTTCAACTGTGATCTGGCAATGACAATAATAATGTTGTTGATGTAGCAGCAGTGCTATAGCTGTGAAGGTCTAAGGATATAAACAGTGCAAGGTCTGAGGAGAGTGGTTATATCTTTTATCAGACCTACTAGATGCTGTTAAAAATATTATATGCTTCCAGGCATGCAAGACTCAATACCACGTACAGACATCTGTTTTCTCCATCTGTGAGTAAGTCTAATAAAAATAAAAAAGGAGGGCTCACTGTGTAACCTCTCTCCTTTCTGTCAGAGGTTAACGGTTCTTAAGGACACTGTAGTTTGGCTCAGACAGACAGCAAACTAGAGAAAAAATTCTTGAGGATTAATGTGTATTCCGCTGTATGCTGTGGGGCAAATGCTTGGTGACTGCTTCTCCCTCTCTGCACAGAAATTATCTATGCAGGGGATGCTGAACTCCCCCCCAGAAGAGCTCAGGTGAAAAGCTATAGCTGCTAATGCAGCCTGAAAACAGTGGTACTGCCTTTGATACTGATGCTTTGGGATCAACTTCAGGAGCTGGATGTTACTGTACAAATCCACAGCTCTGACTCTCCCTCTGCCTACCCCAGGCTGTGGTGCGGACAGGGGCAGCCCAGCACAGAGTTCTGTGTTGTGCAACCCAACAGACTCCAGTTTCAAGATATTGCCACAGCTGTGGTTTCTGCAACACGTATTTATCCTAATTCAGTTGCCATCAGTTCTTCTATGGCTCTTCCACGGGACTCAGGTGTGGCCCTGTGTGGATATCCCATACTTTTGTTTCTAATGAAAGAAAAAAAATAAATCAAAGCAAGCTGAACACCAGTGTGAATACAAAGTCTTGTGGGTACTTAGTGCACTAGAGAAATACGATTTCATCATGTGCCTTATGATATCTATTTGCATAGAAACGATGTAAAAATTATGCTGTTGTAGAAAATCCCCCTTTGGAAGTATTGTATAAATCCTTTAGATGCAAACAATCTCTTCCTAAAAGCACAAATGAGTTAAACTTATTTTAACTTCTTTACCCAAGACAAATTACTGCAGTGATTAAACGCAGCTCAGGAGCCACTTGGAACATGGTGCTACTAAACTATCACAGACAAGTCAGCATGGACTGAAGGGAAAGTTAGATCCATATTCAGAAAAAAGATAAAAAAATACCAAGGGAGTATTATCACAGTGACACAGGGAGAAAAGTGATAAAATTAAAAGTAACAAGGGAAGTACAAGTTGCAAAGAGGAGCTGCTGCATAAGGTATGCCTTTTTAAAGCATCAGAATTTTAGCTCTAGCTGAATGTAATCTTGCAGTTCTAGTCTGACAGGACATGGCTTTCCAAGAACATTTGGAAAGTAAAAGCTTGAGGAAAAACATGGTGTTCAATCTGGGACTAAGCAAAACCTTTAATCAGGATGGGCATAAACAGGGTGGGCAGCAGCACCTGCAGTTATGAGGTGTCTAGGGTAACATAACACTCAGGCACATGTGGTTTTTTCTTTTATTTCACTTTCCTGGACATCAGTGGGTTTTTGGTTTGGGGTTTTTTTGGTTTTTGGGTTTTTTTTTTGGTTTGGCTTTTCACATTTATTTTTATATATATAGACACGAATTCACATATATTTTTATATTTTTTCCTGCACTGTTGGCTTAAAACGTGCACTCTGCTGGAGAATATAACACAATGAATTTTGCCAAAGTGGAAGGGATTGTCCCCACTCACTCCTGCCCTTATCTACCATTTTTAGTGTGCCAGGTCTGAAGTTACAGAGCAACTGTAGGTGAGAATTTAAGAAATACAGAGACTTCCTTACTGAAAACATAGACAAAATATAAAACTTTTCTCTAGCTTTACAGATAAATATGAACTAAAATCCTAGATCCAAACACCCTTCAATTTTGGAGAAAATTCAGACCTCAAATTAAATTGACAGATCTACTTTAAGATTTTCTCAGATGGGAAGAGACATTTTAGGCTGGAAGAGATAATGCTGCAAAGACTGTGGCTTCAGATTTACACAGCAGCTGAGCCAGAAGCTTTCAGGATTTCCGTTCAGGACTTCCCTGAGTGCATTCTCCCTAAATGCTACTTTACGTGCCTGAGGTTCTTTTTGGAGTTTCTGGCCATCAGATATATCTGAAAAACTTATGCACTCTCCTTTCAGCCAAAAGAATTGCTCAAAAATTGCTGGTAACAGTAGACTTTTATCTTTTGTATAGGACAGTCACTGAAAAGGAAAATGTAATTTTTGGCAAGTTTGTGGCAGGAGGAAACATGCTGTTTATCCAGTTTGGAATGCTTTTCACATTTAGTAAGAGTGTAATTTAGGTAAACTTTTAAATTAGTTATGGGAGGTATGTTATAAACAGGCATTATAAAAAAAGAAAGAAAACCTACAAGACTGAATGTCTGGAAAAATAATTCCTAAATGTGAAGTTCATTAAGCTGCGGTAAAATGTCCCAAGAGTAGCAGTGGTCAGCTGCTCAGCTCTTCGGTCAAATAAAAGTAGTCTGGACAAAGTATTGCAAAACACCCTTTAGGGAACAATTTTGTAGTGGCCAGGAAAATGGAGTAGGTGAACTAATAGGTCTTTTTCATCTCCATGTTCTATTACAGTACGGTTGTTTGAAGAAAATTTGTGTATTTAACCTCCGGCTCATGAGTCTGAGAAAGCTGTTACAAAATCTATGTAGCCATTGAAATGTATACAAAGGTATAATGGAATATAAATTTAAAAGCAAAGGAAACCCCAAAAGAGTTAGGTACAAAATATATCTGTGTGTAATGTTAAAAGTCCTGGTCATCTATGACATATATGGTAATTTCAAGAAGCTTCTGGCATTTTGTTGGGGACTGTGTGTTTTTTTCTGTTCCAGCAGCCATTAGGAAAGCTTTAATAACTAATAGCAAATTCTCACTGCAATCAGCCTAAAACAACATCTTTTTAATGCCCTGCTGTCTTTTTAATTGGCACCTTTAGAGCCGCGAACTAAACAGAAGCAAATAGTTTAAATGTCACTTAGGTTTACATCTTTTTCAGGGCACCTAGGGTAACAAATTGACTAGTGTCCGTGCAAATGAGGTGTTTTTTTAGTGTAGGCATGAATGCCTTGATTGTCATAAGGGTGAAAATGACCCTGAATTGCATGCATGCTGGTGTGAGTAGGGTTTTGAGTGGGCTGCCTGTTCTGGTGAACAGGTTATCTGTCCCTTTTACAACCATCCTATTTCATCAAAGCTCCTCCATTAGGCTCTGTTTGTAACTGATGCCTTAAACTGACTGTGTAGAGGTCCCCTGTGTTTATATGGCATGGCAATAGCAGTAGCTGAGCTACGGAGGTTATCGCCAGATTACACCAGCTAAGCTCCCACGGAACATGATGTGCTTGCTTACACCCGATACTTTTCTCAGAAAAAATTTGAGAATGATTTGCTGAAGTGCCTTGAGGCCCCCTTGGCTATAACAATTGTTTCTCTGCTTTCTGTTACAGAGTGTGTGATTCTGTTGGGCAAACATCCCATACAGACACCTCATCCTGGTGTCTCCATTTTGCATCAAGTCTCATTATTATGGTGTCTCAGTTTCACATTGACTGTGCTCAGGTTAAGGGAAAGAAGTGCCTTCCTGGCTGTAAACCACGCAGACAGAGCTGAGCTAGGGTCTCTCCTTCTGGTGGTGCCTCCGCGGGGACCAAAACTCAGCAGCTCAGGCCATGCTTTCTGCAATATCCCCTGCTGTCAGTAAGTCTTATACGTGTGAGTGACAGGTTCATTACCTTCTAGCTATAGGGTTCTGTAGGGCTTCTCTCAGTTACGCATAAGGAGGAACAGGAACCACAACATACATATTCATAGGGGTTCAGACTCTGCAGGGCTCTTAGGGGTAAGAACAGCCAAACACATCTTTTTGTGCTGGTGTCAGCAATAGCTATCCAGTAACCCAGTGATTTTTTACAATAATGAGACCAAGGAAGAGTTGAGTTACCTGATAGCTCAGGCAGAGATGTCACATAGTTAATTAAAAAAATGCTCCCCATCTTTCTCTACATGCTGAACGGAGGGAAAACAACTGAACTTGCCCCTGCTACACCTTGCTCTGACATGCTGAAATAGCACCTATGCCTTGCTCAAGAGTGAAACTCATTACAGTCATTCTTACAAGAAGCTTTACCCCATGTAATTTGGACCAGTGGGGCATTAAGAAGGTCTAAAGCTTGCTCTCCTGTACGTTCAGTTTTTGATGGAATTCAGTTTCTGTTTCATTTAAGTACATTTAATGATGTTTGGAGTCACTTGGTGACTCCCAGCAGCTGCCATGGAAGTGCCAGCTGTGGCTCCTGCAGTCTGTCTTTGCTTTCCATTCAGGCTTTTGACGCAGCTAAAGATTCAACTTTTTTATTCTTTTTTGTCAAATGCTATATTTTCTTGCTTTCTCTTCCTCTGGTGCCTCTGGACAAGTAATATAATTCTGAGACCAATAGTTGTTATAAATAATATAGTTCCTGCTCTGGGGAATGAAGACTTGACAAAGGGAGGCATTGTGCATTGAAAATAGCAGGAATGCAGCAGATCTGTCATGCAAGACCACCAGCCCTATGTGAGCTACCGTGGAAGTTCACTCAGCTTCAGTTTGCCTTTGGCTTCTGTGCTTCAGTTGGGAAAAGATAATGGATTTTAGATTATTCTTCAGATTTTAGGACATACCAGACTCGAGTACTTTGTGATATATGTCCATGATAAACCTATGTATTTACCACAGATCTTGGCAAAAAGACTCTTGCCTAACACTTGGGGCCCTTTTTATTTTATAAAATGTGCAAGGACACACAAAGGGAGATGTTCTTTAAAATCTGAACTGCAAGTCTGGCTTCTTAATTTTTAGGTTTAATTCTCAGCATCAGGGAACTTTTGGGGCTCAGTTTGTGCTTACCCTTTGTCATACATCAGTGAGGAAGACTCATCTGTACTTCCTTGTTGTACCTAAAACAGAAGTTTGGTAACATTTCAATTCCCACTTTATGCTGAGGACTAGTCTTTAGTTTTCAGTTTCTCCCATTTGTACACCTGACCTCTGGCTTGAGGAGTCAGTAGCAGGATGCAGCTCCTTTTATGCTGCAGTTCATTACGTTAACCATTTTTGTGTTTTCATTCCATATACTTGTTCCCAGAGAGACTGTGGTGGGTGTATCTATTTTTAGAAGTAAACAATGACAAATATTTCCATCTGGACAATAATAAAAATGTTGCTTCAGTAGAACCTAAAGTTTGACTCACAAGGAAACAGACTTTTGCCATACTTTGAACTTTTAAAGTGAAAAATTAGAAGACTATGTACGATAGGACTGAGGAGGATTTTCAATGGCAGCTGTGTCTGTCAGACATCTAATTGTCAATGACTTTTCTCTAGAAAAGTTTTAGGCCCCTAACTGGTCTTTAGTGCCTTTGAAAAATCTCTTCTTGCCTAGTCCTGTGCTGTACACACTGTGTGGAAACAATTTTGATTATCCCAGAGCTGCTTTCCTTAGGATAGCCAAAATGCAGCCATTTAAAAGGCACATGCCTCCAGTGAGTACTCCCTGGTAGCACATTTCTGTAAAGCCTTAAAGGCAGGGACGAATCCCCCACAAAAACCCGTATAGGACAGAGCACTGTTGTTTGAATAGCAAAACCAACAAGGTTATTACTTTGAGGAAGCAATGGAAGTTGGCACTACAATGTGTCAGAGGAAGGTTAAGTGAGCTAAAAACTGCAGGCCTATTTAATTAAGTAAATAGACTATCAATCACAAAGAATAACTGCCCTAAATAATAGGTTTATAAACCTTGCAATCTTGTTCCACAGATTCCAGTGTTGTCCTCTTTTCATTATGCAGAACTGGAGATTTTCACTGAAGAATCAATTCTCTGCAGGACAGCAGTTACAAGCTCCTGGCAATTTAGGGGAAAAAATGGCCAGATGCTCAGAATAGGTTTGACACTTAAAATGAAGAGATAGATACAGTGTCACCAGTCCCAAGTGTGCCAAGCTCATGGGTTACTTCGGAATTTTAAGTTTTCAGAAGGTAATAAATATCCTTAGGACTTTCCTTTATTTTTCCTTTATTCTGTAACTTCTTCATTAATATTTTCAGGTTGGAAGGGTGAAGTGTGCTTTATATATTTTTAACCAAATACTGAGCTTCTGCTATAATTGTGTAGCTCTTGTAACTTGCTTCAAATAAAAACACCAAACTGCAGAACCTCTGAGATAAGCCTATGAGGTCTAGCAACAGAGTGAGTTTCTTAACAAATGCCAGAGAGAAGACATAACAATAAATTCAAGCTGTTATGAGCCATTTTTAATGGAGATGCCTTAGATCTGATGCTAAATTCTGAAGTATTCAACAGACTTATTATAACTTGTGTACAGTCCACTAATGCTCTTCCCCTGCATCCAATAATGATGCCACACCTCTGCAGGCAGTGACCCCTTCCATGGTGATAGGTGTCCAGTGGTCTGAGGAGATGATTGGGGCTCCCCCACCTGCCAGTGTGCCCCTCTGTTCCTTCATGTGTGGGGATGAGTATTAAACCACACAACCTGACAGTAATGACCATGTAAAAATTCAGACCTCAGCTACACTTTCTGTGATCATAGGATGGCAGAAAAGTTGCCTTAGGACCTTTGTCTGCAGTAAAGGTTTATAAATATGTGTAGATAATCCCTAATAGATGTTTATGTTTAGTGGGGTTTTTTAAATCCAAAGAAAGGAATTTTCCATCATTCTTGCTTGGCCTGCTCTGCTGTTTATCCAGTCTTAGATTGGTATTAAAGAAATTTTTACTTTAAACTGCTTTGCTAAAGGTTAATCTTGCTGGCCCTACTCTGAGCAGCACTGGAGAAGTACTACTTATTCTTCCGGAAGACATGTTAACAGACCTGTACCTATAAGACACAGGCTTACCTAAACATTTTACTGTAAACTATCCAAATTTACTGTCTTACAAGCTAGGCAATCCTCTCTAGCATGGCTTACTTGAAAGTTGTATGGGATATGTAGCCTGCTGAGTAATATTTCTGGACAGATTTTCCATTTTTTTCTCCTAGGTCATAGCATGTTGGGGGGGGAGGGGGAAAGGCACTTACTGGAAATGATGGAATTTCAAAGCATAGGAAATACAGTTTTGTAGAGACATTAAGGGCAGTAAGGGCAGCTTCTGTTTAAGCTAAGTTGACTTTCCTCTCTCTGTCGTACATCATACCTGATCCTGAGAAAAGCTGACCTTTCATCCTCTCCTATTCCTTGGCAAAATTAATGGAAGTTATCCTGTTGTATTATAAGCGATTATGAGTTTCAGCTGTATTGCTCCAAATTAGCTTAACTGGCACTGAAGTCACTGTTGATCCCTGTTAGCCCAGAAGAGTTACATTGCTGTGCCCTTTATCTGCTTTATATCTTGGACTAAGCTTCCTGTTTCTGTTCTCGGTAAATATCTAAACCCCCATCTGCTATGAAATGCATTAAAATAAACCTTGATCTACCTGAAGCCTGACATATTTTTATTGAACAACTGTTCTGAAACAGAAGAAAAGGCACTTTTCTTTGCTTACCAATACCTGACTTTGGAAGGTCTTATTGCTTAGATCACCAGTCAAGCCTGAGTATCTCCTAGAGCAGGATGCTTGCAGGTAATCAAGAAATAAATTAGAATGCTATTAGGGAAACATTCTAACTCAAACTTCTTTGCTAAGGTTAGAAATAAAAGAGTTTTATAGCCCTTTTTTAGAATGTAATTGGGAGAAAATGTAATAGAGAAGTGGGTGGCAAAAGGAAGACAAACAATTTATAAAACTTTTATCAGTTCTTCCTCTATCTTTTTAAAGTCCTGTTTGTCTTCTGCATCTTGGGTACCTAGTAGTCTACAATGAGCTATTTTTAGACCTGAACCCTGGGGGAAGAAGGAGGTTGTATTTTGGTCTGCTGATCTAACCCCATGGGCACTGTATTGTTTCTGAGCTGAATCCCAAGCAGAAAGAAGCACCACAACTTGGATGCTGCTAAAATCTCATGGGAACTCAGTTCTCGTGTAGTTTCAGCACCTGGTAGAGGCAATTTTCTAAGTTCCGTATCTTGAAGGTTCCTGACACTCAAGACAATGTTCATCTGGTAGTTTTATCTGCTTCTGTGATAATCCCAATATTTGGGATCAAATCTCATGGGAGCTGGTGAAGGGAATAGGAAAAAACCATCTGCTCTAGTTTATACTTAACCATGGGCCAAACTCCAGCTCTTCTACAGGGATCTTTCAGTGTCTTTCCCATGACATGGGTTATTCAAAAGTAAACAGCAGCAGAACACAACATGATTTTAATTCCCAATTTATTCAGTCAGCCACTAAGTTTTCCAACCTTTGTTTTAAAAACCGCCAACACTTGCTAATTAGGACTCCCTTCTTTCTCCAGCTGTTAATGGGCACAAACAAGACCAATTTGAAATATGTCTAATCATAGCACTGCCTGATTCGGTCTTCATACAACAGCTATTACCCTAAGGGACAAATTATGTCTTCAATTGCACACACTCATTCCATTCACCAAAGACTTGACAGTCCATCCATCAGAGGGAAAATATATACTGTAATTAGCTGCACAGGTGACATATTTATTCCTTTTTTTAAACCTCTATTTATTTTGCATATATGAATATACATGTGTAGTGATTTATTTGTTGTGGATTATAGTTTATTTTTTACTCTAGTGGTTCTGTTTTCTTTAAGACACTGTCCTTTATATCTGTGCACAAGCCTACAAGGAACCTTGAAGAAACCCACTCTCTTTAGATATGTTTCACAAAACATACTCACATGAACCCAAGCTACTCTGTAGCTGCAAATTAATCTCAGAAAAACTGTGTTTATTGTCTGTTAAAGCTTGATAATCTCTCCAGTATGACTGTAGGCTGCAGGTCCTCTGCCACAAAATTGTACACCATCTCTTGTGGAGGCGCAGACTAAGCTTCATAGCCTGCTTAGACTGAGGACAGAGATAACAGCCAGGGTGGCTTGTGGATTATCCTCAGCCCATGACTCCTGCATGCATGGTGGTTAAATGGCACTTTGCAGCAGAAGAAGGATGTATTTTGGAGGAAGGGGTAGGGAGGAGAAAGGAAAGCATCAGGGCTCAGCTGTGGGTGGAGGTGGGGAAGAAGGACTTGGAGCACTTGTGGCCTGAGGAAAGGTGGACTGGAGGCATGAGTTGTCATCCCTAAGGTTAGGGGGTGGAGAGGGAAAGGCAGGGCTGGCTTGAGAGTGGTTTTGATCTATACTCATGCAAGAAATTCCTTTTCACCTCTTGTCTCAGTGCCTTCTGCTATTGCTTCATTTGTTATGGACTACTGATTGGCAAAATTTCTAATGCCTTTGCAGAGGAAGGGAATGAGTAAACCAGTGTTTGGAATTTGGATTTGAAGCAAGTCTGAAGCTGTTTTCAAAATATCCTGCATTAGGGTGACATAGGCCGCTGAAAATGAGGGGAAACTGCCTATCAGTCACTGGACATAGGGTTTATGTCCAGTGAAAGGTAGAAAGCTGAATGTAAACCACTCACTCCAAAGAAGGTAAAAAGTAGCTAACACTTCACAGGTATTTAATTGCCATGTTCATTTTCGTCTAGCTTTTGTCCTTGTATTTTCCTAACACTAACCTACTTACATCACCGAATTCAGCTTCCTAGTCAGTGTGTTATGCTCTTTTTTTTAGTGCTGGATCCACAGATAATTTGAGGGTCACAGCCCCCAGTGGTGCAGGTTAAAGGCAGTTGTATTTTAGCTGTGAAGGTATTGGTATATCAGATGAGGTAGCAGCTATTATACAAACACCTGTTTCCAGAGAAACTACTGGACTACAACTGGACCCAAGGGGCAATCTCCACAAGATAATATGAGTCTGGAGGTCCAGAGCCTCACTGGATATCAAACCCCATCTGGGTACCCCCCTCTATGACTGTTAGCTAAGGGTATTACGTGCCCTGCAAAGTCAGAGCTGAGGAACTGAGAGTTTGTGGAATTAGATGGGGGGAAGGGGGAGACATAAAGCATCGTTACTAGGTAGTCCTGCTCTCCCCTATAGGAATATTCCTGGATTTCTAAACATTGGCTGTCCATGATGATCTTTTCCAAACTAATAACATTACCAAGAATTTCGTAGAAGTTTCACTGGCACTGTGAAAGCTGTTAAAAATATAGGTCTTCTGGTGATCTACATGCTAGACAAAAGGTTTGCATTATCTGACAAGCACATAAAATTGGTTCTGCACCTTCAGTCATCTGACTGCTTTCAGGACTTATTAAAAAGTAAAATACAGTCCACCCCTGTGGTTTCTGCTAGTATGATCTACCAGTGCAAAGATGGCCTGGCATGTAGGCAGGACTTCTGCTACATAGATGAATGGATCAGTGACAGATTAAATACAATCCAGAAGAAACTATTCATGGTCTCCAGATGAATATGAAGACAGCAGCTGCTCTCTGCTACATGCCTGCAGGAAAGAAATGGTTTGGAATTGGTAAAGGAGGAAAAACCGTGGTCTGATCTGGTCTGAGCATCTCAGCTCAATGGTTGGAAGAGCTTTCTTAAGATGGCTTGCTGTGGGCCATAGCCTTTATCATCACTGCTGCTTGCCAGGAAGAGTTACCTGCATCCTGACAGGGAGGGGAGAGCAGGCAGGCAAGCAGCAACAGTATTTAAATGCAAAGTGTATATTAGCATAAGTTGTCAGATAGTGAAATACTGCTCTGTTGTTGCTCCTGACTCTAATCGCAGCTGCCATGAATTTGTGTTCTAGCTTGTAAGTTAATGTATTAGTTATATTTCTGCCAACACAAGAACACAGTTAATATTCCTTGTAACTAGCATATACTATAGTTTTGCTTGCTTTTTATGTATTACAGAAGTTTCAGTGATTTCAACTAATTTGAATTTGATCTTCTTCCCCCCATGACTTCAACAAGTGACCCTAATCCTTCACAAACCAATGTAAAAGCATGTTAATATTTGCACATAGCAAAAGCTCGGCTCAGGATTTTTGGTTAAGACTACGTTTTCTTACTAGGAAAGAAATAATGTAAGTTACTTTTTTCAAGGGAATGGCCTCTGAACAGGAGTTATTTATAGAATATCAAGAACAATTTGGATAGTAATCAGTTTTCATTTGCTTGCAGATAAAGCAACCCAGATGAAACTGCCTGAACCTTTGTCTTAATCCAAAGGTTAAAGAGAAATCCAGGTAACTTTTGATTCTGTTTTGCAGTTTCTGCTGGTTCCAGATGTGCAGTTATGGCTCATTACAAAACCAGTTAAGTGGAATCCATGAAAAGTCTCCAGTCCTGGGCAAGGGAACACAGCAATTGCAGTGGGTTCCTGCTCCCACTGAAACTCCTGGCAGTCCTTCCGCTTATTGTGACCCAGACCACCCATAGCAAAAAGTGCTGTGTTCCACTTATTGATAGTTCTAGGCTTTTCTGCAATGTGAAAAAGTCCAGTGGAAAGTGTTTGCACCATATGCATGTGAGAGTCTTAATCAGAAGTTCAGCTCAAGGATCAGGTTTTTCTGGTTTTAGTCAGGTCTTAGTTCCCACTGAACTGGTATCTTAAGATTTCTCATGCTGCTTAGTGACTACTTTTAAAGTGCCCTGCATTTTTCTTGGAATATGTAAGTAGGTAGAAATAGACCTTTAATTTCATTACCTATCTAAGAATATTTTGATCTGGAGTTGAAACTAGAAATACTGAAAACTTATGAAAGAGACTGCTTTTCTAAGATTTCAATCCAACTTCCATGAATGTACAAAGGTTAAAAATTCTAGGGAATTATGTATATTAGGCATGGACTCCACCTTGCCCAGCTTCTGTAAAAAAGTTAAATGCCTAGTCTGAACTCATTATGTGGCCTCCCTTGACAACTGTTGGAGGTAAGGACACCTTCATGTTACAACTGAGACCTTCGCCTATATGAGACAGCTTTCACAGCGCAAGACAAAATGTTATGTGAAGATTCTTATTTCTCTCTGCTGATATAGGTTAGATGATAACTCCCATTAGACATCTAACTCTTAGCCAAAAGGAATTAATTGTGATGAATCCAATCATGGATGTTTGCATGTTCTAGGGTTTTTTTTAAACTCAAGTAGTAAATGATATGATATGATTTCTTTATCTGAGGATATCACTTTCAATTTCTGGCATGTGAGTATGGAGGCTTTGAAGCAAAACAAAGGAGAGTGAAAAATTATCGCCTAGCTTCACATTTTGTTTTCTTGGTTTGGTCATCCTTATTAAAATTTGAAATGAAAAAAACCCATAAAAACTGTCATCTTATTTATGGATTTAATAGCTAAATAATAAAAAAATCAAAATCTATTAAAATCAGATTAAAATTCTATCACTTTAATTAAACTAACTAAATTTGAATAATGCATTCCTCCAGACTAAGATAACTGAAGTCAAATCAATGAACTGATGAATTAACAATAGTATAAAATTAAGTCAACAATTATTGAACAGCATTGGACAACAGTTAAGATTCCCTCAATGAAAATCTACTACATATAAGTGACTCCTACAAATGATTAATTACAGCAATAAAAAAAAAATGTAACCTGCTTCCCTTACTCTCTGCTATGCAGGAAGGGGTCTCAAGGTTCCTGTTCAATAAAGGATTTACACAGTTAACCCGTGCTCCTTGCTTCAGTATAACACAATGCTTAACTTTATTTTAAGGGTTTCTGTTAGATTTCTTTTTTCCATGCTTACTTTATTAAGTTCAAGTGATACATGGAGTTGTGAAGTGGTGTTTGCCAAAAATAGGGATCTTCTTGTGCATTTGCTGAATATGCAAGCGCGTACATTTGCATCTCTACAGATACTTAGGAGAATATCAGAGTAATATTTGTAGGCAGAGGTAATATTTTCATTAAACAATCTTGTATAGCAGGAAGAATGTGACAGACTTTCAGATGGACAAGTCCCTTTCCAGATACGCAGTAGAAATAGGGAATTTAAAAAACAAGGCTCAGAGTTTACTGAGATATGCACTAGATGAGTAGTATCCAAATCAGAGAGCAGTTGGTACTTGTAGAGTTGGAAGGAAGGGAGAATGGGAAAGAAAGGTGGTTACTGCCTGGGGTAAAGAGACATCCATAACTCAAGATACTATAATTTACTGTATTCTCAAGCCATGCTCAGTGTAATCATTAGTGACTTTTTTTCCCTGTGCTCATAGTTCTTGTGTATTTTTATTCTCTCAGAATGTCTTTTAAATATTCACTTTAGCAGAAACAACAAAGATATTCTTGCTTATTCTGATCAGATAAAGGATTGCCTTTCATGATAAACAGATTTTACAGGAACAGAATTCAACAAAATTCCAAGTAAACTGTTAAGTATTTTCAAAAGAAAATTTGAAACTCATATGCACTAGTTCTTACCCAATCTATACCTCCCCCCCCCAATTTAACAGTACATAGAATACACATAGAATGCCTATTTAAGATAATAAGAAAGTTATAACTAATTCAAATAGGAGCAAGACAGAAGATTATTCAGTGAAGTCCAGTATACTTTACAGGTATCCATGTGCTACATTCCTTCTCAGCTGTTTGAATACTATGGAAAGGATACTACCAAATGGGAAAAAAAATCATTAAAAGGTAATGCTAATTTATTTATCATGTATTTTAAGAGGAAAATCTGTGAATAACATGTAAAAATTATGGGTGATAGTTCTTGTACAGTCTTTGTCAAGGGTACTTAGACTGTAGTGTTGTTTGAAGCTTGCAGGTGAAAGTTTATTTATCTTCTAATGCCAGTGAAGTAATTATTCAAGTTTACATTCAGCAGAATTTATTCCATGAATAACCCTACCAAAATTAGGTAAGGAATGAATTTCACTGATTACGTTTTGTAAAGAAATCATTCTAATTTGCAGTTACACAGTGCTTGGTATCAAAGGATCTCAAAGCATATGACTGTTAATTAAATTTCATGACCTGTCCCTGCGGAAGGCATGCCTAGCATTATCATTTAAACTTTTATTATATTCATTAAAATCTTGGCATCCCTTTTCACCATTGCCTTCCAATAGAAAATGCTGAGCTGAATATGCTGTGAATGTTGTTTTCCTTGGTTGTACCTCAATGAAGTGACCACATGACAGTCAGTAAAGGCTGATAAACTTTTTAGGTGTGGTGGCACTTAGAATGGAATCCCAAACCATATTTTAGGACTCAGTAAAAAAAAATCCTGAATATGGAAAAATCTAAAATAATTCCAGGAAATACTGAGGCAAAGAACGAATCTTGAGATCTTGCATCTTAAGCCCCTTGTTTAAAGGTGCAGGACATATTCCCTCCCTGTGGGATTCATAGTTCCAAGTTTGTGCTGGAAAATAGGTCTGCACCATCATTTGAAATATACTTCTAAATGCAGGCACTGTAGAGGGAGAAAATGCTGCCCTTCTTTTCATTGATAGTTCTCTTGCAAGAGTAAGTGTAATTTTGGATTTAGGTAGCTAAAGTTCACCTACATCCCACTTACAGTAATACTAGTCTTTTCTGGATCTGGCACATTAAGACTAAGTAAATGTAACAAATCAAATCTTCCACTTCTAGGAAAACATTTTTATTAGGAGGATAGCACAACACAGAAAGAAATTACCCAGGGAGATTGCACAATTTCCGTCCTTGGAGGTTTTCAGGAGTAGGCTAGACATAGCCACAATTGATCTGTTCTCATGTTGGCAACAGACCTACTTTGAGTAAGACATTGGGCTGAGTGGCCTCATGATGTTCCTTACAACCGAGTTGACTATGATTCTATGACATCTTCCCATTCTGGATATCTGTTATGGGTAATCTGGCAGAAACCAGCAATGCATTGTCAGTGTTTTAGCTGACTATGATTGCACTATGTCAACCCAGTGACCCATCTGTGAACAGCGAGGTTGATTTTGGGGATTCTTATTGCTCTGATTCATTTGGGTTTACCTTGTATTCAGCGTCTTACTAGCTCTTGTCTGCTTCCTCTGGGCTCTACCTTCTTATTTATCTACAGCTAGAGAGGTTAAGTCAGGAAGTGGTGATTCATGAGAGAGTCAACGGCATAGTCATAAACACAAACCAGAAAACTCAACTCTCGGTCCTTGTGATGCTGTCTGCACTGAACAGTAGCATTTCCAAAAAGGCCTGTTCTGGACTGCACAAGCAAAATGGAACAGAGCACAGTCATGGAAATTAAAGCTCTGCTCCTTGGCACTGTGTGAACCCCCACAGTTCTATGGGCTTCTGTGCAGTGATCAATATTCAGTAGTCAGTACTAGTCACAGCCACCACTCACAAATGATAGGGTAATTTTTTATTCTAAGCATTTAAGAGGGAGCAAAATCATATATAATGCTTCTATTTTGACTGCAACTGAAGAAAAAATATCAATATATGACCCTTTTGTCTATATTTTTCATATTCACTGCCTATAGAAGTCTTCACTAGGCTTGTCAGGTTTTTCAGGGTCTGATGGTGATCAATCATCAATCACCCACAGCCTACCATCCTGGCTGAAAATTAAGAGCAGGAGGATGAAACCAGCATTTTTTTTTATTATTCTTTTTTGGTCATTACAGACATGGGTTCATTTGAAGATGAGGCAACTAGTCAGTCACTGGCAGTTCAAAGCAATTTGAAGATAAACAGCGAGTATATGCGCATACATATATATATAAACACACACAACACCCATAGCACAAATAGGTTTTTAATATGATCGAAACCACTGGACAGGAAAACTTGGGTTCCATTGCTTTCTTACATTGATTTTTTAATTAAAATTTACTGCCTGGGTAACCACAGATTGGGATTAATCCCAGCTAACTACAGGCAACAAATTTCAAACTATTTTCCTTCTATGATTAATTGGGAGAAAGTGGGCACCATAAAACTGTGTTTCATTCCTTAAGTGTCTAAGCTGGATACGTGGACACAGGAGATGAATCCTAACCAGGGCCTTCCTACTTCAGCTCAGTTGTCATTAATGTCATCATCTTAAGTAATTCTTCCAGAAAGTGAATATTCCAGGTTCCAAAAATTTTGAAATTTAAAAACTTGTCTTCTGCTTTCTTCTGTACGGTGTCTTACATGATCTAAGTAGATTCTGTGTCTCTTCCTAAGACTTATACAAGCTTCTTTTTCTCCAGGGATCTATTGTAAATAGGTTTTTCTGCTTAATTTTATACCATAATGATTTTGTACCTATTATTTTTTCAGCTTGTTCTTTCCTTTTTTGGGAACCCTCATTTGAAGCCAGATATCAAGTAAGAAGCAGAAGTTGATCTCTGCTGTCAGAAATCAATATATATTAACTAAGAAATTAAATATTGATGAGTTCAAAATCAATGCAAACATTAAGGAACAACACATTTTGCTATGCACCAAAACAAGAAGTAAAAATAGAAGGTTTGCCATGGTATATGTCCAGCTATCACTGAAATTCACTATATCTGTGTGCATTTAAAGGTAAAAATCTGATCTGTTATGCCTTCCTACATATATTGATCACCATATTCATATTTTTGTGTTGATGCATCTGATTTGGACTTCCTAACTGGATTAATGAGTCACTTTACTTATTTTTCTAAATGAAAATTCTGAAGAAGACATGAAATTAAAACCATATAAGAAGAAAAATTGGCACTTCTCTCCTGTAAAGTCAGCAGTAAATTTGATATAGTTCACTGTTGTGTATTAGGATTAAGTGAATTGCCATGACTGGAAAAATGTATTTCCGGGAGCTATTATTGACGATTACTCATGAGCTGAAAGAATACAAATAGTGTCAGCTGGTTTCAGCTAGTCAAAAGATATGCTTCATATGTGTAATAATACTAAATATTTCACAATAATTTGTATTTATATGTGGGATTTACCATTACTTTTTTGATTTATTTTCTGTATTAATTTCTCTATATCTATATTTTCTGGGACTTTACTTACTGGAAAGGATACAATGATCATGAAAGAAATACAATTATGGGAAATATGACTCATGGGAAAAGGTACTTAGCAAGATAAGCATGACCAGAAACATACTATAAGAAGAATTTGGCAAAGCTAAAGCAAAATTAGAGCAAAGCTAAATTCTGTCCAAAATTTCCTGATTCATCCAAGATAAGCAGTCCCTATGACTCAGGGAAAAATGCATCAGCCCTCTTATGTTTAGAATTTCAAACATTCCTTGGAATTAGCCCCCTTGTTTTGGAGAAGAGGTTTCACATTTGTCAGGAGCAACATTTATGCTAGAGATGACTATTTTACTCCTGTGGAAATTGCTTCAGTGGCAGCAGAATTACATGCCTTCACAAAACATTCAGTTCCCACATGTTCCCCAGTGATGCCTGTTATCAGCTGTACTCTCAGTGCATTTCAGACAACTTTGAACATCCTTCATCCACGCTGTCTCTCTAGATGATGAAGCTGTTATCACCCCTAAATATACTTCAGGAGCAAAGTTGGACCTTCTCCTTACTGCTGCTTCCTTTGCTCTGTGCCAGGGTGCTGCTACATACCACAACAACCCAAGAAACTTGCTCTTCTGTATTTTTCTGCTAAATAAAAGTCTTAGAGAAGGAATTTGAGCCCTATAGCTTTGGTCATCCGTATCGCTTTATTGTAAATTCTGCCGCCTCTGGTTTGGACTGCTCTGTTTAACTTATTCCAAGGTAATAGGCTGGGAGATTCAGTAAACCATTCATTTCAGGGACTGTTTCTATAAGGTAGTAGGAATGGGTCTGTACCAGGTTTTCCTGTCTTCCAAAAGTGTCCCAAAAGACTTTGCACTCTCAAATTCCATGAGGAATACCTTTACCCAGTGAATGTTATATATACTCTTAATTTCAAGCAAAATTCCCTCACTGTTGTGCACAAACCTTACACTATTTCAGATTACTTGAACCGGGAAAGAAAAAAAGAAACGAAGCTTAAACACAGAACAATAATTCTGCTGTTACAGCCACAGGAGGTCCAGAGGAGACCACAAACCAAGTACTATGTAGTATGGATGTGACAGTTCTGTGCTGTCAGTGGAAGAGTCTGACCATAGCCTCTCTCCATAAAGCCTCTTTCCTCTATCCTACTCAGCAGGAAAACAGGCAGGCACTGCAGGAGGTCAGCTTGGCTGAACAGGGATTCCTGATGGAGTTCAAATGCAAAAAGGAAGCTCAGGTGGAAACTTTGCCAGGAGATGGAAAATCAGGCTACCAAAGAAGCAGTGTTTGCAGTGATTCTTGCAGTGATGACTGCCAGGCCTATATTGGGCTCCTTTAGCAACAACAAAGGTTGAGAGAAAATAATTATTAGATATCATTTTGTCCTCTATTTCACATATGTCCAGTTTTGGGACGCCACTACACATTCAGGGACCTGAACCACAAGATGTATGAAAAAAGGCAGCTGGGTTTGCTCAGCCTGGAGAAAAAGACTAGGGAGGGGATCTGATTGCTCTCTTCATCTGTCTGAAGAGAATTATAGAAAAGATGGAGCCAGACTCTTCTCAGTGGTGCATGCTGAAAAGACAAGAACCAACAGCTGCAAGTTATAATAAAGGAAATTCCCACTAGGCACAAGGAAAAAAATATTCAGACTTAAGGTGACAAAGCTCACAGAGCCTGTGAAATCTCTATATCTGGAAATATTCAAAACTGGTCTGGAGAAGACCCTGAGCAGCCTAATCTGACTTTGAAGTTGGCCCTGCCTTGAACAGGAGTTTGGACCATGTGGTCTCCACAGAACTCTCCCAACTTAACCTTTTCTCATTCTATGCCATCCAGCTCCAGATTAAGATATTACTACCTATCCATCTTTTACCTACTCCTATAAATGTACAGTTAGTGACTTCCAGCTTGTGTTTGGGTGGTGTGAAAGAAGAATTCATCAGTCTCAAAAAGAGCAAGGACACAAGCCAGACTGGGAGATAAGAAAAGGAATACTTCAGTGCAAGAAAACTCAGACTTCTCCAATGAATGGAAACCTTATGTGTGAAGCTTAAGCTGTGGATCACATAATTGGGATGACTTTCTGTTTACTCAACGGTTATAAAAATGGTGCATCAGGGTGGGCATCAATGGGATACTGACACATTATCAAAGAAGCCCCACAGCTCTAAGTTTTTGCTGGAGAAAAAGTCAGTAGTGGCACAGGGACCTGGGAGCAAAGAGAAAACAATGGTACCATCTTCAATGTGTAAAAAATGGATACTCTGGTTGGGAAAAGAACAGGCAGGCAAGGCTTGGTGCATATGAAGATTGTTGAGCATCAGTGGGAATGGAGAAACTGTGAAATGAGTTAGCAGTAGCTGGAATTGGCCAGGCAAAAAGCCAAGCTGAGGATAGGCAGCCTGAGAAGAGAAACCTAGTACAGGCTTGTCAAGGGTTTCTCATCCCTCTCTTACACTTCTTGATATAGGTTGTGTTTAAATTAAGCTATACATGTATACCCTGCAGCCTGCTGAGGACCTGTTTTTCTATTTCTCAGGCCAGTGAAAGCATGCTGCATCTACTGAGTGCCTGATTTTCCTTTCTGTAGGGACAAACATGCAAGGACATGAGAATGGGAAACAAGTGTATATATGATGGCTGGCAAAAGTTTGGAGTAGGGATGCAACCAGTGTGTTCAACTGGATGTGGGAGCTTGAAAACAGTCTCACAGTTCATATTGGGCTGCAGAAACTATACCTCAGAATACTGCTAGCAGCCACTACAGTAGTTCAGGTATCTGAAGTCTGCAGGTGAATTTCTAAGTGTCATCCTTGCTCTGTCTGAGGGTTTCTGCAATGCAGTGTGGTGGAATTGAGGGAAGTGACAGCAAAATGGCTCCTATTTCTTTTATAAAAGCTCACACACTGAACTTAAACCAGCTTACAGACCTTTCTGCATTTGCAAATTCTTATTCTCAAGCCATACCTGCCTGCATTACAGCCAGGAGGGCAGGGTAGCCTACAGCAATATTAACGGTGATGCCTACTTTATTAAATGTTGAAATGCCTCATGGTATTTCTGAAAAGGTTGTTAGGATTTTTATTTCTGTTACTGTGGGTGCCCCAGGCACGTGGCAGTATTCCAAAGTAACACTCCCTACTGCAGCATTTCCTGATTTATTGGTTCTGCCTCATCCCCTCCCACCTGAGATGCTCAAGGGTTTCATGAAAACAACAGAGGACAGGGAACTTACTGAGGAGGTGTTACAGGATGTGCCACAGGAGGTCAGTGAGTGCTAACAATGTTTGGGAAGAGGCTCATGAATACTCACGGGTATTTGGGCTGGAAGACAAGAAGCAAAACAATTTCTTTCTTTCATTGCCAGTGGCCAGACCTAGATACTTCACAGGAAGCAACAAGCCCATAATAAAGAATAATAGGATAGTCGTTGCACAGAGGAATGTCTTTTCTAACCTGAGATAGTTTGTATTTTATATTTGAAGCATGGAAGTTTATGTACACTCATAAATTTTACACTATCCTAGTGCAACTCAGGGATTTATTATTTTTTTTAATTCATTTTACCTGCTATTAAAAAAAAAATCTTATTAAACTCTTGATTTTAGTAATTTTTTGTGGCTGTTCCTCAAGTTAAGATAGTGCCACAGAGACACTATTGTGTTCTAAAACTTCTGCATTTGTCACTTTTCTATGTGAGTCCTTCTGTGAATCTTGCTCGTAATGCTAGAAAAAAGTGTCAAGGAGGGAGACTTTTTTCTTTGCAGTCACCTTTTAATCATGGTTCTTGCACTCACTAGTTCACAATGAGTGGATGCAAAAGGGTAAGTTCTCCACAAAAGCAAAACTGTCACGAAATGTTTCTTGTTTTGGAATATGGAAAGTAGCCACAGACTACCTTTGTTTTATCAGTGTTTCCTCCTTTTTTAAAGTTGAATTTCAAAAAGAGACCTGAAACTGTAAAATCACTTCTTTGGTTTGTTTCCTAGCTTCCTGTGTCTGAATAAACATGTCAATCAGCCTCAAATCATCTGCTTCTATCTTTCATATGCCTGGGAAAAGAATAAATAAAAGAAGTTTCTCTCCTCTCTCATCCACTTCCCCTGTTTTCTTGAGTCTTAGTCCACAGGGTCTGATTGGAAAGAAATTAAGAGCTCTGTCATCTGCTTTTTAAAGATCTGAACCTGTTTAAACTAAATGTTCCCCAGGCCTCATGCACAAAACATTTCACATTAGCAGAAAACTAACGGAGATCAGTGCCTGGCATCATAATGGTTTAGTTTATTAAGTGATGCTGAAATTAACTCCAGTGGAGTTAGTTTTACTTTCTCATGTGCAGAGAAGTAAGCTAAAGAAAAGGAAAATGAGAGGCAAACTGGGTAGGTAGACAATTATGGTCTGGCTTACTTGGTGAGAAATTTCTGTATGCATTTTTCAGGTTCAAATGGAGTATTCTGATAATCAGATACAGTAAATGCTAACTGCAAAGTGAAAGACTCTGCCAAAGTGAGTTTCCTTGTTCCTAAAATATATCCAAAGCAAATTTTGTTTTGATGTATTTTGTTTAAATTTTTTCTTCTCAGCTTATCTATCTAGAATCAAACTATCAAACTGAATTTCCCTTTGGCTCAGTGGGCACAGGTGACATTTGAAGACTGCAGTTCATCAGCCAGAGGATGTGTGTACCCTGAAGCTTTTGTGTCACAGAGGGACAATAGCACTTTCCTTTCCTTCCCAGGTAAACAGTATAGCACTACTTCCCCTTGCCCAAAGAACACACAAATGTTCTTTTGCACCTTTTATTCTTATTTTTACATAAATTAAAAATTAGTTGAAGTTTCTTGACTGGCAGCAACTTCAAGACAAGAACATATTGCTGGCTATGAAACAGCATGAGGAGCACTGGTGGAAATCCCTCCACCCTGCTGTGAGCCTTTCTGAGAAGCTCCTTGACCGGTTCTCTGTGTTAAGTCTGGCAGTTAGTTTTCCAATAAAGGCTAGTTTTAGTGGTAGCTTCTGTAAAGTGAAGCCACGGGACTCCTTTCAATGAGCCACTGAGCAGCTTTTATGCATCTTTTCAGCTCTGCCACTGTCAATAGGAACTGACAGCAGTAATGGCCAAACTTGCTGTCATTCAGACATTATCGGCTGTGTCCCAGACACTCTTAATGGTTACTTAGGAAGGAACCTATGGCTCATCTATCACTTTAAAATTGCTCAGCTGTTATAATTGCACAGCTGACTCAGCAGGGACTGTAGCAAAGTCTACAAAGACAGTTAATGGGGACCAATAAGGACTAAAAGAAAATGGCTGTTGGACACTCAGTGGAAGAGTCTCTTTCGGTAGGGTTGGGCAGTGGGTTCTGTCTGCCCTCTATTCTAGGGGTGAAAGGCTAGGTATGCAACCAGAATAGACCACTGCACTGGGACTGAGGTGAATCTTAGTTCCTGAAATCCAGAACTGGGATCCAAGAAAACTTTGCCCATGATCCACCTAGACTTGCTAAATTTCTTTCTTTTAATCTGCTTCCTAAGCTTTCCAGTCACTACATGTTTACATGCAGGCAGCCATCATAAGCCCTACCTCCTGCCAGCTATATTTAGAAAACTGTGAGAGCCATTGAACCATTCACATACAATATGCAAGTGTTTAATGTAGGAATGAGTTTGGACACTATATGAAGAGATACCTGTCTTGCAGCCCTAAAGAAATAGGGAAATTCGGATACATTCTTGTGTGAAGCAATTCCTATTGCTTAGTATGGGGCTTCTGATGACTACCTGGGTTTTGCAGATTATTTTTATGAGGTATTCTCTCCGTAATAACAGAGACCTTTGGGTTTCCCATTGATGCCAGTCATCTAAAACACTTGTTCTATGATATCAAACATAAAGGCAAGTAAATCCATGCTGAGGCTTGCTCTGAAGTCTATTTCTCTTCCCAAATCAAGTGAGCCAGTACAGCAACAAGAAATGGGCTGGAGCCCCTCCTCTTTAGTGGAAAAGAAATAGTGGTGGGTAGAAATATGGCAGAATCTGTATTGTGTCTGAGCCCTGAACAATTAAAAATATCAGTTAGGCTAATTAAGTGCTTACCCCGAGACAGTCTTTCACTTTTTCTTCCAGTCATGTCATGACTTTACTTCTGGCTGACGGTTGGGGTCAGAAAGCCTGAAAAGGTGATACTGGGATGGATGGCTCACTCTTCAGTGGGTCTTTCAGGATGACTGAACAAAGGCTTGTCATATGCAGGATGAAACTTTTCAACAGCTCTTATTATTAGGAAATGTGAGGATAAAATTAAACCTGAGAATGAAAAAAATACCTCTTAACTAACTGGAGTTGCACCAACTTAAATTTTCTCCATATTGCATGTTGGAAAGTGCCCAAAGAGTTAATGCACCTTTTTCAAAGCAGCTATTGCAGGCAACATTTTAACACTCTTTTTCTTATTCATTCTGCTAAGATATTCACCTGGAACTCATTCCTCTAGTTAGTTATAGCCCTCTGCCTTGCAGATTGTTCAGTACATTTTTTTCTATGCTAATTTTTTATTGTCCTTCTTTGCTGAAATGTGAAAGAGACCTATCATCTGAAACAATTATTGTAGCTTTTCCTTCTGACTTCAGAATGTCATTATTACTCTTTTGTTTTGTTTGGATGCTATGGAAACTGTTAATTGACTTTTAAATAATAGCCAGGCTAGCTACAACTGAATATTCTTTAACTGGCGTATATACCTTTAGGATTTACACACCACCAACAACCCACTTTAAACAGTGCTTGAGCCTGCTAAGATTATGCAGAGTTATTCACAGAAAGGAAAGCTAAGAAGGGCAAAAGTTGCAGCCATATGCTTCCTGGGAACTTATCAAACAGAAACAAAGTCTATTAAAAAAATACCAAGGTTATTCCTTTGCCCAGGCTAATCTGTTGTGCTCTGACAGCTCAAAACTTGAAGGTACAAACACAATTTTGGAACAGAGAACTGCCGTAAGCCATGAATTTGCAAAAGTGGAGCTAGCAAAGGAGGGAAGGTGAGCAGGCTGGGCTTAGCTTTAGATGTATGTTTTTAGACTACTTTCCTCACTGTCAGTTTCTTATTTAAAAATGTATTTGCAGCCATGGAATTTTTGCATGAAAGGACATTACTTCAAAGCTTTGCATAATTTGCATTCCTCTCCCTCTCATCTTTATGTTGGCTGCTTACAAAGAAAACTATAATAAATTATCACTGGACTAATCAGGAAAAGGCAAAAATGCCAATCCTACATTTTGACATTTATAGTATCTCTTATACATTTCATCCTTATATCCCGTGATCTCAATTTCAAATGTTTTCATTTAGAATACCCACAAAACTGTACCCACAAAGCCATTGTTCAAATACTTAGTGCATACAGGAGCTGTCAACCTCTCTTCAGGATACTGGATCCAGCCTCCCAGAAAAATTCATCTGCATAAGCCTGTTCCCTCATGCCTTTTTTCTTCAGAAGCCCTCAGATATGGGTAAAGCATGGACTCTCATGCTGTGGCCATGCGATGAACACTCAGCCTGTTATGTGATGGGTTTGGGTTGAAGTACCTGACCAGCTTGATAGAAAGAATTTAGTCAGGTTGATGTAAAGAGCCTGTTTATGGTTAATGGCAATGAAAAGTTTGTGCACCAGTAACACGGAGTTACACAACCCCATGCTATTTATTTTTTAAGCTGCAAAATTCAATGCTTCTGAATAGTGTTTATCACAGGCAATGGCTCTCCGTTTGTACAGTTACTCAGCCACTCAGTTAACTGAGTTACTCATTTATTGAATTTTCAAGAGAGATTCATGAGAGATCTACTCCTATTAAAAGAAGCTCAGTAGATGACTAGCCACTATTTGTGTTTGTGAATCTCTCCAAGTTGCGCAATGGCCATACAGCGGCTCAGCAGCATGATATAGGACCAAGAACTCTATTCCACACGCTCCCTGTGTCCTCTTTTCCTCATCCATACAGCTTCTCTACCATCTTTAATTCCTCTGCAACTCCATCATGGATGACTCCCTTCTGTAGGTTTTCTAAAAAATGAGACTGTATTTGTATAAATATATATATACACACACACACACATATTTATATATTTATATATATATAAATACATTAGTGTAGCCCAGTATCTCAAATGTATTTTGGTTCATAAAACTCTTAGGAACTTAAAAGAGTCTGGGCAATGCTTGTAGAGTCCAATGTAGTATATCTAAAACAGACCTGAGGGGTTGATCATGTGCCTTGGAAAGTCTTTCTGCTGACTTTAGAAGTGTCTTTTGAACTTTCATGGAAAGGGGACTCAGATATATTAGCTTTTATGAAATGATCAGAGTTTCTTTGATGGTAACACTTCAGAAATGTTTGTTATTATCAAAGAACCTGAACAGCCAGCCTATGTCCATTATTTTCTACACTATTTTAATTATTTTTATTACATAAATCAGTTTAATCTGCCAGTGAATGATTATTAATATAGCTTGACTTGGTCTTTTGGGGTGTGAATTTTGATTTCATGGCCTGCCAATTTCACTGGAATTACTCTCAATTTAAACTGGTGAAAAAGGAAATCAGAATGAGCCCAAATTTTTTATGAACCAAAGAGATTTTCTTCGATTTTGATGGGACATGCTTATATATTCATAGGCAGAATTGGCCGTGCAGCAATCATCTGGCATTTTGCAGCTCTCACACTACTTGAATACAGAATACGAGAAAGAGGTTTCTGCAACTCAAACAGGTCTCATTACTAAGTGATGCATGAATACTCTCATGTGCACAGTCTGTAGCACCTAGGAGATATGAAAAACTAAGAATGGCATAAAATTAACACAAAACTTGCTGTTCCTGTATCTCTTAGGATGTAATTTAATGATTAATTCTCCTGAGAATAGTCTGTGTCAACTGATCAATGCAAATGAAAACTGTTGACTGGCTAATACCTGCAGTGATGGTTTGAAAAGAGGCTGTGGGTAGAAAGTCTTAAGCATCAGAAGTAAAACTTGTATTCCATTAACAGAGACCCTTTCATCCTCCTTTATCCTTCACTCAAAGGAAGTCTAATGTGCCTGTGGAAACTAGGAAACACACTCAGTGCCGACAGGCATCGTCTGTAACCTAGGTTGAGTCAATAGGATTTGATGGGACATCAACCTGTGTTAAGTATGCCTCTATATCTTCTGTAAACTGTCTCATCTATTATCTCTTGTGTGAGAATATAATTTTCTGTACCTGTCCAATGTATTCTTTCTCTACCTTGTTTCTGAGAGCCTGAAAGTGTCAAATTGGACTTAAAGCAGGAAATCATAAGGATTTTGGTATCTAAATCTCTTTCACTGATATATTGAGAAACACATAGCAAGTAACTCAGCTGTCCTGTCTGAAGATACCTACGTGTTGTTTTCTGTTCGTACTGCACAGTGCTGTTTTAAGATTTTCTTCATCAGTAAACTTTCATATACAGTGTCATCGTTGTGCATATTGACTTGAAAACCTTAAAAATGAAGCATAGTTATTGGACCTTACATAAAAAAAGAAAACAACAAAACAAAGCACAACAAAATAAGGGGAGGTTCAGCCTTGACATTAGAAAGCACTTCTTTACCAAGTGGGTGGTCAAACACTGGAACAGGCTTCCTAGAGAGGTGGTCAATGCCCCAAGCCTGTCAGTGTTTAAAAGACATTTGGACAATGCCTTTAATAACATGCTTTAACATTTGGTCAGCCCTGAAGTGGCCAGGTATTTGGTCTAGATGATCATTGTAGGTCCCCTTCAACTGAAATTATTCTAATCTATTCTATTCTTTTCTATTCTATGCTTTTCTATTCTATTCTAAAAATGTCATGCAAAGTCAGCTACTGACCCTTTGATCCCCATTATTGACTTTAAGTTGATCTGAGAGCTCTTGGTGAAACTTCATTAGGAAATTTTCCTGATTAACATTGCGTTATTGGTCACTACTGGTCTTGTCCTTTATTAGTTTGTCTCTATCAGCTGGTGTTACTCTGAATCTCCAGCTGCTTATTTCTCATTCCACTGTTTTTTCTTTTTCTTCTGTGATCTTTATAGTCTTAAATTTCACTGATACACATTTTGCAATTTTCCTTTTCTTTCATTACATTTATTTCATGGACTATTACTTGCAAAAATTTTCACATGACTGTACTGATAAAATCTCTCTTGGTTGAAGATTGCAGTAAGCCATACTCATTCCTAAAGTCTTGTCAGATATCATCAACTTATATATGTCCCATTTTTCTGAAAAAGCTTCCTTGCTTTTAGACCTTTAATAAAAAACTGCATTCCTTATTTTTTATGCTTAGGAGAATGAGGGATAATTTAAAATGAACTATAAAGATGGAATAGAATTGAGAGCAGAAAATGTAAAAGAACTTTTGACTGACTGTACATACTCAAAAGGGCAAAAAGTAGAGTACAATATGGTGTACTGTAGTGTGGTGTAGTATATAACTATCTCATGAAAAATCTGTTCTGCTGAGAAATGGCATCCGGTTGATGTTAGCTTTGTCATACATACTGAGATTCCTGCTAAACTGGGCGACCTACTGAGAAGCAGAAATAATTGCCTGATGCATATGCTTCCTTCTTTCTATAAGAACATTGTGCAACCATCATAAGCTTTTAGATGTCATTTGTGATGGACTTCTCAGAAGAAATCAAAAGTTACTACCCTGAGCTCAGTGACCTCATCAGCTGTGTCCTAAAAGCTTGTTAGACTTTTATATTTGCATGCACATATAAGCTGGGATACAACTCCCTGACCTCATGGGATGGACAGTACCAACAGCAGCACTGTATGGTCCTTTGTGAACTTGGTTGTGTTTTCCAACAGCTGAACACCAGAAGGGGTCTTGAATGCATCTAATTTTTTTTTCAAAGCTACTTTAGCAATATGAACTATGTTGGAATAACCTCTGGCATGTGTGATTATTACTGTTGGATGGGTCTCTGCAGGACTTAACACAAAGTTGCATCCAAAAGTCAACCCAAATATTGTCTAACAGCTGCAAAGCAAATGTTGAGGCTAGTTTTGGAAAAAAATTACATTGCAGGAAATCATAAAGAGCTGATCTGAAGCTGACAGCTGCTGCATCTATTTCTGAAACTCTTTCCAAGAATGATCATATTAGGAAGAACAACAGACTTTTTATGGTGTTCTTCTCTTGCCCTGGTCAAATTCCCAGTTTAAGTGATACAAAAGTCATTTTGGTTAACAGTTGCTTAAATAAGCAACATAGATTGTGTTAGGTATCATAGACGCGATCAGTGGCAAGATGGATCTTACAGAAATTTGTTGTTGAGCCCAAATCAGGTTACTTTGTATGAAAAATCCATAGTTTTATGTCAAGGCTGATGAATTGCATGCATAGCCTGACAATAACCATACATGCACTGGTGGAGGCAGTTTCTGGAAAAGCACTGGTTGTAGAGAACTAGTCAAGACCACAGATCAAAGACTGTGAAGACATATGTCAATTCTTAGATTTACATGTTTGGTATCTTTGTGTTGAAGTGATCATCAAACAGGCACATGATTTGAGGAGCCTGTTGCCGTTTTAGACAAGCTACGGCAAATGGGGTTCAGCGTCTTTGTGATAACCTGAAAGATGGCCAGATATTTGATCCAGGCAGCAACCTCCCAACTACATGACTGCATTAACTTCTCTGTCTGATTGATGTTGATGAATGTGGTGTCTCTGGACTTCATAAGCTTTAGTCACATCAGTTTAAGGGAAAGGAGAACCTGACAGTAGCTGGCTTGGTCTTCTCTTAGATATCCTGGGCTGAGCGCTGCTTTTGTGGAAAAGAAGCTTCTGGAATTGCAATGTCACACTGGATAAAGTGCAGAAAAACAAGCACCATTTTTATGGCTTGAAAACTCCTGGAACTGTACCCAAGGCAATATCTAAAGATCTGAGCATTTTTTATGGGTTTGATGATAACATTTGACATAGTGAGCCACCCTGGATTTAAGAGCATCATGGTAAGACTGTCCTAGCCCAGAAAATTTTGTTCAGTCTTGAGATGGACAGCTCTGTGGTCATATATATGGAATAATATAATAATACTACTATATTATTATATTTCCTATAATAATAACCCAACAGTAATTAAAATAAAAATTCAGTTCATTATATGAAGATATAGAAATTATTGTGGATTGTTTTCTAGTACTAAAATCCAGTTTGAGAGTGTTCAAAATCCTTTCTATATTTTCTTGTCTTTCATTAAAACTGTTTTGAGCCCACATTGGCTCTTACCCAACACTGACAAGTTTTTTGGAAGATCCAGTTCAGCAGATAGTTTTGATTATTTCAGCAAGCCACATCAGGCACTCTAAATAGAGCCTGTAAACCACACTTAGCTTTGAAATTCTTTTTTACCACCCTTGTTTCAGTCACTACCAGTAAGTAAAATCCATACACCTGCGGAATTTTTTCAAGGAAGGCCTAAATAGAATATGTATAAATAATGTGTTTGGGAACCAACTGTGTAAGCTTCATACACATCAATGGATAGCATATTCCCAAATGTTCTCTCCAATAAATATTGGCAAGACCTAACGAGTTTATTATATAAGAAAAGTTTCATTTGCATGTACTCATTTGTATTATGTTTACTTGTATCATATTGCTAAATATGTTAAGATCCTGCTGTAGTCATAACAAGGTAAAGCCTAGTTTTTGAGATGTCTTCAAGGTTTGTGGAATGTTCTCATATTGCCATTGGCTGTTACTTCATTGACTAAGTTTCCCATCAGCTTCAAAATAAAGAAAACAAGTTCTCATATTGCACAGAGAGGTTGTGGCCACCGAAAAATAATGTTTATATGAATATAGTAAAAAGGTTCATACCAAAAACTTCTTTTACACTTCCTGACTTGGCTGCTCTCACAGAGTTGGATGTGTTACATTTATGATCTTATAGCACTGAAAAGCATATTAGATGCTTTCCAAAATGCCTGAGTTCATGGTCTTTCTGATTCCAAGACAAAAAGGGTGGTTCAGCTATTTAGACCTGAGGATTTGAAATAATTCTGCATTGCTGTAAAAAGAACCAGTTGATGGAATCAAGTGATCGCGTATGAATTTAATTTTTCATATAAAACTTTTCTTAGATTTTATTATTGCAAAGATGTAAACTCAAGATCCAAATGTAGTCTCAAATACTCAAAAGACATATTTGCTTCTTCAAAAAGTTGCCTCAGAATATGTAGGCTTAAATCATACTTTTTAAACACTGGTGTGTTTGAGACTATTAAGAGAGAATCATACAAAACATTTATCCTGACTTGCAATTCCCAGACTACTTAATGCAGGAGCTCCTATGTTAACCCATTTTTGTCCTCATTGTAAATATTTTGTGATCTGAGGAAGAGGTAGGTTACTTAGTCAAGTGTCTGTGATGATCACAAACATTTTCCAACAAAATTTGCAGCACTACCCAAAATATGTACTGATGATGGTCCTCCTATTCTGCAATGCTCCAGCATATTCTTGTGTGTATGTATAACATTGCTATACATAGAGTCTTCCGCCTTCTTTTACCTGAATATTCATTGCTATCTATTAAAAGGCAGATCAAAGGAGGTCCTTCTTAGACAACTGAGCTCTGTCTTGCAAGGCTTCGATTCATTGTAGGAGAGCTGCCTAGGCTTTTCTACATCATTCATCAGAAGCATAGGAGGGATTCATCCTACCTGACTGTAGACATCCCTACTATTAACAGCTATAGCTGAGTTGGTCTCTCTAGTCTGTTCATAATGACTGGAGGGAAATGGTAATATGTGGTGTGCATCAGCTGGTCCATTCTAGGCGTCTACTCAGGATAAAATCCATCACAGAAACACTAGAGATGCTAATTTCTTCACTGATTATGAGAAGAGCTTAAGGCCACTACATATATGAATTCAAAATATTGGCATTTACTCAGACGACTTATTAGTCCCTCAGCATATATTGTCAGCAGAGAATTTGTGCTACTGCTTAGGGTGGAGCTTAGGGAGGTACTCAGTATGAACGTCTCCAGCACACAGGCAAACCTCCTACACAGCACATAACACTAGTCTTTCAGAGTAATAGATGGATTTGGTTTGACTGACAAAGAAGGCTGTGAGAAGGATATAGTTTGGAAGAGTGGTTAAGGAAAAGATGCTAATGTCATTTTTAGCTACATGTCTGAGAAAACTGTCACCTAGCCATACTTTTTGCTTGGCTTTATATATTCTTCAGTAACCCAAAATAAGGATAATCATATTTTTCAGAGTGCTGTGAGTTTCAGTTATCTAGTCTGAAATATCTAATTAATATATAGGTAAAAGCAGCCTGATATTTTGAAATATGCCAAGCACCTAAAGCTCCTTTACAATTCAATGGGACTTGTTAGCCAGAGTCTCTAATAGCCAAGCAAACGAGAGGTTTAAGAACTAATTTTAGGCACTGAAGGCAGACTCTGGGCCACAAGAATCTGTAGCATTTCTAAACTAATATATCTATCTCGGATGAGAGATACTAAGTGGCCATAATCAGAACTGATGCAGAAATCCAGGGGTTTCAGAGACACTTTGGCAGCTAACTAGCTTTTTCACAGTGGAAACTACTATTCGGCTATTTCAGCATGTAGGTGTCTAAGAGCAGAACTAAGAATCCATAAGAGCTTAACCATGGAACTGCAAAGGATGCAGTGCCTGTGGTATCCTACGGTAACGTACTTTCAAAAAATAAATCTAATAAATAATAACACTAACATGAAGTTTTACAAAAATAATTTAAGAGCTTTCCTGGACTAATACAAAACTTTAAAAAATGCAAACGATTAACATCTGTCTTTCACCTGCATTTTGCAGACCCATTGTCTTGCACAGAATCTAGACTAGAATCTTGCACAGGTCTAGAATACCGGTTTACTTAATAGATTACAAGTATCTCAATGCATCCCTCATAAGCATTGCTATAATAAAGGCTGAATCATAAACATGCATTTTATGAGCTTTTTTTATGAGCTTATATGAGAATTTTTGAATCCCATCTGACCAGTGTCCTATTCACAATGAGTACGATGTGCTTTAACATGCCCTCAGGGAGGTGTCTATTTATGGCTCATTAATAAGGGCTGTTTTCCAAAGAGCTATCTGTTACATAATTATAAAGAACACTAAAAAATGACCTCCCAGTTTCTGTGATGGGGTTGTTCAATGTTTTCTGATGGAATGAGAGCAGATGAAAGCATCTGCGCAGCCCTAGCTTCTTGCCTAATTAGACAGCTCTTGTATATTTGCTTTTTCTTAAACCATACAAACACATTTTTAAATTACATTATCTTATTTGTAGTCTGTTGGGTGTAAGGGTGAAATGCAAATTACGGTAGTTAATCATCTGTCTATCTACAGACAAGTAGCCTTTCTCCCTCTTTTGTGTGGCTGTGAGTGGCATGCTGGCTGTTGTCTGGGGACCTCAGGATGTAACTGTGCCTGACATATCATTAAGGGCAATAATATGCAGCAGGAACAGCAGCTGAGAGATGAAACTGCTTTCTTTTGACATCTGCATCACATCTGAGAAAAGAAGGAGGCATCACAGTCCTGAGGCTGGGCAGGAGGCTCAGCAAGCGGGGATGCATCTTACCGACCTTCACTGGCACAAAGCACATTCGGCAGCTGAAGCATCTACTGAAGCTTTGCTCTGAATCACTGCTCAAAATACCCAGGGCAGCCCTCCTGTCTCAACTATCTGTGTGACTTTGAGCAAGGTGCTGGTTTCCTTTGCTGGTCTGTGAAATAGCAATGACAATATATAATTATCCAGCCTACTGTGAAAGGGTAGTTCAGTTGTAACAGGCTTTGAGCTTCTGGAATAAAAGCTGCCTAGCAAACGCAAAATATTATGATGGCTTTAAAGTTGAATGGTATATCAAAACATGTAAGGGAAAGCGCCCTGCTGGAGACTGCATAGTGCCTCCACATACACATTTCTATTTGTGTTTTCCAGGAGACTTTTATTGCTTTAAAGTTCCTTGTACAGGTGTGAAGAACAACGGGGTGACCAGATCTTTTGTTATTTCTGCTAGTAGGTGATAGAATTACCCATAAAGGAGAAAGTGTCTCTTTTCTTTTCCCTAGTTTTCCTCCAATCTCACAGTGTAGTTCTTAGTAATGACAAATCAACATGAATACCACCATGTCGTGTTTTCCTTTTCAGTTCTGCAAAACAAATACTTAATATTATATTCTTCTCAGATCATCTCATAACATGTACTACACTGTTCCATAGTAAAACTTACTAAATAGCATTGCAAGCTGTGTTCTGAGTCATTACTATACATGTAGGAAAGGAGGCAGTTTTTTCATGCTTTTTATTAAACCTTCATATATAAATTAATGTATAAGGGCTTAATGGATGATTAATAGATATTTCAATAAATAATGAATTATTATAGACTTCATCAGTTCAGTAGTTTGCCAATTATCATAGTACTTATGTACATGATGTACTTATAACCATCTGGTACATGTACAGCTTAGACCTGTAGCATGCTCTTAATATCTATCAATCATTTTAAATCATTTATAAATGTAATATTTGAATGATGTGTGGGTTTTAGCATATGAAAAATAGAGATTCAGGTTTCTTAAAAGGAAAGAACCATTTAGTTCTTGGTTGTGTGTTCAATATACTCAGCATCTAATTTGATTTGTAGCTTCTCTTGGTTTATGACAACGTGATCTTTCCCTGACAGCATTCCTTTGACAGTGCCAATACTTGCAGTTGCTTGTTCATGTGTGAATACTATTTTATAAGTCTCTATATTCATATGCTGTCATTCTGCAGCAGTAAAATAAACCACCATCTTTTTCAGACATGGGTAGAATCGGATCAGAGTTTTTCTTTTCACAGGAAGATAAAGTAAAATGCTGAAGGATACTATTGCTGTGTTTTTGGAGCATTGTGAACTGAGCTGATGAGGAAGTAATTAAAGACAGGAAAAAACAATCCCACTGAATCTATGTCATACAAATTACAGGAATCAGAAAAGCTTTTCACATGTAGAAGCCTAATTTAAAAGCTCTGAGGGGAGAGGGGTAAAAAGAGGCTTTATTTGTGAGCAATGCACAAAATCAATGGATTAGGCTGAACAGGCAGTAGCTCCTGGAGCCTGGAAACTGTGATTCACCTCTATTGTGTAGCAAGTGTTTTGGGGAGTTAGATCCTCAAGTCCTTCCAGATTTGTTCACAGAATCTGAACAATAAAGAATTCTATTATGATTGCAAAATATGAAATATTTCCTACTTACATTTTCTTCAGGGATTAGAGGCCAGCACTGCACCCTTCCAGCCTGAACAGAAGGCAAAAAGGTGAGACTGACCCAGGTTTAAAAAGAAGGTCTCATTCCCTGCACACTGGAAGTAAGTAGAAAGGGATAGCGCTACTTATTAAAGACTGTGTTAAATTCTTCCCTTCAACATGATCTGTAGGGACATACACGTGATTTGCTGTGAGGCAAAGTCAGGCAGCTGCCTCTGAAAGTGAATATTGCCCAACCTGTTCTTAGGCCCAGACAGACTCACACCACCAGAGCTTACTGCTGCTGAGAATGGCACACGTCTCACACAAGGCTTTGCAGAGTCCTCCACAGCCACAGACAGGACTAATGCAGCACTGGCTAACACTCGGGGTTTGCGTTAACTCAGGAGATTGAGAGAGGGAGCAGGTGGGGATGGAAATGGCTTTCAGCATTTTTCACTGTAGCTGGGCTATGTGTAGGAGTTCACTTCTCCCTAAGAGCTTCCACAGGGAAATACCTGTTGCAAAGACACCACAAGGCCTGCTGCTTCCAGGGTAAAGATAAAGGAAGCTCCAGTATAATGGGAAGTGCAAAACTTTAGCAGATGCCTCTCCCCTTCCCTTTGTCCACTACAGATGATTGTGGATTAAACAGTAATGAAAAAATGTTCATAGGCACAGGACCTTAATTGACCTGTTAGTAGGGTCCGCTATATGCTTTTTGCTCTTCACGCTCTCATTAGGGACTGTTGTTCTTGTCAGTCCCACTGTTAAGACACAATTGTATAAGAGTATGTGAGAGACTGAAAGAGTTAATGTCTCAAACATTGTGGTGGGGCAAGTTCTGCTTAAAGACAAACCCTGCACAGCAAGGAACCCAGGTGAAAAGCCCCTCAGCTCAGACACCAGCAACAGGAGGGGGAGGGCGTGCTGGAGGGTGCGCAGCTCCCTGTTCTGATAAGCTGTTCTGATACAAAGATCAAACAATGGCCATGTCTGCAGGGAAGGAGAAGTTACTCCCCAAAGGACCCCCAAGCCCAAAGGCTCACAAACTGCTCATTAACCTGACGAGTTTGGGTGCCTGCCCGAAGGAGGGGCAAGGATGATAAAAGGACACAAACTGAAGCCCTGGGTGCACAAGCCCACCGGGACTGGACCCCTTGGCTGACTGGACCCCTCGGCTGACTGAACCAACGCTGGACCCAGGACCCATGAAATCTTTTTTTCTTCCTTTTTCTCTCTCTGTCTTCTTCTCTCTTTCCTTTTCCTTTTCCATAATCCCTACACCTCATCCGTTTCAAGATATAAACCGTTGACCAAGTCTGAGACTAAGAGTGCATCTGGCCGCCCCTGGGCCCTTCTCTGAGGAGGAGTCTGGAAAGCAAGGGGGTCTGCTCTGAACCTCGTGACTCAACGGGAGGGATCTCCTTATTCCCTGAATTGATGTATATGGTTACACAATTTACAGAAGTAGTCTTATGCCAGTTCCTGTTGTGAGAAACCCTGCCACCTACTACCACGCTTCCCCAGTTCAGTTTGCTTCTGTCATGAATAAAATCTTTCACTGATCGTTTGGTGTCATTTCACCTTAATTTAGCCCGAGGGAATTTTGAATTAAACAGGACTCCCTGGTCTGTCCAGTCTGGGTCCTGACAGAATAATGAATGCAAAGGAGAGAACAAAGCTCCTGACCATCACCAAACTAACACAATCAATGAAAAGCTGGTGAGCAAAATATTTTGTGAAAGATGATATTGAATGCATTAATTTTGTTAAAGGGGCAATAAGATACAAATTTTTGGAAAGAAGTGCAAAGCCAGGTGTACATGAGGTGATTCCAGCTGAGAGAAGCCAAGGCACAAAATGCCACACTGTCATGCCAAAATACCCATATAGCATCAAAATCATGTAGCTGAAGAAGTGCAGAAGTGAATGCAGGTGTGATGTTGAATGGGGCACTGTGCCACAGCACAGCATTGCGCCAGACTGGGAGGATGGAGGTGGACAACACTGCTGCTGCTGCTGTCCCCTCCAGCAGAGCCAGAGTGGGGGTAGCAGAGGCAGCCAACCATGGGAGGAACAGATTACTTCAGTTCACAGTTTCATCAGGGCCTCAGTGCATGGACAGGCCCCTAGGCATCTCCAGTTTCAAGATTTGTAAAAGCACAAAGGTATAAAGTAAATTGATGTCTAGAGGTGAACACCACTAAGTATTCTTACAGTGATTAGTGGGAGGATCTCAATACCAGGGAAACTTGTCACCTTTCAGAAACAGCAAGATGGTATTTTTATGCTCAGATTTTTTCTTGAACAACCAAATAGCAAAATCTAAGACCAATCAAATAGCAAAACCTAACACCCATTAACTCAGTACAACATCACAAATAAGTACCTGTTTACAATCCTAGTCCAACAAGTCATTTTCCTGCTTGTTTTAAAGTTTCCATTCTGCCTGTACATGTGATATTTAGGAAATAAACTTGATAGGATAATGTTGTGAACTCAAGTCTGTTTAACCCAGGATACCCTATACATGCTAAATAATACTAATTATAAACTAGCTGTACTCTACAAGATCATTGATCCATCCAAGAGTACTGAGGGAACTGGCAGAGGTCCTTGCCAAGCCACTCTCTATCATCTATCAGCGATCCTGGTCAACAGGGGAGGTCCCAGAGGACTGGAGGCTTGCCAATGTGACCCCCATTTATAAGAAGGGTCGGAGGGAGGATCCGGGGAACTACAGGCCTGTCAGCCTGACCTCGGTACCGGGGAAGATTATGGAACAGTTTGTCTTGAGAGCACTCACATGGCAAGTCCAGGATAAGAAGGGTATCAGGCCGAGTCAGCATGGGTTTACGAAAGGCAAGTCCTGTTTGACCAACCTGATCTCCTTCTATGACCAGGTGACCCAGCTAGTGGGTGAGGGAAAGGCTGTGGATGTTATCTTCCTTGACTTCAGCAAGGCCTTTGACACTGTCTCTCATGGCATACTCCTTGAGAAGCTGGCGTCTCTTGGCTTGGACAAGTGTACTCTTCACTGGGTGAAAAACTGGCTGGCTGGATGAGCCCAGAGGGTTGTAGTGAATGGGGTGAAATCCAGTTGGCGGCGGGTCACAAGTGGTGTTCCTCAGGGCTTGGTGTTGGACCCTGTTCTGTTTAATATATTTATCGATGATTTGGATGAGGGGATTGAGTGCACCCTCAGCAAGTTTGCAGACGACACCGAGTTGGGAGGCAGGGTCGATCTGCTTGAGGGTAGGGAGGCTCTACAAAGAGATCTGGACAGGCTGGATCGATGGGCTGAGGCCAATCATATGAAGTTCAATAAGGCCAAGTGCCGGGTCCTGCACTTCGGTCACAACAACCCCATGCAGCACTACAGGCTTGGGGAAGAGTGGCTGGAAAGCTGCCTGGTGGAAAAGGACCTGGGGATGCTGGTTGACAGCCGGCTGAATATGAGCCAGCAGTGTGCCCAGGTGGCCAAGAAGGCCAATAGCATCCTGGCCTGTATCAGAAATAGTGTGGCCAGCAGGAGCAGGGAGGTGATTATTCCCCTGTACTCGGCACTGGTGAGGATGCACCTCAAGTCCTGTGTTCAGTTTTGGGCCCCTCACTACAAGAAAGACATTGAAGTGCTGGAGCATTTTCAGAGGAGGGCAACCAAGTTGGTGAGGGGCCTGGAGCACAAGTCTTATGAGGAGCGGCTGAGGGAGCTGGGGCTGTTTAGCCTGGAGAAAAGGAGGCTGAGGGGAGACCTTATCACTCTTTACAACTACCTGAAAGGAGGTTGTACTGAGGTGGGTGCTGGTCTCTTCTGTCAGGTGGCTGGAGACAGGACGAGAGGAAATGGCCTCAAGTTGAGGCAAGGGAGATTTAGGTTAGATATTAGGTAAAATTTTTTTACTGAGAGGGTTGTCAGACATTGGAATGGGCTGCCCAGGGAAGTGATTGAGTCACCATCCCTGGAGGTATTGAAAAAGCACATAGAGGGGGTACTCCATAACATGGTTTAGTGGGGATGGATGATGGTTGAGCTCAATGATCTTGAAGGTCTTTTCCAACCTAAATGATTCTGTGATTCTATGATTCTACCTACAAGTATAATTTTCCATTGCAATTTGTGCATTTGGACTCCCATAGATCCCTGATCTGGGGATGATCTGGGAACCTTGTGGTATTGTGGCACGACCCATTAAGTAAGTCAAGATCAAGCCTGAGGATAGTCCATTTAAAGGATGAAGTTCTTTCTATCTCTTACAGGGGTCCTAGTTAATTAACTTACATTAGATTCTAAATTCACAGATATCTAAAAACAAGTGATGGACTCTCAGCACATGTAAAAAAAAAAAAAACAGAGGGCCTTTTCCTAATGAAGGTTACATATGGCTACAAAATTTCTTGCTACTTTTGCTATAAGCAGGAAGAAAAGCAGGCAGCAGTTATTTCTTTCTGTCCTGCAACAAGGGCAGGAGAAAGCATGTGGTAAAAGGGTTTATTTATATAGTCCACGTAGAAAGGACTGACTTGTAGTCTACCACCACTGTCAGAGGTGGGCACTGAGAAAGTCCACAAAGTGTAGCATACCATTGCTATTGGAATTGCTGTTATTGCAGTAACTTCAAAGAATACCTGCCATATATCAACACCGCACAGTGCCAGGCTCTGTACTAACACAGGCCAAAGGATGATTCTTCCAACAGAGTTTTACCATTGAAAAGCAGAATAAAATATTCTTTGTGCTAACACTTGCTGATCCATGCTGAGCTAAATCATAATACGTGAGTGCATCTGAGACAAGCCAATCTCTTCAGCAATGTGAATACTAGCTGAATCTTAATTTTTAATTTATCTTTGCTCACTGCTCTTCCAGCTCATGTGGCTGTCAGTGAGCTGCAAGGCCATTTCTGCATGCTACTTCTGGACCTATCTATTCTCAGTCATCTGCACTTTCTTCCATTTTGTTTGTTTCTCTTTTTAATATGTCCTCCTGATCACTCCCCATTCTCCCAGATGAGTTTCACTCTCTCCATTGATATAGTTTCTCCAGCAGCTGGGTGTTTCTGGCATCTGGAAATTGGCAAAAGGAGAGCCTTTAAAAATGTGATGTAGTTGCCTCTAACATCATAAAGAATTGTCAACTCTGAAGGCCTTTTTTCAAGATGATCAGTGTTGAGGGAATTTATACTGCATGCAATTAACTGGGTATGTTTTATGGAGCTAAGACTGGGCACCCAAAACAAGTGCATTAACAGCGATTCTGCTTCCACTGAAATGGGCACATCTAGTGCTCAGAATTTTATTTACCTAGGAAAAGAACAGGTGTGTAGAAGGACATGAAATGCCAGTGATGTAAAATATGGAGAAAAACATTCTGAGTTTGGTTCAGGGGTAACATAACAGTAAACAAAAACAGGTAAACAGAATAGTTTGTGCACACAAAATATATTGCTTCAAATTAATAGCATAGTGCAGACACAGCTGACAATGAGCACAGCCATGTATTTATCTTTGTCATAACTGTGCATTGAGTATTAAATTAAGTCAAAAAACCAAAACAAGTTGGGGACGTAGAAAGTTGTGTCTAAGTCATCAGCACAGGAGTGCTGGTGTAGAGCCAGAGTAACACAGTAAGAACTAGGAGCTGTGATTAAATCAATTGCCCTGAGCTGCTGCAGTTCTCAGAGAGAAAATAATTTATTACTTTTGTGTGGGTCTCTGAGTAAAGTCAAAGAAATGCAGTGGACTAGTAAGTGAAGAAGCTCTGATGCAGCAAAATTGTAGCCTGATCCTGTAGTGTTAATCAGAAAAAAATAATTATAAAGTCTCCCAAGTACTGAAAGATACCAAAAGAAACAATATCTGATTCTCCTATTTGTTTTCCCTGTTCATTTATGCTCATATTCATGTTTACTTTACATATAAACAGAGATAAGGTCAAGATAGTCTTCTCAGGTCATGGGCAGTCCTTCCTTACCTCCATTAATATAAGCATAATCTAGACCTCTGATGGCAGCAAGGAATAAACTGTCTGGGGAAGAATGATAAAACACAAAGAAAAACTTTGTGATTTTCCCAAGGTGGAACTAGATTTCATCTGTGAAGAGCTGTTCTCTTGACGTAATGTGGTCAGCTGCTTTCATCTGTGGATTAAGCTAACTAGAGGTCAGGGGACAGAGGTCAGGATTCAAAATGCTGACAGTGAAAGAAATTAATTTTCTCCCTCATGCTTCAGAAATGAACTGGAATGCCTTCAAAAACCTGACCAAAGTGGGCAGGATCCTTACTGGCTCAAGTGCAGTAAGGAAGCTTCAGCATGGGTGGTTGTGGGGAAATGAACCAAACATGGTACAGGAACCAAATGCCCTCCTGTTGTTCAGAAGTAAATGAAGTTTTGAGGCTTTGTTCTGTAAAAGCAAAATAAGCTGGGAAATGTAAGGGGCTTTCTCAGCCTAGATCTGGTAACAAACAAAGAATTGGGCAGGTATGAACAAATTGTGTTGACAGCTAGGTGCATGGAAGTCAGCTCCAGGTGTCCAAAGCATCTTGTTTCAGGTAACCTCAGTTTTCTTTGGAGTCACTGTAGAGACAGAGAGGGAGGACAATTCAAAAGACCACAAACAGCTCTCTGGATGCACTTATCTTCTTCCACTGACTATAAAGAAGCTCAGACAACCAGCTTGGACTAGACACCCAACTCAAGATGCACGAGATTAGCTAAGTCCTATCTTTAGTAACACAAAGAATGCCAGAATCTTGCCAGTCAAACAGGTATCATAATTTGTCATCAAAATACAAGTACGGGCAGAATGGGCTTTTCTGACTTGCTGTATTGTTTGTAGAAATGATCCCACCCATAGTTACACAGGAATATATCCCAGGGTGAGCCAGGCAGGTAAACAAGAAAGGTAGTTTGCAGTATACTGGGAGTGTTCAGTACCTAACCCTGACTAGTGTAAACTGATTATGTAGGAGATTTAACTGAAAAAAAACCCTGAATTTGAGGTAGGTTTTGGAGCACAACACAGAGGACAATATTATGCCAGGGTATGAAGTATGTCTGAAGATTAAATGTGGTGTATTCATTCACTGAAGAGTAAAGTTCTATTTAGAGATTGTACTTTGAGAAGTGCATTAGCCTGAATGAGGCAGAACTGTCTTCACTTGCAAGCTACACACTGCTCAAACTCCTTGCAATCACCTGCATGCTTGCACTCTTCTCACACTGTGAGTTGCTCAGACTTCTGAGCTGGGGACATGCTGCAGGGTCCTCAGGTGTACTCTGAGGTGAATTGTCCTGCTTTGAATCATAAAAGCTTTCACAAGCCCTAAGCAGGAGTGTTCTCGAACAACTCAAAGACAGAAATGTTTTTTTCACCACTGTTTCCATCACAACCAACAGCACATCCAGGTATCAGCAGCAAGGCAAACTGTGTACCAGTAGCAGAATTTAAATTCAGAGTTTATAATGAAGTGAAGGGAGTGTTGACAGCAGCTCAAGGTCCTCAAATTTTGCAGTGTATCCAGCTCCATGTAACCTGCCATCTTTATGTATGAGGTGCCTGACTGAAGTTAGGATGGTTGTGAATGCCCCTGTGCTCACCAGAGGGTCAGGGGCACTCACCAGAGCAGGGGGGCCACACCAGGCTTGCAGCTATCATCAGGACCTTGAGGATTTCTGTGAGAGTGGATGAAGGACAAGCTAGCTCTCAATGTCAGCCTGGAGTGAGACAGGTCTGCCAATTCAGAAGCAGGTTTCCACAGCCACCTGGAAGCCGATCTGCTCAGGCTCCTACAAGGTGGTTGGTGTTCAACATTAGTGAGTCAGTGCTGTCTTGAGCAGGGATGGTAATGCCATTGTGCTTATAGTTTACCAGAGCTGGTGGAAATTGCTAATTTCTGGAAAAGGAGATCTGAAAAACAGATCCTAAATATAAAATCTGTTTTCACATGAGCAGCTTTTCCACAAGGCCCACAGTACACCCTCTTCACATTCCCTGCACATCACAGAATAGCCTATGCATTTGTTCCTCCATTTTAAATTGTGAGCTTCTGATACCTACTTTCTATACTTTGTAAAACACTTTAAGCTCTATGGATTAAATATGCTAGCTAAGATCCAGGTATTATTATCCTCACTGTTACTCTTTAATCCCCCAAGAGGTTTGCTGAAATGACTCAGTAGATTACTTTTGAATGTTTCTGACTTAATTTTCCTGTGTAATGCACATGTCAATAGGCAGGTGCCAGATGTTGACTGCAATATTTGTATGATCAAAATTAGCAACCATTGTGCATTATTTGGTTCGTCCCCACCTTGAATGTATAAATCAGAAGCTGAGTGGTGAGCCCTGGTTGCCATGATCCCCGACATGGGAAGAACAAGCGTAGCAAAGATTTACTTAGGAGTCCAACACCTAATTAAATGAGGGGCTGGAGAGAGGAAGAACAAAACAGCTATGGGGGTGAAAATGAAGAAAGAGTTTTACAAGTTTGCCCATGCTCCAGGGAATAGCTCTATTTCAAAACATAAAAAGGATGCTTTGGCTTACAAACATATGACATGCTGGTTCAATTTAGAGGCATTAAATCTGCAAAAATTAAGTAAATATTCTGGCAGCTTTATTAAGCATTCTGCTTTCCCTAGAAAGGCAAATCCTAGACTGGACTCAGTTCAGAGACAGGTTCTCAGGCTTTACCAAAGGCACAAAATGTAGCAATTATATTACCCAATCGATGGAGCTGCCATCCCTTCCCTTGGGAGGCTTTTCACAGTTTGGTAGACCTCACTACAAGGAAAATCGCACTAAAACTTCAGGTTGAGATTCAGACTATTTTTCCCTTTTTTTTTGGTCTCTCCCTCACCCTCCAAATTAATGCAAAATGTTCTTACAATCATCAGCACTGAGGTACAGTCTCTTGCACTTCTGACAGTTGTCTTTTTCTTGATTTTTGAGCCTTTTGGGTTAAATTATAATAATTTCTAATGCATTTCCTTTGACAGAATCGATCAGGCCCTTAGCTGCTGCGGTGACCAGCTATTATTGCCAGCCAGGAAACCCCTTCACCTTCAGTACAGCATGTGAACTCTTCTGTGCAATGCAAGGAGACATATAGGCATGTAAAGAGGGAATTTTCAGAGAAAACACCGAGTTAAACATTATATTCCTAATAGGAGAAGACCTCTCATGAATCCCTACCATTTAAAAGTAGTAGATACCCAGCTGCACTTGGCATTCCCAGTCAATGCATTCTCTTTGGCTGCTGGAGCTTGATCCGGGTCAACCCTTTACCATGAAGGACCTCAAAGGCTATTGCCCATGTGACTCATAGATGCAGCCTGTGCCCTCCCTCCTTTCCCATCATCTCTGCTTGGGCATACTTTAATAATCTATGGCTTGCTCTTTGCCTAGGGGCAAACGGGGTCAGTAGCCGGGCATTGAGCCTGCGATGTGAGCTCTGAGCAGCTCAGCAGGGACAAATCATTGGTGGGTTGAACTGCACAGACATGAACATAAGCACCTAATGGGCGTTGCTGTCTGTTTAGGCTCTAGGCTACTATAAAGTTAAGCTGTAGCTGGGCAGAGGATTGGATTTGATAACTGAAATGGTGCTTAGACAGTCCAACGTGTCTCCAGAGACCTGAAACCTATATCTGCCATCTCATGGGTGTCTGGTTTCCCAGACCTGAGACAAACTTTTCTAGAGCAGAAAGAAAAATATGTCATTTGAGGGAGAAGGGGGATTTACATTGATGCAAGAAATTGAAACGACCTCTTTTTTTTTCTTTTTTTTTTTTTTCCAAAAATACTGTAACACAATAGCCAAGTAGGTGCTACAAAGAACTTTGGTGGTGGTGTGAAGATTGCATGACTCTACATGTTACAGGTTTATTCTTGGACCTGAGGTGGGTTCTGCAGCAAAGCAGCACTGCCTGTGGCCTAGTAGTGACACATGGCTGCCATGAAACCAGTGGGAAAAAGCCAGTGACCCCAGAAGGTGAGCAGCCTTGAACATGGGAACCAGTGAGCAGGATCAGGTCTGCTGGCTGTCCTGTTTGCTGCTGAATCTCTGACAATGCTGAGTTACAGGTGCTTTGGAAGAATATTCTAAGTGTAAAATACTCAAATTCCTAGAGCAGTATCTTGTAGCCAAGACATTAAGTCATTGCCTTTTGTCCTTAACCATGGTTTTAAATTTTTAGATACATTTATCTCATTATATGAGATATTACATGGGTTCTTCAGACACAGAAAAGCCATGTCCTCAGCCTTGGAGACAACACAATTTCACATTTCAGCCTCTTTTTCACTGGGATTCAGGTGATACTTTGTGTACTCTTTGGAAGGTAATACATTTTTTTATGGTCCAGACTACAGTTTTGTCTTATGCCTTTTGAGCCAAACAACTTTTGCCTTCCAAACCCCAATAACTCATCACCAAAACCCACAGGATACCCAGAGTGCTGTGAAGTTTGCTTCTTTCCATTAGCATTTAGCATGTGAGTTGGAATGTGAAATACAGAGGGTGCAGAGCCCCAAGCCAGCCTGGCACAGTTGCTGAAATGCATGCCAAGTGCATCAATGCATGTCAACCTGTGCCAGGTTTTGCACAGGTCCTGACGCAGGTTTGGAAGTAATGCAGCCTCGGTCCTGGTCACCGCCTTCCTCCCAGGGGAATTCAGTGCATGCTTGTGAAATGGAGGGCATGTCGCTGTCTGGGAGGCTGTGAGAACACAGCAATGGACACAGCTGTTTTCCTCATTCTGTGTGCAGAATTTTTTCCTCTCTTGTTTACAGTGCTATAAATTGCTTGGTAGTTGGGCCTTTGTTCTGGGCACAGCTCAGCCTTGAGCTGGGTTTGCTTGTTTGTTTCCGTTGCTGCTCCGTTTCCTCTGCCTGCCTCCCAGCGTGACTAACACCGTCTGTGCTGCTTCCGTTGTCTCCACAGCTTCCCCTCCATGCTCTGCCACGGACACGGGCAACTGCCGTGCTGCTCCTCCGTGTACTGCCACAGAGCGACCTGCTCAGCATGGAGCAGCGTGGGAAAGTGTGCTAACAGCAACTGAAAGGTGATTGCTTCATAGAATCATAGAGTCACAGAATCGTTTAGGTTGGAAAAGACCTTTAAGATCATCGAGTCCAACCGTAAACCTAGCAGTGCCAAGTCCACCACCAAACCATGTCCCTAAGCACCACACCTACAGTCTTTTAAATACCTCCGGGGATGGTGACTCAACCACTTCCCTGAGCAACAGACCTTTAGTTTTAGTTAAGCAAATGAAAGCTTTGCTAGGCTTTCCTTTTTTTCTCTCACACTTATATGAGCAAAGCAAGATGCATGGGTGATGAAGAGAAAGAGATCTTGTTAACTGATGTCGTGGTTTAACTCAGCTGGCAACTAAGCACCACACAGCCGCTCGCTCAACTCCCCCACAGCCCCCGCCCCAGTGGGGTGGGGGCAAGAATCAGAAAAGTGAGAAAACTCGTGGGCTGAGATAAAGACAGTTTAATAAGTAAAGCAAAAGCCATGCGCACAAGCAAAGCAAAACAAGGAATTAATTCCCCACTTCCCACGGGCAGGCAGGTGTTCAGCCATCTCCAGGAAAGCAGGGCTCCATCACATGTAACAGTTACTTGGGAAGACAAACACCATCACTCTGAACATCCTCCCCTTCCTCCTTCTTCTCCCCAGCTTTATATGCTGACCATGACATCCTACGGTCTGGAATATCCCTTGGGTCAGTCGGGGTCAGCTGTCCCAGCTGTGTCCCCTCCCAGCTCCTTGTGCCCCCCCAGCCTGCTCGCTGGTGGGGTGAGAAGCAGCAAAGCCCTTGGCTCTGTGTAAGCACTGCTCAGCAGTAACGAAAACATCCCTGTGTTATCAACACTGTTTTCAGCACAAATCCAGTACATAGCCCCATACTAGCTACTATGAAGAAATTCAACTCTATCGCAGCCAAAATCAGAACACCGGGGGTAATTTCTGATTAATTACTATAAGTCTGGGAGCTGTAAAGTGGCAGCTGTCTTCATTTGATCATTCATATTCCTTCGAACCAGACACACGTTTTCCTTCTTTTATTTTGTCTTATATTTTGCTGGTCCGGGCCAAGCTTTTTGCTCTGCTATAATTGATATGATATATCTTCTTAAATGACAGCTCACTTTATCATTTCAAGCCTGCTAAGGCTCCTTGAAGCCCAGCTTGGCGCAGGGACCTCCGTCGCAGCGGTCCAGACCCTGCAGTGCCTTTGCTGCCTCTGCAGCTGCTGGCAGTCCCTGAGCTTAACTTCTGATTCATGCATTTTCACTGCTTCTCAGAAAGTGTAGGCTTCCCCTTAGCACAGGAATGGCTTCATGCACTAAAGGTTGTCCATGCACTGCAAGCATGGACCTTCTGAGCTGACTGGCTTGAGCAAAAGGGGTTGAATTATTTCCCTTGTTTACTACTGCTTGTATTTCATGTCTTTTGCAAGTTAAAGTAAAAATAAACTTGAACCAAGTTCCACTGAGGTCAGTGAATGGATTCCTGCAGATTTCAGTGGATGTTGGACAGTGGCCCTGAAACCTACAGCTCCTCAGGGTACTCACCTTGACCGGCTTTGCACCTCAAGTTATCCCACTGACTTCAGGCAAGTATTTAAAAGCTTTGCTGAATCCATTCTGCGTTCACAGAGACCATGCTTCAAAGCTTTTGTGACAACAGAGCAATGACAGCTCAAAATGCAGACAAGCAATGGGAAAAGCAAGAGTTTTGTTCTTCAACAACAATGATTCAACAGAATCAAAATAAATCTGCAAGTGGATTTAATGCAAGTTTTGCCAAGCTTAGTGCATGTTTTGCCATGTACAGGTTTTGCCAAAAAGGCATTGTTCAAGGAATTTTTCTCTGTTTTGCTTATTGCTCTGATATAAATTAAAATGCTGATAGCAGTATTTTTCACTCTGGACTGTTCCCTGTATCCTCACAAGGATGGACAACATAGTGCTGGTGGAGTGAGTGTTCCCATGGCTTGGGACGCCAGCTGGGACTCAAAGGACCTGGGTCACTTTACAGCTTCCTCATGGACATCTAAGTGGCCTATGTCAGCTACTGCACCTCATTTATAAAATATGGATAGCAGTGCCTCTATGTTTAGAAAATGCTGTCAGGATAAAGCCTTTTAATGATGATGAGACACCACAGGCATGATAGTGATTGAAAGCACATACGTAGATAGATGTAACCTGTTGAGAGACTCAGATTGGGAATTGGTCTTGACAAAAATAAATGGGGAGAATCTGAATACATACAATGGTTTTCTGCTGAATTACACTGTAACAAATCTGATATTACACACATCACCTCAACACACAGATGTATATGTTGTGTACTTTCTTTATAGGAATCGCTCTGAACATACACATCTTCGCAATAAACAAGGGAAAGTAATTCAGGATATTCTCCCTGCACGATCTCAGTCATTACTCACTGGCAAAAAAAGTGAGCAAGTTGAGCATTTCCCCAGCTTGTCAGCTTCCTGGGAAGCTGAAGCGAGGCCGAACCACTGGGCAGGGCTGGCAGATGCAGGCTGCTGTCCAGGACAGCTTTGGCACAGCACCAGTCGCAGTGTGCTCCTGCTGCGCTCCTGCTCTGGGAACCCATCTGCAGCCATGTCTTACATGAAGGATGGTGGGAGGAAAACAGAAGTAACGTTGCCATACTGGAGATGTGTGAGACACAGAAGGGGAGCATGAAAAGGCAGGGGGTGTGTGAGTCTGACCTGACTGTGTCTACTAGCAATACATCTATTCTTTTGTGGAGCAGAATCATGAAATAAGGTTTTCAACTACATTAAGTGGTTAGGGGCTGCTATTTATTTAAATAAAAGAGGCATCAACCTCTCTGCCTGCCTCTATGCTACTGAATGAAATGGGCCAGGGACTGTTCTTTGGCCAGAGGACAGGGGACATGGTGTGGTTCATTTCTGCATGGCTAAACTCTCTCCTCTGTCAGAACAGGGTGGCCTCATCCATCCATTCATCCACCCATCCATTCATTGGGATACACTTCCTGGCACTTGCCATCTCCAAACTGTGCCTGAACATGGTCAGGGAGAGGACTGACAGGTCTGAGCCACAACTATTGCAGTGAACATGCTTATGACCAAACCCTGGCTAGCTGCAGAGCAGGGCTTAGACCTGCACCTCTTTTTTTTTTACTAGAATAGATATATTGGGTAGGTAATTGGTAGAGGTGTTTGTTCCATTCTGTGTTTGTAGCATGCCTCATATAGAAAGGTGGTGGTCACTATGTAACTGTAGTGACAGATCTTCATCTCATTGTAAAATAATAAGTAACAAGAAAGATGGCAGGTATTTGCCTCCTCCATGGTGTTGTTATGTCCTCAAACATATTCCTGAGACGCAAGATAGATCAAATTCAGTCCTATGGTAACAACCAGTATATAAAAAATCATAATGTAAAGGCCCTGCAGTTCTCTTTTTTATGGAACTAAAACCAGCTATTTCATAAAATTGTAGGAGTGATTCCCAGTTTTCTATGAGATATACACATTCTTCATTTCTAGCTAGGGCACTAAGAGATGACATTTTGTGGAACCAAAAGGTATTTCATATCATTTACAGGAAGTTTTATGGCTTCCTCTGAGTCTGGCTTTATTGAACTTGTGATGAGGACACATGACTTCAATACCAAAAGGATGTGAAGGCAAGTCAAAATAATTTTTAAACACCCTTAAACTTTCATAATATAAATATCTGCAGCTTCCCTGGTGTGTGCAAAATTCATTAAATGAGACTATACCACATGATGTGGTGTACTTTACAGCGATGTAATGTTAGTTAGCCAGGAATTGGGTTTCCACTATACAGACACTATGTAAAACAAATCCTGACCCAGACACCCTCCAGTTTAGGCAAGACTGTGCAGTCTGCTGACCATACATAATGGATTTCTGATTACTCATTTTATTCCTGTATAGGACTGTTAAAATGGTCTAGCATGGAGGCACAGGAGTTTAAATAAATACCAGAATGCAAATGAAAAGTCTGGGTAAAAGCCACTTCTATTTTAAACAAGGTTACTGTGCTGTAGGGCTCCTTTATGTATCCCTCAACTACAGGGATAAGGAACATTTATCCCTGTTGATTTAAAATCAACTGCAAATTTAAATTTAAAAATAAATTTTAAAATAATATTAAAATTTAAGTAGACTTAAAAGTAATGGCTGTTACCCTTCCAGGCCTAAGTCAAATATCTTGCCTGTATCAAGTATGGTTGCCAATTACAAGCTGTATAGTGCCATGTAAGTTCCTAGTACTGGAACATTGTATTGCCCACGTATTTTCTTCAGTGTCAAACAACATGTTAATAATTTACTCAAATGTTAGTAGTTTTATGATATGATTTAATTTATTCCCTCATTAAATTAAGAAAACTGAGGTGGGACAAGAAAAGGGAAAAGGGCAGAGAAGGTGAGATCTGAACATAAATGTAACTCCCAAAATGATTTGGGGCTGGAAAGAAAGCATACATCCCACAATCCATACTTTTTTTTCACAAAGGTAAGTATAAAGATGTATGGTTTATCTAAAAAAGGTAGCATCTGGACAACATGGAGTGAGGGAAAACTTCTGGCTTGCTCTAAAGGTCTTGTTCAGGAAAAACTAGCTTTACAGGTCACAAAGAGAACAGAAAAAAAATTAATAACTTGGAATTAATTAAGAGAAAAGGATAAGAAAATATTTAAAAATAACCCCATGTGGACCCCAAGACAATCAAGATAACCATCCAGCCTCTCCTGGAGAAGAGGAGGAAGACACCTCTGCTCCCAGCCCTTCTTCACACAAAGACCGGGGATGCTGACACTGCCACACAGTGACTGTCAGTGTTAGCACCCAGAATACCACGGGAAGGGGGAGCATAACACCAAAGAAAAGGAGGAAATACTATATAAAATTTCTATATAAAATTTTTAGCAGATACTGAGTTTTTTCTTTATTAATTTAGGTTGTTAGTGTACAGTGTTGTTACTAAACTAATAAATGGGATTATTAGCCTGTTAAAACATTAACTCCACTAACTGTTAAATTCTTGTCTTCACATGTAAGTTGTTCTCCTCTCTGCCCATAGTAAAATTTTGAGCATAACAGAAAGTAAGAGGATGGTCTTCCCATAACCTGCATCGATTAGTTTCAGAAATGGTAAGAAATGTAAAATATGATAGTGCCAGGAAAAATTCAAGGCACAGAGCAGAATAGAGGAGATAGATAGCACTTAAAAACTGAGGGTCTTCTTGGAGCTTGTAACAGTTCTCTGCCTAAATATTACAACAAACTAAATTTGCACAATTATAGAAATTACCAGGATGAAAGCATAAAGTAAAAGGACTTCCAACAACAACAACAAAAAAGTAAGCCTGTAAGCCCCCAAATAAGAAAAAGAAGAAGAGGTGAAGTATGTGAAAGTAATGTTATTTTTTATACCTGTGCTGTGGACATTTCATTAGCTAAACAAGCTCCTAAAACCAAGTGGTTTTTAAAGTCATACTGCCTTATCAAATTGTGATTTCTCATCTGGACTTAGATATGTCCTGGATCAGTAACTTTTCAGAATTATTCTTTACATTATAAAAATATATATCTTAGTTTCTAAAAATAGCCTAGCTATTCAGCAAAGCAACTTAAGGTCCTCAGACCATAGAGAGCCTATCACTTTTTATATGACCAATTCACACATTATAATCATTCTTCTTTGCAAGGCTGAGATGTGTTTTATTTCTCTCTGGTGGCATTATGTACTATGATATAAGCTGTGGAGTACAGCATTTCAGTTTAAGTAAAAAGCTTTCTTCACTGGATCATTGTAAAAAAGTTTTCTGTAACTAAATTATGATTCTGCTAGCAGCTCCCTGTTCTATTTTATTATTATAAAAAGAATAACTTCCTATCAAAATAAGTTTAAAAGAATATAAAAATATGGTTTACTTAGGAGTTCAGCTACATCAGAATGGATTAGTTTTTGCCAACTTGTTCCCAAACAGTTAGTTTGGCTTTTTAGAGGGCTCATGCGTAGGTGAAGTTTGCAGTCACCTGGGTACTTCATGTCAGTCCTGTGGGTAGAAACACTCATGATATCACAGGAAATACACATCCTCTGGAGTCGCATTTTTACAAGTAACCCACTTAAACGTGAGAGCACATTTTAGGAAATGAGTACTTAAATGACTTTCTTCAGGTGAGTATTTTCAAGTCTAGATTTTTTCAATCAGGGTTTCAGTAACTAAAAATGGAGTAAATTTTCAAAAACAGCTAAACACCAGAAAGCTTTCAGTGAAGCGATTGATCCACTGTAAATGTGTAGCCTTAGGCAAATCATTTAATAGTTTTTGAGTTAGGTTATGCAGTAAGAAGCTGGTCCCCACACACAGAGGAGCCCCCAGGATGAGTGGAGGGGGGGACCCCAATTACACGCCAAACAGTTGCTCCTGAGGCATCGAAGGAGAGTGACCAGCCCCCCAAAGGTTCATCCCCCACCATGAAGGACACCGAGGCACAAGCACAGGGAGACCCCCAGTGACCCCATCACAGACACAAGCCCCAGCTTGCCCCCCTGGGCTGCCCTGGGGAGCCTCAGCCCATGGGCCGGGGGACACCCATCATCATAACCCAACAGGAGGGGGTCCCCATCACCCCACAGGCTGAGGGGTGGTCACTGCCAGGGGCATGGGGACCAACATGGGAGGGCAGGGGAAGGGTATTTCAGGATGGCACAGGACTTCTTATAGGATGTTCCGGGAAGGATGGGTGAAGGGAGGATCGCGGTGTTTTGGGGAGGAGTGAGTGGGAAAACAGCAGGATAAGGGGACAAAAAGGGCCAGTCGTTGTGCAAGCTGGGGCTGGTCAGTGCACCTGCCTGGCCGTGCCCTGTGCGTGACCAGTGCAGTCTGTCCTGGCCTCTCACTAAACCCCATTTCTAGCCATTTTCCCAGGCGAGGGGCTCTGTCCTGTGTGCGGGGGGGTGTGTGGGGGGCAGTGTCTCAGTGACAGCCTGTGGGGTGGGACCAGGGGCTGGAGGCCTGTGTCTCCATGGTGCCAATGACTGGAGGGACCAAGCTGGCTGCTGGAGGGACCAGAGGGTGCAGGTCTGAAAGACTGTGGGGTCTGGGGGTCAACTGAGACCCACCTCTGCGTGTGTGTGTGTGTGTGTATGTGTTTGCACACCAGAGAGACATCCATACCAGCAGCTGGAGTAGGGCTGCAGCCTCAGGGGCTCATATGTTCAGGTGCTAGCACCCAGGGAGACTGGGATCCCGGGGCAGATACTGGGTGAACTGAACGTCTGAGACCAGGTGCTGGAGGGATCCACCTTGCATGATTATATTGCCCAGTAAGGGACCTTATAGAATTAATCATGGAATCGTAGAATGGTTTGGGTTGGAAGGGACCTTAAAGATCATCTATTTCCAACTCCCTGCCATGGGCCGGGACACCTTCCACTAGACCAGGTTGCTCGAAGCCCCATCCAGCCTGGCCTTGAACACTTCTGGGGATGGGGCATCCACAACCTCTCTGGGCAACCTGTTCCAGTGCCTCACCACCCTCACGGTGAAGAACTTCTTCCTTACATCTAATCTAAATCTACCCTCTTTCAGTTTCAAACCATTACCCCTTGTCCTGTCACTACATGCCCTTTTAAAAAGTCCCTCTCCAGCTTTCTTGTAGGCCCCCTTTAGGTACTGGAAGGCTGCTATAAGGAAGGTCTCCCCGGAGCCTTCTCTCCTCCAGGCTGAACAACCCCAACTCTCTCAGCCTGTCTTCACAGGAGAGGTGCTCCAGCCCTCTGATCATCTTCGTGGCCCTCCTCTGGACTCTCTCCAACAGGTCCATGTCCTTCTTATGTTGGGGGCCTCAGAGCTGAATGTAGTACTCCAAGGTGGGGTCTCACCAGAGCAGAGTAGAGGGGGAGAATCACCTCCCTTGACCTGCTGGTCATACTTCTTTTGATGCGGCCCAGGATCTGGTTGGCTTTCTGGGCTGCAAGCGCACATTGCCAGGTCACATTGAGCTTCTTGTCAACCAACACCCCCAAGTCCTTCTCCTCAGGGCTGCTCTCAATCCACTGACTTCCCAGTCTGTATTTGTGCTTGGGATTGCCCTGACTCATATGCAGGACCTTGCACCTTTAGCCTGAACTGCCAGATGGGAGGACAGGATGAGGCTATTGGTGCTGTTTGTGTCTTTTGGAGTGCTGTGTTTTCTGTCTGTGTTGATCTGTGTGGCCAGCTAGATATATATGTGTATATGTGGTGTTTATGTGTGCTCTGTGCACATGTGCCTTCTGGGAACGCTGGTTCAGCCTCGCTGCTGGCTGGACCTGGGGTATGGAGATGTGGCAGACTGGGCTCTGTTGGGCCACAGGATTTAGCAACCCCCTAACATCATGTGTGGCTTCATCTGCCTGTAAATGCCAACAACAAGGCAGTACTCTGTTTCCCTCATTAAAAAAAAAAATCAAAGTTTAAATTAATGAAGTTGCCCTTACGCAATTTTTTACTGAGAGCAGAAATCTGGTATTCAGAGGAATCAAACTGGTCTATGATCTGAACTGAGACTTGAGGCCATGCAGCTTAGGTGAATAAGGAAAATGCCTGGTCTCCAGGAGCTGGAGCACACAACCATTCTCAGTGAAGTCACTGGGCACCCCACATGGAGGAGGTGCCTCTGCAGGAGGCTGTGCTAGCAGTCCTCACACTGAATCTTGAGAAAGCTATGGCTATTTGACTCTAGCCTTTTGTATACAAATTGAAAACCCAAGTCATGGTAATTCCCTTATCTGTGTTCTGCTTTTGTTCTGTGAGTCAGTGCAAATAATTGTCTTGAGAATGACAGTAATTACTGGAGAACAAAGCTGAAATCCTAGAGGGTGACTCTGGGGTCAAGCACTTTATGTAGCTTTGACATTTATCAAAGATTTTTTTTTCTATCCTGTACCACAGATGTGACAACTTCCTCTGCACCAGACAATAGGGAATGATTCCTGGGACTGAAAACACCACTTACACAATGGCCAATTTTCAATTTCTTTTTTCATTGAGAGGAGAGGGACATTTTATATTTCATATTTCTACCCAGTTCTTGCTGCCTGAATGGCAACAACATTAATGACATTGGAGATGGATAGCTGTGATGGATTACTTCAGCAACAGAGTTAATGTGGGGAGAATAAGAACAATCTACACAGAGAGAGAAAATAAATAGAGCAGGAACCAGCGGACCGCTGGGATGCACCTCTGTAAGAAACCTTTGTCAAGCACCAAAGAGAAGCTCAAGAGTGTCATTTTATACACACATTTTATGCATTGTTTGGTGCTTGTTCAAAGACTCACCACATTTCTTTTCCAGTGACGCCAGATTGCACAAAAAGCTCGCAAGCAGTTACATGTGTGAGATTTGGTCCATGGATTCTGGTTTAATTCAGTAACTGGTGTCTAAAGAGCAGTGGACATACAGTGATGTGAGAATAAGTGTTAAAAACAAAGGTCAAGTGGTTTTCTGTTTCTTTGGGTCTCACAATGCTGTGGGTATATTGCCCTATCTTTGCATTCCTCAGGTTTCCCACAGAACACAATGATAATTTCTGTCCCCCACAACAAGAAAATCCTGACCCTACAGCATCTCTTTGATATGCCATATTCACAATTATTGCTCTGTATCTCTCCCGGGCACTATTTTTCAAACTGGTAGCAATACCCTTAGACATGCTGTTTTATTATTCTGTTGTGGTTTGCCTTATTTAATCACAGAGCCTGGAGAAATCCAGACCTATGTCTTGAAACTTTTGTTCGTCAATCTAAACTACAAACTAAAGCAAGCTGAAGGGGCTGATCGATAGATCCTCCTGAAGACAAATGCAGCAATGGTCAGGTGAGCAATATATTCAGCTTATTGGTAAGTAGAATATCGCACCCGGGAGAGGCACTCTGGCTTTCTGTGCAGCACAATAAAAATGGGACTGTCTTTCCTGCCTCAGGAAGATGCCACATGCTGCTTGGACAAGCAAAAAAATAGAAGAGGTGTGTGTGGGGGTGCAGATCTTTTATGCACTTAGTGACCTTATCGTATAGTGGTGCAATACTGCAGTGCTCAGACAGTTATGTGCAGAGGCAAGGGAATCCTCAGGAGCCAAGTATCCTCATGTAGTCATCACACTTTATAAGATGGACTTATAACGTAACATTTACAAGTTAGAGTAATTTATTACCACCCTGCAGGTTTTTGACACGTCTTTAAGAACGAACCCTTTGATGCAGAGCACAGTCCTGCTCGAGGTCCTTGCCCTGACTTCCCAGCATCTACACATTCCATGGGAGCGGGTCATGGAAGCTTTCTCTGCTCAGCCAGCGTGGTGTCTGTCTTGTCTCCTGGCATTGGCTACTCAAACCTAAGAACAATATACGGATTACAGCACCTAAAGTAAAGGTCTTGGGTATTTGCATTCATGCAGAACTGTGTTACAGGATAAGGGTTTGGGTCCAAAACATCGCTCAAAAAAATATGATAGAACACATCAGTCTCAGAGTCTTTGGACATTTTTTTTTTTCCTTTTTCAAAGGGGAACGTGAACTGAATTTCAGCAGTTTCTTTCCTTGTGATGACTGCTCATGTCTGCCAGATTTTTGAGAGTTTAGAAGGTTAAAATGGGTTAGCAAAAGTGGCACAAGGTTAACCTCCCGATCCTCATCCTGCAGTAGAGTAATGGAGACTAACTGTGCTGAGTACTGCTGACTGCTGTAACTTGCAGTGGTCCATGCATGTCTGCAATTTTTTATGTACGCGTGTGCAGGTTGGCAATGGCACGGTGACTTGTTAATTCTGCAGCTTTGTTAATTTGGGGAGTTTCCATGATGATTTCAGTATTTCAGATTAGGAGGGCTCCCCTTTGTGGCCCCCAGCCAGCTCGTCCAGCCCCAACCGCGCTGCCTCCAGCCCCATGGTTTGGGCACCTGCACCCAGCAGCCGGGGCAGTGCACACTGCCGGCACAGATGAAGCCTCCGCTGCTGAGCTTGCACCGGCTCAGCTGCACTCACAGCTCATTGAGAGCAGGGCAAGCTGAGCTAATGCAAATTGTGACATTCTTGGGTTTTGCTCATCTTTTATGGAGAGGCAAGGGCTGCTCTGCACCAGTGGCTGATGGGGATGAACCTTATGTAGTCACAAAATCTTAGCTCCTGGTACTGACGTTATGGTGATGGGCATGATCAGATTCATTATTACGATGAGATTGGTATACGATCCTTACAGACAGAGAGACTATATAGTGACAGTGATTTAGTAGCTTGGTGTCCAGATGCACAGTGGTCATTGAAATCAATACCTGTTAGTTATCTGAGCACCTCTGAAGATCTGGGCCAATGTACTCTAATGCTTCATCAGCTCAGCAAGTGGAGCTTTTCATCTGAAAAACAAGGACAGAGTCTCCTGCTGAGTGTCTAATAATGCCTCATTATGCCCGCTGACTTTACATAAAAGGTGCTCAGACCATCTGCAGGTGGACAGCAGCACAAATCTTACAGGAGCTGCCTAGAAAACGCAGTGTTGGTTTTCAGTCCATTGGATGCTGCTGTTTTACATCGACGCTGCTTTACATCTCCTTATTACAGCAGTGATAAACTGTCAGGCTTATCAGCAAGTTCTCCTCAAAGGTGTGACTTGCATGTGCATTTAAAAATCTCTGGTTTCAATCCTACCCTAAAGTTACCTATCAGCATAAATTTTAATCATTGTTATCTCAAGAGGAAATGCTATACTCTAATTAATGGCTCAAATAATTGTGCTCAGTATGCAATTTGGCTGCCAGTCACAGCTTTTGTTAACTATATGATCCCTGTTGTGGCTCGTACTGGAAAATCATGTTATTACCATTTCAAGATAATCAGCATTTACTCTGCGAATTTAGAGGCTGAGCAGCGCAGAGTCGCATACACCAGAGTAACTCCATGTAACATACTGCATTGCAGCAAGACAGCTAATAACAGTGCAGCAAAGCACATTAGCTGTCAGGCAATACACTACGCTGTGGAGAATAGACTGATACCATGTCATATTTTGTAATCATGCTTACATTGGGGGATTTTATTAAGAGCTGAGGCATATTTCTAACAGGGATGCTAATATAATGAGCAGTCAAATGCATTTCTTTCACTCTGGTTATTTGTAAAATATTATCATTCTGGTATTTGTAGATGTTGGTGAGACAATTCTCTATCTGTTAGAGTGCACTGTTTGTCTGATGGCACATCCCATAGGGAACAGAGAATAATGTGACAAGCCTGTTGCAGTAACTATACCCTGGTTTAAAACAAAATCCAGCAGCAAGAGTTATAGAGCCACAATATTTTAGAATGATAATACCTTTTCTGTGAGGATATTTTCAGTCACACAAAATAGAGTTAGACATTTGTTTTCCCAGTGAATTTCAGAAGAAATTTGGCACTTAAAAATCAACTGTGCCTTTGGAACAAATGGTAATTTCACTGGATAGCTGCCTTTGTAATGGTTGTCACTGGTTTGCCTCATAATTGGGGATGCAAGCAGCGTAGAAAGTATCAGAGCTATACCTACTACTATGAGTAAAAAACTGAAGACGACACTACACTTTCCCTTCTCTTTGCAGGTGATTCAGGAACTCCCTGGCTTCACTTGAGCTGTCCTGGACTTTCCTACTGGCCAGTGAATAATAAGGGGGGTGGTGGGAGGAAAGGTAAGTCAAGCCTGGTGGATGCTCAAGCGTCAGTGCAGACCTATGCACAGTAATCACAGTTTGCAGCACTCACCAGACTGTGAGTTGACCTGCACCTGCACCTTTTGATTTGCACTATTTCCTTACCCAGCAATGTGGGCCAATCCCAAGAAGTGGAGGTTTTCCCTCCCGAGGGCATGTCATTGCTGCCTATTAGTACCTATGAGTACAAAAGGACTGGCTAATAAATTGCTCTCAGCCAAAAAACCTCTTAGCCTGTCCTTAAAAATCTGTCCTGAACAACTGTCCTTCCACTTTCTACGCACAGGCTTCCCAAAGAAGCACATACAGTCCATCCAAATCATCTAGGAATGCACTGCTAGGTAAGATTAAATAAAGTGTGAACATTGCTTGACTATATAGCTGAACAACAAAATGTTCTTGGTATTACTTGGGAGACAAATCTGCTAGTTTTCTATGAATGCATGGAGAAAAATATTCAAATACCTTCAGAAATATTAATAGAAGATGCCTTTTTTTTAAATGGAAAGTGAATTAGGTTGTAGATTTTTTTCAAGATTTGATTTTATTATGGCAAGTAAATAAAACAGCTTTCAGAATTTGCAATGAAATTCTAAAACTGCTTCTGAAGAGCTCACATAAACTATATAGTGATCCAAAGGAAGAGAATCAGAAAATTTTAGCAGGAACAGTGCAGCCAAGGATTAGCAAATTCACAAGGACAGAGATAGCAAACCCACCCTCACTTACTGTACACAAGAATAACTAACCAAGAAAACCAAGAAAGGAAAGTATCTTACTGTATGATATATACCAATATATTGTTACATTATATATACAAATTATGTATACCAAGTTTCAATGGAAACATAGAAAAGAGACAATATCTGCCTCATGGGCTTCTGAATTTACTGCTGACTCAAAAGGGTATTGTCATGGAGGGGAATTTAACTGGTCTGTGGCTTTTAAACTTTATTATAAAACAAATGAAGCATCAAACATAGAAAGTTTGATTGCTTTAAAAGTGGTCTATATGAATGGAAAATCTTAATATTTAACAAAGAGAGACAGCAAACCACAAAAGTTTTATTTAACCATTTAATGGCCTTGAAGGGATTTATATCAAACTCTCCCCAAATCCTTCTCTTGTCAGAAACTCCAGGTTCAAAGACAGCTTTTTGAGAAAAATGAGGAGTATATGATAATAACTTGCCCAAGTTCATAACCTTAAATATAGTGGGTTTTTTTTAAGAAATTGTGAATTTTTTCTTTCAGGAATACATATTTGACTTTGCATTCATAACTTCTGTGAACATAATGATATTTTTATATAAGGTGTTTCCTTAAGTTGATTAGTATTTTTCCAAGCAGATTTTAGGTTATGGGTCATTTGCAAGCAGTTTTCTTCACTATTTCTTCAACTGTGTGACCGTTACAAGCCAACATGATGCTTGTTTCGCTACAGAGAAGACAGAAAGTGAAATTAATTCTATACAAAGAACCAGTGCAAATTATTTATACCTGTCATGAATAAATTGGACATGATTTCCCCAGCAGTATATCTCAAAGTATGATCAGAGAGAAGTTTAAACTTGCTTTCGATCCTACTGCTGCCATTTGCATTTTTGCAATGGGCTTTTGTAGCATCTATGAATATCTCTTCTCTAATTCTTTCATTTTGTTAACATGTCAACATATTAATCAAAGTATATTCTTCTCCATGGTCAGGAAGTTAATTTTCAGGATCCCAATTGCTGAGCAGTTCAAAAATCTGCTGTAAAGTATATGTGTGAGGAAATACTAAGGTAACTAAAAAATCCTTTATTTAATGTTATTAATTTCTGGCAGTGTTGAGCTGTAGAGATCTGTACTCCTTCTTAGTTTAGCCTTACAGTGAGATTTTTTTTTTTCTTTTAATTAATCTTTAGGATTTTGTTTTGGAGAGAAAACAATATAGCTCAGCTAGAAAACACCACTTTTCCACCAGCAGCCTTGAACATTTTTTCACCAAGTAGGTACAAAATGAAAAAATACTGAGACAACATTATCTTTCTTCAAAGCTATTTGGACAAAGGAATGGCATCAAAGAAACATTTTCTGTAGAGGATGATGGGATTCTGGGCTGGCTAGCTGCTAACAGAGGTTTTGTGCTGTTTTAGGGTCAGTTTTGGCTCAGGCTTATCCAACTAATGTCTATCTGGAGCATGAGATACCATGCTGGTCTGAGAATAGTCTGGCTCCATCTTCTATGTAACCTCACATCAGGTAACTGTAGACAGCAATAAGATCTCCTGCTCTCCATGCCCTTCTTCAGGCTGAACAGTCCCAGCTCACTCAGACTCTCCTTGTATGACAGACACTCCAAGCCATAAATCAGCTTTATGGCCCTTTGCTTGACTCACCCCAGTATGTCCATGTCTCTCTTGTACTGGGGAAAACCCTTCTTGTACCAGTAATTCTTAACATCACAGCAGTATTCCCTTCCCTTCCCCATAGGCTGAGGCCACTTTTGATCTGTGGGAACTGAAGTCAGGAAAGAACTTATATTTTTTTGCATTTCCTCTCACTTTCAAGAGTTGCACTCTGCAAAGCTTAGTCAAAACTATCACACCAATGGATCATATCTGAACATTGGCTGAAGAAGTGAAGGATCTGTGTGTTCAGCATAAATTGATCTCTGCTGTCACTGGCCTGAACAGTAAGATTTTCAGTGAATTCAAAATAATTAGCATCACTGGTTTTAAAAAAAAAATCTCATGCAACTATTTTTGGAAATGGTCCTGGCTTTTACTCTTTTGGCCACAGAGAAAGTAAGTGTGGTTTTGAGTCACTTGGCCATTCTTGTGAATTGTGAATTGCTTGTGGTCTTGTTTACAGAGCCTTGACATGGTTCCCTTCCTGCCTGTTCTGGTTTGAAACAGATGCTGAATAGTTATCTTACAACAGAAACAATGCATGTCTCCTATCTACCTCTGCAAGTTGCTTTTCTGGGCACAGGTATAACAAAGCATCCACAGCTTAATTTGTTCCGTGCTCAGTAAAAGAGTGTTAACCATGATGAACTAATGTGATTTTAATGGAAACGTCATAAGTACCCCTATGCAAATTCTATTTTAATGTACCAATTAATTGTACTGTGATTTCACCAAATGAGATAGCTTGCAGTGCACCATTACAGCTGGTGCACAGAAATATCATGACCTTTGATGCAGACCTGTGTTATTGACAGGATCTTCCTACATAAACGTTGGAAATAGAGTGGGGGCCAGGCAGCTAGGAGGGGGGATGTACAGACCAAATTTGATTCTTTATTCTCGTTGCATACATGGTAATTAATCCAACTGAAGGAATCAAAAGCAGGTGAGTAGAGTATGACTGGCCAATATTTGTGGTGGAGAAACCTAGTTTATAAATCATTCAACAGAAGAATTCCAGTTTCCCACAAGGAAAAGGACCTCTGCCTCCACTGACCAGCATAGCTTATTCCTTTGCACTTACTTATCTCTGCTTGCACATTTTTCCCATTACTTGTAGTATTTCCAAAAGGCAATTTTTATAAAAAATGTAGAAATTCCCTCTGTAGTACTAATGAAACAACTGGCTGTCTTCCCAGAGAGCTAGGACAGTAACAAGGGTACCCCTTAGTACCTGCATCGACAGCAGAGAAATATGTTTTGGAGAGGTGTTCTGAGGCTGACATGCTTTTCCACACACTGCTACTCACAAACCTCTGCTGAAGTGGTCTTCTCACACTTCCCCAACGCATGGGATGTCAGTCGTAGCACTGCACTGGCCTTCAAAGAGAAGGGAGAGAGGGCAGTGGGGTATTAATTCTTTACAGCTACTGTTAAATACAGATGGTTGTCCTGACTGTGCAGAAGTCTCCTCTGTCAAGGGGGAAGGGAAAGGCTGGTGTTCAAGTCACTGGATACAGGCACAGGCAGCAGTCAGGCTCCCTCCTGGACATCTTCTGCCCTGTCAGCAGGAATCTGACTTGCCTTCTTGCAGGATACCCCTGGTTCTGCTAGTGCTGTGGCTTTTTTTGTGAACTTAGGGCACATTCTGGGAAGGGAAGGGAAGGGGAAGGGGAAGGAGAAGGAGAAGGAGAAGGGGAAGGGCAAGGAGAAGGGAAGAATCAAGAACTAGGGATTTAAACACCCAAAGCCTGAGGAAGAGAAAATAAAGCTCTCCTTTTTTTCTGGGCAGCAACCTGACTGATAAGTAGTCTTCCAAAGCAGACCTCTTCTGAGGGGATTTTGAATGTGTCCTGGTTTTGGCTGGGATAGAGTTAATTTTCTTTCTAGTAGCTGGTATAGCAGTATGTTTTGGATTCAGTATGAGAAGAATGTTGATAACACACTGATGTTTTCAGTTGTTGCTAAGTAGTGTTTAGACTAAATCAAGGATTTTTCAGCTTCTCATGCCCAGCAAGCAAGAAAGCCAGAGGGGCACAAGAAGTTGGGAGGGGACGCAGCCAGGGCAGCTGACCCAAACTGGCCAAAGGGGTATTCCATACCATGGGATGTCATGTCCAGTATGTAAACTGGGGGACTTGGCCTGGGGGGGATCGCTGCTCGGGAACTAACTGGGCATTGGTCAGCGAGTGGTGAGCAATTGCATCGTGCATCACTTGTTTTGTATATTCCAATCCTTTTATTATTGTTATTTTTATCATTATTAGTTTCTTCCTTTCTGTTCTATTAAACTGTTCTTATCTCAATCCACGAGTTTTACCTTTTTCCTTCCAATTCTCTCCCCCATCCCACTGGGGGGGGGAAGCAAGTGAGTGGGGGCCTGGTACTTAGCTGCTGGCTTGGGATAAATCACATCAAAGGTGCTGCTGTGCTGCCCAGGATCAGTCGCCTAGTTAGACATAGGTTTTCTGGACAGACAACTCCAGCCAGAAGGCAGGAGCTTTCGTTTGTCCTGTAGAGTAATACATTGCTCATCATTGAGATTGTCCTCTGAACCTTTAATAATTCTGCAGCATCTCTTTTGGGCTGTAGGAACCAGAACTGCACCCAGCAGTCTAGATGTGGTTGAAACAATTTTATTCAAAGGCATAACTTGTTTTTTTTTTTCAAGTAATTTGTGTTTGTTTTGTTTCTGAGTAATTCTTAACATTTGCTTTTTGTTTGCATTTTTACTGTGCAGGTTCCCACTTACTTCTGTATGTTAGAACAAACTGAAAAGAATGTCAAGTCTCGGGACAAATTCCAAACCAGTTCAGCCTCTGGCATGTCTGAGATTTAACCTGATTATAGAATTCCATAGTACCCACTGAATACAATTATCAAAAATTGCTTTATTCTGAGTTTTATAGCAAGGCTTATACATAGCTGTTTGGTTGGTTGGTTGGTTGGTTGGTTTTTATGCATGCTTTGTGAGCTCAGGCCATGATGTGTCCTAGAAATACACAGAGACCTTGAAAGTGATTTGAAATTTAGTGGGAAACCAGAATGCAGACTACAGAGCCAGACAGATGTAGCTGTGTTAGCATGCATGGCTAAGACACGCTACGTGTGTTTCTACTAGCTAGAATTTCCTACATGCTGAAAGTTCATGCCTATGTTTTGCTATTGTCTAGCAAGGAAGTAACATGGGAATAAATAATGAAAATAAGCTCACTGCTGATCTAAGTCAGACAAAGGTTTCTAATGAACTTAAGATGGGTAACACTGTAGATGCAATGATGCACAAACCTACCTGTAATAAGGATCAAAGAGCAGTTCTCAGCTTGGCCAACTGGAAGCTTCACTTCTGCTCCATTGGTATTATGGGCTTTTTGGTGCAGATGTCTTCATTCATAAGTTAGTCATATCCAAGCACAGGACTGTAATGGTTGACTGTACTTGATGAAGGATGGGCAGTGTGAGTCATCTGCGTATTTCTACTATCTACTATGTTTGATCTGTCTAGTACATTTTTTCATCACTAGTTCACCTAATTTTTATTTCTAGTTTCTGAAAAAGACAAGTTCTTATGACTTGGGATATCCATAAGGAGCAGGCTTACCTTAAGGGCAGACCATTTTCTCTCACTGTAACCTATGTCAGCCACGCTGAGCACTGTGGAAAGGTAGAGGAAGAGCATAACAAACATGTCTTCTCTACCACTGATGATTAGTAGAGCCACTGAAGTTTTTTTCATATCCACCTCCTTCCTGAATACAGATCATCACACCTAAAGTATTAGATTCAGTAAGATAAATTGACAGTTGTAGTACTTGGAAATGAGATTGTCAGCAGAAATATATTCAGAAGATATCCAGAAAAGACTCCTTTGTTAAGGGTTGGGACTTTAAAGTAGGATAGAACAAATCCTTCTCCAGTTGCTTCACTGGTGTGTGCAGTGTATAGAAAAGGCAACCACTGTTTGTGATAAACTTCAATAAGTCAGAATAATGGTTTAAAGGTAGGTTGCAAACAAATGGGACTGATGTTGGCTCACTGTAAAAACACAGGATGATATTTTTCCAAGGTGGGTAAGACTTTTCTGGCAGGAAAACAATTTGGTATAAATCAGTTACAAATAAAAATAGGCCAAAATTTACAAGAAATTTTCTAAACATCTAAAGATTGAGGCTCTGATAGAGCTTTCCAAAGCTCCTCCAACTGGGGAGAGAAACCCAACTCAGTTTAAGGTAAAGTTTGTTAAAGATGATGAGAAGAAACTTATAACATGGCTGAATGTAACGTCAAGAGACTGGGCTGAGTGATTCAGGAAGGCCTTTTTTGGTTTATATTCTCATAGTCATCATTTTACCAAGTGCATTTGGGATAAGATTCGGCAGCCTACATGGAAAGATTATGAGGAAATTGCTGTTTTTCATCCAGTCTATCTTACCTCTTGTTTCTGCCATTTCATTTCCCCTTCTCACCCAAAGTGATACCTGTGATCAGGTTTTGTTGTTCTTGTTTTCAAAGAGGATGAACACAGGCAATAAACACCTGACATAATCCCACAGCTGTTAGCAATTGGATTTCTTTTTATCTTCAGGAAAGTCTTACAGCTACTGAATTGGAATCAGAAATGTATTTGGAAGTCAAACAGTTTCCTGACTAATGCACATTCCCATTTTCTATTCCCCCAGAGCAATGAGAACTGCATGCAACTCATACAAAACTTGAGCCTTCACTTGTGGCTGTTTCCTGCATAATGTTTTCAGAGCAAATTCACTCTGCAGCATAGATCTCGATTACATATTTATTCCAATTGTTAGATGCATTGTCAGGAGGATAATAAGGATAGTGGGGATGAGGAAGATTTATCTGGCTAGGAAAATCACATTGTGTTCAGACTCCCTGTATAGCTTTTATTGACTCTGCTGCCAGCAGAGATTAGAGCAATGCAAAACTGTTAAATACGCTGCCCAGCACTTCCCACTATTTAAGTGGTTCAAATAATTAGCAGTTCTCAGCCTCTCCATTTACACCTTTTTTTCCAGTTGGCACACTCATTTAAAAAATATATCTACATGGATTTGTGTCCCACTTTAACACTTTTGAATTCAAAGGCTTCTACTGGGCAGTCGATCACTTTCGATGAACATCTTACCCAGTGCAACATCTTCAGGAGACTATTAAAGGCATTAAGTTAGAGCCCCTTCACAAAATTACAGAAGCCACGTTTCATATGTAAATTAATTTATTCATTTATATTCAGTCACGTAAGTGCTGCATCTACAGTGGTTTACAATAAATTACTTCCCAAATCTCTTTCAATAGAATTTCTTTCCATTGACAATATAGAGAACCTGAAGGTATTTAGTCCTATCTTGACTTCAGCACCTAAAATTACATGGAAAGGTCTCAATGTTTGCTATCAGGTGTGATGCAATGCACCCCTTCAGATAGCCTGGTGCACAGCACAGGATGGAAAGAAGGTGAAGGAAAGATGGGGCTAAATTTCCAAAGTGTGTTACAGTAATCATGTTCTCAGCTTTATATCAGATGCAAAGGGTTATTCTTCAAGACAGGGGTGTTACTGGAGTAAACTGCTTCTGTGTGTTCTTGGATGTTTCATTGTATTGTGTATGAGCAGCACTTCCTCTGCATTGGTTTGTACAGTGCAATATGAGATTTTTCTTCTGCTATCTCCTTCTTGTGTGGCTGAATGATACTCTAGTTTCAGAGTAGAATAGGCTCAGAATTTCAAAGATATGTAGGGAAAAAAGGTGGTGGAGGAGAGGTACATGGTATGTTTAAACTGTCTACCTAAGAGCAAGAATTGATTCAGACAGTGTGGGACCCTGAAAAAAAATGAGAAATGGGACTCTAAATTATTCTTAAAAGAGGAAATACAGCTGGGCCCCCTCTGAAAGCCCATCCATCAGCCAGTTCAACTTCTTTTCCTCCTTTGCATAAGCCCACTTTCCCCCAAAAGCATCAGTATTAGGAAGAAAGAGAACAGTACATACTTTGGCTGTACCATGCAAAGACTTCAGATCCAGCACTAAATGCACTGGTAATTCATTATTAGCTTTGATTGATGTATTGCCTCCTGCCAGACTCTTTTGAGTCTGATACTTCACTTTAGAGAATTGCCCCCATGAGCTTGAGAGGACCACTTTGCTTAATCTGTTTTTAAACTGCAGGTGACTCCAGGGTGTATAATGGCAGACATTAATTGGTAGCTGTAAACACCACACAGCTGAAGTCTAACCCTGTAAAAGTTGCTGCTTTCAAATCCTCTGACCTTGGTATCATTGTATGCTCCCAGGCAAAAGGTCTTTACACTGGTAGCTGTGGAAAATCAATCTCAATTCCCTAAAGATGGGAGTGCTGTCACTAAAGGTCACTGAAAGTTAGCAGCTGCTTTTCACTGCTGGAGTCTTGAAGAGAAGTTTTAAAAAGCAAACAATGGTTTCGTGATTGTACGCAGGTTCAGGTGTTTGTGTTGCTGTTTCAACTGTGGTGTTTAATTTTTGGTATCCCCATCTGAGGACATCTCCTCTCTTTGTACACTGTCATCTTTACCTTTCCTAAGCTTTTTAATGTCTTTGGGAGTCATCCATAGAGTTGTGTGTTCTGTGGGTTCTCATTACAGAGTCCAGGCAATGAAACTCAGCGGGACTGATGTTCACATTATTTTGGTCCAATAAATTACTCTGTGAAGACTTGGTCAAACCAAAGACCTGAATTTAGTGAGAATATCTTTTTTTATTTAATTGAACCAAATCAGACTCAGAATTGGAACAGCCTGGGAAAAAACCAAGGTAAATAAGCACAACTGACAACTAGATAGTGCGTAAGTGTATCAGCATATCTGCCTTTGTGCTTTCTGCTGGGTATAATAAGGAGTGATTGAGTTAAATCTTTGTGTCTTTGGATGATTCATATTTTAGAAAAATTAAAAAAAACACCCAAAGGAAGAAAAAACAGTACAGGTGTTTAAACATGGAATTAATTATGAAAAATTCTAGCAGTCCCTACATCTTAGCTATATTACTTCAGTGTCTTTCACAACTCTCGAATCCCTTTTCCCTCTGGAGTGTAGGCATAATAACAGCTATTTGTATAATTCATTGTGAATTTGAGGCTTTCATAATAAATAATTTTTTTATGTCTTAACTGTTGCAACTCCAGTCTTTTTAACACTCAAAATTGTTGAAGCATATTGTCAACACAGTATCTTGAAAACAAAAAGCCGTGCTTGTCTTCTGTTTTTCTTTGGCTGTTTAACTTCTCCTTCAAATTCTGTGAGTTACAGCAAATTATAAACCTGCCCAGATAATCTTGTATCTTCCTCTTCTTCCCAAATTTGTAGTATTACAATTATTAATTTGGATGACTGTTATTTATAACCCCTGGTGTCAGTCTTGAATACACAGATTACAGGGTTAAAGGAAAAATAGTGGTTAAAATGTAGTAGTGCTCTCCAGGACATTAATAAATCCTTTTCAGTCTGTATTTGATGACAAATACTTGAAGGAAGTGTCCTAAGACCCTGCAAATGGTTTTTAATGAGATATTACAGTTTTATGTTTCAATCAGCAGTAGCAAATTATTGCTAGCATTAAATGTTTGTCACAACTGACACATTTAAACAAAAAAGCTTGACTGAAATGTTATTCTAGCCATTCTGGCACTGTGCTTTCTCAGATTTACAATAAACTATTTGACTAATAGGGTGGGATACAGTCTTCTAAATACAGGTTTCAAGCTGCCTCCCCAGTAGGGCTTGGGACTCTGTAGATCTTGTTTCACATCTGCTGGTCCCAGCTGGGTGGAGCATCTGAGAAATGTGGTCCTGAACACCAGTGTTCAGGCAACTGAACTCCACTCCTTATGTGTCTTATCTGTCAGTTGATCTGTCCTGGGGGAAGGAAGGTAGAAAAAGAGGACAAGGATACAAATCAGTTCCCATTTTCGTAACAGGTATAATTTTAAAAGGTTTTGAAATTACTTACCTAACTTCTGAAATTTAAGTCCTCAGTCATTCCTGCTTTTTCTATGCATCAGGACTATGTGAAAGTCTTAGAAAGTCACTTAAATAGTTGGGAGGAAGTTTTGGAGTCCTCTTGTCCATCCTTCTGCTAAAAGTAGGAATGTTGCTGACACTAGATGATAGCTGCGTGGCTTTACAGAGCTGAGCATTGAAAGCCTCCAAGGATGGACATTTGACAGCCTCTCTGGGCAGCCTGTGCCAGGGCTGCACTGCAGTAATAGTGAAACAGATTTTCCTCATGTCCAGGCAGAATGACTCAAGCCAAGAACTGTGAATGTTGCTCCTTGTCACACCATCTCCTGTTACCAAGAAGAGTTTCACTCTGCTGCTTCTATAAGTCTCCTTCAAGCAGCTGCTGACAACTATTAGATTTTCCTTCAGTCTTTTCTTCACCAGACTAAACAAGCCCATCTTCCTCAGCCTTTCCCTCTGGGCCATGAGCTGTAGGTCCCTCACCGTCTTGGTAGTCCTCTGCTGGAATCTCTCCAGTTTCTCAATATTTTTCTTGAACTTGGAGGGGGGGGGGCTAAAACTGGGCACAGGTTTCCTGCTGTTGCCTCATCAGTGGTAGATGTGGGGAGACACCACCACCTTCTCTTCTGCTGATGACAGTCACCCTAAGGTATCCCAGGATGCAGTTTTGCACTGAGAGCACATAGTTGGCTGATGTTTAGCCTGGTGCTGACAGTAACTCCCTGTCCTTTTAGGCATGGCTGCTACTCAGCCAGTCATTTCCTAGCTTGCACTGGTGGACAGGGTTAGTCCACCCGGGCACAGAGGTTTGCACTTCCCGTTGCTGAACTCCATGTGATTTCTGCTGGCCCAGTTCTCAGAGTTGTCAGGGTCCTTCTGGACTGAGAGTCTATAATGCACTGTCTTAAACAGTCCTTCCCTTTTTTCTGTCTCCAATTTAGTGCCATTCACAGATTTGCCAAGATTTTACTTTTTCTCTGTATACAGGTCAACGATGAAGACCCTAAACAAGACTGCCTTAGTACTGACCTCTGGGTAAGGCACCATGTTTACAGTCTTGCAAAGAATTCACCACTGTATCTGGTTTACATTATTTCCCTTTCAATAGATTGTTGTTTGTTCACATGTATCAGATTACACTGGCACTGCATATTCTTAACCTCAGTGGACCTCTTAAAAACAAAGTACAGACAGTTTGGATATAAGTGCTGAGAACGTATGCTTTCAACAGAAAACAAAGACAGCTGGGTAAACTCAGTAACTTTGAAAGAATAGAGAAAGCAATAATTTAAATATGGACTTAGGTACTAATTTTTTTGTGATTAAATGTCATATTATTTATGAAATTTATGGCTTGTACAGTCTCCAGATAATGCACTCATTTCTAGAGTCAGATACTTGACATAGGTGTCCAAGACAGAAGCCATATTTTACTACTAAATTCAGTAAAGGAAGATAGAAGCAGAGAAACACACCTTCAGCCACACACACCTTCATCCAGCAAGTACTTCATCCCACCTCAGAGGCACCTTGGACTTTTACAGTTGGATTCATTTCACCTATTGTTAGAGGTCTACAGTGCAGATGCTAAGGATCCTGTTAAAATTGATATAGGGAAATAAGCATTTTCAGGGCATAATTTGTCTGACTAAATGTAGAAATCCACTTTAGGTTGCCTGTTCCTCTCCCTTTGTTATATATGGGACATTCTTATCATTGATTTAATTGTGGATGCTTACGTTATGGACATCTACACCTGGTCAACTGAATCTCACCCTTGTTGACTATAGAAGGATCCTGTGGTTTACGCAAATTCCAAACCTCCATGCCTAAATGTAATTTGAATAAATATGTTCCTTCTCTGTGCTTCGCAGAATGGAATGCAGAAATAGAAACTGTCTTTTACTGATTTCCTTAACCTCAGAACAGGTAAACTTCACCTGTTGCTTCTCATCTTAATGCTTTGCAGCCATTTAGAAGATTCATCTTTGCTGTACTCACCTCTGTTCTTCACTTTGGTCATTGTAAGAATAAGAGTGTCTGCAATCATCAGAGCTATCCCTCCTCCTGTACAGCCGTGATGAGAGGACACCTCAGGACATTATCAAAATGCAGCCTAGAAAGACATGCAGCGCTGTTATCCAAACTATAAAATAAAGAGAGAGCTAATAGTAGTTGAAACTGCAGGTGATAAAAAGAAAAAACTTTGATAGAATCAGAGAGGAAAGGAGTCAGGAAGAGCATTTAGAGGGATGACAGAACTCAATAAAATACAGCATCCATACAGAAAATTAAATGAACTTAGCTTCTACTCAGCTGGGCAAGACTGACTCCATCACAGTAAGTAAGCCACTTACATAGCTGTCATTTTAGTATTAGAACATATGCACAGTATTTTAATTTCTCATAATTCTACAGAACTCAAAAGAGAGCCTGAATCACTAATATTAATAGGATTTAGATAGATACCTACTAGCACTTCATCAAATATACCATATGGAAAGAATAATAGTGTGCATATAAAAATAATACAGCACAGTACCATTAGTAGCATTAACTAACTACAGTCTCTTACTTTTTTCTCAGGGAGTATGACCAGAAAAGATATTTCCTATTACTTGGGATCTGCTACCCTGAAAAATTCCCTTCTGCTAGATGTGGAAATTCTTTTGCAATCCTAGCACCGTTCTGGGGTGGAAGAGCCATGAGACATTCCTGAGAGCACTCAGAGGCCTTTTTGGGCTATGGAACCATGACTTCGGACTTTAGCGGGGAAACGAGATCCTTCATGAGGTAATGCCAGACACTAGCTAAAAATCATAATTTGTTTGAAATACAACTATTTTCTGCTGTTTCATATTCTATTTATTACAGAGGATCCCTAGTCTGGGAATTGGACACTTGCCCAATTGATCTCAATGGGAATTTGTGCAGTGAAAAAAAGATAGTTTATGTAATGTTGCATATAATAAAGCTACTTAATGAAATCATGTTTTTATTGGCAATAAAACACACCCCTCCTGTGTGTAGTAAAGTTCTGTAGGTTCTATGGAGGTCTCTGGTGTGGGTTGCTCAGATAGTATTTCTTCTCTGGCAAGCTGTTCAGAGTCCTGCTTCAAAATCCAAAGTGGAAATGTATACTTTTGGCAGCTAATAAGGTAGTTAAAGTTTCTACCTCTTGTAAAGACTGTGCAAAGCTCACAGCATATTTCTTTTGATTGCAGAGCTTTAAGAATTGTTTGCTGACTGCAGCACAGCATTACTTAAAGAAAATTTGTTGAGGAATTGGCACTATTTACAGTGCAGTCAGCAGGGGTGGCAGGTAACATTTAATTACATATTTAAATGCCTACATGTTTTGCTATGAACACTTAAACTAGAAAGAATATCACATTTTACTAATAACACTAATGCCCGGTCTGGCTGTTGTTCCTCATGGCAGGTGGTATTGCTTGGATCACAAAGCTGTAATCAAAAGGGTATTAAAGCCAAATTGATAATTTTCTGAGCACTTACTTTTTTCAATTTGCTGGATTTTTACAGTTGTTCAAAATTGTGTCACTTTGTGCCATTGCAATTTGATGCAATTGCATAATTCCATGCAGTTGCAGCTTTTTTCTTAGGCACTGGACTTCTTTTGTTACGTGTGTCCCTCTCCCTCTAACCAACTTTCCTTCTTTCCTTCCTTCCTTCCTTCTTTCCTTCCTTCTTTCCTTCTTTCCTTCTTTCCTTCCTTCCCTCCCTTCTGTAAACAGTAAACAATAGACTTGAGTTCAGTTAGCTAAAACAATTAGTTATTAAAATTAACAAATTTGTGATAAAGAATATTCTTCCAAATGCAAGAACATAAAGTTGAACAAGTTCAGCACAATGCTGTCAGGGAACAGGGTGGTCCTGCCTTCTCCCAGCCAGCTTTTCCTACCAGCTCAGAGAGCTGATTCTGATTTTTTTTCTTTTTGGTTAATTTTCATCCAGATACTTCCATGGTCTATCTCACTGCGTGACTATTAAGTGTTAACAACAGTGGAGGTGAAGCAGAAGAAACTAATGTCCATTAGCGTGATACCAAAGATACTGGAACTTAGCATTTTGGATGAAGCACAGACTGTCCTAAGTCAAAGTGACAACATCACCAAACCTCATCACCTTCAAGAAATTAACTTAAGCATGCACACACAAGCTTTGCTGAATTTCAGTCATAAAAAAGTCTTCCTGAGATTCAGAGATTGAAGCTGTAGCCTCTAGACATACTCAGTTCCATGAAACCAAACCAGAATGAACAGCACCCAAATTAACCTGTTTTCCAGCTTATGATGAATTTTCTTCTCAGCTTCCAGCTTTTGTACCCTTCTACCCTTCTGGCCCTTCTCTTTTTCTTTAAAGCTATACCTTAAATCCCAAATCTTTTTAACTGCATAACCTTGATGCTTTATATACTCTGTATATAAATAGTGTACTGGTATTTCTATCTCGTTGTGGAACAGTTCTTGCAAGCGGTCTTTCTGGCTAATGTTGTTTTCTGTCTCAAAAATTGCACATGTAATATTCTTAAGTTCACTTATAATAATGTGTAATTAAAAAAAAGGTTTGAGAAATAAATTATAGCACAAACTGGTTTTAGGTTTTAGAAACTGTCTCTGTTTACTAGATCAAAACAAAATTAATCCAGAGTTTCTCTACAGTTTGAAAGCAGCACTAAATTAAATGGTATCTTCTCTATCATGCTGCCAGTGCTGCTAAGAAATACAGCATTAGAAATAAGATGCCACAGTAACTCTTTTACAGTTTAATTCCTGCAAGGCTTCTAGCATTTGTTGCTCTGCAATCTAAGATTTTTTTAGCACAGTAAGAAGCACAGAGAAGATTTTTGAGAGCAAAAGGATAATTTATAACATGCTACTTGACCCATTCCTCAACTAATAAGATCAATTCTACCCTCTGTGATACCTGAATGTCATGGGGAGTTAATCATCAGAGCTTTCGGTCTTTACACATTTCCCATCAGGCTTACTGCACCATGGGTTCTCTCAACCTAGTATCTCTTCTCAAATTCATATTGCTCATCGTCTCCATGTTATTCTGCTGAATTACTTCTTTTGGCTTTGTAGTGATGAATCACACACTCCGGTGGGCCCAGCATTGAGTAAATTAACATATTCGGAGTCTACAAAAATTCAGATTTTCAAAGTTGATTTTCAATATCCATTTTGCCCATTAATGTGACTGGGAATTTGTAATCAGCTAGACTAGACAGCTTCCAGACAAATATATATATATATATATATGTATATATATTAATTTTCTGAAACCAGAATCAGAACTTCTATGTCACTTAAAAAAAAAATTGAAAAATCTTGTGAATGCTAGCTGTCTGTCATTACATCTGCAATATCTACAGTTTGCCTGGGTGCTCCGCAGTTCAGCCTTTTCCAGCAGTTTTTATTGGCACCCATTGCTCATGAGTGAGCACTGGCCAATGCCCATGAGGTTTGACTGAGCAAGGTCGCTGTGGGGACAGTAGGCGTGGTCAGGGCTTGCAAATCACCTGCTGTACACAGATTGGAAAAGAAGCTGTTTAAAATTCAGCTCTTTTTCTCAGACAAATGGTTTTGGGTGAGATTTTATCTTCATCCTCTCAGGAAAACCTCTACAGAATATAAATATTTGTGGGGAGGGTATCACAAGAGTTTTTAAGTTTCACTATTCTTACAATTAATATCACACATCAGGAAAGCTGTGGAAGCTGAAACCCTGATTTGTATGCATTTTCAGATGCGGCCTCTTAGAATGTTTTTCTAGCTTGTGGTGATATCACATTGGTGCATGTAAATAAATACTCAGCACAAGCTGAAAACTTTGGCTTAGGTGAAGCATGGCTGTTCTGAATTGCACAGAGAGGTTTGCCCTGTCGTTTCACCAAAATATCTTTTTTGTATTCAAGATCTAATGTAAAATATTCAGCAGGACTACAACAGAAAGAGTAAATGTTTCTTTGTGGACCAGAATCAGTTAACTTGTGAATCCAATGGGAGAAAAAAAAAAAGGAGATGGGGCTGAAATGAAATCTTGCTCCTACACACTGCATGATACAGAAGGACCTGAAAAAAAGGGGAGCAAAACAGTTGTGTTGGATTAGAAATAACAGGTAGAAATATCAAGCTGTGAGTTGTGAGCATGTACCCAAACTAAGCTTGGGAGCTGGGGTTTTGCTTTAGAACTATCTCTAGAAACAATTGTAATGATCCATGCCACGAATGACATGATATATGACATTGTATGCCTGAAAAGAATTAGTACTCTACAAGTGTGATAAATCCATCTGCCATCCATCCCGAAGGAAAAAGGAACTCCTATAGTTTCCTCTGCATCACTCCATCCATTTCAGCTGAATTCCAGACAATGTACGGGCATGGTAGGTTTCCCAGCCACTTGTACATTCTCTTGCAATAACTCTTTTATGGGAACTCAGTCTTCCTGCTATTAGTTGGAATGTACTTTATAACTGCCCATTGCTTCAGCCTGTCCTAGCAGTTCAGAATTAATAGACAGGAAGTTTATATTTTCTGCAGTTTTCATGACTTTTTTGTTACCTTGCATCCTGCCATTCAGTCTTCACTGGGAAGTGAATGGAGAGTATTGTTTGCTAATAGACAGGGAAGAGGACTTTGCAGTGATTTATCATTTATTTTTAGTTTCACCAGATTTTAGCATGAAGTAATGGATGATGTAATCATTGTAGTCAGTATAGGTGGCAAAGACTGCCTTGAAATAGGCAGTGTGAATAAACAGCATTGTATCACTCACTTTCTTCAAGGAGGAAAATTATTTATTTGCAATGCAATAGCATGCTTGTGCTTAAATTTACCTTACTATCTACAAAGCATGCCAGTAGCTCTACATTCTGGTGTTACAAATGCTATATCAACACCATATTTAAGATGTATAACTGTATTTAACATCATACTTAAGTTCAAACCTGTGTAACTATAGCATGTTAAAACACTGTGTTAGAAGGAAGAGGTGGGGAACCTTTACATAACCAAGTAGGAACAGTAAATGTCGATGACCTTTCTTCAAAGCCCAGGGAGTGGTGTGTTTAGTTACCGGTGACTCCTTAGCCCAATTATTCAGCTCTCACCAGCCTTCAACCTTCAACAAAAGCAAGATTTAAACTAACCCTTCTGTATTGCCTTGTACGTGCTGCTCTCCCTGTGCATCACTAGTCCCTACTCCTTGTGGTACCACTTGCTAATTAGCTCTATGTATCAGGAACTGAACCTGGGATGGGTCAGCTATAGCACTTGCACTGAACTGGGCTGTTGGACCATCTTGTCAAGGGACGCTTGTTCCTCTCTATTCTCCTTCCCTGACCTGGTTAAGATGCTTGTGTTACGGTCAAGGAAGCCGCCCTGCATTTGATCAGAGGATTGTTCCATTTTGGATTAAATGGAGGAGAAGCAACTGCTTGAAACCAAATGCAGTTAAAGAAATTACTCAGAAAACTTTCTGAGACTAGGAAAAAAACCCCGCAACTTCAGTGTAATATATTATCCACTATTGTACAGCAAGTTTCTCAGTTATTCAGTACCATATCAGATGTTCTACACTCAGGACAGTTCATAAGGTCCTTGGTAGTTTTCAAGGACCATCCCGATTATTTGGTTTTCCTGGACTGTGCAGTCTCTGTGCGTTTTCTCCAAGTTAAAGGCCTTACCATGGTCTTTTTAAATGTCCAGCATTTCTCTATAGGCAGCTTTTTGCCTATTTTATGCTGCACCCACATAATCAAATAGCTTACACAGGTTTTATAGAGAGCAAATAACAATATTTTGTGTCAGCCTTCACTTTGATAAGCTAAACAAATATCAGGTTGCTTCTTGGGTCAAACCAGTTGTAGAGTGTCTGCTTGTATGCCTCTGGAGGCCAATGTCACTGAGTATCAGGCACTGTAGTTTAGAGGGTCATAATGCAGTGGAAAAGGCAGGAGGTGTCAGTGGGAGTTCACTTAGCAAATGCCTCACAAACTTAGTTTATAGGTGGGTTATCACTTTGCCGACTTATAGTCAATGTTGATTATTCAGTAGGGTCCTACATGCCAGCAACAAGAAAACTCCCTCAGCACATATACAAATAATTCTAAACGTGTTGGGTTTTTTTTGTTTTTGTTTTTGTTTTTTTTTAATGTAGACATTTGCATGTCCATGTGAGCTCTGCTTTATACTCATTGGTCTCTGTTTTTCAATAAGCACTGCTGTGAAGGGCAAAGAACAGCAGTTTAGTATTTGATGAAACTTGCATAGCTTGTTAAAATGCTTATCAGACAAAAGAACTTATATATTCAGATAAAATAAAAAGCACTTGATGATGGCTAGAGCTCAGTGCAGTCAGCTAGTGATACTAAAATGCAAGGACTAGTTTTCATTTGCTCCTTGAATTAGCTTTATGTAGAAGAAGGACTTTTTAAGGGATACTTCCATTTTGGTTATTAAAATTGCTGACTTAGCCCACATTGTTCAATCCTGAAGATGTCAGGTATGCAGTAGCTGCATTTCTCAGTGAAACTAATTTGCTTACCTTTTCTTGTCAGGGTCTTAATTTGGACCCAAGTGTCTTCATTTTAATTGAAAGAAAACAATTAGTCTTCTTCATGGAAGCCTACATGGCTTATCTTCATTTAATAATCAGTTGTGTAATTGGTGTTCAGATACAGTTTAACTGGGAAAATTGCAGCATTTTGCCTATGTGGGGTTATTTGAATACTGAAACTGCAGCTTCCTATAAAGCAATCGATTCCTTGAGGGCACACAAATCCTTGCCTGACCTTTTGAAATAAATTAGCAACAGAATCCAAGGGTTGGTATTTTGATGTAAAGGTTGCAATGAATGCCATCTGTCGGATATCAGAATGGTTTAATGAAGGCCTCTTTTACATCAGGTGCCCTCTGAGTTCAGGAGGATGCTCTGGGGGCTGTGCTGTAGCCCAGCCTGTACATTGCAGTAAAGCTGGACAATTTGCCTTCCTATGACTTAATGAGAAAATCTATCTGGAAGCTGCGAAATACAGCAGTCTCCAATCTTTTCAAAATTTATGAAAGATTCCCCTGTGATGGCTTGCTCAATGGTGTTAGTGGCTGCTGAGTCTGGTGGCCTGATGGAGGCAAAGGCTGCCACAGCTCCATACACCCACATCCAGCCAGCAGCGGGGCCAAGCACGTCTTCCCATAGACACACAGACACACACACGCACACACAGAGGTGGGTCTCAGTTGACCCCCAGACCCCACAGTCTTTCAGACCTGCACCCTCTGGTCCCTCCAGCAGCCAGCTTGGTCCCTCCAGTCATTGGCACCATGGAGACACAGGCCTCCAGCCCCTGGTCCCACCCCACAGGCTGTCACTGAGACACTGCCCCCCACACACCCCCCCGCACACAGGACAGAGCCCCTCGCCTGGGAAAATGGCTAGAAATGGGGTTTAGTGAGAGGCCAGGACAGACTGCACTGGTCACGCACAGGGCACGGCCAGGCAGGTGCACTGACCAGCCCCAGCTTGCACAACGACTGGCCCTTTTTGTCCCCTTATCCTGCTGTTTTCCCACTCACTCCTCCCCAAAACACCGCGATCCTCCCTTCACCCATCCTTCCCGGAACGTCCCATAAGAAGTCCTGTGCGATCCTGAAATACCCTTCCCCTGCCCTCCCATGTTGGTCCCCATGCCCCTGGCAGTGACCACCCCTCAGCCTGTGGGGTGATGGGGACCCCCTCCTGTTGGGTTATGATGATGGGTGTCCCCCGGCCCATGGGCTGAGGCTCCCTAGGGCAGCCCAGGGTGGGTGATGGGGTTGAGGGCTCCATTGGTCTGATGAGGTGACTGCGGCTCCCTCCTGTGCCGGTGTGCCCCTCTGCTCCTTCTTGTGGGTGGGGACAAGCCTTTAGTCATGTAAGCTAACAAGTTGTGTCTGTGTTACTAACGAACCGGACATTTACAACACCTTGGGGGGAAAAATCCTCCTGCAGAGATGTTTGGTCCTTCTCCTCACACCACCTAAGATATGTGGCTCTGTCTTGGTCCTTGAATTATTATACCGCTGATGCTGTTGGGTAAGTGTCGGGCTAGGAGCTCAAAATCCTGCCTACCTTGGCAGGGAGAAGGGTCTGGTCACCAAGGACTGGAGAGTCTTCCCTGAGCCACAGCCCTCAGTGGAGGTCCAAGCCTTTTTCAGACTTTTCTTTGTCTCTTGTTCCACACAGTTTGTCAAAACAAACTAATGCCTTCCCCTTGCTCTACATAAAGTCTAGTAATAGAGTGGAGTCTCCATCCTTGGAGAAATTCAAAACTCAACTGGACATGACTGAGCAACGTGCTGTAGGTGACTGCTTTTAGTGGAGAGTTGGACAAGACCATCTCCAGAGGTCCCTTCCCACCTCAGCCAGTCTGCGATTCTTCAATGCATAACAGTTTATCATTTTGGGGGAGGGAATCCTCTGTCTTCATATACTAGGTCCATGTGGAAATACCATACTATCAAACCAAATTGATTTGTTTATTCTTTTTTTGGTAAAAGGTGATGACTATGACAGTGGATAGAAAGATTTGACAGAATTGCATTGTTACAAAGGGTGGTTCTCCAGACCACCTTCACCTTGGAGAGGGTAAACTCATTTCAGACTGAGCTAAGAGAGCTCATCTCAGTGCACCCTCTACTTGAGATGATACTCTCCAAACTCAAACACGGAAAAAAAAGGTTAAGATGTCTGCTCTTATTACTTATCTAATAAAATGCAAGGAATAAAAGTTAAGGTTTTTTTCTTATGTCCTCACCCTTTATATCAAAATATTTGAAAGGTACCTAGTTCTTTTTACTCTGTTCTCTTACCACTGATTCTGAAACTGAAATTCTTTCAACTGAAGCAGAAATCCTTTGTCAGCTTGAAAATGAAGCATTTAGTACAGTAACTGTTATTACACAACTAGTTCCATTTTTATTAAAGCATGCCTGTGCCACAGCAACTTTCTACATGCAATACATAAATCATGTTTGGAAACTCGGTTTCAAAAATCAGGTTTTATAAATTCAGTTTTAACATATCATTTTCACTACCTATAAAGAAATTTCAGACCAAGTCTTAAGTCAAATCAGTTTTAGAAGATAGTCTAAAACCTAGAATACTTCCTTTCTACTATTCATGGCAGAATACTTGCTGGTTTGGAAACCCCATTTCTTGAGGAAGTCTTTGAAAAGAAATGCAAAATCGAATTTGCACTTTCAACACTTAAGGCAGATTTTCAAGGCCCATCAATGAATGACCAGATAAATAATGAATGCTATGTATTACAGGATATTTGACCAAGACTATCAATAAGCAAAGTTAAAGTTCCTAGAATGAGAAACCAGAATACTAATTTCTGCATTTTCATTAGCTGCTGCACTGGAGTCCCTGGGAGAATAAGTACAAATTCGACATCTGTTAAATTTGCATTACAGCATGTGACTGGGCAATGCAGTCCAGAAAAGAGCAAGGGAAATTTTAAATTAATTTGCAGGGAAGTATTTTTACAGCTGTTACAGATCTTAAACTCAGCTAGAAGAAGATTCTGCATTCTTCAAAAATAGGAAGAATGTTTAAAAAATACATTTGTTTTTATAAAAAGGTGATGGCGAGTTCCTGAATGACCTCAAGAACCATATACTTCTTCAGCTGAAGAGACACAGAGCTACTTTTCATATTGCAGATTTATAAAAGCTTTCACTCATGTGAGCACAAGGACAAACTGATAATGTTAGCTAGCCATTAGTTATATAGGCACATAGCAATGCCAGATGGGAGGAGCTTTATGCCATCCTTGAATACTTAGCAATTGCTGAGCTGCTGTCTACACAGGGTATACAGTGCATGTCTGAAGAGCAAAAAATTTCTCCTCCACCCATTAAGTATGTCCTTGTTCACTGCACACAAGAGAACCACTTCTTTTGTTAGGAAATGTCTCTTCTGACTGCCTTTTTGAGGGGGAAAAAAAAAAAGATATGTAAATTCTTTGAGTAACAAGGACCAAACCAAAGGCGGCAAATAAGCTCATCTGAACAGCTGACAGTTCCAGGTTGGTGGCACTACTGTACAAAGCAAGGTGCACATGCATGAGGACAGGCTGCAAAGCTGGGTCACCAGACTGTATGCTATCTGTATTTCCCTTATCAGACAGGGCATCTAGCTAGTGAAGAATTAATTTGGCAAAAATTTCATGACCTTATTCAGTCCAAGATCCAGTGAAGGCCTAAGGCAGCTTTAGCTTAAGCTTAACAGAAGAACCTTAAACTGAAAGTTAAGTTATCAGAGCTATGAAAGTTATGTTCCAGATGCAACACAACAAAATTTGCTTCTGCCAAAGCAGGGGGAAATGCCTGAACTCACAGGCGTAGATTAAATTTCCCCATCTTGAGAGGCTTTATGTTCCTCCATCTGCCCTGCGCACAGCAATTGGATGCTTAGCTCTGTCCTGGTTCAGGTGAGATGTGGAGCTTCAGCAGGAGCTTCCTTTGCCAGTAAGGAGCAACTTCAGTAGGGCAAGTGAAGACATCTCTGCTGGAGCCATGCCAAACCTACGGGGGCTGAGACCACCACTGAGTCTGGGAGAGTGCCCTAATCTGGCTATCCAAAATCCTGTGCTGCTGTCACACTGCTACTGCTTTACAAGGAAGCTGTCAGCTCTTCCAGCTTGGGGGTTCAAAGTCGATTATCCCAAAATTGCACTCTGGTACTTCCCCGATGCTCCTGTGAATGACTGCCAAAATTCACCAGGAGACCTAGCACGGATGGTATCATAGTGTGGAAATGTCTTCCAGTAAATCAGGGGTTTTAGTTCATCTGAATTCTGAATAATCACTCAGCATATCTTCTTTCAAAAGCAGTATTTATTTTTTCATCAAGATAAGACACATTACATACTGGATAAAGTAAAAAATACTGCTAGGAAAGCTGCATTTAACTGAGATAACAACAACAAAAAAATATAGATTGCACTTGAGAAAGTAGGCTCTATCCCAGAAGAATACAGTAAATAAAAAGCTAGTGAGCAGTTTGAAATTAGGAATCTTTCTGAATTTCCTTTGAAAATGTATTTATTTTGGGAGGTTCCAATTCCACCAATAAAAATGAATCAGATTAGGTTTTTTTAATAGCTTTGCTTTTTAAATTAAAATAGTATGTAAACAACATAATAATTATTACATAGACAAAAGAGACAGTAAAGGTATGGAAAAACATCTCTGCATTTTCTGCTAATAAATAGAAAGGAAAAGTTTTGCTGGTATTTGGTCTCACCAGGGTCATTGCAGCATGGGGCTTGGGATTTGGGGAGTTTTTCTTAGTTCACATGTATGTTATCATCCCCACACTGCAACATAAAGCCCACCCTTGACTCTCCTGCACTGGCCAGGAGCATGCTATCTGTATGGCAGATGGCATCATGAAGCAGTGGTTGGTTCCATTCATTATTAAGTGTCCCAGGAGTAATGCTTTAAGTTTTGTGACAAGTTTAGCCTGTATTTAAGAAAGTGAACCCAACATTAAGCAAGAGGGTAATCCCTGTTATACCACTTTACAGCTGAATTTTTCTGCTGGACCCTGGCAGCCACTGCTACCTCTATCTAATTCAGTTAGTTAAACTACTAGCTGTTCAGTCTTTAAAATAAGTATTCATATCATCCACCTTTGTGTATCTCACTTAGATGCCCAGATCAGATTTCTGATGTCTCTATATAGTCAAAAGAGAGAAAGAAAAGTTCCCACATTGGCCAATTTCAACCTAGGGGCTAAGGCACACTTTGGAAGAGCCTCTCTCACCCAATTGCCTTTAGCAGTAACTCAGGCTTCCACACAAGGCTGGATCCCCCAAATTAGGAGATGTAAATACCCCTCCCAACACAGGGCTGGACTGGACTGGAAACTGGACCAGCAGGCAGAGGTGAGTGGGAGGCACCAGGCACAGTGGATGCTTGGTGCACATTTTCCCCTGGGGGGGTGGGAATTAAAGGACCACTTAAAGCACGAAGCCATATGAAACTGATGGTTCCTACAACCAATGCTAACTATGAGGCCAGAGTGCTTAGGCATCATTTGGGCATAATTCAGTCAGGAATATACACTGGAGTGCACTGTCTCAAAAACAATCAATACTGCCAAGGTCTCGCATGCAAATTTCTTCCAAAATTAGCTAAAAATTATGGAAGGGCTAGATCAATCTTGTTATTAAGCTAGAAACAGAAAAAGAATGAAGTCTTCTTTAAAGACTCCTGAACTACGAAACAAAGCTGGCAATCTTTGGTTACAGTGCTGTTCTTTTAATGTGAATTGCTTTGAAAAATGATGACTCACTTCCCAAGTCAGCATTCAGGAGCATTTTTAAATAGACATCTGGGAGCCAGAGAGGAAAAATTAATATAAATAATAAAAAACCCACACTTTTTGAATCTCAAAGCTTGAAGTACAGGAAAGAAAGTAACACAACATTTCTAAGGGCTGTTTCAGTAAAGTTTTGCTAAAATTATAAGAACATTTATAAAATACTTGAGCTGATAAAAAGGATAAGTCAGAACATTAGGGCGCTTTTTTAACAAAACTGTAGATTGCTAAAACATACTGGCTTGAAGGCTCTGAATACTATATGATAGCACATGCCAGTTTCCACTAATTATAACACACTATTGTCAAACTACTTTACTCTTTCAGAGACAGAAACACAATAGGCAACACATACAAGATGAATTGATGCAGCTGCTATTAAATATAAAACCTTAGCCATTAAACGTGCCGCCCCATTCCCTCTGTTACATTCATGATCAAAACTCCAATTCTTTGCCAGACTTAAGTGTGCCTGTATTTTACACTTTTGGAGCAGCATTTAAAAACCTTTAAAGCTAGTTTGGAAGGATTTTATTTTTCCTTTTTTTCATCTAGAGCACTTTCATAATATTTTAAAAGGCATAGGAAGCTATGCTATAGCTTTTAAAGTGCTTATTTTATTATGAGATGGTGTTTAATAATAATCTTCTGGAAGTTAATAAATGATGCACATTTTCTATGACAGACAGACATTGCTTAATGAGTTAATATGCCTCAGCAAAATGCAATCAAAAAGAAATTCACTGTCAACAGTTTAACCATAGCAATACACAGAGCTGAAATGAGACAACTAACCTCAGATAACTAAGATTAATGCATATATGACAAAGTTCTAATAATCCATATTTAAAACGAACAAACAAACGAACAAACAAACCAACCCCAAAGCAAATAATGATAATTAAATCTCAAGCACAGTTTTGTTTCCAATAACACAACTGCAAAACAAATCAATATTTTCAACAAACAAGTGCCCTATCTTCATTGCCTGCGTGGGGAAACATGGCACTCCTCAAACTGCAGTGAGGAGGATACAAGGGGTGGACTGTCTCTCCCTTTTCTTCTAGAGGGGGCTCCTCCTGGGCAACTGTTGGCAGCTCTGGGCAAGGGGCAGGACTTCAGCCCAGGTAGGTAGAGACCAGAATCAACCCCAGCCCACAGGGATTTACGTGGGGACCTAGCAGGAGCCCCCTCTAGCAGAAGCGCCTGGGTGATGGCTCCCATGGAGTCACCGTGGCAAAAGTACCAGCCTCCACACCCCCCTACCACCACCAGTGTCCCAGCTTATGCAAAGCATCTACTAATTTCAGCACACAATCTGCTTGAGTACAAACAGTGAGATTTGACTTTATTGGTGTGTTATTTCATCATTACATCTCACTGTATTGGGCTGGAACGCTGGGAAGTTCCCTCTTGGAGCGGGACAAACCATTTTACACTCATACAGGCTCAAATTCTTTCTTCATTTGTACCCACAAAACCCTACTGACTGTCAAGAGAGCGGAGCAGGTAGAAATGGCAGCAGAATTTGAGTGTAGGAACTGGTGAGTGAGAAACAGAAACACAATGCTATTTCATTGCCAGCTACCACAAATACGTACACAACTGGTGTTTAATTTCAGTGGGCATTGTGTGCCTAAGGACTACAAGTGAGCTTTGAAAATCTTAACTCTCAGAATCTAGCTACAGATAACCATAATTCTATATTCTTGGATGCCGATACATAAATCTATGATATACTTGTTTAGCTGCCATGGCACTAATCAGCACAGCTATGCTGAAACACAGCGATCATTTTTGCTAATTGCAAAGGCAGGCTAGTAGCAAAGTTCAAATGATTAGTGAGCAAAGGTCCGCAGAGCAATCCTGCTTAAAAGTAAATGTCTGGTAAGCCGCAATTAGTGTGTCTTGGTTTTTCCTTTTTTTTTTTTTTATCGGGGTGGTCTTGAACTGCAGATACAATCACAACGCTCATGGTGATCCAGCTGTATATCTACTAAGGCCATGTTGTTCCTGGTTCTGCCTTTTCTTCTGGTATGCCCAGCCTCAGGGACGAATTTCAGCACCTGGGAGGATCAATAGAAATGCATTGATTAGAAAACACTGTTAGAGATTTGAGGAGAGTGTTGGGACCCTGAGGGCACAAACAGCCCTTAATGGCCCTGACCAGCATTAATTTGGACACGTTTTTGTTTTACTTTCAGCTTTTTCTTTCCACTCTGTGACATCCTGCTGTACTGTTTGTCCTGGAGCTTTGACAGATTGGATTATTTCCTACATCAGGTATCTTTATATCGTGCAGTTCCCTAACCATGTCCAGCGTTGCTCTTTTGCATGCAAATTATCAAGCATGTTTCCTTTGGCTCATCTTTGCAGTCCCATACATATTTGAATTGCTCTGCCCCTTCTCTCACTTGTATAATATTTCTGCTCTAAAGAACAAGGAACATTTTTTTATGCAATTTGAAATTTCTGAAGCACATATCATTAGAATTGGTCCAAAAATGAAATGCCTGTGGGAGGCAGAAGGAGATGAATGGAGCTTGTGCAAAATATGTGCCGGATCCTATTGAGTTTCTCTGGAATCTGACTTCTGTTGGCTTATCTTAAAAATCTCTCCTTCAATTTAAATAATTTCTTAAGAATTTACTGTGAATAATGTGAAACAAACAAACAAACAATTATTTCCTAGGGAAATATACATCATATAGGATGCTTCTGAAAAAATTCTGTCGAGGCAAGATAACCCCAAACCTCCTAAAAAGGAGTGTTGAAGGTTATAAAGGAGATGAAAATGAGGCAACAAACATAAGTTGCAACAAAAGAAATCCTATTTGGGTATATGGAAGAAAATACTGAGAGTGGTTAAACACTGGAGCAGGTTGCCCAGAGAGGTTGCAGAAACCTTGAAGATAGTCAAAATTAACAGGACAAGGCCCTGAGCAACCTCACCTAACTTCAAAATTCTCCCTGCTTTGAATGGGAGATTGGGCTAGATGACCCCCAGAGCTGCCTTCTAACCCATATTATTATATGAATCTATGATTCCCTGAAAATGGTCTGTGGATATGTGGAAACAGCCATAATGTTGCATCCTATCTAAACTTCTGTGATAGTGTAAGTATGTAAACCATGGACTGGAAAATGCTGAGGAGGATGGTGGGTTGCAGGGGCATGCTTTGCAAGCCCACCACTGGAGGGTGAGTTGCTGTGTAAGAGCTCATATTCCCACTAGCATGGTGGTGCAGGTTGAGGGGGAGAAATCTGTTTTGTTTCATTAGTTTGCTGTTGATGGGCATCCAGTAGTTTAACAAAAGAGATATTAATTTCCAATTTCTGCCCTGAAGCTCAAATACTAGTTTGGATTAGGTACAACATATGAGTTAAGACTAAGAACACTTTAACTCTCCTACATTTTTCTTTCCAAATCTCACAGTGCATTGCACAGAAAGATACGCATCATTGTCAAACTTGTATAGACAGAGAATCTGAAACTGATTTGCTCAAGGATCTGCAACACATCAGTAGAAAAAGTACCAGCAGCATTATATGGTCCTTTCCCTTTTGAAATCACGTATTTACTGATGGGGAGCAGGACATGGAGAAAGAAAGGCTGCAGTCCACAGCTGGTGGTAGGCAGGTGGGCCAGTTCTGCTCTCTGTGGCCTCAAGCACTTGAGTCCAGAAACCATGCACCAGTACGGTACTAAAACTAACACATCTTATGTCTTGGCAGACTATTGTGACTCATGCTAGCTTGGCAAAATGACTGCTAGTTCAGCTATATTTGTCTTGCTTGTTCAAAAAATAGAGAGAAGTCTGTCTTGTGTATAACCTGCTAAAGCCACTGGTCAAGTGGGAAGTGGGACCTAAACATCTTTAGTGTCAAAGCCACAGAAATACCCACACTTCTGCCCTGAATAACAGGTCTCCTAACTAACACATCATACTGTTACTCAATTAATAAACCTCTTTTTTTTACAAAGTACTTTCTGTACTTTGACATCACAACACCATACAAGAATTGAGATGGTCTTGGGAAGGAGAAGGAATAAGCAGCTACATACCAGATCAACAAAGTACTAGCAATTTCAACAGAATTAGAAAGTCCCAAAAAGTAAGTGTGAATGACTTGCCAAAGGTTAACCATAGATGCTGTGCAGAGCAGGTGGAGAAGGGCAGGCAGGTGAGCAGCCTTCATTTGTTCTCTACCATTAATGCCTGGAGGGCAGGAAAGCCATGGGATGTAACAAAAGTGATAAGCACGGAACAAAATCTATATCTTGTGATAAAATTTATGTTTAACCTAAGTAATACTGAGAGGAAGGACTGTGCCTAAGCAAGGTGCAGACATGCTGCTTTAATATGTTGGAAATATATAATTACTTTTCTCTGTTAGAAATGCAGAGATGTCATTTTATTTTTTTTTTTAAGCAAAAAAAATTATAATGGTTTTGAATTGATTTGAATTTGAATTGAAGTGGACTGCTTCAATATATGCAATAAATCCTGATGGACACCAGGACAATTCACTGTACCACACTCATCCAAAACACAGGGGAACTGAACCTAATCAGGTTGCTGCGATTATTACAGAGCTGAAAATAGACCGCACCTTCAAAGATGCTTTCTTTAAGAAAACATACTTTTAAAATCAAGTACAGCTGCTGATGCTGAACCTATGATAAAGTTTTTTATTTAAAGAAGTCTTTCATCAAAATCTGACAAATTCACATGATTGGCACTTTGCAAGATCATGGGTAGGTAGATCTGCTTTTTTCAACTGAGAGCAAATGAAAGTATGCAACAGGATGAGAGCAAAGATGTGGGCTGTATTTAAGCTAACAGACCTCCTGACAGCTTGGGGTTTTTCCCTGTGTTTTATATTAAGAAACATGAGCACAGTATACGGGCTTTGCTGATAAGAGTAGAAAAATGAATTGGCAGGCACTTCCCCAGACGAGACAGGAAAGCAGTGTTTGAACACAGCTGAAATTATAGAATCAGAGAGTCATAGAAACTTTTAGGTTGGAAAAGAACTTTAAGATCATCGAGTCCAACCATAAACCTAACACTGCCAAGTCTACCACTAAACCATGTCTGTAAGTGCCACACCTACACATCTTTTAAATCCCTTCAGGGATGGTGACTCAACCACTTCCCCCGGCTTGACAACCCCTTCAGTGAAGAAATTTTTTCTTAACATCCAAGCTAAACCTCCCCTGGTGCAACTTGAGGCCATCTCCTCTTGTCCTACTGCTTGTTACTTGGGAGAAGAGACTGACTCCCACCTTGCTACAACCTCCTTTCAGGTGGTTGTAGAGAGCGATAAGGTCTCCCCTCAGCCTCCTTTTCTCCAGGCTAAACAGCCCCAGTCCCCTCAGCCGCTCCTCATAAGACTTGTGCTCCAGGCCCCTCACCAGCTTGGTCACCCTTCTCTGGACATGTTCCAGCACCTCCATGTCTTTCATGTAGTGAGGGGCCCAAAACTGAACACAGGACTCGAGGTGCGGCCTCACCAGTGCCGAACACGGGGGAACAATCACCTCCCTGCTCCTGCTGGCCACGCTATTTCTGATACAGGCCAGGATGCTGTTGGCCTTCTTGGCCAACTGGCAACACTGTCGGCTCATATACTCAGCCAGCTGTCGACCAACACCCCCAGGTCTTTTTCCGCCATGCAGCTTTCCAGCCACTCTTCCCCAAGCCTGTAGCGCTGCGTGGGGTTGTTGTGACCCAAGTGCAGGACCCAGCACTTGGCCTTGTTGAACCTCATACAATTGGTCTCAGCCCATTGATCCAGCCTGTCCAAATCCCTCCGTAGGACTGCTTTAACAGCTGATCTCGGAACTGATGTTCAAAGCTCTCCATCTAGCTTCATCTAATAGTTTTAGTTTCAGCTAAATACAAGGGAATTGAAAAGAATCAGGAAGTAAGGCCATTTCTAGTGACCACAGTAATTGAAAGAAAACCCTTTATTCTGAAAAAGCTGCTGTTTATTCATTACATGGTCAGGTCCTTAAAGGTGAGGAACCACTGAATTAATGAAAACAGTTCAAAGAAATTTTGTTCAGGACACTTTATTGCTCTTTTTTTGATGGGATCAAGAGCTGTAAGAAAATATGGATGTGAGGAAGGTCTGGAATGCTCAGAAGGTTTGTTTTGTGTGGGCAAAAAACAATAACTTTGCAGTTTTCAAATTAAAGGAGCAACGTCTGTCACTACTAATCAAAATGTGGTGCCTCATCAGTTCAGATCATTGCCTCACAAAGAGCATATAACTACAGCCATATCCCCCTCATCAAACACTGAGTTAATTATGGTCATAAACCTATTAAAGCAACAACAACAAAAAAATCAAGACAGATGACTTAGCTTCTGAGCTGGATTTGGTGTTTCTAGGTAATACAAAAAAGGGTATCAGGGCCTTGTAGCATTTCTTGTGCAGATAGCTCCATAGGAACACACCAATATGCTGGATGGCATCTTACTTTGTAGATAATGTCTGAGCATCTGAGAGGTTTCAAGGTGAGGTGACTGTGGCCACTGCATAGCTTTACTTTGGGGGCAGTGGTGAAGGAAATCTAAAGAAAATGATTACACGTGTTTCCCTGCCAGGAACCTTGCTTATTGATCATGCATTGAATTTATATGTTAGCTTTTGAAGGACTCTTTAAATGAGAGAGCAAAGCTATCACAAAAAAACAGTATCTGGAAGCTGAAGCCAGAAAACCTCAAACTGGAATTAGGGCACACTTGTTTAAGTCAGGCCAACTCATCACCTGGACACAGGTTTCCAGCCTGTTTGAAGACATCAGAAAATAGCTACCTTTCCAGAAGGTATACAGTACAAGTTTGGGTCTTGCTTTGGGAGGAACAGGGTGCTCTCCAATGGCCTGTGAAGGACAGGAAGTCAGGGCTGATGGTCTGGCAGCCCCTCTAATTTCAGCAGATCAGTAAGAGAACTTCGTGATCAGAGGCTGAGGAGAAAAAAGCAGTATTGACTGCTAGGGAAAAGACCCATCTGGAGATAACCTGTTCCCCCTGACCCATACCCAGCATTTCTCCAGTAGAAGCAGCAACAAAGAGGTGACTCCAGAGAACGATTCACCTGAAACACCCACCTCTGGTGGGGCTAGCTCTGATAACTAGGAAAGGAGCCCAAAGGCTGGACTTGCAGCTTTAGATGGGTGGAGCCAGATGAGGTGAGTCACTCCCTCCAGCATTCACTGATGGTCCTAGCCATGTATCATTTACCTTTGAAGTCAGGCAACATTTAGCCATGACAGTCCATGATGGCTGATTTCTGTTTTAATAAAAAGCAAAGAGTAATAGGAAACCTAGTGAACACTTCTGAAAAATAGTTAAAAAAAGGGGTATCCAGTTGCTTATAGCCATTTTTTACCTATTATCATTTACTTTATTTATTAGAAGAAACAATAACCTGTATGAGAAGACCAGGTTTAAGACCATCTAAGAAAACTGAAGGTGCGCAAGTCCATGGGACCTGATGAGATGTATCCATGAGTCTCGAGGGAACTGGTGGATGAAGCCACTATCCATCAGATCTGAGAAGCTGTGGCAGTCCAGGAAGTTCCTACTGACTAGAAAAGGGGAAACATAACCCCTGTTTTTAAAAAGTGAAAAAAGGAAGACCTGGGGAACTACAGGCCAGACAGTCTCACCTCTGTGCCCAGCAAGATCATGGAGCAGATCCTTCTGGAAACTATACTAAGGCACATGGAAAATAAGGAGGTGATTGGTGACAGCCAACATGACTTCACTAAGGGCAAATTGTGCCTGACAAATTTGGTGGTCTTTTACGACACGGTTACAGTGTTGGTGGATAAGGAAAGAGCAACGGACATCATCTACCTGGACTTGTGCAAAGCTTTTGACACTGTCCTGCACAACATCCTTGTCTCTAAACTGGAGAGACATGGATTTCATGGATGGACCACTCAGTGGATAAGGAATTGGCTGGATGGTCGCGCTCAAAGAGTTGCAGTCAATGGCTCGATGGCCAAGTGGAGTCCAGTGACGAGTGGCATTCCTCAGGGGTTGGTATTGGGACCAGCACTGTTCAACATCTTTGTTGGCGACAAAGGGATTGAGTGCACCCTCAGCAAGTTTGTTGAGGACACCAAGCTGTGTGGTGTGGTCGACATGCTGGAGGGAAGGGATGCCATCCAGAGGGACCTTGACAGGCTTGAGGGGTAGGCCCATGCGAATCTCATGAAGTTCAACAAGACCAAGTGCAAGGTCCTGCACATGGGTCGGGGCAATCCCAAGCACAAATACAGGCTGGGTGATGAGTGGACTGAGAGCAGCCCTGAGGAGAAGGACTTGGGGGTATTAGTGGATGAAAAACTGAGTATGAGCCAGCAATGTGCGCTTGCAGCCCAGAAAGCCAACCAGATCCTGGGCTGCATCAAAAGAAGTGTGACCAGCAGGTCGAGGGAGGTGATTCTGCCCCTCCACTCCACTCTCATGAGACCCCACCTGCAATACTGTGTTCAGCTCTGGGGCCCCCAACATAAGAAGGACATGGACCTGTTGGAGTGAGTCCAGAGGAGGGCCACGAAGATGATCAGAGGGCTGGAGCACCTCTCCTGTGAAGACAGGCTGAGAGAGTTGGGGTTGTTCAGCCTGGAGAAGAGAAGGCTCCGGGGAGACCTTCCTTATAGCAGCCTTCCAGTACCTAAAGGGGGCCTACAAGAAAGCTGGAGAGGGACTTTTTAAAAGGGCATGTAGTGACAGGACAAGGGGTAATGGTTTGAAACTGAAAGAGGGTAGATTTAGATTAGATGTGAGGAAGAAGTTCTTCACCGTGAGGGTGGTGAGACACTGGAACAGGTTGCCCAGAGAGGCTGTGGATGCCCCATCCCCGGAAGTGTTCAAGGCCAGGTTGGATGGGGCTTCGAGCAACCTGGTCTAGTGGAAGGTGTCCCTGCCCATGGCAGGGTGGTTGGAACTGCACAGTCTTTAAGGTCCCTTCCAACCCAAACAGTCTATGATTCTATAAACATTCTTTGTTAAATTCTTGAGCGGTAGTTTGAACACCAATAGAAATCTGAAGCTTCACTCCAAAATAATCTCTTTGGTTTTTTTTCCTCATTAGCTTAAGTCCACAGATAATCAATAACATGACTATGGCTTACCAAACATCTGGTTAGCTTCATATTCCAGTGACAGAGGATGCAGAGCAACTCTAGATGCTATTTTAGATAGTGAAATTTGCACTTTGCAGAACTTATTTTAAAATCCTGCTATGCAGCATTATCTAATCTCCTGCTCATCTAAAAATACCATCATTCTAGCATGCAAACCAAATTATATTTGTCTGAGATTCATGAAAGAGGAAGCATCGTAAGTGCAAAACATTCAACACAGATCCAAGTTCTGATACAGATGAAAAATCTTACTCTGCAATTTTTGGAAGTTATCATCTAATCCAAAGGTCACACACAGTTTAGCTGTGCTCTGAGCATAAGAAACCAAGCACTATGGGAAGGTGGTTCATAATTTTGCATAAGGACCCTTATTCTTGTAGGAAAATAGCGTAAAATAATGACACAGACCCAAAGCTACATTCTTTCTTACTAGTGGTAATTATAGGTTATCAGGAACCAGAAAAAAGAGTTTGTTTGCTGATCAGTGGTAGCATTCAAACTAAGGTATTTAATGTAGATGGGATTATTGATTCTATTTTTCTATTTGTATGAATAAGGAACACCTGGGTTTAACACAGCAAACATGGGAAAAAATTCTAATTGGCTTAAAACTCAGGCATCTGAAACAGTCACTAAAGCTACAGTGTTTTTGACATAGGTGACATTAACAAGACCCTCACTTTGGGTGATCTTGTAATGCATTATGGCTCCAGCTATTGCTTTTTCACTGACCAAATACAGGTGTTCCCCCCTCCCAAACTCCCTCTCTGCCCAGACATGTCCCAGGATGTCTCACTTGCTTAACTTCCAGATGTCATCCCAAGAACTTTCATTTTCACCTAGTAAAAAATGAACCTTTTTTCCCTCACTGCACCTCCATGCTCTCTCTGCTCATCCTGTGACCTAGCAGTCATATCTGACTCATTCTGTTTCCTTGTACTTGCATTCCAAATAAATCCCATTGCTGCTTCTTGTATAATATTTCTATGCATTAACTCTTTTGCCAGGTTAATTCTGTGCCTTTATTGCCATCACAACCTTTTATCTCCTTTATACATGTACTATCAAGTCCAGGACATACATCAATCAGACCATATTCCTTGCATACTGGTTTGATGATACTAGCTCTTTTTAATTCCTTAGCAAATTTCTTTTGTTGTATCAGCAGCATTTGTATAATTTTTGTCCGGTTATCTTATGTTTCTCTGTGTAAAGACAGGGTAAGAATTATTATCTGCTCTCTCAAGTGCCTCCTTAAGGTTTGCTTCTCATTTCTCTGAAAAACAGAAAGAGAAAAAAAGCCCCCATAATACCAGTGCAAAGACTTAGTATTGTGTAGGTACTTTGAGGTGCCTGCTACCTCTCTCAGGGCAGCGAGAGGCTATGAAGTAGCCATCCTAACACTGATCTAAACCCTGTCATTGAGAACTAATTGCATATATGTCCTGTGAAGGCACCAGACAAGCTCCAGTCATATGAAACTTGAATGGAGGTATAACACTTCACAGAGGGGGAGATGGGGGTGGGCGGGGGGGCAGGCAGGGAAGCACCATATAGACAAAGAAAAATGCATAAGTCTTTACAGAAAAGACAAGTAGGTAAAAGATGCAATCAGCTCTCACCACTTCACTTTTTTCCTTACATGCCTTTTATCTGTGTTGCTCAGCACTGTGTTCGTGGAGGTTTATACACTCTGAAAAATTCTGGTTGCTACCTTACGAGCATTTACTCCTCACGGAAACTCATTTCACATCTCATCAGTTACAGCAATGAGATGGGGAAACTGATTTCTTGTTTCTCTGAGGTATGTGCATGCTGGGTGGATGGCACAGCCGCAGCCCAAGCTAAAATGAGTCCTGGCCTGAGTTCCCCCACACCTCCTCTGGGCTGGGTGATCTCCAGGATTAGTGCTCTCTTTAAAGAGCAGCTCCAGGCATTTCCAAAGAAATGCACTGAAATGGAAAACATGCTTTCATTTCAGCTCCTCTTTAGCAAGTTAGACAGCAGTAGATGTGAGCGTTTGATTAAGGCGTGTTGCATCCATTTCCATGTATTGCTTTGTCTTTCCCTTTCACGGAGCCCTGCGACATAACTCAGTATCACTTATAGTAGACTATGCCTGAGAGATGATTTGAGACACTGCCAGCACTTGGCCTGTTTGGTTTGCAGGGTTCATGACACTATGTGGTAAGTCATGAGTATTTGTCTATGAACTCTGGTCTTAAGCAAACCCAGAAGCCATGGAAAACCACAGAGCATCACAAGACTCCTGCAAAAAAACCCCACCCATAAAACTATCTGTTTGCTCAAATTACGAATCTATTTACTTCTGGAAACTGCTAAGTATTTTGGTAAAGTTATGGCAAACTTCCAGGTTATAAAAAAGACCTGAGATCTCATTATTAGCATTTCCTAGGGCAATAAAGAAAAAGATATCCCTTACCGTGGCATTCTCATTTTCTTATTTTCCCTGCTGTTGCATTACTTCTTACAATTGGATGTGATAGGAAAGCGCTGTACAGCCTGTCAGGGAACTGGAGCAGCACTCACAGCTCGGTGAAATTAAAGGCTACACGTGATAGCTATTAGTCCTGCGATACTAGGAAGGAGCACTTGGTGATGAGTACAGTGTGAGGCTTTGAATAGGAACTAAGGGGGAACTGAAAAACATTAAGAGCATAAGGAGAAAATAACCTTGAAATCTCTCTGGACTAGAAGCCTCTCTCTCAACAAACACTCTGGGCTTTAGTGTCCCCACAGCTGCCAGCATGCAGCTACTCCGGCACTGCAAGGCACTGGCTACAAAGCCAAAAAGGAGCCTATCACTTCTGGAAAATTTGCCTGCCTGTCTTTCTCACCCAGAAATACTGGGTTGCTCAGAAATGCCAAACAACTTTTAAGTGATTTCCAGCTGCATTTTTACTGTTGAGGACAAGCATATCCATATGCAGGACAAATAGCTCTGGTGGGTCCAAGGAGCTCAGCAGAAGAAGCTCCAGGATATCTGTTAGGCAAAGTCAGCCTGGTTAGAGAACTGGTCTGGGGCCTGCAGGATTCAGTTTCAGCTGCTACAAGCACCTTCTTTGCTCCACTACCTTATACTTCCTTCTGGTGTCTTTTGCAAGTAAATCAAAGTAATTGAGACTTGTGTTTGAATCTGGCCTATGTTCTCCTGCAGCAGAGGTGGAGATTTTTAACCAAATTAACAGCACTGAGGATTTCATAAAATGTGAAGCTCTGTCCTTCGTTATGCAACTAAAGGCTTTTTAGCCAAGGTTAGTGGGTTTCAAATTGGCTTTGAAAAGAGTATACCAGCTCCATGGCTCTAAAACTGGCATGTTGAGAGGTACCTCCTCAGTGCCTTTACTGACAGGCATTTAAATAAAATTAGAGTTAAGTGTCGAAGGAGAATAAAGAATAAAACTGATTAGCTATGCATGGCTAATAATAATAATAAAGTGGAAAATATTTTGGACTAAAAGTAATGGACACATCTTTAGTATGTCATATGTGAATTTATCTGCATGACTGCCACTCCTATTAATGGGAGCTACTTGGCTAAATTTCTGCTCAGTGAGCTTTTAATTCATCCCTAAGGGATTACGTTTAAATTTAAATTTACAAAAGTCATTTAATGTTAAAGCTGAAACACTGTCTTAAATTCATACGGTTTTCAGAGAACAAAGAAGTAGTGAAATGAATTAGTAGTGATGTATTAGTATGAATATTGAATTTCCTGATTTTAGTCATTAATTTGGGGTGGTCATAAGTCGTGACATCCTGGTTCTGACCAATACTTGGTTAGTGTGACATTCTGCTGTCCCAGCACCAGATGCTCTCAAACACTTGACAAAAAAATAAGTGCTTGATAACATGTTTATAATCAGCATTTTTTTTCTAGCTACTGTCAATAGTTGGCTTAAATTCTGACGCAGATGTGACCCAGGGTTCTTTAGTTTATATTTTACTGCTAGTTCTCTCAGAATCCTTCTGAATTATGCACTACTTGTATTTAAGGGTTGAAATTCCATATAGATTTACTGTGTAAAAAAAAAATCAAATCCCTTTTTATCATTTTAAATTAGTTCCCTTTCAATCTCTCTCTAGTTCTTTTTTTAAGGAAAAGTTTATTTAGGAAGACCTAATTTTCCTTTAGGTACTCTTCACTATTTTCTTTCTTTCACTGTGTCGTCTCTTATTCCCAGTTTTTTTCTAAATGAAATTATCCAAAACTTGTTAGCTACTTTCCTTACAAACGTTTTTGATGTGTATCTTCTCCTGTATCTCTCTTGATGTATGTTTTCTGCTTCTATATATCTTTTCTACTCCTGCCTGTATCCTTTTAACAGTCAAAACTCAGTATAAAAGTACCACACCAATTTATCCAGGCCATAATATTTGCTGTGTTATTACCTGTTCACCTCTATTCCTGCAGATGACTGTAACTTGTTTTTTTCCTATCACCACTGCACTAAATAACTGTTTTCCTGAAGTTCTTCACAGTTATTCACTACCCAACCTTTAGTCCAACTTCCACCCCTTGTTTCTCCTTCCTCTCCTCAGATACCTGTTGTTAGATGAATAAATAGTTGAGACTACTCATCCTAATGCTCACTGCTTTTCTAAACTGTATTTATTAGTTACATAGGCCTTCTGAAATCCCTCTCAGCCTTCTCTGCTGTTAAAGTATGTTATCTCCTGTGCTAGCTGTCTTTTTTGCCACCTCTCTGTTCACCTCCCTCCAGACTGATCATACATGAAATAACACTTAATCCACGTGCTGGGGGCACCTACACATAGCCACTTCCTATGTAGAAAATTGCTCATCTCTTCCACCTCTTTGACTTTATCTCTTAACCAGCTTCTACTCCATGTCTGATCTTGTCTGCTTGACTGTTCACTCTCTGAAGGAGGTGCCAGGTCTTTTAGCATTCTTGTACAATGTTGTCGTGCTATATAAATATTTATTCATACATAAGGCATTCCGAGTTCATTTTATCAGCTCATATTCATCTAGGTGTTTTATACCTATTAATTTTTTTTCCAATTAACTTTTCTACCACTGAGATAAGGCTTTCCACTCTGCAATTACCAGAGTCATCCCCTGCATCTTGTTTAAAATTAGATAAAATATTAACTATTCTCTAGTCCGAGCTGATGTGGAGTATGCTGTATTCTGCAGTTAATTGTGAGAAAAAAATCTCTTACCTTGGGAAAGAGTAACCACTCTGCTCACAGCAAGGCAAAGGTCTGACCTTCAATGGCCTTCTGCTATTGCAGCCCTAGGGTCTCCAAAGTTAATGTCTTTATGGTATGAGCCCACATCACATCCAGATTTAAAGTCCATAAGTTCATTTTCACTTGAGACTTCAGCTAAGTGGTAAATCAGGCTCTTACAAGAGATATGTGTCAGAAATTAAGTCAGCATGGCATGCAGCTACCTACTTTCAGACAATTGAAAGGATAATACCAAGTAACCTTCTTAGATATGTTCACTTTAGTGAACATTGTTCATGTCTGATTCTGAAAATACTGATTTAGAAGCAAGAATATAAAATGCTCTTTCCTTGTTTTTTTCCTCTTTAAATGTGTTCTGAATGGATTAAAAATAAATATAATGGACTTTGTTCTTATGCAGAAATTTTACCTTCCTAAAAAATTGCTGAATGGGAAAAAAACTAAGGCTGAAAGACTCAACTGCTTCCTACAGGTAATAAATCAGGAAGGGAAGAGAGTTTACAAGTGACTTAATTGTCATTTCCAAGCATGGTCATAAGTTTAAAAGATATAGCACAACACAAGAAGAAGTGCAGTCAAATGTCTCAAGGAACACATGTCTCTGTGTTACTAGAAAGAACATTTCCAGTGGTATATACATTTATGTTGTATCAGTCCTTTGCTAGGAAAAATCAGTCCAACGTAAGCTTCATTCTTGCAATAAAGTTCACTAGGATGCTGTAGTAGCATCCACACAGAGAGGTGGCAAATGTTCTCTCCAACTTCTTCTAAATTAACTTACCCATAAATACCTGTTAACTCCCCTTTCTAACACATATATAACCTCCTTCCACTCTGCTCATTCACCACTTCCAAATGTAAATGGTTGGGCGATGCTGTGGCATTAAAGACAGTAATACACTTATTTAAAATCAGGCCTTCCTGCAGGTTGACTGTGTGGGTGTGCATCTCTCTATGGCTTGCTGCAGTCGAAGGTATGAATGCTACTCCACGAGGTACCAAGCTGGTATCTAGCATGGACGGCAAAAGCAATGCCATTATCTAAGTCGAGGCTCCACTCTAAGGCTACCTAAACCTGTCTGGAAGCCTAAGCAGATCGTTCACCTCAGGAAGAGCGGTGACCACAGGGGGCATTCACTTAAACACTCCGGTCTCTCTCAAATGGTAGCATCTTTGCCTATGACACTTCACTGTGGTCAGTGATTTTTGCCCATTGATTTTTGCACTGCAGATCCAACATGATAATCAAAACAAGCATGATAATGTAACGTGATAATGATAATATAACATGATATAGCCTTCTGATAATATAACATAATAAAACATGATCAATATAACATGATAATCAATATAAGCAGCACACATGGCTCTGAGAAAAGCCTTCAGAATCCATGTACGCAATAAATACCCAAAAGAACTACCAAAGAAAAGAAAAAGAGTGAGAATACCTCATGATATTTTTTCACTGTTTTCCCTGACATGCAAGTGCAGGACTTCCAGTTCGAAGTCCCACAGCCACAGTTTCCTCCACAGCGCTGGACAAGGAGGCAGCGGGGGAAGAAAACTACGTTTGTCAGCTTCAGTTCCTCCCTTAAATTGACAGAGTAGTTTCTCGGAGTGCAGCTGTAACGTTTCACATCATCATTCAACCTGTCCAGGTCAACTGCAATGCAAAAGAAGTTTCATTAGTAAGGTTTGAGTGGGACATTCCTCTGGTTTATACTGCTCCCCGGGCAGTCAATAACACAAAGTGATGTGACACTGGTTGGAAAGTATGTGAAGTATAGCAGTGATTTCTGAACAGATAAATAGAAACCTACCAATTTTACATCATTACAGGTGGCCATCCAGGCTCTCATCCTGCTCCCACTGACTCCCATAGCAGAGCTTACACTGACTATAAAGGTGAAAGGTAGGCTTGCAGTAAAATATTGGCCTGAAAGTTGAAGACTAGTTATTTGCTTTGTCACTATCTGTTGGATCCTTGGGTAAGAGATTCCACCTCTGCTACTCTCTTCCCTCCTCTGCTTATACCTGGCTTACTTAGATGATGACCTCTTTTTTGTTATTATGGGCTGTCCTGGTTTCAGCTGGGATAGAGTTAACTGTCTTCCTAGTAGCTGGTATGGTGCTACGTTTTGAGTTCAGTATGTGAAGAACGTTGATAACGCTGATGTTTTCAGTTGTTGCTAAGTAGTGTTTAGACTAAAGTCAAGGATTTTTCAGCTTCTCATGCCCAGCCAGTGAGAAAGCTGGAGGGGCACAAGAAGTTGGCACAGGACAGAGCCAGGACAGCTGACCCAAACTGGCCAACGGTGTATTCCATACCATGTGACGTCCCATTTAGTATAGGAACTGGGAAGTGGGGGCGGGGAATCACCGCTCGAAGACTGGCTGGGTGTCGGTCAGCGGGTGGTGAGCGATTGCACTGCGCATCATTTGTACATTCCAATCCTTTCATTATTGTTGTTGTCATTTTATTAGTGTTATCATTATCATTATTAGTTTATTCTTTTCTGTTCTATTAAACCGTTCTTATCTCAACCCACGGGTTTTGCTTGTTTTCCTGATTTTCTCCCCCATCCCACTGCGGGGCGGGGGGAGTGAGTGAGCAGCTGTGTGGTGCTTAGTTGCTGGCTGGGGTTAAACCATGACATGGGCATAACTTCTTTTGCCTAGCTGCAGGCATACGAAAGGCGAACACTTCAAACAAGGCTCTTCCTGTGGTCAGTAGAGAAACGTCTTTGGAGAGTGATTCATCCCTTCCTCACAAGGGCATTTAGGACAGGTGGCATGATTTGCTTTCTCAAGTTGTCTATCTGTATTGTTTATGGATAGGGTCTCAATAACTCTCTTTTAGATGGAGAAATCAATCTAAGCAATATTAATTTTAGCTGGTAAATGCTACTATAATAGGCATACAAATAAATACAATTAAAACTAATGAGCTTCATTGAATGCCAGTAGCTGGTTGATGTTTAAATGCCTGGTATCTCTGAGAGATGTGTCATGTAAACAAGTAGTAAAGCCAACCATAAAAATAACTTATAGACTATTAACTGTGAGTTTAAGTGCTGTTTCTAGCTTTAGCTTGTAAAGCTAAAACAAAACAAAAATACCCTTCCATAAATACATTTTCCACAACTGTAACACAGATAAAAGTAACAAATACAATGAGTTTTATTTCTATAGAAGTTTTCTAATTACTTTTTCTGCTTTCTTCTTTTCCTTAGGATTCTGTCCAACTAAGTTTCGAAAGCTCAGTAATTCATTCAGGACTGAAGGACATGTGAACTTGTGTTGAGTTCCCACCCAAAACAGTATTTGCTGACAGAAACATCATCAGGAAAATAGGAACGGCTCAAAGGAGAACTGAGATAACAGTGTACTGTTTGTGAACATATCAGATTTTCATGGGCATGTTTAATAGCTCAACACCATCTCTGGTCCTGAGTGCACCTATACTTATGCTTTACTATAAACATGAGAAAACCCATAACAAAGACACTTCATACCCTCTGTGGCTCAGTCCTTGTCAACATCACAAAGTAAATTGTGGAAAAATCTGTGATTTGTAAATATCATGCACCTTTACATTCTGGCCTGGAGATATTCACAATGCAGATATGCAAGAGGCAAGGGTACGTAAATGTCACAAGTGCTATTATAGAAAATCATAGCAGCTCCACTTTTCTGGCAAGGTGTTATCTCAGTCAATGAGAATTTAGCAGATAAATTGTGATTTTATAGCAATTGTGATACATTTCACCATGAAATCTCAGTGGTTCTCTCCAGAGAGCTAGCATCTCTCCAAAAGAGGTATAGATCATCCTCCTGGTATAAGCACAAAATCAATGGGGCTGCTGGTATACTCATGCACTGGGAGAAAAATACACTTCTGATGTCCACAGCCAGGACTTAGAAGTCCAGAGAATATTGATTTCTTTGTTTTAACAGATGATATTTTCTTCTCTGCTGTCATTCTCCAAAGCCACCCCTTCTCATTGCAGGCTCTCAGGGTAATTCTTCTTGCAGGGAAGTGTTTCCCACTCCTCTAAATGTTCTCATCAGGACCTTTGCTACCAGCTTTGCTTACTGATAAAGCAAAGAGGTATGTGGCTACTATTCATTTCAGCCAATTCATGTGAAGTAATAATTAACCAAAGGAAGAAGAGGGCAGAAAATATTCTGCCTTCATGATTAATGAGATTTCTTGAGGGGAAAGCTTGGATCTTCCACACTCTGGCACTGCAGCAGTCCAGGGGAATAGATACTGATGTGAGAAGGCTCCTACTAGGACAGGCTGGCTGTGGACTAGAATGGCATTTGCTGAAGGTGCATCTCTAGAAAGAGCTAGAATAAAATGCTCAAAGGCTTAATTCAGCTTTAATTCAGATGAGGTAACATAGGAAACAAGGCTTCCAGTAGCAAACTGGTCATTAAAGAGGGCCCAGACCCAGGTCACATGAACTGACACCTGTGTCCAGGAGATGTCCAGGAGACTGAACAAAATTTGTTCTATCACAGATGAAATTTCCCCTGAGGCTCAACAGTCCTTCTTCCTGCATTGAGACGATACCTATTACCACTGCTGCATTATCAATGCAGAAATGAGTCTTTGTAATGAGACTGGCAGAGAGGGAAAGCACCAGCATTTAAAGGACTGGGGTGGGGGGGCTTTCCTGCAGAGAGCATATTATATCCATCACAGTGTTACACATATTATTAGCTTCAGTACTTAAGCTGCTCAATTTAAATGGCAAGGGGTGACCTGGCAAAGGGCTTTCACTGGAGGGAAGGCTTTGCTTACTAGCCTTCAAAAGCCTAGTTTTGATGACTTTCAGAAGTCTTTGCAGGGTTTTTTAGGCTGTAGCTGAATCAGTACAGAGAGCTGTTGACTTGCTCGAAGCATAGGAGAGAATAATCAGATAATTAGGATAATTTTTTTCTCTATGCAGTATGAGGGACTCAGCTGTTTTCAATGAGGGGTCAAAACTTTCTCCAGATGCATTCTTCAGGAATTCTGAAATCAACCAGTAGCAAAATACATTTATTTAGTGTATTTTTCTATGATGAACTATATTTGAAAAACTTATAGGAAATTTTCAAATGGAAAATTGCATTAATTCTCCTTGGTATCATACTCAAGGCATTCTGATCCTGACTTATTAGCATCTTTCAGAACCCCAAATCCCAGAGTTATCAGTTAAGATGGGAATTCTCTGCACTTTGCCGTATCTCAGGTATCAGAGTCCAGGTTGAAATGGACAAATACAATAGCAGAAAGGTCTTATTTTAGTGATGCTGAAATCATGAAAACAAATAACTTCAAGCAGAGTAGGAGAGACTAAATAAAGGGTTTAAGAGATACACAAGTTATCCTCCATATAAATTCATCTGGAGGTAAACACCTACGCTCTTTTTGACTTTCCTCTACAGAAATCCAGTGCTTGGTGGGATAGGGTGAACGCACAATGACTTCTGTGAACAGTGTATACTGTACTTTGGTAGCATCACACTGACACCCAAGAACAGTTCCTGTTGCCTAATTAGCTTTAGACCATGGTTTGCAGCCCCCTAACAAAAGAACACATTTTGCTCTGAACAACTCTCTCTGCTGAAAGCTTTGACATGCATTTTTCCCTGTCTTGGGATTGTTTTAGTGTCTGGAGCCAGTCCATTTCCTCATCCGTATAACAATGAGATTTTACAGTACAGTCAGTTTCATGCATCACTTCACTGCTGTGACTAAAATGTAACCGAGCCTTGGTGTGATTGGTGTGAAATCCTGCTGCTTTACTTATCAAGGACTGAAACCGCTGGAGTCCTTAATTTAAAACTAGAACTAAAAGGTTCTGTAGACTGGATGCAAATAACTTCAAAGTATTATTACAGAATGTCTGCATCAGAGATTCAATTTGAAGGCAAGGCAGACATAAAAGATGCACTGGAGCAGTAAGCTGGATACTTGGGGTACAGTGTTTGCCCCCTCCTCCCCCTTAAATCCATCCTCATTTCACATAGTGCTATGGCATGTGCTTACCTTGAAACATTGATCTTCATCAGAGGTAAGCACTGAAATTAGGCACTGCAGCTAATACCATGTCTTATTCAGAAGGGACAGCCTTAAAGATTGGAGAGAAAACCTGTGCTGCTGTCACTGACTAATTTTAAAAAGACAGGCAGTCTGTTAGGATTTCTTTTAACACTTTATCTGTTCCAAATTCATACATGGCCCTAACATTGTCATATCTGAACAATTTACACTTTTTTTCATGTATCAGCCACAGACCGGAGCTGAGGCATAAGAGATGGTAGCCACCTTGCCATGGTATTCCTATACCACATGTCAAGGCCATCTATAAGTAAGGCAAGAAGGATTCAGGCAGGTGCTGAACAGTCAGCCTAACCTCAGCCCATGGTAAAATTAAGGGGTAAACCCTCCTGGAAGCAATGTCCAAGCACGTGAAAGACCGGAGGGTGGCTAGGAATAGATTTACCAAGGGCAAATCGTGATGGACCAAGCTGAGAGTCTGCTGGATGAGGTGAAAACAGGAGAGGCATCTGCTGATTTTGACAGTGATCCATAGCATCCTTGCAACCATACTGCTGAGATATAATGGGATAGGTGGACTACAAATTTGGTAGATAACTGGAAGGTCCAAGAGGCTTGACCGAAATGGTCAGCAATTCCAAGTACAGCTGGTGGCTGGTTACTAGCAGTGTTCCCCAGGGGATAACTCTGGGGCCAATACTGCTAAAGATCTTCACTAATGATCTGAACAATAGAATGATGTGAACCCTCAGCAAGGTTGTCAGTGACATTACATTAGGGAAATTTGTCCACGTACTGCAGGGCTGCCTTTCAGAAGGACCTTAGCAGGCTGGAGAAATGTGCTGCCAAGAATGTCATGAGGTTCAGTGATGACAAATGGAAATTCCTGCACCTGACATGGAATAACCCCATGCATCAGTCCAGACTGGGCACACACTGGATAAGCAGAAGCTTTGCAGAAAAAGCCTTGGCATCCTAGTAGACAGCAGGTTAAATATGAGTCAGCTGCTTGCCTTGCAGTGACAGAGGCTGCACACTGAGCTGCATTAGGAAGAATGTGGCAGCAGGTTGAGGGAGATGAATACTCCCCTTCTTTCAGCTCCTGTGAACCTGCATCTGGAGTACTGTGTCCAGTTTTGAGCCCCCTCCAGCAGAAGAGAATGATGAACAAACTAGGAGTTCAGTGAAGGGTGACCATGATGGTTAAGGTGCTGGTCCAAAACAGCCACTGTGAGGCTAAGGGAACCAGATTTGTTTAGTCTGGAAAGAAGACTAAAAGGGGTTCTAATAATCATCTCCAGCTATCTAAAAGGGGCTACAGGGATGATGGAGCCAGTCTCTTCTTGGATGTGCACAGCAAAAATACAAGGGGCAAAAAACACAAGTTGCAGCAAGGGACATTTCAGTAAGCTCTAAAGAAAAACTGATCACGATGAGGGTGGTCAAACACTGGGACAAGTTATCCAAAAGCTTGTGGAATTGCTCCAGTTGGAAATATTCAAAACTTGACCAGAGAAGGCCCTAAGTAACCTGAATTAACTTCAAGGGCAGTCCTGCACTGAGCAGAGTTTTGGATGAGATGATCCACAGAGTGGCCTTGTAACCAAAATTATTCTGTTAATCTATGATTGATACTAAGCTGCCACAATGCCTATATGTCTGCTGTCCTTCCTAAAAGGGTATTGACATCACTATCCATATGGACAGATAAGGTTTAAAAGTTTGATTTTTGTCTGTTATGAAGGCAATGTGGATGTGTGGAACCAGATTTCAGCAAGACACTCAGCACCAGACTATGCTGATGACAGGCCACATTAAGAATCATCTGTATGTAGACAAACTATAAAGCTTAGATCCTCAGAGATGTTAACATAACTCTCTCACTGAAGGGACTTGCCCACATTATGCAGGGAATGTGTGCAGAGACTTCTGAGCCACTGACCATCCTCCCCTGGATGTCAAGCACAAATCTGCATCTCCTTGAGCCTCCTGCCAAAGGCATGCAAACCGGTGCCAATTCTGCTAAAATTTCTAACTCTTGTGCTCTTTTTGGCAGCTAAAGAGATGTACTCATGAAAGGGGCCTGCACTTGTTCGCTTGCCCCTGTTCATATTTTGTGCATCAGCAAGGAATGGAACTGCAGTGTGGTTGGAGTATCGAGTGTCAAGTGGGGATCCAGAGCTCAGTTCTAGTTTGACTCTCATCCCTTTCATGTGTGGCTTACAGTTTTTAACAAAGATGTTGTGCTGCTGTTTTAATTTTGACTCTTGGCTTTAAAAAAATTCCTCGTATAGAGCATGGAATTTCTGAGAGACTTATGAATGTACTGAAACCTATCTCCCCAGGATACATGCCCCACTAGCAGAAAGGTGTGTGCCAGGGCTGTGTCAGGTAGAGTAGCGGTACTGTACAAGCAGTCAAAGATTCAGAGCAGTGCTGTAGCTGACTGAAGCTATGGTGTGGTTGACCTTGAGTTGGAAAATGCAGTCCCAAACATATGACAAAGTCACATCTCCCACTGGTTAAATCACCTAAATGCACTGACACTGATGAAATTATTCTTCTCCATACCAAATGTTAACCAAACCCTGTGGCTTTTAGACTTCAACCCACATGGTTGATGGTTTTCACTATTCCACTGCACATGCTTAATGATACCACAATAAGCACTTTGTTAAATACACCTGAAAGCTTTGGGAGCTGTCCAAGTCTTTCTCATGGGAGCTGCAGAGAAGATGCTGCAATTTGGATTTACTACAGAATCACAATGCCAAGACAAACCTCCTCAATACAGGAACTATTATTTTAGAGGAATGAGAGATCAGAATTTCAGTGGGATTATAACTGTCCGCATGAAACAAGGTTCACAATATATAGGGTTATTATAGACTAGCAAACCAATTATCAGCTGTGGTATGGGTCAAGTAGTAAAAGCAGGCCAAACTATCAGTGTCATAAATGGACATAGCTTCATTGAAATCAGTGGAATTGAACAGCTTATTCCAGTGATAAATAATATGCTGCAAGTTTCACTAGCATTTTAAAGAAGGGTTTAATAAGAAAAGCTTTCACTGCAGTGACCGACAATAATGTCACATAAAGCATGAGGGAAAATCTCATTTGTCACAGAGGGGGAAGAGTACGGATATAGATCTGAATTAGACTGTGAAATGAATGAATGTGTGTAGTTTGCATGCAACAGGCAACTTGGTTCCGAACTAAAGAAGGGTGGAAGAAATACCCTGTTTTTTACGCACAGGGAATACTTTAAATTAGCAGCTATTTGAGAAGGTATTCCATATACTTGGAATATTCACATTTGCCATGAATGAACAGGCATTCAGCATTTGTGATGCCTGCACTCCCTCCCTGTCTGGTATACTGAAACTTGCTGGCAGCCATCCCAGGACCTTTCAAGGAAGAGTACATGGACATTTGCAGTAATTTATTTGCCACTGTTTGCAAACCCCTGAGAAATTACATTCCCGAGTTAAAATTTTAACTTCTTGCTAGACCATTGTAAGTAGTGACAATTAAAAACTATTGTTAAGGACATGGCAAAACTTGCCTGATCTTGGAAACCTGTTTGGCAATAGCAGAAACATTCCATGAAGACTTGTGGTCTCATCTCGCTACTTTCCTAGAGAGCAGTGTGGCTATGCCAGCAAGTGTTTATTTATTTAACTTGTAAAGCTGTCATTGCAGACAGATGTTATTGCAAGAATGACCCACCTGATTAATTTCTTCTGATAGCCAAAGGCTTCTTGCATACCATTTCCAAAAAAGAAAATGAGCTCAGAGGCATGTGTAGTCTTGTTAATTACCAGAATGTATCAATCTACATGTGTACAAAAAAACCCCCAAACCCAAAACCCATTCCTTTTCAAAGATGACCCCTTTCTGTAGGTACCATCCCCTAGACATTTGGATCTACTTCTATGATGAGAAACAGTGAACTTTTTCTTCCTCCTTTCTTCATTTGTACACAAGCCAATTCACAGGCAGAGGTCTTTTTAAAATTATAAAGCCTTTTTCAATAGGATGTAAAACTTTAGAGTGAACAACAAAAGATAAATGCAAACAAGCATGTGGGAAAAGCTAATGTTTAACTGATGATTGGAACTGTTTACAACAGTATCTCTGAGGAGCTCTTCTAATATTATCAAGCAGATACATTGATGCTTTCAAAAATTTAAACTGTAGGATGACGAGGTGTCCTTCAAACACATCTGGAAGCTTCTTATTATTCTTTTAGAGAGAAACCTATTTGTGTAGAAGTTCAACATAATTGTAGAGTATGGCTGTTTTCTTTTTTATATCTACCTGTGTTCTTGCTAAGAACAGTATTAAATAACCCAATAACCAGTGATATCCTTTTAGAGATGTTTTATATTTGTAATAGCTAAATTATTATGACACTACAACATATTACAGCAATGCAAAAGGAATTCTTTTAAAGGATATACTTTATTTGGTATGACCTGCTTTTTTTCCTAAGAGTCTAGGATAAGCTTAAGGCTGAATATTCATACTTTCAGAGTTTCTAAAATGCAGCAATGGCTAGCAAACTTTTTTGAGTATATTTACAACTGCTGCAAAGGTTATTTGAAACATCTACTTGTCATATTTCCATGTAGGAGGTGTACACTGCAGTTTATACTTTATACAAGGCCTCTCATTTAAGGATTTTGAAAATGTGAACGCGTGTCTTCCCCCTTCTGTTCTGCCCTTTTCTGCCAGTCCGGGTTTCACTGCAATTCTATAGTTAACTTTTACTGGAGTGGTTAACAGCAAACCTCACTAAACCTATGTAGAATTAAATTTCAAACTTTGTGTGGTTATTAGTGAGACACACCTCATACCAGTATCTCACTTCAATAGTGAAAATAGAAATGCATTTAACTCAATGAGTTGCATCAGTGTTGTTGAGGTGTGAGATCAGATTTTGTAGATGGAATGGAGTTATCATACATATAGATTTAATTGAACACACTCTTCATCTTTAAGGTTCTTGCAGGAGGTATCCAGGGAGGGATTGATCTGTATAAATGTATATTGATGTGTATAAATACATGATGGGAGGGAGTAAAGAAGGTGGAGCCAGAGTCTTTGTTGAAAGGACAAGAGGTACTGGACTCAAATTGTAACATAGGAAAACCTACTTAAACATTAAAAAAAAAAAACAACTTTTTTTTTGTTTGTCCAGGACGTGGTCAAACACAGGTTGTCCAGAGAGGTTGTGCAGTCTCCATCCTTGGAGATATTCAAAACCTGACTGGACATGGTCCCAAGCAACCTGCTGTTGGTGACCCTGCCTTGAGCAGGGGGGTTGGACTAGACAAACTCCTGAGAAGCCTTCCCACTTCATCTATTCTGTGATTCTGTGAGTTTCAGCTATGCTATAATACTGTACTTCTTATTTCCTTGACCCCGATCCTTATCTTTGTAGATTATTGATTGTCAAATTAAGAAAACATACCATTTAAATATCATTTATCACATATCCCTGTTATCAGAATTGGTATTCAGCAACACTGCCTCTTAAGCTCAATTTTGTGGCACAATTTGGTATGGGCAAAGAGTTGGATAGGAGCGAAATCATTAGTGATTCATTTATACCATTTATATGACATGTTCTGAAAATGCTGTGAAAGATAGGCAGAGATTACATCAAATTGTTCTTATCTGCCTCAGGGCTGTTCTAACTAAGGATAAAAAATAAAACCCAAGCTGGAAGCAGAAACAGATATATATCTGAAATAAATGATGATATAATCTATTGCTCTCTTCACTACAAGGTCATCCCAGTGCCTCTAAACATTCTTCAGAGATCCACAGAGTCTGTGTTTAAAACCCACCAAGCATTTCTAATTTAAGTACTTGTTAAAGTTATTCCCTACTCCTGACATCATCCAAGAACAAGCCTTTAATCTTGTCAGAAGTTTAGGACTAAATAAAAATTCTTAACTGAATTTTTTTAAGGATTTGATTGTGGTGAGGTACTTTTGTCCAGAGGGCTGCTAACAGTCAGGGAATTTGGCCTTTAGTTTGAAGACAAAAGAAAAACTGTTATAAAACTTTTTTTCTTATTCCTGTAACCAGAACAACAAAAAAATCCTATTAAAATAAATCAAGTGTTAAAATAATAATGGGAAAACTCTTTATGTTTTTTTATAGTGTTTTGTTACACAAGAAGCTGAATTACATTTACACGAAATGGAGAAACCTTTATGCATCTGAATTTTCTAAGCACTACCAGATCAGACTGATACCTCTAGCCTACATGATCAGCATCAATAAAGAAGCAAATGCTATTTTATATATATGTGGTCATTTAAATATATGGGGTACTAGGCCAAGTATGATCTGAGAGTCAAATCAAAACTGGAAAGCAGAACCAGTACAGGATCCAGGTTTCTAATCAGCTTCTATTAAAATCAAAACAGACCCTTTATTTCTTTTGTATACATGTCTATTGGTGCCTAATCCAGCCTGGGAATAAGGGGGACACAGATCACATTTCACAGACCCCTAAATGAGATCAAACTGATCTCAGAAGTGACGCAGTGGCAGTTAGGTGATGTTTTTCACAAAACACGGGCTGTTGTGGTTGCCTGAAATTTCTGATGTGCCAAAAGGGAACAAAGAAAAGGGGTTCAGTTTTCACTGAGTGGGTGCTCAGGGCTTTATCGCAGATGCCTTTGAAGTGCTGAGCCCAAAACCAGAGACGGCCAACATATCTTGGAAACTGTATGCCAAGTTGGCTGCGCATTTGCTAATACATTGTATGTGCCTGAGGTTATTCTCCTGCACAAAGGTCAACAGCCATGGGACAGCCCACATCCCTACCATTTATCTCTTACTCTGCAAGACAAGGTGGCCACATGTAAACTACCCACCAGGAATGGCAGCTGGCCTCTGACAACTCCTGGTTCACGCCCAGCAATGACCTGGGAGAAAGACACTTGGCTTAGGCCAAAACTAAGCAGAGACCAGGCTGACAATTTAGCAATATGGTGATTGGATTTCAGGGCCTGGGAACACTCCTTGACACTATTTGCCATCATACAGATGCAGCCTATATATCCTTTTTAAAATCAAAGCCTCATCATTTGATAGCAAGTAAGTTACAAACACAGAATTAAAATCCTCTCTCTCATGCTTAACATAGGGGGGATGGGATTTGAGATGCAAATAAATGGTAGATTGCACAGAATCAGAACTATGATTTGGGCATTACGATTTTAAAGTTATAAAGAAGAATGCACATGAATACATAAGTTGGAAATGGAAGACAATATGAGCAAGACAACTCAAATAAAATATTTCACTTCAGATCTTCTGTGAAAACTACAGCAATTGTCATCCTGGAGAACCCCAACACACCTCCTAGATCTGTACTTGCACACAAAGGGCAATTTTATCAGGCCCTTCAGTGCATGGTTACCCCAGAGCATGACTGTCTCTTTTAAAAGTGTTTCTTTATCATTATGGGTTTGTACTGCTAACTTAACATCCCTTTGCTTTACCATTTGGTGGATTATTTGAACTAACAGAAGGAAACAAGAAACATAACCCAGAAATATGTGCTTTGCTCAGTTACAGACAATGATGTTAAACCATAATAATGTTCCCCACCAACATAATGAAAAAGTGAGATGTTCACATCCTAAAAAACCAGCTGCACATACAGGTGTCTGCACCAGATGCTTCCCTAAGCACAATGTGATAAAAGTGATTATTCCTCACTCAACAGAGAACAATCCCTAAGCAGGGTATTTAAAGGAGGATGATAGTGCAGGTAATTAGGAGCCCCATGCCTTACACACAAAGCAAGGGCTTTAAGAGAGTGAAGCTGAGAACCATCTGTCCTTTACACATGGGCCTATGTTTTTATTTGTGAATTCATCATGACGATGGGCAGTTTTCAGTCTGATTTCTCAGGCGAGATTCTACTCAGTCAGAAAATGGTTAAGGATTAAATGACTTATCCCTGGTTTTAATAGGTGGTACCTTGCCCTGTGACTCCAACAGGAACACGGGCACCAGAATCTAATACCTGACCAATGGACATTTCTATGAGGAGTGAAGGAATATCCTGGTCTTGCCCCCAAGTATGTATATAGTGTCTTTTCCTACCTTTGGACTTCCTGTCATGGTAGCTCCTGCCTCGATAATGGTGGCCACTGTCTGTGTACAAATTCTCAAGATCTTCTTGCCAGGAGTCCGGGTTAAAGTGTTTGAGCAGATCCTCCACTGTGTCAAATGCAGCAATGGTCTGATCCAGTGCTTCCGCTGTGAGCGTAGGGTCAGTCACTGATGGAGAGGGATAGGATACCCCCTAAGAGTGACATACATCTCAGTGTACTTGGAATAAGTTACAGCACCACTTAGAACAACTGAAAACAGTTACTGAGAAACTTGTCTCATTATTGACTGAAACAGCTACTTTGGGCCATCTTTTGAAGTCCTTAGCTGGGCCAGGCTTTGTTATGCCTGTGTTTTCTTTTTGAAAGGAGAAGAAACACCAAGGACTTCCCAAGCAAATCCTGGAGGAGGTGCAGGGAGTGGAAGCACTGCCACTGCTGGACTGTCAACATGCACACCCACTCCTCAAAGGGGATGATGGTGTGCACATATACAAGGTTGTAATGGAAATGTCTTTTGAAATGACTGTGATGGGCATGACCATAGAACAGAGGTGCCTTGTAGTGCTGGGCTGGTGCCTTCACAGTTCTGCCAGCTCTGCTGGTAAATCCATAATAGGCAGATCAGAAACCACAGCAGAGAAAGACAAAGGCAACAAGTCCACTAGAGTGTCTTTCTTTCCCTGTCAATTTGGACAACAAATTTGGCTTGGTTAAAGACTTGAAAAGATGGCCATTTATTCTCAGGAATTCAATGTATTGTGAAACACCGATAAATGCCAATTGTCCCGCTCTTTTACCAAAAATACAAGTTACTAAGCAAACAAGAAAAAATGTGATATTTGGATCTCAGCAAGGTAACAATGAATATTGGGATTACTGACATAGTGATATCCTCACAGTTATATCATAATATCAAAGGGAATATTATTTCCCACCAGGAAGGGCCAGGTACCATTCTCTGAGCGTATATGGTTCCCACTGAACTTGTGGCACAACTGGACTTTGACAGAAAGATTGTAAAAATTTCATTTTTACTGGAGAGGACTTTAAACATTTTTAATAATAATTATTTAGAATCACAATTTTTCCCTTGTCCAAGCACAAAGGCTAATATTATGTGTAAAATATGTGCAAGAAAAACTATTAATGCAGATCTGTTACTTTATAAAGGACCACAATCAAAATACCTGATTTTGTCCAATGAGAAGCATAATATAGCACAAGAGTTGTTTGGATTTTGGTCTTAGAATTTAAAACATTGGAGGAAAAACCCTAGAAATCCTCTTTTCTCATGAAACCCAGCTCTGAAGTAATGTAGCAGAAATATGCCATTTAAAATTAATGGCTCCCCAAAATAATTTTTTTGCCTCATCTCCCAAGTAACTGCATATGTTAAACTATTAATCTTTGGATTAACTTCACTTGGTTGGGTAGTAATGGGAAGGTCAACTGATTTGAGTAAAGTTACTCACTTGTTTGCAGGATTGTGTCCTTCAATGCTTACCAAAATAGTTTTAAAGCATATATGTCTTCTAAAATAAAACAGTTGTCTTTAACAGTAAGTTATATCACAAAAGTAACAATCCTTGATATTTTACTGCATATGTTTGCTGAAAGTATTAACGGTCCAAATTATTCAAAACAAGAAAGAGGAGAAATAGAAAACATTACAATAGTGCGGTGAAGAAAGCATAGCTGTGCTTCATTGCTTATAATGAACAGCACAAGAAGCTTCAGAGGGTGCACTTGTAACTGCAATGCCTCTACAATGCAGTGCTAAATGAGACAAAGTGCAGATGGCTGTAAAAATTCATGACCCACTAAAAGAGAAGGCGTACCTCAAAGCATCTCTCCTGACTTCTAAGTGGCTTGGTATAGAGACCATCAGAGAGGTGGGAGCGGCAGGAGTTGAAAAGCTCACACCAGCAAAATGAACACAGCATTGTTATCTAAAACAATGCTGCAGGACAGACTGTGCTGCGGGTGGGTATTGTGCAGTGTGCTAACACAGTCTTCGAGGTTACAAAAGAAAAATGCACCCAAATGCTACTTGCTTACTGAGGAGTCATCTGTGACTGCAGCCCAACAGGGAAATGTCAGTCCCCAACTGCCTTTCAAAAGTGAGGGAGATGGTGCAAGGATGCTGAAGAAACATCAGCATAAAAATCAGGCCATAGGTGTGTGGCTTAGATGATGCAAAATTTTTCTTCATGTGTTCAACTGTGCATTTCATTACAGAACTACAGGTCAGGTTGTGAATTTGCGGGGCATTTCAAACTCATACAAGCAGCAGGGATTCCCCATTTTCTTTTCATATAAAAGTTCCTACTCAAGAGATTTGTGCAACCTCGTTCACACACAGAAGAAAGCTTAACTTTTTCTCAGTGACAGCCAAGTCAGGAGGAATTATTTCAACAGCTCAGATAACCTGCTGGCAGGGACATCATGTGACAGGCCCAAAAGCAACTTCAAAGCCTGCCAACCCAACTGCTTCTCTTTTGACCTGCCAGGAACAAGGCGCTAGCTTTGGAAGATCTTGCGCTTGTCGTAATCTGGCTTCTGAGATTGCATCCAAAGAGAGGGCAAGAGGAAGAGTGAAATGCAAGAAGCAATGAAGAGCAAAGATCTTCCATGTTATGTACCTCTTCTACGTTTCTTAAAAGCTCTGAACGCATTTTTCATTTCATGGGATACAAAGTATCTTTTTTTTGTCAGTGCTCTTACCCTTAATTTCTGTTCCCCTGTTCTTTTCTATTTTCTAGCTGTATTGTGAAGCTGACAGGGAGTTCAATGTGCATCACAGTTGTCTGTTGGTCATAACATTACTTCACAACTAATGGAAACTAACCTAATAAGGTGTGAATTTTGTTTCCTTTTTTTCTGGGTTTGTCATGCTGGGTTAAGGGCAGAAGTATTGGTCTTTGCTTTCTGAGAAAAAAAACCCCAAAATATGATTCTGTGATATGACCTCAGCCACGGAAGAAAGAATTTGCTCACTCTCAAATTTTCATTCTGAGTTGTAATGTATCCAGATCCTAAAATGAATCTTTGGGTTGCCTGTGGGTTTGAGGGGCAAAACTTAGATCTGCCATGTTAACTGAGTATCAGCAGAACTGAGTATCAGTATGCCAGCTTGTCGGCAACTGACAGGTCTGAGTTTGTCCTTCCGTCCCTCAGGACCATAGCAGGATCCCTGAACCTTTCTCTCCTGAAGAATTTGAATGTCCTCAGACTTTTTCCTTGGTGCCTTTGGGAAAAATTACTCAACCTCTCCACCTTATTTTCCCTCAGGATAAGAGAGGGCTAGTGGGTGCAATGCATGCCCGGTGGAAGAAGGTATGTTTTATTAGACAGGGGATAGTATGGCAAAACCCAATGAAACTGGGGTTCTCCTTCTGGTTTAGCTGTAGGTCTCCATGTGACCTTGGGCATCAGCTTGCTACCTGTAATATTTGTACTGAACTTCCCTACCTGTAACACATTAACAACAACTTTTCAGAAACAAATAGATGTGAAAGATAAATAAACTTTTTTTTTCAGTACAAAAAGAATACTGGATTATTGTTTGGTGTATTGTGTATCTTAAAATGTTAAGGAGGATAACTAACATGGCGTTTACCACATACTAGATCTCATTTTCATAGTTACCTGATGAGGGAGCCCTAGGCTTACACTTTTAAACATCAGCCTACCATATTTTTAAACAAAATATTCTATCACATAGATTTTTTTTTTTGCAACACCATATTAGAATGAAAAATGAGTTTATGTCTTTCAGTAAAACAGTGTTTTAGCATCTCCTGCTTGGCACATCCAGTGGATTTCAGCCCTGCTAACATTACTACTCAGGACTTCCAGCACAATTAGTTCAAGGCTACCAATGCATTGTATCATGAAGGAAAAGTGTCATTTGCAAACTCAGAGGCAAACACGAGTGAGATTGGCTTAACTTCTTCCAATTTTGGCAATACAGAATTTTCTCTCACTGCCTGGCTTGGACACTAATCAGTAGAATTTACGTGTATTTTATTTACTGCTCCTCCACTGGCAACTCCTGGTAGCTACTTTAACAAATACGCCATCACTGAACCCTCTTCCATGAATGCTCCAAAGACTGGTCTCAAGTCTGCTTTGAGCACTTGTCCTCATCTCATGTGTTTTAAGAGTTTACAAGAGCTGTGGCATGGTGCTGACCAGCCAGCAGAGTGCACAGAAGAGGACTGCCCATATTACAAATTCTGATGCTACATTGCCACTCCCCAGCATTTAACTTGGGAAATGAAAGAGGGGACGGATTTTTGGCCAATGATACAAATCAAATATAATGAAGAGAAAAATTGAATTTTATACTGGATTACTTGTTTTCCTTATTTTTTTTCCCTGTCACATTTCACTGCTGAATATGGAGACTTCAGAGAGAAGATTTTATTACAAACACTTAAAAAAAATCTCAGTATTGATAATGAAAAGCTAGATCCATTTTCCTGCCAGCCTGTTTTAAGTATAGTCTTCTATTTATGTCAAGATATTTTACAACTGAAGATTGTAAGGAGTTTATATCTTGTATTTTCATCTTGGCAGGATGAGTTTGAAAGGAAGAAAAGTTTCCCAATGGCTATCTCATGTGGTTACAACAGCTGATGGCATATCCTGAAACTTTTATCCTTAAAAACACACTGGTTGACTCCAGTATGGGTTGGATAAACACTTATTTCATCCTCTGCCAAAGGTGAATATATGGTTCCTCTGTGCAGGTGCCATTTCAGTGAGTTGGATTCAAGCCATCCTATCAACCCATCCATGGGCAAAATAGTAACAAATTACTTACTGAGACAGAGCTTGTGACTGACTCCCAGTTGGTTTCTGAGGCTGCATGTTGGAAATCATCCTAAGGAGAAAAACCCACAGTAAAAATCATCATTAAGGCAATGTCCTAAATTAACTGCAGAATCTAAAGTATGTTTCAGCATTCAACATCTGTCACCTTTTTCAACCCTCTTTAATGCAAGAGGTCATTGCCATGTGTCATTCCTAAATAATACTACTTCCATTCAGGTTCCTCCATTTTCATTGTTTATAAACTAGCTCCTTGTGAGCTTGCTGGGGCAAGAATAGGTATTATTATTATTTGTAATATGATATACACTGCTTTGCATAGCAGGACCTAATCTGGTCAAGGCCATTACATTTATCTTCCAACATAAACATTAAACACCAATTCTGTATGTCTACAATTGGAGTATTAATGATGTCCCCAAAACTGATCCGTTCTGGAAAGACTGTGGACATGCTAATACCCCGGTACTACTTAGCCAAGGTGAAAAGCAGGGTAATCTAATCCATTTGAAATGTAGTCCTGACATGACTGTACTGCTTTTGGTGCTTGTGTTGAACAGGACTTGATCATCTGTGCAGAGCATTGAATGGCACTATGTCCTTTACATCAAAAAATGCAGGCACAGTACATTCACATTAGAAGTGTCATCGCACAAAACCTCTGGGCATTTATGATTAATTTGAGCAGAGGGATGGGATTCATCTCATCTACCTTTGGACATCTACAAAGCAAACATCTGAGCTAGTCGCTCTTGTTTCCATTTACAGTCAACTAAAAGTAGCAATTTTAGGGTGCAAATTATCTCATCTATTTTAGAAGCTTAATTTGGGATGACATTGCATCCTAAAAACGCTTTTTTCTCTCCGTTGTCTATAAAGTGAGCCTGTGAGGACTAGCTTAGACACAGATGTCAAAATTGTATATATTGATATGTGGTCACCCGAATCCCAATCCACATGTCTGACCAGTGATGGGCAATCATTACTTAAATAATGAAGAAGCCATTTCTTTAATCTTTTGGCAGCTTTACTAATTTCCAGCTGGAATAATTAAACCATGAAAAATGGAAAAAAAGGCAGGATTACAGAATGGTTAATAAACACACACATGCAGTGAATAGCTAATGAACAGCATGAATAGGCAGGTAAGGAAAGTGGACTGAAGTGACAGCATATCAAGTTTTTAATTTCTAATAACAGAATTTATAATGAAAGGATTTAAAGAAGATGGACTAATGCCTGGGCTCACCATTTACACTGACTCAGTATCTGCTGTACGGTTTTTTAAGTTGGCAACTGAAAGTGAAAATGGAAGGGTAGCTGCTCAGCTGATGCTCTCTAGAGTCCATGCTGCATTGGACTGTACATATATGCATATATTCAATTATTTCTTAGGAATGGAAAAGAGAAAATTGATCACATATTATGCTAATTAGTCAGTAAAATTCTCCTTTGGTCAAGAAGGAACAGAGACACTTTCAGATCCAGACTCAATATATGTGGTAATTTAATGTTTTCATTTGCTATAGAAAAATAGTCAGGTGTCTCAAAAGTCACAAAATTGTTTATTCAATATTGTTACTGTTTCTTCTTCCTTAAAATGTTATTTCCTCTCAAATTTCAGGAAGCAAAACTTTAGTGATTTATTCAGTGCTTAAGCTTAGTAGAAGTTAAGAAACGCTATCACACTGTAGTGTCCCTAGATGACCACTGAAACTGCAGGGCTATTAAAAAATTAATAATTGAAGTAGTCATTTTCTTCTAGGAATACAGAAGCAAAACATTATTGGTGAAATTTTTAATGCAGTTTTTTTTATAAACAGTAAAGAGATTTGCAAATGCTATGATCAGGTCATAAATAATACAGGAGCAGTGGGCTACCTTGGCCACATTCTCTACACATTTGGTTGCCCAGTTCTTGACAAGTCACGATTTAAAGTACATAAAAATGGATTTGAAAAGCTCATGGATCCTCTGGTAATGGTTGCCAGTTGCAAAACTTGGAAATAATTTCCTCTCTGTCATTAGCTTCCATTTAGCACTTCCAAAAAAAGTGGCATTGAGTTCTGAGGCATTATTTTAAAACAGAAACAATCTGCCTCATTGAATGTCTGGAGAAGACTGTAGGCAAGGAATAATTTTGTGTTTGAAGTGACGGTCCCCTTGTGTTATCTAATTGTAGATATCAAAACCGTATCTTTAGTCTATGATTCTTTGAGATGGTTGATGCCAGGGAACCCCTCCAAAACCCTGAGAAAGACATGTGTACCACCTGCTTCTTGGATCTCAAACCTGATGACTGCACATTTTGACTCTGATTATATTTCATCTGCATAAACTATTCACAACTATATGGCTTTGTTCCACCATTACTCAAGGCAGCTGCAGTCATTCTTGGCTTCTTGGAGCTTTCAACCTCTACAGTTTGAAGATTATTATTATCTATGGCTTCTGCTTGCAGCTATTTCAAGTAATAATATCAAAGTGGTTCTCATCATTACAAAATCCTCTCCTCCATTCTCACCATTGTCCCTAGTAGAACCTGAAGGACAAACCTATTTTCAGTGCTATCTGTTCAATTCATACTACCTTGTTTATGTGAATTTGCATGTGATCACTTGGCTATTTTCTTCATTACTTAAAATGACATTAAAACTTTTAGTTAAAACATAAAAAAATATTACATGTTTTTTAGCTGAAAACTGGAAAAACAGGGTGGTAATAATCTGGCTACATCACCCTGACAACAGTGCTTTTATTTTCGTATGTGTGTCATGGTAACATAACAACATCACATGAGACTTCGGCAAAGTATTGCATTAACTGTTCTACAAGCAGCAAAAATACAGGAAAAACAACAGGGCTAGCCATCACTTTTATTTTATTGAAGAAAATCGACTTCCATACCTCAACTTCCAAAATTACACTTCAGCAAGACAAATCCTGAGTCAGTCCTTAGAGTTAGATATGTAAGGACATGGATATATTGTTCTTGGCTCTGTTTCAGACAAAGATAAACTACTCTCTCCTTCACAGACTGACTTAGTCTATAGCTTGTCTCGCACCAGTCATCTCCATTAAGTGACACAGAGTCATGGGGAATACTCTTTGTTTCACCTAGGGCTTTCAGGAGTAGAGATCATGAGGCAAAATCACTGCTATCAAGTATATATGAGACTGCAGAGCCCAATAGCACTGGTTGCTGAAGAAGATGGTTTGCAGCCTGGGGGTCAGTGACCTGCAGCAGCACAGGCTCTGCTGGGCTCAAGCCATGGGGTTTGGCAGGGTCAGTAGGAACAGGGAGGCATCAGGAAGACACACCAGGGATGAGGCTGGGAAGCTCGCCAGTTTGAGAAGCATGTTGTCCATGACTCACTTTGCTGTACCACAAATATGGCAAACATGTTAGTCCTCCCAGCCATGCTGAATTACTGCCTGGTCCTCAAATTAAAAGCAAGAAGCACTTTCTAACATTTCTGTGATTCTTCATTTCTTACATACTTTCTCACTGTAGGCCAGTCTTTTGTCAGCTTGGTGCTTGTCATCTATGAGGCATGATGCCTGGGAGAGGCAATAATTGCCACAGGATGGGCACAACACACAGGCAGCTCTCTCCAGTGAAAAGAAGCAGCTCCATATGTCTATAAGCTCCTCTCTAAACTGTTTCTCCTAATCTACAGGTCTCTGGGGTGATTGGATTAGATTTGGTCAAAGATTGTTTATCTGCCAAACCAACTATAAGCTATGGCTAATAAAAGCTGAGGTGACGCTCTCCACTTCAGGGTGTGGGAAAGGTTCACAAAAGAGTTGTGGTTAAGAAAAGCCCAGACAGCATCCTAGACTGATGTTTAGGGCCTACTGGTTTAATAAGGTCCTCCCTTGAAGGAGCAACCTTCTCTACTGTGACCTTGTCATGGGAGTAGGAGAGAAGTGAGGGAGGGAAGGGTAAAAATGCAGGCATGTCCTTGGGGCAAGTAAACATGAGAAAGAGGAAGAAAGAAACAAACTAAGGAAAACTTAACACAGAAAAGCTGAAAGTGTTGGACTCTGTCTGTGGTCACCCCCATTTGTGGTATTTAGATGCCATAGCTATAAAAGAGAAGCAGCTTCTAGAAATTTGCAGAAGAACAGGGCTAAGGGGTGTACTGAGGCACAGAGCAGATTCTGCAAAAGCAAATCAGAGGTGAAATGGGGCATGTTCAAAGAGGTCCAGTACAGAAACAAAAAGAAGTCGGGATCTCTCACTGAAACGTAAGCATTAGGGAGTAGGACAGTGGAAGGTCTCTAAGGAAAATCTAGGGTAAATTACAACTTGAAGAAGAAGTGATGAAATTATCCTAACATTTAAATTAAGAAAAGGAAACTCAATGATAACTATTTTTGAACAATAGTCAACATGCATCTATTGCATTCAGCATTGTTTGCAGACAGGTAGCTGATAAACAGATAAACTTGCACTTGTAGTTAGCAATAATAATTACAATAATCTAGAAATAAGGTCTTTCTTTTTTTCCCTGTAACAAGCAATAGTACCAATATTTTCCCTGATCATTGAATTTCTAAATATTACATTTTATATACAAAGTGACAGGTATATCAAGCAAATACACCCCAAACTCAGAACACAATGTGTAACAGCAAAGGTGTTAGGTAAGTAAGAGGCAAAAGAAAAGTCAGTTCCATTCCAAAAAATGCTGTGATAAATACTCAAGCTTGTATACTTCCACTGATTATTTATAATTTCTTATGTAGCATTTTAGTACACTCCAATTTCTATTGTTAAAGACAAATAAAAGCATAGAGACGTACATTTGAAATATCTTTTTCTTTTACCATACTTTCAATTCATCACATTGCTAGGTTTCATTTTCATATCCATATCAGAATGGTATTTATTACCACTTCTCCTAAGGATGCTGAAAGATACCTATTTTCCTACAAAAGGCTACTCACTAGGAAGTCAGAGGCTGCATTTTTCTTACCTACAGTAATGGCCAAACCACTGCTCTGTTCAATGTTGGTGACCAGGCTTTAAAATAAAAGATGCTGAATTTGGAAAGCATGCAACAATGATTATTCATAATCTAGAAATCATGCCTTGCAATGAAACACTAAATGGAGGCCAGTGTCTTTCAAGAAGATTAGAGGTAACTTAACCTTGTCTCTCCAGATAATAACCTGTAGTTAGCTACAAGAGGCCGTTACCAATGTCAGCAAGCTCTTTTCTCTAGCAGTGCAAACATTTAACAAAATCAGGTGGCTGGTAATCTGAAGGCAGTAATATTCAAACTGGAAGTACAAGCAAATTTTACCACTGAAGGCAACTATTACTGGAACAGATAAGAAATGAACAAATAACTTTACCCATACTGAATTTTTGTTGTCTGTGTTTTGTTGTCATCCTAAAAGGCAGGCCATCCATGACACCACTATTTTAAAGTCAGTAACAAAAGGTGAGACAGCCACCAAAGTGTCTGATCCTAAATGTGATAGTATGATTCTTGCCCTTTAAAAAAAAGACATAAATTGAGCTTCTGAAGCCCAGTTGCCACTACATATCAGTAGCTACAACCTTATCAGTTATGACTAAGTTAATACTAGTGCAAAATGACATATAAAATCACTCTTGATTTGTTCTGACACATTTACTAGCTATAATTGAGCGGGAAGAACAAGATACTTAAAATTTCAAAAGTTTAAAGCTGTAATAATATTTTAGGTTAACTGCAGTTTAATACATTTATTTATGAAAATTGAAGTAAAACTGAAGCAGAAAAATATATTTAATAACAGTTACGTTTGGTCAATAGTTCTCTTCATCCTTCACCTAGTTTTGGAATTAGGCATTGGTGGGTGTGTATTATTAGAGTGCCCAAGACACTGACATTTAAATGATCTCTCTAAAAAGCCAGATAATACTTGTTCAAACGAGACAATAGCTATGCCTTTGAAAAATCAGATGTCATCTAACACTACACTGCCCATGAACACCCTCTTTGATGCACATACCCGCAAGAGAGTGCACAGGACTTCACTGCCATGCTGTGCTAATTGTGCATTACCTTTAATTCTTCTATTTATCACAGAGGCCTGTCCTTATATCTCCATGTGCAAGGGATTTCATTTGCTAATACCTACTCTGGTGCATACTGCACTTAAGCAATTGTAAACAAAATATAAATCAAATAACATTCATTGTAAATACTCTGCAATCCCTCCTTTGCCATTTTTACATGATCGGCAAATTTTACTTCTGCAATTAAGCACTGGGACACAAAACTTGAGAGGCTCTTCCAGGTCATCACTTCCAAAACCCTCAGACTGGTTGGCTGTTTCCAAGCTAAATTTATCTTAATTGTACTTATGTAAGTGCCAGCTTTGTCCTTTTCTTCCTCTCCCAAGTTTGCTTCCTGCAGTACTTCTGAAGAGATGTTATATCTCCTCTCAGCATCCGTTTTATTACACTAAGTAAGCCAAGTTGTCTTGGCCCTCAGTAAGAAATGTCCTCTTTTCCCCCGACTGTCCTGTAGCTGTTCCCTGAACACAGTCCAAGAAAGATGTGGTTGCTCTGTACTATGGGGACCAAAACAGTACAAAGTATTCCAGAAAAGATGCAACTACCGCCTCATTGGTCCTATGCCTAGTACACCCAGAAACTTTCTTCTCCCCTCTTTGCTAACCGGTGAGATGACATGTAACAGCAAATATTTTTGTTAATAATCTCTATATGAGTGACTTCTTTGCTCTTTTTGGGCTGTTGCTTTTCACTGCAAATCAGTTCTCCAGTGCTCAAGGTCACCCAGTTCTCCTCTCCAATACTCTGATTTTCTCATTCATGAGCAATGCACTTCAGCTCTGTGTGCATTGCAAAAGCCATTAAAATGCTACTCTGAGAGGCTGTGCTCTGGTCCCTAAAAAACCCTGAAAATAAAACCGATCATAAGACCAATCCTTCAGAAACTCCCATTAGCGAGCTCTCCCTGGCTGGATACTCCCTTTTGCATTACAGTACGCTGTCTCCCCTTTGACTGCCTTGTGGTTCTTTTATTAATTGCCATGTCCTCCAGGGTAAGTGATTGTTTCCTGCATGGCACTGGGTGAGATGCTCCTCTGAAGTCCAATTAGATTTGCTATACAGCATTTCCTTCCCCTCTAGCCTATCCTCCAGTCTGGCATGAACTTCTTTTATCAAAGACACATGGAGTTTTTTCTAGTTTCCTGTATCTTTCACCACCTTCTCTGCTGATAAGTGCCCCGTAAGCTTTCTAGGTCAGACTAACGAGCAGGCACTTGCCCTGGCCACTCTCCTGCCGTTGACGCTATAGGCTACCACTGCATTTACTGTTTCCCTGTGAGCACCGGCTCACCTTATTGCATCCAGGGATGCAAGCCAGGTGCGTTAAGCTAAGACTGTGGCTGCTCCCTTTATGTTACTATTGTATAGAGAGACAGAGTTACTTTCAGCAGTGACTCTTCATGCCTTATGGTCTGCAGTGCCCATCTCTTGGCAGTGAAGTGGAGGGTGCTGAAGGCAATTGGGCTCCTTGCTCACCTTGGTTCAGTGTTTAAGCACACCTGGGCCACGGTGCCAGCCCATTTTGCAGAGCTTGCTGGTCCCCCAGTGATGCCCCATGCCAGCTCTTCCAGGGCAGTGGGGAGCGGACAGCAAGAGGGGTCCTGGTCAGTGCGATGCTGCGCATCAGAATGGTGTTGGGGAGCTGCCAGGTGAAAAAGAGCTTGGGAGGAGTGACCCCAGGAGCCAAAAACTTGCTCCCAGGTCAGAGTCCAGTGCCCTTGAGAGGACTTTGGTGAACTTCTGCCACGCTGAGTGACAGGTTTTTGGAAGCAGCCTCCCTGGTAATAGGTGAATCTGCCCTGAGCAAAACTGAAAAAGCTGACACTTCACTTGCCCGGTAGTGTCCAGGTGGGCAAAAAAGTCTTTCAGAGTTAACAGAAGGCAGTGACAGCTGGTTATTTCAGGCCCTCCTTCTTGGTGTGACTCATACCAAACAGGAATGTACTGAGAGGCCCCAGTACTAGGGTTAGAAGGAAAAATATTAATGAAGGAAAACCTCCTAGGAGCAAGCTATTAATTTTCTTCCTTCTTTCCACTTCATTTTTTACCTATTTTTTATAGATTTAAGCACACTCTATAATCAGTGGAAAATAATCATTAACAAATACAGCCTAATTTCATTTAATATTCCAAGTTTTCCATTGTTCTACCAGGAGGATCTGCTAAGTGCTCTGACATGCACGCTCACATTTTCAGATGTGATTTAGGAGAAACATGGGAGGAATAATAATAATAATGAAAAACTCTAATGGAGCTAAGCAAATTTAATTCCAAAGCTGAGGACACAATGTAAAAAGGTACCAGTAAGGGACATTAGCTGTCCTAGCAGCAATCCCAGCCTATTGATTTTTTGTGAAGGATCCATTTGTTTTTGAGCTCTCTCCCAGAGGATGCCGTTTAATTCTGCAGCAAGCATGCAGCAGGAGCATGTGTTATGTTTCACAGATAATGCAAAGCAAAACAATTTGTTCACCCTCCTGCTTTGACTGGAAGGCATTGCGTTTTCTAGGACAACAAAAAAGGACTACTATACAAACTTTCTAAGATGATAACAATAATCATAAAAATAGAAAGAATACATAATCTCTGAAGAATACAAGAACCATTTTCTCTTAGCTTTTCCAGGTTTTTGATGGGATCAAAAGCAGCTGATTTATTGCAAACAGCATGGGGTACTGCTTACTGGGAATTTCTTTTAACTTGAGTTTCATCAAACAGCTAGAGTAAGGAAAAAAACCTATTCAGACTAGACTTCCAGCCCCAGATCTATTCCTAAAAAATGCCATTGCTGTTAAAACTAAATACAAGTACCTTAGGAACAGTCACACTTCTTATTTCTCTTATGCATTATTCTTACAAATATCAATTATAAGTAACACTACAAACAAAGACTAGGTAAAAAGAAAACACCTTACATTTGCCACATTTTTGTAAACAATCTCACTAAACCATGTTATCAGTTTTGGGATTATCTTACCAAAAGCCAGCCTGGGAAACCCTTCTAAACACCAAACTGAGACCGTTATCTCAGGACCAGGAAGGTGTGTACTGGGTCAGAATTAGTATGTGATACATTTTATTTAAATTCTGACTAAATACAAGCATAACCAAATAGACTAAGGATGGCTGTAGAATTACAATAGGCTAAATATTTTTCAAGCAACGAAAATCAAGAGGAACAGGTTTTTTCAGTTTTGTACTAATGACCTGGAAAATGTCACAGAAGTTGAAGCTGAGGAAAAAAAAAAAACGTTGGGAAAAGAAAATAAAAAGAAGTTGTAAACACCATTTAATACAAAGAAATATGCTGGGACTACCAGAGGTCAGAAGCAGAGGCAGAAAAGAAAAATAAGCTTTCATTTAGAAGAATGCAAATGGAGAAAAAGGTACAAGCCATAAACTCTATTTGGTGGCACACACGGACTCATAACTCGTGCCAAGAGCCTGGGCTGAGCAAAGAAGAAAAACATGAAACTAACCTGCAGTGTGACATGGTGGCACAGCACGCAGGGTGACTTATGCCTGCACACACAGAGATCTCCTCCAGGGCGTGGGGAGATGCTCTCCCCATACCAAAGCGATGGACACCACACCACCACAGACCACCACCTCCCAGCAAACCATGGGCAGAGGTGGGGCCTCTCCTCACTGTGTGAACATCTGCATGTCTTCACCACCTTCCCACAGGTGCAGGACAGGGTTGTGCTCAGAAGAGTGCGAGGTCTGTAGGTGCAAGCGGCTTCTCTGGAAACTGAAGATGGGTATGCTCCAGACAACAGGCACAGCCAGTTAATTCTAACCTACTTGGGTGTGGTATCAGTATCAATAAAAATTGCAGGAGGTAGCTTCATACTGCATCTATGAAGACACCAAGGAGGCACCAAACCCATGCCATCCTGGCCTTGCAGTGCTAGTCTGAGCAGGCCAGGTTTCCAGGCTGTCCACCTCCATAAGCAACACAGGCTTATGGGGAGAAAACAGGGGGAGAGTGCTTTCGCACCCTCCAGCAGAAAAACTTTGCTCTGTGGTTCAAAAACTCTGAGTCCTTCCTGAACACCGGACAGCATTTTTAATGTACCAAACCTAAAGTCTGTTCAGTTTTTACTGCTGGTTGTAGTACAGCCCTCCTGGCCACCCTGTCCATTTTTGTTCAGGATGAGAAACCTTCCTCAACAGCCAGTGCACCACCAGAAGACCAGAAGCCATGCAATCTGCCAGATTTCAGCTGCTGGCGTTACAAGCATTTTCTCTGCTTTTAATCTATTTCTTAATGCACATGGAAAATGTACCTGAACCAGCACTGAGCTAGCAATGCCAGAACACAAAGTTGCTGCTAAAGTGGGAAAGCAGAGTGTTTACTTTCACAGATTTCTGATGGAGATAAATTACATATATAGGGAGCAGAGTGTCCTATTTTCTGCTGCCTTATTTTATCTGCCCTGACTGCTCTTTTTTTTTTCCCTTCAGAGCTTAATAATACCAATTTTTCTGTATCCATGCATATGCAGAAAAGGGGTGGAAGGTCTGAATAAGAATATGACCTACAGATCCAGGCTCTTCGCTAACCATGAGCGTAAGATAAGCACATAAGACCTTGTGTTCATCATAACTGCCTAGAGGACAGGTGGCTCAGAGCCAACACAGACATGTAGTACAATGCACATTTTGAAATAAGGATTGCATTTCCAGTCAGGTGCAAAAGTTTCACCTCATCTGTAAAAACAGCAATGGCTTTCTGTTTGGTTTAGATACCCACAACTACACAGTATTCCCAATTTCTGTTCACTTCTAGAGAAAGCAAAGTTTTCAGCAGCCTATTTCCATCACCAGCAGCCTCTTCAGCATGCAACACAAACCATACGGAGCAGTCAGACTACCTGTCCTCATAGTGTCCAGGTTCTTCCAAGCATTTTTTTGTTTCAACTTTATTGGCCAGACCTTGGTGTGAGATAAATTTTTGTGGCCAAAAGATGGTTGCTTTAGCCTGCCTTACAGCAGTTGAAAAATTAGCCTCATTTTTTCTAGGCCATTTTCCCAAGTTTAAGGGTTTGTTTGTTCTTTTTATTTGTTTTCTTAAAGATAAGTTTCTCTTTTAAAATTACCCATAAGTCTGCAAACATTGAACCCCAGGGCTCACAGACGCTGTTAACTCTATCACTTACAATGCTGTCAAGCAGTGATGAGAAAATGAAAGAAAAGACTGACCTCCATGTAAGAATTTTTGGGCTACATCTGTATTAGTAAATAAAATGAGGTAGAGATATGGTATGACTCATGTCCTAGGACATAACTATTACCCTGCAAAACAGAGTGGCCACAACAAACTCATATTGGAAACAGCCCGAGGCCCGTGCTGGCCCCAAACTAGCCGTGCTAAAAATATGAGAGTGGGAGCAACCTTGTGCCTATGCTTTGGCTCACATTCAGCCTGTCTTTGCTGACAATTTGGGATACACAGAGTTCTTTATTAGAGGGTCTGATCCTGCAAGAGCTTGTATTTATGCTTCATTATATGACCGATGGTTGGACAACAACGGTGGCTAGAATCAAGAACACACAGTGAGACAACATGGTGCCTGATTCCTACAGTCTGAGGAAAACTTGCATTACAGAGTATTTTTTACCACACGTCACCTAAGAAATACATCAGGACACAAATATTTATTAGAAGGAAGCATTTTTATAGCTGCCAAGATCAGAACTATTATTAAAAAATACAGTCTTCTGCAGATTAAGAAAAGAAGTGGACCTGGAAAATAAGTTTTGTCTGCCACAAAACATCAAGTTGTACAATTAAAATATTTCCCCAAACAAAAATTATTAAAATGAAAAAAACCCTGTTGTTAAGGGTCACAGAAAAATTGGATGTTATTTGATTCTGCTGAAAATGATCTGACAAGATACACAAATTCCACAGATCTAAAAATTATTTTTAGCTTCCAGTGCTGCAGATGAGTTGCAAAATCTGACCCTGTGTAGTTACAGGCTCAGACCTTCTCTAATTAAGCACTGACTAGTCATCAAACTGACACTCAAGGAAAACAGAACTGCATTTTTCTTGGTATTACAAGAGATGGGAAATGTGATAGATCTCTATTTTGGCATGGCATGTATGTTCAAAATCAGTTCAGCATGGCGAGAAATGTGTGGGTTGAAAAATAGAGAGGGGGTTGTAGGCAAAGGATTATGGTAACAACACAGGCACTGGGTTTGAGGAGGTGTTCAGTTCAGTAGCACAAAGCTCAGCACCAGGCAGGGGCTTATTTTATGTAACAGTGTCATTTAGCCAAAAATTTTCTAGTAAGATTTATCCTATCAAGTCTAAAGTGACAGGAACCCTGCAACTAATGAAAGATGTGTGTGTGAATATGCATGTGTAAGGGAAAAACAGAAACACTCTGTGACATATCTGTCATCTGTGTTATTACAAAGACAAGCATGGACTTTATCAAGTGCTCAGAGCAAAACAGAAGGCTGTAAATTTAATAAAGATGTATGCATAGAAAATACAAATCAGATTTATACAGCGCCATGACTGTCCTTGGAAATGTGGCGTATAGCATGAAGGTCATTGAAGCTAGAAGCAATGTGCTGAGCAAAGAACAGTGCCAGCCTGCAAGCACACCAGCTTCTCCAGCATGGAGGAAGGACCTTCTCTGATGACCTGTGCCTGGAACTGCAGAGCCAGAATAAGACTACGAATTTTTAAAAATAAGTGTAGAGATCCCAAGAGCTCCAGTTATGATACAGCCCAAGGAGGAGGAGAGGGATGACAATAGCTACCAGCCTTCTCCCACCCACCAAACCAGTCGCAAGTGGCTCGGCGTGGTCTGAAGCCAGTTTTTGCTGTTTCATCTTCCTGGTTTGGAATCTGGGATTGCTGTTATCTGTTTTGTAATCATATGATTTCTTAAACTAGAGATGACCTCAGGTAAGTCTGGCAGGCACAGAAAAAGCAAGCATCCAAATAAAAGAGCGTAGCAGACAAATCCCTTTATTCATCAGTCTCAGTTTGGCCATGCAGCCCACCCAACTGGCACAGTGTCACAGACTGCAAGCAGGAACAACACAGTGTGCCTCTGTAGCGTCTTTTAGTCGGTAATCTTGTGGCACTTTACAAAGGCTCATTGTGCCTGTCTTTGAGGTGGGAAGACCTGAGGCTGTGAGAAGGTGTCAGGCCAAGCAGCGGTGGAGCCTGGCCCGGAGCTGCAGCTGTGAGGCTAGCACCCTCCCCGAGGCCATGATGCTGTGTCCAAACCTGCAGACAATGCAACAGCAGGCACAGCCAACTTCACTGAGGACATGGCAAAATCACAAATATTATCACAACCCAGCAAGGGGAAAGTTCACCCTGGAAAAATGCAACCTAATGTGTTCCTAAATTACATGCTGAGCAGAAAGGGGAAGCCAGGAAACTTGGGGACTCAAAGACGGACTGAGCTGACAGAGGAAAACACATTAAAAGACACATTCCCAGTGTTAGGGCAGCTGAACTGGCCACTGACATATAGATCTGCCTAAGCCCAGTACCGTGGCAGGTGACACTCCACCCGTAACACAGCGCTGGTGATGCCTGAACCACCAGATTCAGCTGCCTTCAATACCACAGAAACATTGTAAAAAACTGGGAAAATCGGGGGGAGTTTTGAAAAGAACATCAAAAACTCTGAGGGGATTGGATAGCCTGAATTTTTGGGAAAGATTAAAAGCTAAATATGGACATCGATGCTTGACTAAGCAATAAGCAAAGAAATGTGAGAGCACTCTGCAAATATCTGAAGGAGATAAACACCCATGACAAAGAGAACAGACTTCGTTATCGTAAATTAGGAAGGAATATAATCTCAGGCAATAGTGTGTCATAAAGAAAAAGGAAAATTAAAACTGATTATCAAAGAAAAAATGTCTTTCCAACAGTGATTTATTAGTCTATGGTTTAATCTCCTGTGAGGTATGCTCCTGTGCTTGTTATACTTAAAAATGATACCAGATGAACAACCAATGAATTTACAATACAGAAAATTCTTGTCCTTAGAGAAAAATGGGCTGAATGACTTCATATCTTTAAATTAACAGATTCTAGGTTTGGCTGCATCACACGTTACTGAGCAAAAAAAAAAGCCTACAACCCCCCTAAATTTAGACTCAGAAATCTTAAAACAATCAGTATCATTTGATCCAGGGCTCTAAGTATTTTCCAGCAGTTACAGCTGTTGCAACAAACAAGGCAAAACACATTGAATAGTGCTAAGATGGCGAAAGACCCTGCAACCCAAACTTGGGCTAGAACAGTACAAGAACAGGATTGTGTTGCCAGGCTTTGTAAGATAACATTGACGCAAAGTCAAATAAACAGTATTGGTGGAATACAAAACATGAAGTTGAGCCTAGGAGCCCACCTCTCCACAAGAGAGTGAAGACATGCAATTCTTGTTTTGGTTTAAAAGACAACTTGCAACCAACATCTGCTGTGATGGGTTTTCACAAATTCCTCAGTGCAGGTTGGAGGTCTAGCATGTTTCAATTCACAAGTCACTTCCTCTGGAAGTCTGTCAGGAGAAAATTCTGAAGGGAGATTGACTTCCTACTCTTCTCCAACACAGTTGGCATACATTAAAGTTAAGCTGCACCTTTGCCTTTTGTGGAAAATCTAGAGCAGAGGCTGCTCAACAGGAACAGAGCATGGAAAGAACAGGCCACTTGCTCTTCCCTTGTGGCCGTGGTGGTAGGAGGGACCAGCCTTTACACACTGAAGCACGAGGAGTTAATTAACACCTCTTTGCAGCATTGTAATACAATCTTAGTGCCTAATTAACCTTTTTACAGAATCAAACATGGCATCTCTGTTCCCCCTACAAATCCATCATAACTAGATTTCTATAAAACACCCTCCAGAGTTACCAAAACAAAATAAAAGGTAAGTTCTTCATATATTATCATCATTTCACATACTAATATTCTTCAACTGTTGCTAAAGTGAAATAAAAGGACAGAATAGGGATTTACAGAGACAGCATTATGTCCTCAAGTCAACAATCTAAAATAGTTTTCAACCAAACAGCTAATGTGATGGACAGGTTGATGAGTGTTGTTAGAAAAGTCTGACAGTGTAAACTCACCGCATATTCATACACACTGATGTGTGGTTCAGGGTAAACTAAGGTGAGAATGGTTGGATTTAACCTTCCTCTTCAGTGTAGACACAGAGACATCCACATATGTACCAGCAGCATTGATGAGGTGTTTGTGGCACGTCCAGTTTGCTACTGTATTTCCCATCTCTCCTTCTTGTGCCCTCCTAATGGTCAACTCTAAGCAGATAAATTAGCTACAAGGTCTTTCCACGTCTTCTAACAGGAGCTGTATTACTGCTATTGGTCTGTCCCTATTGCAGTGTCAAAATATCATGTCCAAGCTACTGATATTTTCTGTTTGGTTACACAGATATGGGAAGCAAAGTCAGGGAACAGGATGGCCTTTGTCCTCTCCTATGTTACGCTCATTATGGCACAGAAAATGTACCCTTTCATTTCATGCATTACAATTTTCAGTGCTGGATCCATCCTTACTTTCTGCTACAAATGCATGTTTAATGTTAATTAAAAATATTGCTTTGTGAATATCCTGAAAAAGCTGTCCAACATACGTGATAAGTAGAATTACTGATTTTAAGACTGGCAAGCTCTAAAAAAAGCCTGAGGTAATAAATCCTTTTTAAAATTAGATTTGCCCAGGGTAGTTTTAATACAAAAATATCTTGAATATCCTCCATGCATTTTTTAACCACCACTCATTCACAGGACTTCCAGACTGTTACAAATCATTGATTTATTTCTCTAATTATCAATGGTTACTTAAGAGATTTCCAACCAGTTTGGGGATGGGTTTCATTTCCTACTTGTCCAATAGGACAGTTTTGCCACTGACCAGTAATTCATGAACTCTGGCTCGCTGAAAGTCTACTTGTAGTGCACTCTGTATTTTTATTTAACAGAGGTTGCTTGACCCTAGCTGACATTTGAAGAACAGGGAAAAGATTAGCTTTCATCTAGAATTTTTTTATGTATCCAGGTATGTTAGGACTAGAAACTGATTATGAACTGGGAAGCAGTATGGGCATGCAAGCTGAAGGCACAGACAACTCACCATGCATCTTCACACGTCCCCTCACTTAGCCATACAGTGGCAAGATCATGGACAGTTGCTATGAGACCGGGGTCCCCTTCATTCATTTAATTAAAAAACCAAAGTCACTATTCTGCCAGTATTACACACTTCCCAACAACTGCAACATTCCTGTGGCCCTTATCCACTATTCTTATACGCTATGTAGTTGTTTAATCTCATTACTAATATGGTTGTGTGCTTCTTGGAATTTGCATCTTCCAATTTGTTTCTGCTGTATTTTGCAAGAAATCATATTGATGTTGAATAAGGCTTTTGAGCTTCTAAAAAGAATAAACTATGATTTTTTTTGTCTAACATGGGTAACCTTGTTAGTACTGCACGTGATGGTCTTTTTCTGTTTTTGTCTTTGTATCTCTAACTTACCTTGGAAAAGTAGGAATTTCCTCTGGGTCACTGACTTCCTCAGGAATTCTTAAAACAGGTAGGTACTGCCAGCAGGAAATGCAGTCTTTCAAAATCTAAAGCTGTCCTAAATGAACAATGCTTCTAAGTCTTGTTAGAGTCAACTATTTGGGACAGGATACTGGATTTGAAAATAACATGCTTGTGCTTGTATAATCATTTGAAGATGTAAAGCGCTACATTTTCTTGTCCTTGGCTGCTGCCACGAGTTTGTTGAATTCTCAAACAGTGCATAACACACTACTGGATTAAAGATGTAGCATTTTCAACAGGAATGGGACATCAACAGGATTGCTGTTGGTTTAAGACAGATCGATGACAACGTCCTGCAAAGGACCACACTTTGAGCTGGCAACAAATCGGGGTGGAGGAGAGCAAATGGCCAGTTCTCCACCATGCTGTTGAAACAACAAAACTTTCAGGCACACATGCTTGCAGCTGGGAAAACACAGACACTAAGGTCTGTTTTCCTTTCTGATGAAAACAATTGTTTTATCAGTTGAAGTCTGACAGCTTCCAGGAGCTTCTGTGTGCTTACTGGGTCCTGCTGCTTCTGGTTTTGGTATCTTCCTTGCCAGAAGGTCTGTACTTCCCTGGCCATAACTCATTTCCTCACCCATCTCTTTTCACTTTTGAAACATCCTCAAACCCAGCCTTACTACTCCTGAAGTTCACAGTCACAGGTTTTGCCAAAAGAGGCTGATCTAGCGAAATGGCCCTACTTTTGCCCTGCTTTCTACCCAATCCACACCTGCCCTCCCTCCTCTCCCAGACCCAGTCTTTCCTATTTCAGGTCCACTGCCTGTCTAAAATCTCCGATTCATTTGCCTCCTTTCCTTCCTAACTATGCCACCGCAACTCCTTTGGTTTACACAAATCCCTCCTCCCCTTCATTCCCTTGTTAAAAATGTTTCCTTAATTGCCATTCACCCTTCTTCAGTCCAACTGAAACTGCTTTCATATTACTGTAATGACCAAGTGACATGTGGACATCTTCCTGGTAAAGAGGGAAGGCTTCTTCTTCCTCATCTTTCATGATGCATTTGCTAAGTTTGATATCATCAGTAACACCCTCTCTGTTCTTTGGCTTTTTTATTTTTCCTTTCAGCTTTCAAGAAACTTTGCTTGTTTGGGGCTTCTTCTGCCTCCTCTGCCCATTGCCTTTTGGCATTTCTGCTGCCTTCTCTCTCTCTGTGGACTTGCCTCTTCCATTGTGTGTGCTTTCCTTATCAACAATTACCTTTATTTCTGAACTTGGACTATACTTAACTCTCCTCCCTTGTCCTTGCTGTTGCCGCTGTTTCATTGCCATTCCTGGATGATCCTATGTCAGTCCTTCCCTCTAGTACTTGTAGCATCCTCTGACACCAAGCTGGTAGGTGATTCCTCTTCTCCCTGAAACCTACCTTTGTGCACCACTCTCTTATCAGTGTCATCTCTGACTTACAAATAGCTTTAGAAATTAGGACAAAAGACAGGGAGACTCCTAATGAAACTTAAAAATAAGAGTCAGATAGTAGAAGGATTGGGACCGATCTTTGTGTCTGAGACAAGAGTAAACGTGGAAGCAGCATTAGACCTTCAGAAAAGACTGGCCAAGAGAAGGACTACATTAGGACACAGTCTAGGGAAAACTGGGAGAAGATGCAGTCTGGGACAACTGACTGTGAAGTGTTGGGTCAGGTCATAGGTTTGGCTGCAGCCCCTAGGCTCCCTCTGACTCATACGTTGCGTTCAGCTGGCGGGTCTCAGGCTTGAAAACCTGCAAGGTTTTCCACCTGAGGAGATGGGGTGGGCAAGACTTAGCAGTTAGGCAGTAAAGGTTTGAGGTTTTGGAAGGTGCAATAGGACATTGGAGGGAGAAATAGTTCTTGGTTAGAAGCAAATGTTAGAATGAAACTTTCAATTAGGAACTTCGGCTGCCCCTGGAAGAGCCAATGCTGCCTGTGAAACTTCTCATCCAGACGTGCCTTCTCAACCCAAGAATGCCATTTCCTTATTGCCAAGCTATCTGATTCCCAGTTTTGCTTCTTTGTATCCCTCACTACCTTTTATTCTGCTCTGAGTGCTGCGAGAACTGGAACATCCCTGCCTACCACACTGCCTGGCTTGTCTACCACACCACTCTCCTTTCTTCATCAACCCCTGCTGAAGGACAGGTTAGGTCCTGTGAGATGAATTGAGCAGCAGATTGAGGCTTGCTGGATTCTCAGGAACCTTCATTCAATGGAAAGCACTCCTCCTCCCCATATAAAATTACTCTGAGATGCTCCATGTCTCAAGATGCACTGAGGCACAATCTCTCTTTTTAACATGCTGCTATTTTATATTGCTTTTTAAAACATTATATATGAAAAATTGTGCATAGATAATCTCTTAAATCCTCTGGTTATGTAAAGTTGGGGAAGGAATGTTCAAGATTTTGAGCAAGTTTTATATAATTAGAAAGGACTTAATTACTTCTCTTCTGAAAGTTGAGCCTCTGGCTGATAACTTTATGAAGATGGTACGCCTTGAGCAAAACCACAGAAAATAATACTTTTCTGCCAGAACTTAAGAAAACAGAAGTTTCATCTTATAGATTGTTAGGAGTTTTGCACATGGGTTGTATTTATAAAAAATCTTTGCTGTCTAGCATAGACAGACAATCAAAACTGAAATCAGAGAAAGAGTAGCAGAAAAACTGATAAAGCTTCCATGTGTAAGCTCTTGCCTCTTCATCGTGAGATCTATTTCATGTTCAACCACTTTATTAACCAAGACATTCCCCCCCACCCCATTCCTCCCCTTTTGTACCCCCAGCAATTTACTGGGATTCCTTCTGTGGATTATCTAAAAGCAGGGAAAGTATTCATGCACCATTATCATGCCTGTTGTCACATGAGATATATTATATGGGTTTTCAGGCAGCATATTTTGTCTTGGAGACAGAAATGAAAAGTCTATTCTGTGAAAGAAGTGACAAGCTGAAACAGAAGCACAGCAGCAAAGACTCCTGCAGCTTCCGGGCTGGATTCAGCTCTGTGGCTGGTGATAAAGAATTAATCATCCTTTATGGTCTTTAGGAATCTGTATTCACACTAGTGGCTGAATCTTTTTGTGATCACCTTAACTCTTACAAGGGAGTTTATTTATTGACTTATTTAAAAAAACTGCAGTCTGATGCTGCACTACTTGTGCAAACAAATCTGGTAAAATACAGGCAGCCAGTCACTTAATTCAGAGTGACTGTGAGTATAAGTATCAAGATCGGGTTCTTATTCTGCCCATTTTCATTTTCTGATTGTGCTTTGAATTTGTGTTGTTTTCTTGTGAGCTTAACAGGCAAGTATCAAAGAGTTTAAGTTTAGTATTTGAACTAACTTTGACTGGTCAATATTTTTTCCATGGGAAAGTAACTAAATTTTATTAGACTGTGGTGTCTTACCCCACTTTGTGACCAATGCTCTTTTTTTTGATCATATGAGTGGTGACCTATGGCCTGGGTGTTTAGCAGAAAGCTACTTCTCTGTAAATTCCACATGATGGATCAACCCCCAAAGTCCGTGTCCCCCCTCCATTCCATTAATTTCTTTATGGCTCCTTCATTCAAAAAATGTCATTTCAAACAAGCAAAAATTATGCAATGATCTAACACACTGATACACATTTTGACAGATAAGTTTATCCTGGGACAAACACACTTATGTTCTCTTTAGCACCACCTGTCCACCACTGTTGGTTTACAATTCCCAAATAAGTAAAGATTGCTCTTAATGCCATGTGATGCTTCCTAGTCATGAATTATATTATAAAGAAAAGAAAGGTAAAAGCACATACATATGTGCATATATCTAAAAAGATGTATATATAAATACATATTTTTTTAACCTTACATCTTTGTATATATGCGTGTTTGTACATATACATACACATATGTTCCTAGCTTTTCTGTAGCCCTTGTTTCCAATAATGATTTTCGTCAAAGTTCCAACATACAGATTTCATTTAGGATTAACAAAACAATTAGTAAGGCAATAACAATTTACTGTTATAAACGTATAACAAATATATGCCTTTTACAATAAACTCAAAATAATGTTTTTAATTAGCAAATGGAATCCAACATTTTCTAGTTGTCTCATTAAAATGAAAATAGATGCAGGAATTTTAATTCAAAACATTCACCTTTATTGTTGGAACATGTTCCTGAACGAGTTCCTAGATTATTTTAGTAAATGTCCATGCTAATGTACTTATAAAACATGGAATCCAGTCTTGTTAACATTCCCTTCCAGAATTAGGACATTGGAAGAATTTCACTTCAGAAGGAAAAAGGGAATAGTATAAAATTACTTCAATCAAGAAAAGATTATGTCCACGTGTAACAGTGTAACTTAATTAATATTCCTACATCTCAAAATAATTGATGCAGTATTTTTAGTAATTATTGAATACTTACCTGCTACATGCAAGATCCCTCAGTTGAGGTGACTGCACTGCAAGCAGCGGTGGAATGAAATTTTACATTTGTGGCAATGCAGAATATTCACATCAGCTACTTTAAGGTGTGCAGCCCAGGGGCCTTTCTCATGACAATGCCTACCTTCCCTCTAGCAACTGTGCAAGTAACCTAAGATTACTTATCTTCCTCTGTATCACATATTTCTGCTGTGTTTGCTGTGAAACACTATGTCCTTAGAGTAAGAAATTATATAACGTGTGAGAAAAAAACGCCTGGAATACCTCAGTGCCTTCTATACTGCAAATTGATGTTTCTAAGGCAACTCAATCAGGAAAAGCAAAAAAAAAAAAAAAACGTTTAGAAATAAGCACTTTAAGTGATAAGAGCAGGGAAGAATTTCAAACAAATTCGCAGCTAAGTCAGGCTCATGCCTAATAGCTGTGCAGGGCTTGCTCCAGACCATTTTTGCTCTAGGTCTGTGAAGCTTGAAGGGGAAGACAATTTTTACAGAGGTTCGAGGGAGACATTTCTCTGTGTGGACACCCAGGCTAAGCCAACAAACTGCACAGCTACAACTGGGGACTTTGAATGTGAAGTGTCTGTAGACACCAGCCACCAGCTGCACCTATTTACCTACTTTTGCACCATCACAGACAGCACAGGGGAGGAGTGACTTTTTCCAGCCACCTTAGGACACTTTTGACTCTTATTCATGTTGGGATAAGCAGTGGGGCACACTCAGCTCAACTCCTGGAGTTAGGTCCACCCTGGAGCTCCCACCCCAGGGAGTCCTAAGGCTTCATGGGGAAAGAGAAGATCAGGGACAGGCAACAGGCAGCAGCTTGTTGGATCTCCCCCTTCCTTCCAAAACCACCCTCACTGCTCCCCCTCCAGCCTTCCTAGTCCCTCAGATCCACAGAGGGGAGGGCAGAGGCAGAGGTGCCACGGGGCAGGGGATGCGAGGAGAGGAGGAGGAAGAAGGTGGAGGGAGCCAGACTTGGCAAGAAAAAGTTGCTGAATGCTGTGTTTAGATGGTCAGACTATTTCACAGATCTGCTCCCTTGCCCATTGTCCCTTCTCCTATATTGGGACAGTTAATTACTCCCATGCATCCATATGGCTTTCAAGGTTGTCCTGTTAAATACAACCTTGTATTTTTTTCAGTCTAATTTTCCAGAGTTACTTTGAATTCTAATCCCACTGTCCTGAGTGACTGAGCCTCTTCATCTTATATGAGTTCCTTGCTTTGCATGCCTTGTTTTACAAGGGCAAACGTGATTTTCATGGATACAAGTCTAACTTATGTCTTCTCTAGAAAAATTATCCCTTTTTGTTTCTCTAAATGGTACTGAAATGTGAAGTTAATGCAAAAACACAAGTACATGAAGATAATGAAGTATGTTTCTGCTAAGCTCTGCAGTGCCTCATTTGTGCCTCATGCAGAGTGCTGAACTAAGTAAAAATTTGATCTGCATCAAATGAAGTGAACTTAACTGACTTCCTTGAAGATTCATAAATGAGAAGGCCAGAGAGCAAGGCTGCGAGGTTGTTTGGCTGCATGCGTAATGGGGAGAAATTCATCCAGCCATTCTGGCACCACGCTCAGGAGATGCGGCTGATCAATAAACTCAAGTGAACTCTCCAAATTGCTTGCTTCAATTTTCTCTGGAAAATTATCAGTCAGAGTCTGGTATACAAATAAAAAACTGCCATGCAGATCCAAACTCCAAATATAAGAAAAAACAAGGGAGTTAAAGATTTGCACATATCTTGTGAACCATTTTCCAAGAAAGCCCCTGGAAGTAGCCTTGTCTTGGAGAAGGTTAAAAAGGAAAGAAAAAAAGCAATGTAAAGGTCTTTCATTTCATCTGATACAAAATACCATATGTTTTTGCATGCTTCATTAATGCTCCCTCCTTTGCTGCCTAGAAACGCACAATGAGTTCAACCTTCAGGGGTCAGCAGTGCTCAGCATATCTATGAACTGTGCTCTAAGTGACTGTGGGGACTATGGAATAAGGGCTGACTGCTAAATACTAATCCTGCAGTTTTAGGTTGGACGGTTTGGAATCTGAAGACCAGCTAAGTACATATCATCCCCCATCTCGCAAATGCCACTAATCACCTGTACAGTTCTCTTCTCAGAAATAAAATAGTATTTCATTCAGAGGGTGCACTTGGAGAGTATTCTTCTGAATTTGCTAGACTGTAAAATTCTCTGTTTACTCATAGTTTTGAAATTAGATAAATACAGGAGCCTTTTTTGAGCTTTCTAGTGCAGAGAGTCCTGTGTTTTGAGTGATAACATTCATTTTTGGAAAGCATAATACTATCAGACTAGCTGTACGTGTTCTGGAATAAAGCTTGCTAAATGCAGCAGAGTTTTTGTGGCTGCACTGAAATACAAGCAGTGTAACGACAGGCTGCTTCACTGTCTCATTTTCATGCCCAGTGGTCTTTCATAGACTGTTCTGCCTAAATTTTAGTTTTAGTAGATTACCTTCAAATTAGAGTAAATTAGAGCTCAGGATTTACTCACAGTGCAATGCCTTACTCCACTAGAAGTCTAACAATTTAAATGCAGGGGAGCACAATCTTTATAGCTTTAGACTTGTCTTGACAATGTGCTGTTTATGGACTCTTTTTAGCATACATAGGGATAAATGCATGCAAAGCCGAGAGGTTGAAATGAAATGACTCAAACAGTGGATCTCTCCGGTTACAGCATCAACATTATTGCTATTCTAGGCTTTCTTATTCTTGTTAAATAACAGTGGATTGAATAAAAAAGGAATAAGAAGTGTGATGGATACGAAAATATAATGATGACAGTATAATAAATTAATGCTTACCATTTCCTGAGTGTTTGCAAAATCTGCCTCTTTTGAGCTACACTGCACCAAAAGCATTATAATATTAATCAGGACAATACAAAGGAATATGTATTTGTATCAAAATTTACTTAGAGCAATAAGCATTCCTGCTCCCTAAAGACAAAACCAAAATAAAAAAAGAGGAGGTTTTCATCTCATTGAAACAGTACACGATACACTGCTAATGCCACTGCATATACAAAGAGGCATGTTTATACGTGGTTAAAAATACAGCCTGAGCCTTAGCACATTGTCTTACATGTAGAATTTTATTGCATGTAGAATAAACTACTCTGCAACTAACTCAGAATCACAGCCATAACCCCTCAAGGTATTTTTATTTGACCTCAAATGAACATAAAAAAGGAGTTTGTAGCACAGCCATTTCTTTGCTATTTCTGCAGCATCTGTCAAGGCACTGGCAGTGCAGCCCCAGTGTAGAAAGTGTTAGTACTTCTGAAACATGTTACTAGTGTAAATCTTGGCCTGGACTTGACTTTATTCTATATTTAATGACAGGATGTCAAATACACTTTGATCTGTATTAATGTAGTTGCTGGAATGGAAATACTTTCAGTCAATCAGTGTTTTGATCCAATGCAGTTAGCTACATCATCCAGTCTTCAAGTACTGATGCTCTTTTATACTACAATCTGTCTCTCACCCATGACACAGCTAGGTGACTTACCACAAGGGAGTAACAAATCTTGAATCCAGGTTTAGCCACAAAGTAGTCATCGGATTTGAAGGTTATCTTTATCTGATTTGTTCTTGATGTTATTCTCGGAGGTACTTCCTTGTGTCCACACCACCGTCCTCGTATAACCGTGCTGGTCTCTGATACATCTTCCACTTCCACAAAGTCATACCTGGGAACCAGTTTGAAAGATTAGTTTTTGCTGATTCTGGTTACAGAAGATGGCTGCTAATAGACAGGAGCACAGCTGGAGACACAAAGACAACTGTCCTCCATTCTCTACTGCAAAACATCAGACTAAATATTACAAACGGTGGACACACTTGTGTAGCACAAAATACACTAAGCTGCAAGCTACTGCCTGAGTGCTCAAATGGCTGATTTTTGGGCTCCTGGAAAATGATAGGCAGTATTTTCTACCACGTTAAAATAGCAATGAGAGATACTTGCACATGCTTAGTACACAGTAAGCATACGCACTGTGCTTCATGTAGTTGATAAATAATTTAGAGACCTGATAAAATATTATTTACAGCAGGCTGCTCAGGCCGAGCAGCTGCAAGCACTTGCGCACTTTCTGGTGGTCCCCCAACTCCCTGCGGCAGCAGCCACCGGCTCCTGCACGCTGCGCCTGCCGGAGGGCTGGAGCCGGGCTGCCGACGTGCCAGGAGCAAAGGGACACACATGCTGCTGAAAGGTGCTTTTTAGGACCTTCCTTGTAGGTGGCACGGTGCTCCTGCTAGATGCTTTGGAAAGACTCATTTCAATCTTTCAAGCCGAAAAGGGCAGGCTGGCACCCTGTGTGCCGTGGCGGGGATTCCTTCCCTGTTCGCCTGGGTGCTGTCACCAGGGGCAAAGTAACAGCACGTCTTGCCCTGTGCAAGGTCACAACTTGGCCAGGCACCCGTGCCACAGTCGTGGTGCTCTGAGCCCCAAGAGGGCTCTGCCAGGAGCAGCAGACACTAAACCCCAGGGATGAGAGAACGCAGCGACAGCACTCGCTGCCACGGCCTGCGTATTCGCTGGCTTGGGTCATTTATTGAGCCGGAGAATAGAGAAGGCAGAGAATAAAGTCCTGATCGCACTATGTCTATGAGAAAAACAGTCCCTCGATATCTGTGGAGCCAGAGTTAGGCCCCACACATTGCGGCCAGCGAGGGAGAGGTGATGACAAGGGGGGCAGGTTGGGTGCAGGCAGCGAGAGACAGGGAGGGCTGCCATCCTCACATCCTTCAGTACGGTTACGCCTTAGAACTTTGGAGGTCTTTACCAGAAAAGGTTTTTATTATCAAAGCATGTGCTCCCTCCAAAGAGGGAGTTTAAGACTGTTAACCGATTCTTACAAGCGATGTGCGACTCCCCCCCGGGTCTGCGGGCCAGGCGCCCGCCTCCCTGCCCAGTTGTGGGAGCTGAATAGCTCTGTAAATAACAGATCTGCTTTTCTTTTTCTGCTGAGAGCCCATGTGAAAAAAAGGCAAGGACTATGCGGCTTGAGAATATCAGCACTGCTGCTTTTATATTCACCAACCCCAAAGTGCACAGAACAGAAAATAACAGATTTGCCATAACCAAATCACTTAAATCTGCCCAGACTCTGCTGAAACATACATTTTTTTTGTAACGCTACAAAGTTTAGTTCCAGACAGAGGTAAATGTGTCTCAGGCTCTCTCCACTGTCCTCTGGTCCCACTCCCTCATGGTGATGGAGGTGGTACCCGGGCAGAGCTCTGCGCTGCCCACGCGAGCATCCACCACTGCCCCCAGGTAGCATGACAACCAGTGAATGCTTATTGTAACACGACGGGTTGCAGAGATCTCAGCGTAAGATAACCTTGTAGGCTTTGGTGAAAATTGTCCTGACTGACCTCCCCACTTTTTGAGGCCAGAAGCCAGACTAACTGCTAGCAAAAATGGGGCAAATCTATGGGCTTTCAGAGATTATTTCTGCTTTCAACAGCAGAGGCTTTGCTGCGACAGTCATGGAGGTAGGTGCAATTTCAGTTGTTTCTGTGCATCCAAGAAGCCTTAGCGGCTGAGTAATTTAATTGCTTTTCAGAATCCTCTCTTATCAAGTGCCTGTGGAAATGCTAACAGCACTTCTAGAAAATTCTGTAAAACCTCAAATATTTCCCCTCCTTCTGAAACAGCTCTGCTAAAGTATACCTTTTCATTCCTTGGCATGAATGAATTTCTATCAGTTCAGTCTTAATAGTATGTAAATTACAGTAATTAGCATTAATGAAAAATCGAAAGAAAACACTAGGAAGTTTCTGGAAAAAAAGCATAAGGTCAAAAGCAAGTACAAAAGGAAGGTAAGGTGCAGAGGTCCTGAATTACTTGTCCAATATGCACAGCATTCAAGCACATGCTCAGCTCTTAGCATTCGTTTCGATTAAAACATGCCTGGCTGTCTCTCTAAAGCAGCACTGCAGGGATTGTCAGGGACTAAAGTTGCAGAAGGGACCTAGTTTTGAAAAAAATATTGAGCATTAGCAAAAAATCTAACTATGCAGACAGTACTTAACAGGCTTAAAGCCATCACGAGCTGTCTGTCCGAGAAATTCCTCACTCTGGAAATAATACTACACAAATAAAGGTCTTCCAGGAACTCCAGGGAAAGCTTTATTGCAGAAAAGAATGTGGTATTTCTCTAGCTTCTATAGACACTATGGATGATGGAAGTCTTTGCTTCTCTCTGCATCCTAAATTAGCTGCTCTGGAAGAAGCAGGTAGACTGTCTTCCAAGACTGTCCAAACCCATAATGCCAGTAACGGCCTGACATCCCCTCATCATGCCACCACCTTTAAGGGCTCTTGACAGAGAATACTTCATCTTTTTTTCCACAGTAAATTAGCCCTCTGCTTCAAAGTTGCAATGCTTTAAGGTCAGCCACAGTTTATCCACTCTGTAAATATTAACAGGCTGCTTCTGTATGCATTAGGCTCTCAATCTGGGAAAGCGTTTGCAGTGCTAGGAGGTAACTTGTCATTACTGACTCTGCTGCTGATCTCCCACCAACAGCACCAGAGCAGCAGCTGCCAAGACCATCAAGGCGCAGGCAAGGAGAGCCAGTTTCAGGCTTCATTTTATTACTAAATGGAAAGTAAACCTGCAGAAATGGTTTTCTCTATTGGTAATGTAGAAAATTAACAAAGCAAAACAAGAAAAAAAAAATCCACACTGTAAAACCCCCTCAGAGCTGCCAAACCCTATAAATGCAAATTAATTGACAAAAGAGATAAGATAAGCAGAGGCTGGGTGTGCAGAAATCCTAACAACCCAGTTCTCTGCATAGATAAGGTGTAAGTAGCAACATGATCAGGCAGAGAGCTGGAAGCTGAGACTTGAGCATTTTATGTAAGTAGCATCACAGCAATCTGCCTTTTGGAGTGCAAGGGAATCTTGCGCCTGCTCTCTCCCACAGACCAGATAGCTGAATAAAAGAAATATGAACACACACCCCCACCCCGCCCCAGATTTACACTGTTTTAGTGAATGCTGGCAAGATTCACCTCGGTGCTCTGCTAATGCAAAGCAATTTTCCACCTGGGTTAATCAGCTAGATCAACTGAGCTTATAGTTGCTTTTGCTTAAAAGGGGAAACCAAAGCAACCAGGATATAGTAATTACAGTTTATTAGATATATTAGCATGCAGAGCACACTGATGTTTGTAGACATATATTTAAAGGTTTTAAAAGAAACTGTACCAGTGAAGAATAACAGTAAAGACAAACAATTTGAAGCACATAATTATGTTTTCCAATGCATGTTTATCTGTCCCTCATACTGCAATGTAAACACATACCTACTCACTCACATCTCCCAGAGCCTTCCACCTACTGAAAAAGATGGGTTTTGCCCAGCTGAACCTTGACAGAGGTGATAGAGCTCAAAATCCTATTAAAGTAGCACCTGAGTTGTTAGGTAGCTAGATTTGAGCATACAAGTGCCTTGTGCTTAAAATATTATAGAAGGACTAAAACCTGCCAGAACTGCTTCAAGTCCAGGACAGCTCAGTTTATTTATAAACTCAAAGACCACTTTGGATTGGAAGGGACACTTGGAGGTCTGTCCTCCAGGCAGGGCCATCCCAGACCCGGCCAGAGATATGCAGGTTCTGGTTTGCAGTCTCATGCCAATGGCCAAACCCTTAAGCTTGAAGGTCGTGTTAAGGGGCCCTTAGCAAACTTTGACACAAGATGGCTCGCCACTCACCTGCAGATATCATTTTCGGGCTCCTCCAGTCCAAACTGATTATCAAAAGCCAGCTGGATCCTGGTGCTCTCCGGGGAGTGGAGCCGCCATGTCAGCAAGAGGTTCCTGGGGTAACTGCTGGGGAAGCGAGGACTGTGGATGCAGCCGTTCCCTGCCACGCTGATTGTCTCTTCTTTTCGGTACAAGTCTGTGAGGTGATTGCTCTCTGTTAGTAGTCACAACTTGTAGAAATTAGTGTGTTGTTCCAGTTACAGGAAGGCAAAAAACACAACAGTTTATAACACAGCACAAATTATTTGCATTTAAAGTCAATAAAAAGTTGGGCCTAGAAGCAGTTATTATTAATTAGGAAATACAGTGTATTTTCTCTTAACTCAATCACCTATAAACAATAAGAAAACCAGTATTCAACTATAGAGACTCTTTATTTTACACTAAATGTATCATTACTTTTACATTTATATAGATTATATAATTTCATTCTCACCATTTTGGTTTTAAAACAGAATTTAAACCTTAATAAAAGCTGCAAGCTTGAGAACAATGAAGTGAGACAGAGTGAAGTAAAAGGTAAACAGCCCTGCTTCCCAAATTTGGGGCTCTGGGGAGCAATGCCCTCTGAACAAAAGCAGCAACAAAAGGCTGCAGGAAAGTGCGTGTCAGTGAGTCTAAGTTTGTTTATTGTGCTTAACTGTTTTCTCCCAGAAGCATGTGTTAGGTCACATTTCGATTTTATTTACATGGTGTGAATCATTTGCTGTCAATGGATCATTAACACAAATAGCTATTCCACGCTTACGCCAATGTAACTGAAGTTAGAAACTGTCCCAGTTTCTGTCTTATTGGGTAACTTAAAGACAAATAGCCAAGTCTTTACTTAATTAAAATTCCACAACTTCTACCTGAGCAAATACTCAATTGTTCCTGAAGTTTACTTATACAGAGGTAAAGCCTCAGCTGCTGTAAATCCCTGGTTCCAAGGATAACAGGAACTGTGGCAAGACCCAGCTCTCTTAAAGTCAAAATGTCTTCTCAGTTGCACCATGCACTTGCATTGTTCAGCTGTTACTGATACTGGAATTTGGCTCCCAGCACCAAACAGCTATTTTTTTGTGCATTGACAACTTTAGTATGGCGAAATTTTGAGGATCAGAAGGCTCCAAGGCAACATGCAGATCACGGCAGAGTTCAGTTCCCAGTTAAGACACTCAGATCTGATCTTCCACCCGTGAGACAGCTATCTGTGTTCCCCATGTAGTGTGTGGGAATCTCAGGCACAGTTCAGTTACTCACACAGATCTCTAACACCATTTAAGACATAGTACAGTTTCCTGCCTGGTCTCCATGAGGACAGCGAGGTCCAGCAGCACATCAAGCAGCCCCCAGCCAAAGTCCCGTGGAAGCTGTGCTGTCTCGCGGAGCCACCCGCATGTGGGTAAGCTGAGCCCCTTCTCAAATAGCTGGTGGGAGCTACACCCAGACAGGTCCTGAGTCAGTCACCCAACAGCACTGACCAAATTTCTACTTACTACAGAACTTGGACACTTGCTTTCATATAAACATCTGAACTCCGGTGTCCTAATCTTAAACTGAACATCACCCCCAGTACTCTGCTGAATGTCCGGTCAACCTCCAGTTCCACTACAAGCAACAGAAATATAAAACCAGTGCCTTCTCCTGAATTTGGCTACTGAGGAAAAGCAAATGGTGGGAAAATTTCTCCCACCAAGCCACTCTATGAACATTGGAAATACAAACCCAAAGTAAGCAACCAGCCACGGCCATCTGTCACACACAGGAATCAAAGTTTTCTCTCTTAAAATAAAATCTAATGTTTGACTGAAGCTTTCTAAGCTCTTTTTATAAAAGAAATATAGTTGTTTCATAAATGCTCATAGAAAACAGGAACCCAGAAAAGTAGTACAAACTTCATTGCAAGTACATCTACTTTTCAGGTTGCTTTTTACTGGTTCCTGGCTGTAAATACCTCCCTGCATGTAGCTGCAAGCAAAATGTGGTTGTCTGTCAACAATTCATTGTACCCTTCTGACAGGGTAATAATTCTCGCTTCCAAACAACCTGAAACTTAGAAGAGAGAAGTCTGGGTTTCCTGTAAAAACTATCTCCAAAGATCTGTTTGTGACATCTTTCTAAGATACTTTCATTCAAGATGCAATGTTCTCACACCCTGAGCCACCCTTTCTAAGGAAATAAGGCCCTGACTCCATAGCTCACAAAGTACACAACTAACCAGTTTTGTTTTGTTTTGTTTTGACCAAACAATTTACATTGGAAAAGTGACAATTCAGTGAAAATAAAGACTACCCACCTGTCAGTTTTGTTGCAATTTTCATCAGGAACATCTACACTCAAGTCTGTTTTCTATTTTATTTTATTCGGGGGGGCGGGGGGGGAAGATGCCTTTTTTTTTTCCCCCCTAATCTGGAATGAAACAAAATGTCCAGCCAAAACTACTGAGTTCCTACTGAAATGCTGAGGATCTTTGGAGTCTGAAAATGCCCAGTACACCCAAGAGGACAAGATATTTCACAGGACTATGTCCAAAATATCCAAGAAAAGGGATAAAAATAAAACAGCTTTGATGAAAGCAAATTCTGCACTTTTGAATTAAAAAAAATTCCCTAAGTCAGAACAAAAGTTACAGCAGTAAAACATGGCAGAACTCATCCTATACCTGAGAGTACTTTGCTCATCCTTCTTGGACACCAAATTCTTGCCATTTTCCCATTATCAGCATGAATTTCACTATGTGGTTCAATGTGTTCCATGCTTCTGAGGGAAAGGTTCCCTTTTCCCAGCCAGTCCTAGTACAGGCTTTACTCTGGAGTTGTCAGCTGCTGAGATTAGAGTGCTAGGGACAGTATCTTTTAAATGTGCTCATATAAATATCCCCAAACAAAAAAATCTGTGCACTTTACTCAGCACACCAGCTGACAAAGTATGTTACCAGCGTTCCTGTACCCCAAGAAGATAGGCTCTGTCACAACTTTTCATTTAACTTAAACTCTGAATCCCACAGACCAGGGTGCTCTGCAGCAAGTCAATCACATCTGACCAAGATCAGTGATCAAATTTAATGGCTGGTGCAGCTCTGTAGTATCCAAGTTGAACAGGTAAATGGAGAAATAAAGCTGCACATGTTAAAAAGCTTAAAATTCAAAGTACAGTGACTTGTTATTTTTATTATGGTAAATGCGGTAATTATAAAGTCATTATAGAGGAAAGGCTGGAGAGATGCATGGGAGACAATGCTCAGTATATTAAAATAGGAGATATAAAAATATTACAATATGAAGATACGCCTTTTTCACAAAGGAAGAAAGTCTGTTTGATGTGAATGGCCATAAATACCGTTTCTATAACTCACATGGGATGAAATGCAAAGGCACTCAGAGCCTTCACCTGAAACTGGGATAGACTCTTCAGGAGCTCTGAAACAGCTTGATTCCCCCTTACCTGTCTCCCCACACACTAAATTACAACCTGAAGTGGTGTAGCCAGGACTGGAACCAAAAGCACTAGAGTTTTCTAAGGAGATTTTCAGTAGGATTTTGCAGAGTTAACTGGTTTAGATAGACGTGGGAACAGAGTCAACCCAAACTTGGTCTCTGGAGGTTGGCCCCTCATGAATCATTAAGCACTTGGGAAACAGCTTGAGGAGATGTGAGCAACTCCTGTACTTCTTGTAGCACCTAAGATGAGACTAAAATGACAAGACCTTTCCAAGGACACAAGCATTATCCTCATCAGAAACACTGGGGGAACTCATGGAAACCAGACACTGGCCATGCAGAAAGTAAGGAAAAAAAAACACTTTAGAAAAGATGTAGGCAAAGGAAAAGGCAGTGCCTCTTTCAAGGCATGTTGCGATGCAATACATTGCAGTATTATACAGTGTCCTGAATGTCACATACTAACTTTATTCCATAATGCTTTATGGAAGTAAATAAAAGATGACAGTGGGTAATACGCTGCCTGTCACATTTACTAAAAAGCATATAAAATCATTTCACAATGAATAAAAGTAGGTGTTAAGTCATAAAGCAAAAAGGCCATTTAAGCAGTACACAGAAGGAGGATATTCTAGATGGCAGGAGCTACAAAGACATCTTTGTACTGGGGGAGGGAACTATCTCATAAGGAAGATGAGTGGGAAGGAAGCTGGGAGACATCTTTTGCAGTGAGGCAATTCCCTGCAGAGAGTCTGAACTGACTGGGAAGCAGCTTGCTCTATATTTTATTTATCTGAACTAATGTCTCTTTTCTTTTCCTCTTAATTCTTTCCCAGCCAGTAATTTTAAACATAATCGTATACATGGTAGTCCAGCTGTCCAAGTTAGAGGAGCTCCCATTTAAGTTCTCAAAGCAGCTGCATTTTCAGAAGTGCTTGCCCTCCTCTCCCTGCATGGAGGGCAGCTGGGTGTCAAACTGGGAACTGGGAAGTTCAGCCCAATATTCAGAAAACTGTGCTTGTCTCAAGACTTTCACCACCATGGGTGCCCAGCACATCCAATGTTTCTCCTTCCCAGCTAGGGCATGTTTTCCTAATGCCATGCTGCATGAGCAGCAAGATGCAGAAACACAAATTTCATCCTGCATTTGCTCTAGATGCCTGCGTTTCCTTGCAAGCTTTAGCAATGTATCGACACATTCTTGTTAAAGCTACTCCCAGTCATGACATGCTTACTACAGAAAGAATTTAACTTTTATTATCATTCAACAGACAATGAATTCCTTCACTAAAATTAAAAAAACACCACCAACAACAACCAAACCAAAAGGCAATTACTGCTTGCTAATAGCTAATCTGACATCTGTTCTTAGATATCCCTTGAGCAAGGAGAGTCCCTAAGTGTCAGTTCCTTCAGAAAGAATAGGTCAGAGAATGACCTTGTCTAAGATCCTAACCAGTAATATGGAATATTTTGTTCCACTTTTCTAAGGTTTCTGGAATTTTAGCCTCACTTCCTAAGGTGTTGGCTTCTGTGTAAGTTTGCTTCTGTCTTGTAGAAGTGGTTGGCCAACCTCAACAACTTTGATACAGTGGTAGAGGCTGAAAAGATACCATATTCTGACATGTTTTATGACAAGAAATATACCCTCTTAAATCCCATGGAGTGTAATCCAATGAGCCCATCCTCTGCTACAGCTGAGGAGAGAGTTGCTGGAAACCATGTGAAGCTCATTTTACCACTCGTGAAACTATTTGTTATTTCAGGAAAGGACCTTGGGAGTTTGCACATGGGAGTTTTCCAGATAGAACCCTCCTCCCCCACGGCTGCTTTCTTTGAAACAAATACAGCGGTCAATGGTTGGCCACCAGTTTTTAAACAAATGAGATAACCTTCAGGGAGAATAATAGCTCTTCAGTTTCCTCAGTTGAAAATTGGCCTGATCTAAATAGCTGAATCCACAGAGTGAGAAGCAAAGAACAGTAAAATATTTTTGAATCCAGGCCACAAATCAGTTCATCTCAGGGACAGGCATGCCAAGCAAGCTGTATTTATGGCAGCCTGTTCAGATAGTCATTGGCTTTTTTTTATTCCCCCACCCTCCTGCAATAAGGAGAAACTTTATTTGTTATCCATATGGTTCTGTGTAAATCAGAGGAAAAGATGGCAGAGGTCGAAATAGTGTATTCCATAGCTGGTCATGGCTTGTTGGGAAGGTATAAAACTGTAAGGTCATTTACCTGGTTAAAAATGATTTTTTTTTGTAGTGAATATAAACAATAAAATGAATCCTAGCAAGTGAACACATCACATTTCTGCTCTCTAATGAAGAAAATAATACTATATGGTAGTACCTATCTTAGACATCTCTGTCCTTTTAAGGACAGAAGCCTAACACACCTAGGTCAATTTTGCTCCCACCACGATTCACCAGCAGTTCTCCAAGAAGGCAGACCAAGGGAGAGAAAGGGTTGGGATCACCAGTAATGAAACAGTAATAGCACAACCCTGGCCAGCCTAAGAATTGTAAATTGTCTCTTACGGAGGCACTAAGCTGATAATACAGTCATTCTGGTGTAAGGATGCATATGTAAAAGTATATTGGGCCAGTGGATCCAGTCCAAAGCATTACTTCAGGTTGCTTTCAGCTTTATACAAGTTCAATAATCCCGTTTATTTCAAGGAGACTACAAACTAACTCATAGTTAAGCTCATACTTAAGGATCAAGACCTAAATAAGGAAGCAGCATTTTAACACCACGCTATGTGTTACTTGTCACCTAGCAACCCAGGCATTAAGAATTGGACCCAAACCCTACTGGAGCTGATGACAGACTTTCAGTTTGGTTGACTTGCCTCTGAACTTCAGAGAAGCAGCTCCAGGCATCTCTTCCTTCTCTTATTAACAGGCCCTTTCTTTTTATCAGGAGCATGAAAGATACTCCAGGCATCATCAGAGTTCAAATCCAATGCATGACCTGTTCTGTCACTGAGGCAGTATCAAAAGATGCTGTGTTCAGCCAAATTCAGACCTCATGTGCACTCACCCAGCACCCTCCGAATCTCTGAGCTGTGTGGAGATCTTTGCTAGAAGAATATGTTTTATATCTGTATAGGATATATAAAAGCAATGAAAACTTAAGCTGTAGTTGAAAGAAGCAAAATTAGCCAGTGCAGAATATCAGTACAGAAGGTATCAGAGAATGAAAAAAACCCAGCCGTCTAACATTCAATTCAGAGCCATCATCCATTTTATAACAGAATGGTTAGTAGTCTGCCTGTGCTTCTGTGCAGAGCAACCTCACAACTCTTCGTATTAGTCAATCTACGGTTGAACAGGACCTCAGCAAAGACCACTCATGAGAATATTAAGTGGGCAATTGATAAGGAATTCCAGGCTTATAATTCCTAGGGACAGACTGTTACAACGCTTCTCACTATAATAAGCATTATTTTATCTGCATTTAATAATATTATTTGTACTGTGGAATGGGCACATCATAACTGCATTTTGAATGCGGTACTAAAGAAACAGCCGCAAAATGAAGAACAGGCTGGACTGCATTTTGGTGGGATGAAGGCTGTGACTCTCCTTTGTCCCCTTTGGTGGGTGCCTTGCTCAGACTTCCACAGATGAACACCAAGAAAACAATTCCTTACTTATTTTTATGGGGATATCAAACTCTGTGATGTTTGTTTTTTGCAGTGACTTGTGTTACTTGCCTTTATTTGACTTCTTGATAGAGATTTTGTTCTACATGAAAGAACATGCTGAATGTCTTATATTAAAGCAAAAGTGTCTACAGAAAAGTAACATATGTTAGGCCACGATATAAAAAATCTTTAACTGCTAGTTCTTTCATGGGTGGTAGTGTTGCAATGCATCCCTCTGTTGGACTCTTAAACCAACAGCAAACTGAATGTATTTTTCTCTTGGGATTCCATAATTAAGTATGAAAAAGTACATATCAAGAATGTATAGCTCTAATGATGTGGAGTAAGACTAATGTAAATAACCCCACAATCATGAGAATAAAAATACATAAACCCTTGAGAAACCGTGAGAAAAAATAAAGAGGGAAATAAGTCTCCTGTTGCTGCAGAGAGCTTAAGGGAAACCTGGTAACTGAAGCAGGATTTTTCAGTGAGTGCTGACGCCTCCATGAGAAGGCTGGTACATAACAAACTTGTGTAGTGCCTCAGACAAGGTGATGCCAATTATAGACGCAATTGCTATTAAGCACAAATATCAACATCGGACTTTGGCTCACATTGTTTTGCAAAGGATTAGCGCATCGTGGACTTAGGCACTCCAAATTTTCCTGTTTAGGCAGTGGCTTCAAGTAAGCAGATCTTTATGGGACGCTTCCTTCAAATCCTCCTGGTGCAATGAAAATATACTCCTTTTTCATATTCCCTTCATTATTTTTCAACTTTTTATGACCAAGCAAGGACTTTTTGCCTCAGAAGTCTGGCATGGCTCAAGTCTTAAAAGAGAATTTGTTTTAAGATATTGTTTTAGAAACTGTTTCAGTCAAGCACTCCTAAGATTCAACAAGATGTGGAATTTCCTTAAAGAAAGAAAAATGTTGATAAAAGGAAAAAGAAAATCCAGTCAAAGGGGGAAAGGCTTCTCATGTTAAACATATTGTAGCAGACAGACAAGCAATTTCTGAGTGGAAGGTCGTATGTTAGAACATTAGGCAGTAAAAGGAGAAGCTCTTTCAAAAGACAAATCGAGGACATTTTCTCCTGTAACGTGAGTTTCCTTACCCTCTATGTCAGCATTGAAGTTCTGAAATCTCTGGAAGGCAGTGCAAGGTTGGTTCTTAGAATAGAAAGTCTGGCAACAGTATTCTAGCAGAGATCGTTTGCTTGGACTGAATTTGCCATAGGCATGCTTTTAGTCTTTTAAGGTCCATATATCAACTGATTGCACAAAGAAAGATAAAAGCTTGTGGGGATATTTCAGTCCCTTTAAGGCAGGTGTGTTAAAGACCTAAGTACCTTAAAGTTACCTAGATCTTTAAAAAAAACCCCAACCATAGGCAGATCTCACTGTATTAAAGTATGATTGTTGGTAGTCCTTTCCTTTTTCTGTAATAGCCTAACAGCTAAATCTCTTCCAAGGAAATAGGAGCCTGTGCTGTGATTCTTCTATTTGCTTGAGAGAATTCAGACTACTTCTGTCTCCTCTCAAGGGACAGATGGGTTCTGGATACTGCTTCAAAGATGGGTTGTCCTTTTTCCAAGAAACGGTTAGGGGTAAAATGCAGAGGCAGTTCTTGGAGCAGGGACCAGAACCCAAGACTTAGCCACAAAGTAAAGATTCAGCAGCTTTTCTACTTTCTACTCCAAGGCATGCTGTCCTGGGTCTCTGACAGTTTAGACCAGAGCACACCACGGATCCCTTTTTGTCCCCATGCCTCAGCTTTCTTCTGCAGGAAACCACAGTGCTGGGGCAAAGAGGGCAGAGTAGACACTGAGGTCTTTACCCAGCATGGAGGCAGAACACAAGTAGGTCCACAGGGATGGCTTTCCATCATTTAGGTAAAACCCCTGTGTTGAGAAACAACATTTCCCCAGTCTGGAAAGCAATTTAAGTCGTACATACTGAAAGTGCTGAGTACTTTAAGTGCAGAGGATCTTTCCTGTAATTGCTTAGGGTTTTCTCTGGAGGTTTGGCATCAGTATGCTGCAGAGCTGTCATGTGGGTAGATACTGCAATTTAACAAAGTTTCCAGGCACATTCATAAAATTCTTGGCTGTGGCCTTCTTTTATAGTTATGATCTTGCACCAAGGGATCATCTAGAGATTTCCTTAGTCCTGCACCAAAGAATAAAACTACGTGCGGTGAAAGAGCAGGAGAGCTCATTCACTGCCAATATCTAGGAACCAGTGGCTGGGAAGATGATGCTTGTGTACATCAGCACAGCCCACAAGCTCAGGAGCTGCTGTGCCACAATGCAGCAATGATCTCTCACACCAGCACAGCCACATCCTGATCACTGTAAGCTGAAACCAAAATTGGAAATGGAGTTGGCTCCAAAGGTTTAATTTACACAACCCAGGTTCCCAACTCCTTTCTGGAAAAACAGCTGTTTGGCTGGTTACCAAGAGGAAGTGATTGGAAACATTCCTTCTAGGCTGTGTGTGGGTGTCTGACAAAAAAAGAAGAGCTGAAGAAGTTGTGGAGCTAAGCCACCATTCAGGCTCTGCTCATATTGCTGCCCCATGCAGACACTGCTGCAGCCATCCCACCTGCACTCAGCCCCAGTGGTACAGGGCTTCGTGTATGACTGGCCGGTCACAGCTCCGCAGTGAGGGTAAGGATGTCAAGTCAGGAGAATCACATCATTTTTAGTTCTGATTGTGGAATTTACCAGTCATTTGTGATACTTACTGCATGAGTCGAGCCATCTAGTGCAAAACTTTGTTCTCTTACTGTGTCCTCATCCACAGTGCCCAACACTGGAGGGGCAATGTAAAGTGTAATGTAATGTAAATTTAAAAAAATGTAAAATAAGCAGTGTAAAGATACATACAGGTAAAGGTAATTCCGAGGTCAGAAGACTATTGCATTACAGTTCTCTGCTTAACAGTGGATGTCTCTGGTTTTGCTCCCTGTCTAACCTGACATGAACCTAATATGTTCATCATCAATTTTGTTGTTTTGCACTATGGAAACAAAGTGAGAGAAAACCTCTCCTCTGAAAAGTTTACAGTTTACAAGATAAAGGATGGAAGAACTAGAAAGTCCAGAGAAACATTATTTATATCTTTCAGCAAACAGGGGAATGGACAAAGAATTGAATTTATCTTTCCAGATTTCTATTCCAAAGCCCTTATTGGGCAACGCCCTTAGAAAACCAGGTTTTGTTCTTTACCCAGAAGCTTCCTAAATGGGATGGGAAAACTATAAAGAAGAATAGTAATTAAAAAAAAAAAACAGTAGGTTACTTTCTCCTTTTCTAACAAATTAGGTCACAATAAAATGAAGATGTGCCTGGAGGTTTTCTTCTGAAAGAAAGGTTTTCTGTCCATTTCACCCATTAAATAAATTCCACCTCATACATTTTCAGCTGAAAAACATGTGATCAGAGCAGGACTGGGACTTTCTGCTGCACATGTGCCCAGACCTTTTATAATATGTCTCCCTACTCTTAAGTTTGTTAAGTTAGAGCCACAACAGATACTGCATGAGCAGATGAAAACACATTGAAACCTGTGTGGAGGAAATGATATTCAGGACTCTGCTAAGACTCCATGGGGAGCAGACATTATGTATCTTTATGTTCTGAACAGGGCTGAATACACTGTTGGCAAATCAAGAAGTAATTAAATAATCCTTCACTTTCACGGGCCTTCAATGAACTCTCACTTTTAAGTGGAAAACTGGAGTCCCCCGTGTAATCACACTGGAGGCAAAGCCAAACTTCAAAGTTGTCCTTTGACTGTGGATTCAGTGAAACGTTTGACAGAAGAAGAATTGAGCAGTTACAATGATAAATTCAGCCAGCTTCAGCTCCAGATCTCTCCAGCAGGAACACGAAGCAGCACATTTCACTCCTCCAGCTTTCAGAAGACACAAGAGATGATGTAACATTAACCAGCAGACACCATCAGCACCCTCTCACCATAAAGCTTCCAGAGAAACATGGTGAACCAACGAAACTCAGTTTGCCCCTACCTTGCTGAAAGCCTAATGCTGTGCAGAAATGCCTGTAGATGTCAGGGCAGAGGATATAAGGAAGAAATCTCAGGCTCTGCCTTACTCCTCTTGACCTAGATAGCATATCAAAAAAGCAGAGAAGCACACAATGGTGGTATGCATGTAGCTGGACACCAGTTGGGACTTTCATGCTTGGCTCAGGCGTGGCTGGAGTAGGTCCCTGGGAGCATGTGGGACCCAGCACGTGGAGACCAATGCCAGGCCACCAAGGCTTGCAGCCTGTGCGTAGCCCTATGTGAGAAGGTCCACTCTTCATCTTTGTTGGCTGGAGAAGTCAAAGAAGACTATTTCACTGCTGTCTCACCCCAGCTCTGTGCTGGTATTGATGTTGCACGTCTAGACGAACATCATGTGCTGAGGTCTTGTCCACTAGAAAGGCACAGCTGCATGTTCACTACTTAACACTGCGCTGAGCAGCTGTTTGGCCAGAAAGGAGCCTGATAAGAAGCTTATGTGCCTGAGATACAAAGGGTGAGAAAGTCCAATAAACACAGTACTCTCACATCATTTCATTTTGTGAACACCCTGTATCAGAGCTATTGAATGAAGACAGGGACATATTGCACCATTTTCTAGGAAAACTTTTTTTTACACTAATGCTTGAAATGCAGAAGGCTACCTTGGCACTCTTTGGACTACCCAAACAAGTGACTTTTACTCAGTTAGCTTTGCATATTTTCATGGCATCTAGGATTACAGTCCAGTAAGACAAAAATTTTAGCATCAGTCCATCTCTACTCATAACAAGAACAGAATATACGATGCGGGGGGGTGGAGTTCATTAGCTTCAGCAATTTTGAGCCAGATATTACCAGGTATGGCACCAAGAAAAGAAAAATAAATTCACCATAGTAATGCCTAAAACTATGCTTTGGTCAGCTTCCAGAAAAAAAAAATGAGGAAAAATAAATGTTCCTTTATTGCATTTAAAGCTCAGAAAATAACAGTTACAAGCTACTTCACTCTTGCCAGGTTGAACCCTTGCCCAAAAGAGGAAAAATGTTAAAGTTCATGTGTTTGACACAAGAAAGAAAAGCAAAAAATTCAGCCTGGCAGAGCAGATATGAAAACAGGATTAATGACAAATTTGGTGTCAAAACTATTTTTCTGGTTTCTACTTGTTGGAAAGAATTCCAGAGACTTTTTTTTCATTGTTTGTTTGCACTTCCAACCTGCCTCAGTCATTCCTGCTGCATTCATCTTAGTCTTTTCCATGGAAACCATGGAAGAACAGTTCATCAAAAGATAAAATTTTAAATCTTTCTTGATTTAAAGACTTCAGAAGTCCTATGTTACAGCAGACACCCAAGAGTAGTCAATAAGATGGAATGGCAACAAGCATTTTTGGATTCCCTAAGGTGAAATGTTCTGGTTTTTTTTTTTATAGCTTGGACTGTAATTAAGAAAATGCCACAACTGTGACCTTGAATATCTTCTAGTATAAACTACAATTAAATAACTGACATCTTCGGTAAATAACTGACATCTTCGGTAAATAACTGCTGCACTGTGTGTTACTAAAATCAGTTGTGAGTAGTGTCAGTAGTGTTTTATTCAGACAGCTCTGCACTACTGTCCTATCAGTTGCTGGCCTCTGTATTGATTTACTTGATTTAAAGTGGTTATTTTTTTTGCATTCTCAGGGTGCTCCTCGTCTCACAACAGCTCCATCTTTCTCAGACCTTCACTTCTGATTCATTACTTAGACAAATTTCCTACATCATAAACCTCATGAGCTGTTAGGAACACTGATTTGCTCCATGCTCAGCCATTTGTCCTCCCTGCTTGCAGCTGAAGCAGAGCAGCTGCAAGGACCGCCGAGATACTGGACTTGGCTATGGCGGTACTGGAGGGTAGCAGACACCAGCTCAGGGAAGCTGCAGAAGCACTGGGTGAATTGCACTGAGATGTTTCACCCCAGCTCATTCCCACACACCAGATTTGCCAATGCAGTCCTTGCCCTTTCAGTGCGCAAGACGTGGGCCAGCGTTTCAGAGCTGTCACCCTCGCTGCGCTCCCTGAGAGCTCCCTGAGGGCTACGGATGGGATGGAGCATGCTATGGCAGCTGCCCACATCCATGCTCCCTCTCCCAGTGACAGGAGGGACTACTGTTCAAATCCACACTGACATGAGCAAACGCTACCAAGATTTGTGCAGCAAATATTTGGCAAGGAGAAGGCGGCCCTCCCTCCCTCCCTCCCTCCCTGCCCTGGTGCAGCAGGGTCAGTGCTGGCACCCGCTGGCAGAAGGCAGTGGCATTCCCCAAAAGCAACAGGAAAACCTGAAATCCCAGCAGACCTGCAGGTTGCAGCCTGCCGAGCGTTTGTCTGATACACAGCTGCAAGGTAAAGGCCATGAGTCTTCCTGATTCATTCACTTTAATTAAGGGACTGGTAATCCCCCACCTGCCAATTCAAGTCTACCCATATACACATTTACTTGGTTATTTCATACATAAAGCTTTAAATAAAATGCCTTTCTTTTTTGTTCTTACTTTTTAATGGATGCAGAGAACCATTCTGTCAAGAAAGAAACAAATACTCCACTAAACCCATCTCAATGGACAATTTGTTTCTTCAATGCAGCATTTAAGTAATAAAGAAAGAATAAACATAAAATTCTCCTAAGAAATAAAATGAAAACACCCTTAAAAAACACTTGTCTGAGGCATATTAGGATGCTAATAAACTCAGATCAGACATTTACAGACGAAGCTCTCTCACCAAATCCATTTCCATAACGCAGTAAGACAACCTGCAACCAGATCACTTGCTTGTGTAAATCAGCAGCATCCTTATAGTGATCACAGCTATTTACACCAGCTGAGGATCTGACCAGAGCAGCAGATGAAAAGCGGAAGAGAAAACTGTAAGAGCAGGATGCAGAATCTGAGCAGGAGCAGGAGCAGGAGCAGGAGCAGGAGCAGGAGCAGGAGCAGTAAATGCCCAGCGATACAGTGAGCTCATGAGAAATTGAACTAAATCAGCTCATAGTGATATCAGGGGAAATCCAAGGTGTGCCTCTCTGACATATTAATTAGAGTTGAAGAAATAATGGATGTTTTTCATATATAGGTTGAATTGGGGAGGGGAAGACTCCTATTTATATCAACATGGTATGAGTTGTTTGATCCAAAGGAAAACATATTTTCATGTATTTCTAAACAAATTTTAAAAGATAATATATCAATTTTTTTTTCATTGCTGAATTATCTTCTGGACATAAAAGTAATGTCTGAATTCAGCCAAATTTTTGAATTTCTGTCACTACTTTTCACATTTTTATTGGGGTTATAACTTGCTGGGGTCAGTGAGGTACCCTTGAAAGTCTCAGCCTCCTGCACTGGGGACTCTTGTATGACTCAAGAGAACATCAGCTCATCAACAGGTGCAGATCAGTATTGTTCAGATGACTAAAAAGGAGCTGGTCTGATTTACAGTCCTGGAGCTGGGGCTGAGCAGCAAGCACGCAGTGAAGCCAGCTGCTCTTCAGCTGGCAGGAGAGAGCAAAGGAAAACACTCAGCCCTTTACCAGAATGCAATGATCAATGCCTTCACCCAGGTAACATAATCCCTGTTATGTTTTTTCCTTTACTGGTCACACCTTTTCAACAAAATTTCCATGACTGCACACAGAGCTAGAACACAGATGTTGAAGTCTGAGTTTGACATTAAAATGCATAGTTTACCATTTATAAAATTACTCAGATGCTACACCATTTGTGAATTTTTTAAAACTAATATAATCCCTTTAACATTGTGTTACTGACATAAACACATAGATAGTTTCAGGCCCTTAATTCAAAATTCACCTACAATTTTGTCAACAGCAGATTCCTGGGCAAGGTATTTGACTTTGTTTTTGTTTTCTCCCCTTCTTGATTCATCTGAAATCCATATGGCCATAAAAGACTGCTTTTAAGAAGCAAGTCCTGAAAGAAATGCCAACTAGTCATTAAAAGGCTATGAATCAGATACGTGCTGAGTTCTTCACGTTCTCCAAATACAGGTTGCTGTTTATGTCAAGATGCAGAATTATCAGTCTTTGTGTACTATAACAATAGTCAAGAAATCCAACGGCAGAAGGAGTCAGCTCAGAAAAAAAAAAATATTTTTGGATGACTGGTTCCAAAAAAGCACATTGGCAACAGCACTTTGTTAAAAGGAATATTAAAGAACAAAACCTCAAGCCAACTGCAGGCTTGAAACAAGATAAACAATGAAAAGAGAAATTAAAAAAACCTGGGGATTTATTTTCTTAGTTGAGAATGTACAGCTTGCATGTAGGGATTTATTTTTTTCTCCCCTAAAAAGACAAGAACTCACAAGCTGGACCAACTATTAGAGAGGAAAAAAGTTTGCAGAGAATGACTTTCTGCCAGAACATAATGCATGGCTGATTACGAGGAAACCTGCAGACTGTATTTTCTCTCAGAAACTAAAGGAGCAAGAAGCAAAGACTGTCAAAGCGTTTGACATTACCATAAATATCTAAGGTTAGTGGAAGGACATTAAAGGTAGTATTACTCTCCAAATTCAACAGTGGCAGATAAGAAAAGGGAGTTTTCTTGGCTGCTGGAAAAGACAAGAGACATGTTAGAGCTATAAATTATTAGCATTACCGTAGTAGCAGCAATATTGTTAATATACAGTAACTTCCAGCAGACTAAGACCAAGGCTCTGTTATGGCAGGTGTTGACAAATATAATGGAAAACAGACTGTAGTCCTAGGAGGCTATGTATTGAATAGATATCACCAAGGGAATCTAAATTATCAGGATTCAGACAAAATTTACAATTCAGAGGGACTGGACACCAGATTGCTTTATCAGGAGAATCAATACATTTGTCATTACTCATATTCTTTGTACTCCAAATTGTGGCTAGATCCAAAAATACCACTTGGGCATCATATTTATACTACAATTCTGGCAGAATTATACTTCTGAATTCCACCAGTGCACCCTGTAGAACTTCTGCCTCTCTTCTTAGGCGCCTGGAGCACCACACCTTCTGCAGGGCTTTACCCTCCACATTCTGCCACAGCCCACATCCAGGAGATCCCAAACACAGGCTGACTGGGCACAAATTATTCCTGATCCCATGTTTGTAAGAGTTAATAGGTATTTTCTGGCAGATTACAACAGCTTTTCATCAGGCATACCATGGAGCACTGCATACTGTGATAGAAGTCAAAATGTTGATAGTTCGAATTTCTGTGCATGCAGAACTATATATTCACAGCCATTTTTTTGAGAATCTGCATACACAGCTAAGACATTTCTGCATGCATGCCTCTGGTGCTTTTTTCCCCCCTAAATGAGCACATCTATGATTAAATTATAATAGTTTTCTACATAGCTTTCTTAACGTTTAGACTGATTGATAGAAGAATATGTTTTATTCCCATTACTTGAAAAAGCTCTCTTACTGAAAGTAAATAGTGATTAAAGAAACCATAAACATTGCTTCATTCAGAATTAAAGTGACTTCAGTTACGTCTTTCGTAAAAAGTACAGAAAGAAGCAAGGCAGACAGGTCGTTGTTATTGCACAGAATCTGCTCACAACACAAGTTTTTTTAAAGTGTCTTCATATTTTTGCAGGAAGTAATAAAATTAACAGAATAGGCCTGGATCTCCAAATGTTTTATCCCCCTCACTGCCATTGCCAGCATGAATAAAAGAAACCAAGCAGACAGAAACTGAAAAAACTCAAACCACAATCAAGTTGCAATTAGTTATTATGAAAGGCTCACTTGTTATAATATCCTTTATTCTAGATCCTGCTTGTCATTAAAAAGGGAATTGATTATTACAGAAGACACCCAGGGGCTTAAGCACATTTCGAACAAAAAATAGAAATCCGGAAAGAAAAGCCCCCACTGTTCTTGCCAAGCAGAATTAGGGGAGGATGGTATTTGTGGATGTTCGTGTAGCCTTTCTCTTAGGACATGATCTTATTCTCCTTGAAGCTGCATTAGTTTCATCAGTAACAGGATTGGGCTTCCATTTTTCATTCATGCTGGATTTTGTCTCTGTGATTCTTTTCTCCCCATCCCTTTTTCATGGTTGGGAAAGATGTAAAAGGCATAAACAGATGGGATTTTGCTACACTAGTTAACATATTGATCAATCACATCATCTGCTGTGTGAGCCATCCTTCCCTTCCCTCCCCTCCTTCCACAAACACACAAAAAAACCCACCAGACTGTTTGTATATCATTGGTCACAATGATAGGCAACACATTTCTCAGTTTGCTCCCCCCTTCAAACATATAAAGACCTACACAAGGTTTTTGCACCTAACTTAACCATAGATACACAATGCTCAGAAAAAAACCCTGGTGACGGTTTCTGCTGTGCAGTGTAAGATCTAGGATATATGTGCCCACAGCTTCTTGGAAGTCTTCCTTCAAGGCTGGCAAAGGAGCACGCCACAACTGCCTGGGGACACCTTCAGTGACGAGATGTCTCTTTATAACATGGCTGTTGCTCTTAAAATGTATTATGGCAGCGACTTGTAGTCCTCAGATTCAAGGCATTTCCTGAGCTAGGCACCATATGGTTATGCAAAACCCTTCCGCAAAAGCTCACGTGATGACAACAGCAGGATAGGAGAAGAAGTGGAGAAGGAGCACAAAACCAGATCACTGCAACAATAAGTGATAGGATAATATATAAAAAGCAACAATCACTGCACATTCACATTCATTACTAATTATAGGTCTAGTGTTTGCCAGTAGAAAAACGCTATGTGGTCTGAGGATAGAAAAGAAAATTTGCAAGAAAAGGTAAAATTTTTTAATTAGACCAGCTGAATTGTCTTAAAATCAAAACACCTTTGAGCACAAACTATTTTCATCTGTCCTCTCTTCTTTGTGGCTGAGTCTCATTGGTGAGGTTTAGAAGTGGATTTTTCAAGGCTTCACTCCTTCTAATGAGGGACTTGGGAGCGCGGGAAGCGCAGATGAAATACACTCTCCAGACTACTGGGACCAGAGCTGGTCTCCTGGAAATGAACACCTTGAGAAAAATGGAGAAGGGCCAAAACACTCCTGACTTACACAACGGGCTTCCTTCCTGCACGCAAATGAAATGTCGGGGCTGGACCCCATTTTTTAAGGAAACCCATAAATAGAATCATGCCTACTTTATTCTGAGCACTTTTTAGCAGTAATTAACACACACAGATTGCAAAGCTTTTCTAGCAGCTGTGATGCTGCTTCTGTAAAGATGCTTAGGAAAGACATGACACTGCTCCCTGCCTTAAAAGTTGTTGTCTAATAAAAGCAGACATTAATTCCAAATTGCATTCAGAGCACACGGGGGAGCAAAATCAGTGTTTGGCCAAACAGATCAAGGAAAACAACTCCTTGGCAAAGTAACTGTGGTTTTCATATTCCTATGTGCCCAGTTCAAATGCTACTGAAGTCAATGCAAAAACTCCCTTAGGGTTTTGATAGAATCAAAAAATGATGCCCCGCCCCAATATCAAATACAGACCCAAAACCTTAACCGTGAAGCACATTTAAAATGCAAGCAATATACAGCTTATATTCTCTGGACCCAGTGTTTTAGTGTTCTCTGGACCCAATGTTTTAGTGTGACAATCAGGCAAAGGTGCACAAGGTCCCTTCAGCTGGCATACATATTAGAGAGAGAATTTTGCCAACCATCAAGATTTTAACTGAAATATCACTTCTGTTTAATGTTGTCTGAAAGAGCTGTAGCATCTAATATTTAAACATCAAAGGAGGTGAACATATCCCAGCAAAACTATTAATCTTTAAAGGCAGAAGAAAGGTAGTATTTTCAATACACTGAGAGATTGAAGATTTCTCTGCATTATCTTATTATTGTTCAATAATCTGTGTCCATTCAGAGGTAGCAGCACATGCTTAAAATGTTGAAAAAAAAAAACACATTACAGCAGTAGCAACAGTACGGATGCAATTGACTTTTGACTGATTCCTTTGAAGGAAAAAGGCTAAAATATGGGGCTGTATTTATGGCAAAATAAGTGCAAATGTAGTTGGAGAAAGGGAGGGAGAAAAAATGCTAAAGCCTTTCTTATAATGTGACATTTGAACTTGAATGTAAAGATTCAATTATTATTTATAAAGTTGTGTTTTCAATAGACCTTTTCATCAAACCCGTAAAAGAACAAACAACTCCAGCATTAATCATCAATCACTTGTTTTTCACCATTTTTTCCATTTTTGTGGAGGGTTTACCACTAGAAAGTAGTTGTTTAAAACCTGTATTAATCTCTGAAACTGCTTTTCTTTAAAAAACTTTCAAAGTTTTCTTCAAAAAAAATATACATAAAATACAGGCAAAGAAACAAAAGCAAAGAAGCAGTGGACAGAACTCATATTATCAAAAATTACTGATGCTGTGTAAGCATTATGCACAACCTAAGAGCAAGGACTTGCTGCTCTTCAGGATGCAATGGTTTACAGAATACTCATTCATCCCTGCTAGGGAAAAACCATGGGCAATGCTATTTTGGTCTTCTTAACTCCATGACCAAAATGTGAGAATCGTATGCATAGCATTGCCTTACGTGTATTTACATTCTGCGACTGGATTCAAATGATTCAGAGCATTTTTCTGATAACAATCATGCTCTTCTGCAACATTTTTTATGACCTTTTCCATGTCTGGATATTGCAATTATATTAGAGAAAGAGACTCCGAACTGGCTAGGGACCCAAGATCTCAAGATCCAAACCTGAGTGCACTCTCTCCCACACAGTTTGCTTCAGCAAAGTCTTTGTATAATACTAAATTTCCAGAAATAAAAGTTAACAATTGTGATGGATTAAAAATTCTTTTTGTGACAATCAACCAGCTTTATGGAGTGCTAAGACAAATAATTTCCCGAAGAGAAAGGAAAGAGAACAATCGTAGAGAACAATCTAGCAGCAAACAAAACTTAGACCAGTATTAATTTGTTTACCTATGTTTCATATGCATCACTGATGCAAAAGCTGGTGAACACTACTGTGAAAAGGAAACTGCATAAGGGATGGAGAGAAAATGAGACTTACTGTTCATGTCTCTTAGTTGTACTTAAAGGTGCTAATGCACACTACAGTAACACCTAGACAGGACTTGGGGGGACACAGGACCATCCTCATTCAGAAAGTCCGTGGCTGAAGATCGAATAAAATAGCTTGAGAAAGAGAAGTAAAGTTCAGGATCCCCTCTTCTCAAACCTCACTGAAGAGGTGTTTTCAGAGCAGTTTTGAGATAACAGGCTGCAGCTAGCTACCTAATAAATAAATTATTCAATAACCTAATCACACCAAACCCTAATCATTGTCTACATCCATGATCAACAGGTCACACTGACAATGTCATAAAAAGAAAAAAAAGGAAATGAAAAGAAAAATGGGGACAAGGGATAGATCTTGATATGTATCCAAGAATCAACAGATACATTACTGTCAGACAAACAGTTCACAGATGATAAAACCAGAAGGGAGCATCATGAACATCCATTATAACTTGCAGCAGGATACAGGCTATAGCCCAAAGCCAAAATGTATTAGGTTAGAAACAACGGTTCTGTGAACAGCAGAACAAATGAAGATTGGTTTCCTACTGTCTCTCTCTTGCTTGCTCAACTTCTGAGCTGAATCATACTGAGATATTCTGTTATCTCTGCCTTTCTCCTTAAAACCCTACCCCACAGTATTTGGCAGCATGCCATAGACCACTCCAGCAAACAGGTCCCAGAGATGTTATGGCTGCAGAATTTAACTGACCTGTTCAGGATCATGCCGTAAGACACTGGCAGAATGGGTTGAATAACCTAACGTGAACAGCAAGCACCTGACCTTCAGATAGGGCAAGAAGAGCTCATGTTGAGCATTTTCCAAGGCCAGCCCAATTCTCAGTTTCAGACTGTCTTAGTAAAAGGGATCAGGGAGATCTGCGGGAACTACATGATGCCAAAATTGCATTTTCTAAACCTTAAATGTGAAGATCAGAGATCAGGAGATAACTGATAACGTGTATATGTATATATACACGTGTGTGTATACACATATATTTGTGGTAACCAATACCTATGTATGGGAAAGGGATATGGTACTTTGCTTACTAACTAAACACAGAGGTGTCTCCCAGCTTGACTCCAGCAGCAACATGAAGTATATGTTCATGAATCAGATTTCTTCTAGATGCCTCTAGGGATAATGAGCAAAACTAATTAAAAGGCCATCGAAAATGTAATGGCATTCTTTCCCGACTAAATTCAGGCACAAATTTAATTCTCCAAATGTTGTGTCAAAGCTGCACTCTGAGGACTAGTAGCTCTTGTTGGCTGCATAGGATGTAACAAGACCTCAGGGACTGTACATGGTATTTAAACTAGCAATCTTTCAAATCAGCAAAATAGTGAATGGAAAAGGAATGCGGAGAAAGGAGTTACCAGATGCATTAATTTCTAACCCTGTCTTTTCCCAGAAATTATTATATAGCAAAGCAGTCAAGATCTTTCCTTCAGCTTCATCCAGGGTGACAGCATATTTATGTATTTGACAGATATGATGATCATTACTTGTCACCATTCATTATGGATCCCAACCACATTTCCCACACCCTGCTCTGAAAGTACACACATATCGAAAAAGCAGAAAAATAGATGAGCAATTATATCAATTTACTCCACTCTGAATCCTAAGCATTGGAAGGAGCATGTTTGTCAATGCTCATTCAGTTGATGGAAAAGGTCAACGTGTATAGAAGAAACAGTTGCTAACACAATATTATCTAATCTTTCTGTCATAGGTAGTTTTAAGGTACCCTTCACATAGAACCTACATTTAGAAAAATGGAAGGGTCAACTTAATGTAACAAGGCAATTGCAATACTAGGTAAAGACAGGAGGGTTGGAATGAATAACCTGACTACCAGGTTTGGTGACAACATTGTAAAGGTTTGTGCAATCCAGAAAATGTCTTAAAACAGCAGTAGTAGCAGCAGACATGCAATAAAGATGTCCGTTACTGTAAGGTGAGGAAGGTTTTGTTTGGGGGTTGGGGGGTTTTTGTGAGGTTTTATTTTTCTCCAAACCCTCCATTTTAAATAAATAAATAAAAATTTGCCAATTTAGAAGACAGATATGTACAGTTCAATTATAGGTGAGATAGTTTTCCATTACCCTATACAAGAAGAATTCCAGGGACTTTGCAGAATTTTTCATTCACAGCAGCACCTTGGCTTTATAACGTGTGTCAGAGAAAACTGCTATGGGATCCAGCAGCTACTCCTTGAGATTCTGAAGACATTCAGATCACACTTAGTCGGGAATATAGCATGGAAAATATTTTTATTTTAAATGGATGTTTTCAGAAGTTCGTATTCAATAAGCAGCATTTTTCACCTTGAGAGGAAGCTATTTATAGGGCTTCATCTATCCTCAGGGAGAGACTGAGGTGAAGAGAGTTCCTGCCATTTGCAGAAGGGATCTGAAGTCCCTCAACAGCATGTCTTTGAAGTTACATATGGACCTAAATGCCTGGAAGAAGACAAGTGTCACTGTAATATCTTTGTTTTCTAACAAGCATGAATAATATATGCAAAATTCACTCCCTCCCCTCTCAGAATTATGTGTCCTAGCCGAGATGAGGTTGTGTGCATTTGGTTGTCAGAAACAAGGTAATGAGCGATACTGTAATTGTAGCTTGTGCCCTGTGCAAGGGCTGTGTGTAGCTCTGCCAGCCCTGTAGTGGACCAAGGGATGACAGCACTCTGCCGCTCACAACTCATTTGGGTTGCTCTGGGTTCTGAGGTCCAGAACCCAGGTCAGGACGCTAATCTGACAAAGCAGTCTTGGTGGAAGTATGCGGTCCTGCACACCCATGTCCATCCACACACAAAGCAAACAAGACTCCATAGTGGACCTGAAGTGTTGGCTTCAGGTTAGGGAGCTCTGATATACTATAGTCAGGACAAAAAGAGCAGCTTTAAAAGAGTTATTCAGAGCTACAACACAAGAAAAAGCTTTTCCAAGGTAAGAAACAACCTAAAGAAGGGGATTTGGTTTTCTGATTTCAGGAACAAATACGACCTTTATAGAAGCCTTTTTTGTTCCAAAGGTAGAACTCTCATAAAATTGACTTTATTACTCATGTAAGTCCTTTAGAGGTGCCTTAAAACCAAACATGTGAAAATAATTTATTTTAAAAGGCCATGCTAATGGTCTTCAGGGGCAAGAGTGTGAAATTACTTGTGTGCCTGCTTTCCTTTGTTCAAGAGTAAGTTGCAGCATCAACAGTGTGCCAAGCTAACAGAGTGCCAAGCTCCTTACTGATGTGACAGCCACAAACCTCATACAAGTGCCACATTTCTGAGGACTGAAAACATTTATATTCTCCAATACTAAACAGGAAGAAAATGGAGTAAATCACCAAACCTGACCTTGTCAAAATGCTCACATACTTCTCTGCATACTTTTTCACGCAACCCAACAGCAGCCATTAAGAAACTGTCACTGCCGGGCAGTGAGACATCAAAGCTTTGCTTAATACTCCAAACCTAGGATAATTAATTTCAATTAATAGCTGACAAATGCTGACCTTCATTGTATCCAGTGAAGTCAGATATCTATGACAATAGATGTACTGATATGGAGAAAAAGAAGCAGGTAGTCCCTTCCATCTCATTTACTGGGGTCCTGTTACCGTATTTCTGGCCTATAGTGTTGGCACCATTTTCTCACTCCAGATTCTATATTTGTCATGCCATGCATAAGCTGTATCAATTCTCTTACTGACCTGCTCTGCTGTATCAAATATAAGGTACTTGTCCTGACTTCCAAAGCCTGTATAATTTATTATGGCTCACTCCTAACTTATATGCTATCAAACTATTGATGACTATAGTGGCAAACTATAATCTATGATCTGCAGTCCATGACCACCATAGTTGGTCTGCTATCTGATTTTCAAAGATGCATCTTCCTATCAGCCCCTGAGGAACTCATTTTTGTTTCCTTACGCTATCCTGCATATAATACCTATGAAGACTTTACAATGGCCAGGGCAGTCCAGCTGCTGGGTATTATGCTAACTTGTTTTAGAATCATGGAAACATAGAATGGTTTGGGTTGGAAGGGACCTTCAAAGATCATCTAGTCCAACCCCCCACCATGGGCAGGGACATCTCTCATTGGATCAGGTTTCTCAAAGCCCCATCCAACCTGACCTTGAATGCTTCTAATGATGGGACATACAACTTCTCTGGGGAACCTGTTCCAGTGTCTCACCACCCTTATTGTAGGAAATTCCTTCCTTACATCCAATCTGAACTTCCCCTCTTTCAGTTTAAAACCATTATCCCTTAACCCGTCACTACAGGCCCTGGTAAAAAGTCTCTCTCCATCTTTCTTATAAGCCCCCTTTATATATTGAAAGGCTGCAGTAAGGTCACCCCGGAACCTTCTGTTCTCCAGGCTGAACAACCCGAACTCTCTCAGCCTGTCTTCACAGGAGAGGTGTTCCATCCCTCTGTTCATTTTCAGGGCCCTCCTCTGGACCTGCTCCAACAGGTCCATGTCCTTCTTGTACTGTGAACTGCAGAGCTGGATGCAGTATTCCAGGTGGAGTCTCATAAGAGCAGAGTAGACGGGGAGAATCAACTCCCTCGACCTGCTGGTCACACTTCTTTTGATGCAGCCCAGGGTATGGTTGGCCTTCTGGGCTGTGAGCGCACATTGTTGGATCATGTCCAATTATTCATCCACCAGTAGCCCCAAGTCCTTCTCCGCAGGCCTGCTCTTAACAGTCTGTAAATTTAGCCTGCCATTGCTTCTGTTGGACTCCATCTGGTCAGGGTAACCGCCTCTCCTTTTTCATTCATGCAGCACTCAGGACAAAGAAGATGCCCAACTGTATTGATGGCTGTTTGTTCTTTGGGGAATGTGACCTAAACAAATTCAGGACTGGGATGTGAACATGCTGAAGAGGGTCATGTCTTTGATTTTCAGCTGCCTGAAAGTAAGGCATCTTACTAAACCTGTCACATAGGCTCCATTTACAATCAGTGGATTCAGAATTAAGATGTTTATCTGCTGGCCTGCACAGCTGAATTGTCTCACTTTAGGATGCCCATCGTTTGGTATGGTAATGCCTACCTTGGAGTAGGAGGCAGCAGGCAGGACACAGGGCTGTTGGTTTCACCAGCTCCTCTCTCAGGACTCTGAGGACCACCTGTCTTGGTCCACTGAGGACCTGCTCACACCTGGGCAAGGTCCAACAACCTGCAGTAACTTCCTAACTGTAGTCCCCCTCACCACAGCCAGGTACCTTGACCGAGACCATGACAGCACCTGGTCTTACTGAGAGGGCTGAGGATCTCAGGGACCGCTGACACAAGTTTTAACCAGCTACTGGAATTTAACATCACCTCTGTAATGACAGCGAGTCGGATTTAAGGAAAAATGGAACGGCCTCCTGGTCTGCCTGCCCTGCCGTCAATATGCCACCCGCACTGGAGTAACAGGGGTTTCTCATACATGACTTGAAGCAAATAGTTCATATTAAGTTTTACTGAGAGGCAAAGAGCTAAACTGGCTCAGGAGTACTTTGGTCCCCCCTAACTGTGGGGGGTGGTTAAAAATTATTCACTGTTCTTCTTTTTCTTCTGGACAAGACCGCATGTTTTGCCTTTTTTTCTTACCCTTGGCTGACTCAAAATCAGAGACGGAGGACTCATGTGCCTCCAACAGACTTGACATCAGTTGTTACAGGCTGCAAGACTTGACAACGCTGACAACTTTACCTGATTTTGTAGGAATGCATTGTTTCTGCCTCCTTTTTGAAAACCAGAAGGCTTGACTGCTTGCTCTCACCTATCAGCACAACCTTGGATTTTGCAGGTATTTCTGTCTCCTTGTTCCTTACACAAACCCTCCCCAAACTAGCACAGCTTAAGAGGAACAAAGAGGTTAAAAAGAGTAGGACTTGATTTATTTTTTTTAATCTGCCACCATTTGGTGCTGCTGCAGGACCACAACAAACCTTTGCTCTTTGTCCCTTTTTTAATAAGAATAAATGCGACTGCCAGCCCCCACGCCATGTGATCACCCTTTATGAAGAACAAACGCCATCTGCATACATTTTAATTTCATGAGACAAAGTGCCTAGTTTATCTAAAATCTCTCCAGGGGCGTGTACCAGAGTTACCTCACCCTCAAACGTCCAGCTGTAGATAAAGTCACTAAGCACTTACACAGGTCAGAAACAGACCTAAATGGGGCACACACAAAAAGAGGACCCCTGCTGTTAGTGACCACTGCTGGCTGGCTTTAATGGCAGGAGTGTGATTTCCAACTTCATGCTGCCAGTTTTGGGTATTCTGAGTACTATATGACTCAGGAGCCAGGAATCTGCGAGGAATGAACCAGAGACCCCAAATGCTGTAGCAGCCAAAGATGCATGGGTGCATGCTCCAGTTCACGTGTCGGAGACAACATACCTGACGTGAGGCTGCACGTCACCCACTGCTTCGAGATGGAGGAGCAGAGTAGGGCTCTCTCCTGAGCAGTCCCTTCCTCCTCATGTGCACTGGTAAATGTGGTGCCTCCCCTACACAAATCAGCGATCCCCTATGCCACTCAGTCAGCAGGGATGTCATGGAAAGCACATGCAGCCCTGTGTTCCCCATGGAAGCCCTGATGCCACCACAAGGAAAGTCTTCCTCAGCCACGACCAGGAGATGCTCCACATGGCTGCACTTGCACGAGCTCAGGGGAGTATCCACTGAGCATGGACAAACACAGCTTTTCTCTCAGATATGTGTAGGAGGGGCACATCAAAAAGCACTTTCTTATCTGAAATTGAGCCCCTCATTCCCACCACCAACCATCCCCTGACAAATTTCAGGTCTCCACCAAAATACAGAGCAGTTATAGCTACTCAAAGAAAGTCAACGCATTTATCAAGATCAGAAAACAAACATTTTATTTCCCTGTTTTATTCCCAGAAATGCCTGAAATTTTCTGGTCACCATTTTCCCAAAGAAAATAATTAAAATAATATGGCTTAGGGCAGATATCCATCTTGGAAAAACTCATCCGAAGCTGTCAAAGTGTAGCACAGTCATTAATCTTAAAAAAAAGGAGTAAATGAATGAGGTCTTCGTAAGAGATGTTATTCCTAAGGGAGCATGAGCGGAGCCGAACTGATCCTTCCTCCCAAAACATGTCCCACAACACAGCTGGTGGTGTGCTGGGCCAGCCCCGAAGGGTGCTGAGCGGCGGCTGCCACCGCTCCTCCCTGGGGGGACAGTGGTCAGCATGTGAGCTCTCACTCCAAGCACAGAATTAAAAGGATAAACTCCAAGCCATGGCAGTGAATTGAGTCTAGCTTTAAAGGCAGATGGATTTGATTAATAATCCTACAGATTTCTTTTAAGAGCACTATAAATGTTTCTCAAGGAGCTTCCCTGATCCATCTCTACCATGGACCCTCTCTGCTTTGGTGTGACACAAGGGTTTATCTGCACTCCTCCAGTAAAAGTGCATAACTGTGTCATGCCTCATCTCCAGTAATACAGCCAGACCCTGAAAGACTCACAATAAACCCCTTATCTCATATCTCACAGTACACTGTTTTTACCCCTCAACCTTCCTTGCTCCCGCTCATCCTTCTCTCTACCCATAAACACATATGACTTTGAGAGTATTTCCACATACTCATGAGTGTAATCTTGCATAAAATATACACATTATATTAAATATACCTGAAAAAATAATGTCAAAAAATAAATTACCTAAGTTTTGTTTTTAAAAAATAAGACCAATATGAAATGCTTATCACATTATGACATTCAAATTTCTCTGATTAAAATTGATTAAAATGTGCACACATACACACACACAGAGAAAAGAGAAGGTGAACACAGATAGTCTCAGAGAAGACATCTCCAAGTGAAAACTGCCTTCATATTTTGCTTCCTGCAAGGATATAATTCTAAACGCTATAAGCAGAAAAATCTGCATTACTAATATACTTCAGTCTCAACTTATTCTATGTTTTTGAAACTCTTCAGTCACTGATGCCTTTGCCCTAGAAGGTCAATCATTTAAGAAGACAACACTTTGCCTTTTGAGAGCACTATATATCACAAGAAGTGTTGAAGAAAGAATTTCACTGAAAGCCCTTGATAAAACATTCCTCTGAAATAACAAAAATCAATAAAATCTTTGAAGTGTAGTTCTGAAGTACAACTGGTCTCATTTTCTTATGTGCCAGCATAAAACTGACTTCTGAGCAATTTTTACAGAAAGAAATAAGTAGGAATTGTCTTATTTGAAACAGAGGCCACGATAAAATCAACAGAAAACTTATACCATCTTTTAGATAAATGCTTTGAGAGGCTAACTAAAATAAACAAATGCAGTAAACGTTTTAAAAAACTAAGGACAGAGCCAAATGCTTGAATTCAGTGAGGTATGTGTTCAGCAGGTACCTGGAATTTTGGATGGGGGAAAGAGGGATGTGAGCTCCCAGTTCCCAGGATCCTACCAATTTTCTTGGAAAGAGAGTTTGAAGAGGTCTGCTGGTTGTGCCTGCAGCCTCCCCTGCAGTCCCACCGAGGCTGGTGTGGCTTGGGAAGATCACACGCATCCCACAGGAGAGGGCACACCCAAGCCCACAGCAGTCTGCTGCAGCAGACGCAGAAGTCTGTCTGCGCTTAATTAATTTCAGTTTTTAATAGCATGCATCATTATCCTTTATTGTACTCAAATCCAGGAGGGCCCTTGCCCACACTGCATTCATCAATTTGTACAAAAGGCAACAAACATTAGCTTCCACCCTTGCAAATGCACACCATGTACCTGCCACAGACCCACTCTGCACCAACGACCTCCTTATGTAGTTATTCTACCCTTCACTAGAGTGCTCTGATATAATTCCATACATATAATCCCAATGAATTCTAATCAATGATTAATAATCACAAAGCTCGCGCAGACTACTAGAGTAATTTGGAACCACCAAATGATAATACTACCTAATAGAGTTGCAAAAGACTTTGTCATCCTTTCTTAAATAAAAATTGCTAAGTTACAACGTGCAATGAAAGGCGCACAGCTCACCATTTCTCTTCAGATGTTCAGCAACATCTTCCCCTGTTTCCAGGGCTATCGTAGCATTTATGGGATATTCATAAGCATCAAAGTAATGTTTTAGCTGCTTCAAATATCACCACATTTTCATGTTGCATTGGTAAGAAATGTTTTTGACTTAACCTGATACTTTTTATGCATGTCACTGCCTTAATACATTTTCACACAGTTGTTCTTTTTTCTTTTTTTTTTAAATACCATAATTTTTTATGTGTTAAAGCATCTCTGTGAGATTGCTACTCAAAAGGCACTCCTTGGAGGGATGGTTAGAAGCAGTCAGAAGAAGAGACGGTTGTGCCATTTTTTCCCAGCATCCACGAAGACAAGAATGAAACAAATACTCAGACAACTTCCAAGGGACCACGGGCAGTGCTCACAAAGCTCCTGAGAAGTACAAGAGCACTGCCCTGTCCTTGTCTCACAGGTCCCGCCTCTGAAGCTGCCTGCTGAAGAGTTGCTTCCACTCCCCCTTTTATGTTCCACATCTTGTTTCATTTTGAAACATAATTCAGCATCACTCCCACACTGCAATGCTCTGTGCAACCTCAGAATAAAATTATTTGCAATACATAAACATGCTGGCAGCATCAACGTGCCCACAAAACACCAGGAGTCTGATGAAACACAAAACGTCCACACTCAAACCAGACTTACGTCACTCTGACCTTCAGGCAAACATTAATGTCAGGAACTATTAACTTTGCTAAGTTTATTATGTATTGAGTGTTTTTCTTGGAAATATTCTCGTTTGTAATCTTGTGTTGTATAATGTTATGCTCAGGATTATATGATTTTCATAATGGTGTGGAATCAGACTTTGAACAACATTATTACAAAACCAGAACAGCCATATTTATATTTTCTTAATTTCCTTGCAAATAATAAAGAAGAAACAGATGAGCAATCACAGCAAACAGAAGCAGATACGGTCTCTCTTTAAACTGTTTCTGACTCGTGTCACCAGATCACTGCTTCAGTAAAGAATGAGACAACATCCCACTACTCCATGAGCTATGGGATTTCATGATAGGAATTATGCCAATATTAACATGAAGTCTCAATGTTTTCAATTACAGACATCATAATTTCATGACTACTGAAATAGCACAGGGCTAATTTGTAAAACAGAAGAAGTGTCCACGCAGGCAGCCATGGACCTAAGCAAGATCTCCAGGGTCATGCAGGTGACTTTCAATGCCTTCTAAATGATCTTTAAATGCCTAATCTTTTAATGATCTTTAAATGCCTTTGAAAACCTTCTGCAACATTACGGGGTCCTGGCATGGTTAATGGGCAGCAGCTATTATGAAGTAACGTGAAAGACCTCTCAACATCTCTGCTACACCTCGTTCATAATAAGGGGCTCCAGACTACACTAACAATTTTTTTGCCTCAGCGCAGTTCTTAAAATTTTAAAAATAATTAGTGTGATTACTCTCCAGCTATATATGTGTGAGTGATACATGGGATCTCAGTGTCTTTCACTCTTTTTCATACTCCTGCGAGGAAAAAACAGCTTTATGTCTTCATTAATATTTTGTAGGCCCCTAATACATGCTATGAAACGGAGCCTCAAGTGGGAGGGGAACTAATGAACTTTCTGAGCCACTGGCAATTAGTTTTGAAAGATCATGTAAATCTGGTAAGCTCCTGAAGAAACAGAAAAAGGAAAAGGTGGTCTCTGTCTTTCAAAAAATAGAGATAACAATTACCCAAAAAGCAAAGCAATGTGCCTCTGGCCCTTCCAAAGGCAGGCCAGCTGAGTCCCTAGTCCTCTACTTTACCCAGAGGGTGAACATACCACTTGGGTGTTGCATCGAAAGAGGAGAAAACTGCTAAACTACCCAATGGACAGTGACCAAACTGTGACATGGAAGAACAGCAGCTTTCTGCATCAGGACTGCTTTCAGGAAAACCAACAAAGAACCTGAAAGTTCATTTGCAATGTAGAAAACCACATCCAAGGGGACAATACTATCTCCCCAAGCAAAGTGCTCCATATGAAATGTTTGACTTTGTTTTTAACCCATTTAATCATTTACAAGAAAGACTATCCACAATATACCTAACCAGAATTTTACCTTACCAGGTGACAGACCAGCAAGTCTGTCACTGTGAACCATATGTTACACATAGCTGGCAATTCCTCTGCTTATAAATCTGATGCTGGCTTTTATGAGCCCTTGCTGAAGTCATGGTGATGAGATTGTTACTTCATAACTGAATAATGCAGTTTTATGGCTTGTAAATTCCCTGCTGAATGGTTTGATGTGAACTTGTGGAAAACAGAGGGAGGTGGAATGGCTGTAGAGGAAGATTGCTGCAGAAAGCTGCCATCCCCACTGCCCAGAGACAACTCCACACTCTCTCTTACTAAAGGCTGAGTCTGCAGCTTCGGAAGAGATTTGAAAAATATTTCATGATGCATGACAAAAATGGTGAAATGTGTTTTGCCTGTGTTTTCCACATTTGTTTGAGAGTAGGAAGAGAGCATTCAGAGGTAGTGCTGACCATATTTAGTTCATCGAATAACATTTTGCTCTCCAAAGTTATTTCAGTAGACCTGAAGTTGCTGCAGGTCAGATCTGAGCCTCTGGAATTTCTTGGATTGTAAAAGCACCCTATGCCACAGAGTTTACATTCATAATAGGAGACAAGGGTCCTGGAAAAAATACTAGCAGAGAAACTCAAATGATTTCTAAAGAAAATTTCGTGCTTTCTTGCAAAAGATAAAGGAGAGAAAGAGAAAACGCAATACAGCATTGCAGCATAGCAATGCATGAACTTGAATGAAGTGTTACAGCAGAAAAGGGAGGAGAATTCACAGAGAAAGACAGCAAAGACGACTACAAAGTATAAAAGACTAAACTGTATTTCTATGCTACTTGCTAACCCCCAGGGTATTTCAGGGCATACATATTCTCAGATAGTGTGCCTAAAAAGATATTTCTGCCAATTAAAGGCAGCTTTTTCTGTCACCAGTGCTGAAGTGGCCATTTTATTCCCTGCCAAACTACAGATTTCTTTGAAAGAAAAAAGGTTTCTTTTTTATTATGATGACTCTAAACCAGTTACAGCTGTCTGACAAAACAGATGTGGGACAGCAGAAGTGGAGGAAAGTTCACTGGATCAACTCTAAAGGAAATAATTGCAAGACAATATGCTATTCTGGAACCCTAAGTAAGTGCAGAAATGCTAACAGCTTTGATGCTGACCCCCCCTTCCTTCCCAACGGCACAATCTGCTGAGAAACGTAGGCACTGTTGAATTCTATTTGCTTGCTCCTGGAAGGCACTGATGCCACGCGTGCTGCTGTGATGCTCAGAATTTTAATGCTGCCCTATCACAAGAAGAAACAAACACAGTGATCCTTATCATGATGCTGCCCTGCCCCTCCCTCCCATCATTTTCCTCAACTTTTTCATTTCCTGCAGTCAAACTGAATACCTGCAAATGAAGAAAAGCAGTCTTCCTTTTCCATTTTCCATTATCTTCTTGGGTATACCCCATATATTACATAGAATACTTATTCACCGTGTAATCAGAGTACTTATTCACAGTCAACACTCCAGTCACTAGTGCTCAAGGGAACATATTTGAGCTATCTTTAAATTAGCTATCTCAGTATTGATAGCAGAGTAGCTATCATAACACAGAGCACAGCCCAGCATGCCGAATATTGCAGCTGCTTGAAAGTTACCACAGGTATTTCTAAGAGAGCTGCAATCTCAGCAGCATTTGCAATGAAGGGCTCTTTTTCTGCATAGTTATTGTAACTATCACAAGTTCAGAAATGAAGAATGGAGGATAATGAAATAGAGAAAAAGAGAGAGGGATGAAAAAAACCATGAATCAGCTGAAGGAAGAAAACAAAAAACAGGCTGAAAGAAGCTACATTTGCAGTTGTGTAGTGGGATCTTACACATTTGCTGAAATTCTTACAGGAAAGTAAGAAAACATATGCTTAATTTGGGGTGAGAGAGGGATATAGTCCTGGTCAGTAGGATGGATGGATAGGGGAAGGTCCTCAGGTATGATGCACAAGCAACATCTAACATTCCTATTTATTTCTTCAAGATAAGGACATTTCCAAATAATTAGTGCTGGGACATTGCCCACATTTGGAAAGTCACATCAGGCATCATGTACAGAACAGAAAGAAGATCAGCAAAAGGACAACACGACTTACAAAACAAACTTTGAACTCTCTTACTTGTCAGCCTTGGTTGACTTAAACCATTATCTGAGCAACCCAATATTCTGGATCAGAGATCTTCACACAAGGGAGTACACATAGATAGATGAGCTGTCAGTTCTTTCTCCTCCTGTTTTGAGACTTATGATCTATCTACACAGCTTAAAGAAACATTCCTACTGATGCATTTTCAATATTTCATGCATTTAATCTTCATTTTCACTCAGATGGTTTGCTTAGTCAGATAATTTATATGATCAATATATTTTGAAAGCAAGAATTACCAGAATATATTACAAAAGATCTGGAAGACTTGAACGATACTGATACTGAAAAAAAGTTGTTTGAATTATATCCCAAAACTTGCATAAAGCCCCAAAACTTGTGTAAACCTACAGTAAACTGAACTCTCTTCTCTCATTCCAGTGGATTACTGCATGTCAGAGGCCTTGTACAACCCAAGTAGAGATATGGAATAAAAATGATCCCAAAAGCCAAAGTCTATCCAAAAAGATTTAGTTTACAAAAGAAATAGTGCTATAAATACCCACGAAAAGCATTCCTGGCAAGTACTCACCAGAGGGAGTGACACAGATTTAGGAAGAGATACTAAAGATGAATGCTGAAGCTTAATTTTCTAAGAGATACCAGATTTTTAGTCTCTGTAGCCTCAAGAGACAGAAAGTGAATTCGGTCATGTAAAAAGACTATGATCAAAAGCTTGGATAGTCATAAAAATGCTCAGGGGGAAAGGGATGATATTGAGTAACACAAACGTTTAGTGTTGTACTATGGTCTGCACAGCTTCTTATCAATAAAAAATTTATTTACCTGAACATATCCTGGGACAAATATTGTCCCAAGCTTCACTAAGGCCACTCAACTGAGGTCCATGAATTCAGACAGATGCAGAAAAAGGCATTTTAGTGTAACCCATCGTTTATGAACCATGTTCACAACATCCACTTTCAATAAGAGAAATATATGGAAATACCTAAATAGGCTGTTACTGTTTAACTTTTTATATAAAATTATCTTTCCCTTTTGGAGAAATTAGTATTTTTCAAACTAATGCAGCATATTCATGGGTGACTATCTATGTCCTCAGAGAACAGTAACATTAGAAATAATTATGAGCCATCTTAATTAATTAAAGCTGTTTTTCCACCCACTTAAGTTTTTAATCTATTGCTGTGCTAGCCAACTGAGAATTGACACACTGACAGTAAGGAACTGATTATATCACCACCAGCATTTTCTGAAAAAGCTAAGAGCCAAATACTGGCTCATCCTTGGGAAAGAATGCAGCTCTACAGAGAAAGTGGAACTAAACCTGGTAAAAGTAGCATCAGATGAAAGACTTGAGGCATTTCTGTACTGATGTCTCTTCCGAAAGCCAAATTTCAGGAAGACACATGCCCATACTGGTACAAGTAACAGGCCAGAATGAGATCAACATTGACAAGCACACACTGAAGTCAACAGAACTAATCTAACCTCCCTGCAACATGATGGAACAAAAATATTATTTTCATTATGTCCTTAATTTTGGTGTATCTTTAAAAAGGCTTTTCAGAAAGAATGGTGCTTGCATGCTCTGCATTCAAAGCTACACCATCTCCAAATTATGTTAAAAATTTTGGCCAGGAGTAACTAAACTGTGGCTCTGCTACTGTAGATGCCACTGCATAGAATTATAGGTAAATAGTTAGTGGATCAGAGAAGGAGTGTTCATGCAATGGCACCTGCAAAAGCAGAGCAAGTCACTGTACAAACCTCCTGGACCAAGACTTGCGGGGAATGGTGATGTGAACTTTCATTCAAGAAAGAAAAAAAATTGATGTAATAAATAAAAGCTACCAATGACTCAAGAAAATTTAACTCATTTCACTGGTAAGCTTTAGAACTCCTATATTTGAATTTTTCAGTTATGTCCAGCTCTGCTGGACCTGATATTCATCAGCAAGAAAGGACTGATCAGGGATGTGAAGGCTGGGGGCAGACTTGGCTGCAGGACCATGAAATGGTGGAGGTCAGGTTCCTGAGAGGATGGAACAAGGCAAACAGTAGGATCACAGCCCTGGACTTCAGAAGAACAGACTTTGACCTGTTTGGGGATCTGCTTGGAAGAACCATGATACCATCCTGGAGCATAGAGGGGTCCAGGAGCTGGTTGACTTTCAAGGATCACCTCCTCCAAGCTCAAGATTAGTCCATCCGTAAAAGCAGGAAGTCAAGCACAGGTGGCCTGCAGGCTTCATGGATGAATAAGGAGCTGCTGACTGAACTCAGACATAAAAAGGAAGCATACAAGAGGTGGAAGCAGGGACAGGAGAAATGTAGAAACAGTCTGAGCATGCAGGGATGAGGTTGGGAAAACCAAAGCCCATCTGGAGTTTAACCTGGTGAGGGATGTGATAGGCAACAATTCCACAAGTATATTTGCAGCAAAAGACAGACTAGGGGTAATGCAAACCTGCTGCTGAATGGGAATGGGGACCTGCTGACAAAGGACATGGAAACAACTGAGGTATTCATTGCATTTTGTATTGACAAACTGATGAAGTATAGACTAGATAAATGGACAGTGAGTTGGACTGAAAACTGTCAGGCTCCCAGTGTTGTGGTCATTGGCATGAAATCCATTTGGAAGGCCAGTCACTAGTGGTGCACCCCAACGGTTGATACTGGGACCTACTAAATACTGTTTATGGGACCTACTAAATACTGTTTAGCATTCTCCTTAATTACCTGGATGATGGGACAGAGTGCACCTGCAAGTTTGCAGATGATACAAAACTGGGAGGAGTGGCTGACCAGATGGATGTGCTGCCATTCAGAGGGACCTCAAGAAGATGGAGAAACAGGCTGACAAGGACCTCATGAAGTTCAACAATGGGAAATTACAAATCCTGAACCTAGGAAGGAATAACCCCAAGCACCAGGACAGACTGGGATCAAACAGCTGAAAGGCAGCTCTGCAGAGAAGGACCTGCGGGTCCTGCTGAACAACAAGTTGAATATAAGGCAGCAATGTGTCCCTGTGGCAAAGGCGGCCAACAGTCTCCTGTGATAGGCAGAGCATTGCCAGCAAGTGGAGGGAGGTGATCCTTCCTCAGCCCTAGTGAGGCCATACCTGGAGTGCTGTGTCCAGTTCTGGGCTCCTCAGTACCACGGAGACATGGACATGTTGGCAATGTGCACTTGCAGCCCAGAAAGCCAGCCATACCCTGGGCTGCATCAAAAGAAGTGTGACCAGCAGGTCAAGGGAGGTGATTCTGCCCCTCCACTCCGCTCTGGTGAGACCCTACCTGCAGTACTGCATCCAGCTCTGGGGCCCACAGTACAAGAAGGACATGGACCTGTTGGAGTGAGTCCAGAGGAGGGCCATGAAGATGATCAGAGGGCTGGAGCAGCTCTCCTGTGAAGACAGGCTGAGAGACTTGGGGTTGTTCAGCCTGGAGAAGAGAAGGCTCCGGGGAGACCTTCCTTATAGCAGCCTTCCAGTACCTAAAGGGGGCCTCCAAGAAAGCTGGCGAGGACTTTTTACAAGGGCATATAGTTATAGGACAAGGGGTAATGGCTTTAAGCTGAAAGAGGGTAGATTTAGATTAGATTTAAGGAAGAAGTTCTTCACTGTGAGGGTGGTGAGGCACTGGAACAGGTTGCCCAGAGAAGTTGTGGATGCCCCATCCCTGGCAGTGTTCAAGGCCAGGTTGGATGGGGCTCTGAGCGACCTGGTCTAGTGGAAGGTGTCCCTGCCCATGGCAGGGGGGTTGGAACTAGATGATCTTTAAGGTCTCTTCCAACCCAAACCATTGTATGATTCTATGACATACTGGAGACAGACCAGCAAAGGGCCACAAATATAATTAAGGTCTTGAAGTGTTTGTCATGTGAGGAGATGCTGTGAGAGCTGGGACTGTTCAGCCTGGAGAAGAGAAGCCTCTGGGGGATCTTATCAATGTATATAAATATACCTGATGGGGGTGTAAAGAAGATGGAGCCAGGGTCTTCTCAGTGGTGCACAGTCAAAGAAAAAGAGGTAATGGGCACAAACTGAAATGCATGGAATTTCATTTAAACATCATAAAAATCATTTTTCACTCTTAAGGATGGTCAAATGCTGGAAAGGGCTGCCTACAGAGATTGTGGAGTTTCATCCTTAAGAGGTATTCAAAATGCAACTGGACATGGCCCTGGGCAACCTGCTCTAGTTGACCCTGCTTTGAGCAGGGGGTTTGAACTAGATGATCTCCAGAGGTGCCTTCTGACCTCAACTATTCTGTGATTCTGTGGTTCTGTTTTTCCTCGTATCCTGATACTTTGCTTCCTATAGCGTGAAAGCACATGGCATTTTAAGACCACAACAGCAAAAAATGCATACATGCTTGCATATACACAAGCAGTCTACACAAGTAGAGTAGCAGATGCCTTTACAGGCATGCAATACTGTGCATTTCTGACGGAGTGGAAGTTGTACCACAACCTCTGTTCTTTGGCCGAGAGAGAGAATTGACCCAAGTCCCTACGTAGCAGAAAAGCAGTTATCCCTTATTCATCACTTTTCAAACAAAGCAAAAGAATAAATGAGTGATGTGCATGCTGCATGGATCAGGAATGTTGGGAAGCAAAATGCCAGCGAGCAAACCACATCTGTACTCCTGTTATATCATTTTACAGTGTTCCTGGCTGGAATGTGCTAAAGCAGCTTGGCCCAATTTGCAGCCAGCGAGTCAAACCCAGTGCCTCCATTCAGCCTGCTGCCTTTCCCTGGGCAGCACAAAGAATGGCTGGCTGAGCAGCCAAACCTCTCCTCCCACACCGGCTCATGGGCCTCTGGGCTCTGCTGCCTGCCTCTGAGGGAGCAGATGGGAAGAGGTTGCTATTTCTGGGGGAGGGAGGGAATAACCTGTGGTTGCCAGTGGGGTGAGAAGCTTACTTAAGGAGGGAAAAGGTGGGAGTGGGTTGCTGCTGCCCTGAGGTGGTGGGGAAGGCAGCTGCTTGTGTAGGGAGGGTGAAGATAGGCAGATGCTGTTAGAATAGCGAGGGGTGTTTAAGGTGGAGGGACAGGGAGTAGTCCTCTCTGGGATAACACAGAATGGATCCAGCTGCCAAGATCACTCTGCACAAGTGCATCCCCACAAATCTGTCCTAACAGCGTAAGTAATGAAATGCCTTGTTTCTAGTATTGCAGTCCTATGTTACCTAATTCCCCACCTTCCCCCTCCAGGTGTAAGCGCACCTCCTCCCTGCCCAGGTGCGATGCCCAGCTTCTCCGGTATGTGCATAGCTGCAGCAGTACAATCACACATGCAGGGAGACTGCACGGACGGAGCTACCAATCTGGCAAGCCTCTTCCAAACCCGCATATTCCTTCCTTACGTACTCTCTGCTTTGACATATGATACTGTTTAAGCACCACCAGTGCTTTAACTGAATCCTATAAATAGGAAGAAGAGGCATTAACTTTTTGTCTCCCAATAGACTGTTAATAACTTTTACTGGCAGTCTCCTGTACTCTCAAGTCAATTTTTCAGGTTAATTTTACTTTCCTATGTTCTTTATCTATGCAAAATTATGATGTAGTTTTTCACAGAAATATGTAAATATGCCTATATGCACAGACATATGCAATATTAGACAGAAGAGACACAGCATCAGAATTTATATAAAAATGTAGTTAGTAACTTGACTGATCCAAGAGAGAATGTGGTGGATGCTGACAATCAGAGGAAAATGTATTGTATGCACAGATTCTTTGCAATCACTGTACCATAACTGCACACATGTATAGAAACTACTGTGCTATCCTTACCACTCCTAGACAGGGTAGTACTCTGGCTGAATGCATAATATTGTTTCCAAAACAAACGCAAACTCCAGGTCCTAAATCCAGCTTGCTTGTAAGACACAAGGCTAATTCCCCACCGAGTCTGAAGTGAGGTGCCCATCTGCTCTTCTCAACTAGAGATACATTTCCACAATGATAAACAGCTGCTTGAAAAACTTTGAGAGACAATAACTTCGTACAACATAAATGAAGACAAGCTATATCAGGAAAGTCACTTCAAAACCTGTACATTTCTGGTAACAAACCAAAACGCCTGCCTGAGATGTAAATACCCTCTCCAGCTAGTGGCCTCATATTAGCACCCGTAATCCCCTAGGATCCACAGCTCCAGGGAGTATTTTCTATGCCACAGGGAAATTATCCATCTCTAAAAGCTGCAGGATGCTAGACAGATGGGGAATTAAGGCCACACACTAAAGACACTCAGCTTTTTGTGGCTATCTGTCTTGTTTGGCAGGACAACCGGCACGGCAGACAGGGCGATGTGGCCTCAGCTGTCAGGAAGGGGCGAGTCCACGCAGGACGTGTCTGGAAACAGCTGGGAAACCTCCCCACACTTTCTACCCCATGATAAGACAGCAATAAAACAATACTTTGTAAACCAAGTAAGTACCCGGATTTAGTGTGGATGTTCCTTCCAGTGACCCCTGCAGTGCTGTTCAACGATGGGAAAGTGTCATGGTGTTCATTTTACATGGGGGGAACTGGCAGCACACCTAATGGCAGTGATGTAAATGAAATCCAAAGCTGCAACCCTGGCTTCATGGTAATCCACAAAGTTTTACCACTAATGTCACTGAAGCCAAATTTCACTCAGATCTTCTGACTCCTGTACATTCTTTTCAGCCTCTTTTTAGGTATGAATTTGCTTTTAGGTTTTTTACGGTGTGGGAAGAGCTATCCCCTAGGATTGCTCTTAGCAATGCCCATCTCTTTGTTACAAACACGCTCACTACATACCAGGGAAACAACAACCTGTTCTGCACTTTTGAATTCAGGAGTCCCAAGGTGGATATAGAGAAAGATGAACACTGTGAGAAGCTGAGAAGGAAAATAACCTGAAATTTAAAATAATAACCTGCAAAAATTGATTAACTGCTTTTGCTTCTATTTAAACTGGCAATGTGCATGGGTAGCAATGCAACCTTTCTCCATGATATCCTCCGATCACACTATCTCCTGGATCCACTGGGATCAATTCTAGGAGCACAAAGATAATTCAATGCCCATAATCATTCAGGTTGAGGCCTCTGAGGTGAGGCATATGGTAATGTCAGCACCACTATGCCTTGAGCATGATGCAGCACCACTCCTGTTATTTTCAGTCTTATAAAATATTCATTACTTTTTTTCTATCCTACCACTAAGTTTTCCTGGAAGTCCTCTCCCATGGCTGACTTTCTGACCTTGTCTTTGACCCCTCTCAAAATCTGCTCACAGCTTTCTGTTCCCTGACCCCATCATGTTAACGATTCTGCCTTCACATTTCCATATAGCGCAGTCCCAGTCAGAGCACAGCCCTGAGCCCTCCTTCAGCCCCATGGACCCCCATGCCTGCCCACTGGCACTTTGATCCTTCCTGGAGTTATTACACTGGTTTAGCACAACTTCACTCAGGCAAAACATTCACAGAAAGGCCATGGGACTATTGCTTGAATAAGGACTTTGCAAAAAGCCCCAGATTTGGCTCACTGAGATTATACACTTTGGAGGAAACCAGTTCATGAATTCAGGCAAGGCACCAAGACACTAAACCTCACATGTGGATAAAAGGTATTTCTTGAATTACTGTCACAGAGGGACACTGACTTGTGTTGTCACCGTAAAGAAGCAGCACATGCTCTCTCCTTACTCCAAACCCAAAACGCAAACAAAGAAAAAACTCAACTCAACCAGACCCAACTAAAAGCCAACCAAACCAAACCAAACCAAACCAAAACCATGACAGGTCAGAAGGTGTTCTCAAAGACACCTGTGCCCCTAAAGGTACCATTGTGCCTTTGAGCGACACAGAGCCACATCGTATCAGCAGCAGCTAATTAATTTCAGGTCACCACGGTGCTTTTAAGAGGGTGGTAGGGAACAATCCTTACAGAAGGCAGCCCCACTCCATCCCTGGCCAGCACTTGGGGCAGGGCCATCGCTCATCCCCACTGGGAAAAGCAGCAGCATTCACCACCACCTCTCATTGCAGGCAGAGGAATAAAGCAACTCAGTTTGGCTGATGCAAGGACGCACATCTGACGATGGCTTGATCTGGTCAGCTTGCATCCAGCATCATACGCCATCAAATATAGTGGGCATGCTACAAGCTGTTTAAAAGCCACAATGAGGAGACAACATGCTCTTCAGTGATAGACAGCTCTAAACAAGCTAATGCATAAAATTAGAAGCAATCTGTAGAACTGTAATTTCCATTCTCCCATGGAATTGAAAGGAAGATGATTATTATAGCAGCTAGGGCTGCTATATCGAAAGGTCAACCTGCAATTTCATTACCTCCACCCCTCAATACATGCACACATAACAAAGACCAAACCATTCACATTTCAAGAGCTTGTAACTCCTCCAGACATGTCATGTAGTATACAAATCAGAGCCCAGAAGCACTCACTTGCCATAGTAAAACTAGAAGGTCTGTTTGTAGGTATATTTGAAGTTGAGGAGGTCTAATAAAACCTGGGTACATTTTCATGTCAGCTTGTTTCACACACTTCAGCAAAACAGCTTTTACTTTTTCTTATTGAGGAATTTTGCACCCTATTAACCTGCTGTCTATTGTATCAGGAACATGAGCACAGCTACATTATTCTCCTGTGCGGAAACCAGAGACTGGACCTGTGACTGGGGATTGATCCTTTTCTTTGACCCTTTCAGTCTCAGTACATTTGCAGAATGTACCCAACTTACAAACCACATTCTTACAGGATTAAAATGTATATTGCTACCAGCAGTAAAAGATGAATGAACTTACTGAAACAGCAACTTTAAGCTGGCATTGTCCCTTTAACATTGCAAAAGCTTCTTCTGAAATAAAAGCCATAATATCTATTGGTTTCAAGACATTTTTAAAATTGCTAAATGTTTTGTGATTGTGAGCAGAGAAAACTGAATTATCTTCTCTCACACAACAGCTTCACCTTCTAAAAAATATCATCAATGAGGAAATGATATACTAGTTCAATACGATGCTCAGCTATGATGCCCCACAAGAATATCAGTGAAATTTTGTGTGATGAACACCGTAATATTGAACATTATATGAGACTGAAGAAAAAAATGAGGGAACCTTCAGTGCATTAAAAGCAATTACCAACTAAACCAGGATCAATGACAAGACAAACTAAAACACAGGAATGCTTTTGCTTGCTTGAACTTCATCTGCTCTCAAGCTTCAAACAGAAACCTAACTTAGAGCTTCTGAACTTCATGGCCTCCTACTATGATTTCCTTAGTTCACACCAAAACCTTGCAGATAAATGTATCAGTCAAGTTCCTTTGATAGCATAAAACCAGTCTGGACCTGTTGCAATGCACTCTGTTACACAGCAACAATACACCATAGGTCAGACACTGAGATTATCTCAACCTAAACCGTACATTTACTCTTGAGACCAAACACAGTATTTGTTTTTAAAGGATTGCTGTGGTTGGGTCATTGTATAAAACTACAGGAAAATAAATCTTAACTCTCTGTTTAGAAGATCTGACATCAAACAAACCATGGAGGCCCGGTAAAGAGCCTAATTTTGGTGGATTCAGCAGATATTTTGGCAGGAAAAAGTAGGAAGAGGCCAGAAAATACTTGCTTCATCTGAAGCTTCCTACAAGTGAAACCGGATGACATTTGCTATTAATTCAATCCCAAGAAACTTATCCCTGATGAGGTTTTCTAAATGACTGGGTGAGGGATAGGAGCATGGTCTGAGAATTTTGGTTCACCCTGCCTTTGTACCAGCAGTGCCCCATATTCTCAGCAGAGAAGACAAAAATCACCCTGCTCCAGAAGAAAGAAAACATGTTAGTGGATGCCTAGGAGTGGCCTTTTAAAAACTGACTATGGATATGCAGAAAAAACCCCACCACTTTCGGAGTAAATTGACCTATACAAAATCCCTTTTAGTGAATTAAGAATGAGAAAAAATAGGAGAATCCTAACCCAGGGATATGACTGCCTCCAAGCTACTTGCTGTACAACCCAGATGGACTCAACTTCTTCAAAGGACAAAATCCCACCATCTCCAAATCCCCCAAAAAGCTGAATATCAAATTACATATTTAATGCATTTTATAATGCTGTCTGTGCAGGAACATATTCCATATAAGAGCAACAACTGAACAAGAACATCCTGACCTGAAATTTCAGTCCCAATACATTTTTGTAAGAACGTATCCATGGTACTCCTGTGCCCAGCACTACCACAGTATTGTAAAATCTTTAACACATGTATACTCACAAAACTCTGTAAGGCAAGGAAGTATTATTGCAACAGAAGATTCAGGTCTGTGCTACAAGAGGGATGTTACCACATCAGATTGCATTGGTTTATCCTAATGAGAGAAGACAATCCTTCAATAGTCCCCAAAATACCTCTCATTGTATGGAGAATTGGTCAATAAGGATTGCAATGGAAGTTGTCGGGGAAGCAGGGGTTTAAAATGTTTTTTTCCAAGCAGTCATTAGACTCTTCTTCCACTCTTCTTATTCAGACCTAATATTTACCACCTTCAAACTTCCTCTGGGCTTTCTTTGCCATCTGCATAGGACTTAACAGTGAACTATTATTACAGAACTAGTGCTGGCTTGATTCCCCCATAATTATCAGTTTAAGATGAGAAAGAGGAACTCATATCAGGAATTCAAGCCTCTTGAAGTTTTTATTGAGGAAGGAGAAAGAACTCACAGGAAATTAATATGGAACCATATTTTGATTTCCAGTCTATGTCTGGCATCTTTTGCCTTATAATGACTGAATCTACACTACGAGAGAAAAAAAAGGTCTCACCTTAGTTACAGTCTACAGCCTAAATGCTGACTGAGATGGGCACTTTGTCTGAAGTGGCAAAAGCTATGGCAAAAGCTAGCTTATTTTAAAAAAAATCTACATATTTGAATAGCATGGTTGTATGTTAAGGATAAAAGAAAAATGTATTGTAGTTGAAGTGTGGCATGTGCTTGGGAATGTAAAACAGAACACTCTTGCAGAGGAGACATTGGCAGAGTCTCAGTTATAACACGCAAGTTACTGCCACTATAATACAATGCAGATATTTCAAATATTTCAAACATTTAGAATTTTTGTAAAATCACAATGCTTTTGAAAATCCACTGCATTGATGCACTGTGTTTATGGGGCGGAGGGATAGGATGGGGCAGGCAAAGAGGAGGTTCATCCATCATGGGGCAGGGGGATGTCCCCGCTCGGGGCAGTGAGACAGTTCTAGCACACGTTTTTACAGGCAGCTATAGAATTTCAGACTCCAATAAAAGAGTCAATTCTTACTACCCTATGCCTAATACAGCTTTGCCTTCAAAAGAAGATCAATGTATATTTACAAACTTTAACTCTTCTTTTCCTCATGATAAAAACAAGTTGGTTTTTTTTTTCTAATAAGTGCAGAATACTTCTTTTTATAAAATATCATGTAAACAAACTTCCTGCTAAATGTGTAAATTCCACAGATTAGGTACTAAGTACCCTGGGCTTTTGCTTCAGAATAACAATTTTGCACAGTAGGTGCAATTTCTTCTTGAGCACAGCTAACCATTAAAGTAACATTAACTTTTACTACAAAAATAGTAAGGCACTTATGAATATTTCCTATGTAAAAATAGGACAAAAAAAAAATCTTGAAGCAAACAAAACTTAATGATAACATCTCTCCCTAACCTTATTAGCAGACTAAATTACAAATTAAACCATTTAAGCATTTAATTCCTTAAACAATGAAAATCTTATGGGTTCAAAAAAGGAAAGAAAACTGAATATATTTAACATTAGTTCACTTAGCACTTGATGAAATGCAAAGGAAACCTGTTTATCTACCCCTGGAACCAGCAGCTCTTAAACATGACTGTGCTTTGTTTTCTCTCCATGCAAGGAAGTATCTAAACCATTGTTCTACACCACCCACACAGCCACCCTCTCATGCCCTTGCCAGAACTCAGCTTTATTCTTGCCGTTTCACAGAAAATCGAGGCTCAACTTTAGCCCTATGAAATCAAGCTGAAGCTTCCCTTGCGGTCACCAGAGCACCAGAAATACCCAGTGGATAGTTCACACCACCTACCTACCGGAGATACGGCCTCTAGGACTCGATGAACCACCTTACAGAGGTGGGTAGCTCTTTCCATCGGCTGTGAGGAAAGATTACAGCAGCTTTCCCTGGGTTAGATGCTTAATTTTAAAATCTCCAGAGCCAGAGGGATCCCAGTCTGACCAGGAGAGAGATCTGGCACGTCACAAAGGAACCCTGAAGCAGAGAAGCCACCTAGGGCTGGCCGGTGGGAGTCCCGGGATGGTCACTGGGCCACACTTCCATGAGGAGCATGCTTCCCTATGGCAGCATTACAGCTCTGACTTCTTAGAAATACAGGTCGTTAAGCAACAACTCCATAACTACTTAAGAGAAGCCATGGAGGGAGGTGGGATACAACAGACACTCAATAAAGAGGGTTTGCATGGTCCTCAAAAGTGACCCTTACACCTCAAGTGAGTTTCATCCTTCCCTGCTCATCCAAAATCGCTTTACTGTGTTTCCTCTCTGCAATCTCTTTCTTCTCCCAGCTGCTAATGTGAAAGATGTCAGAACAACAGACTGTGACCCACCTGATCCACTCTGCTACCAACACCAGTATTTTTGTACTGTAGGTAAAGGCTGTCAATGGCACCAATACAATCCTGCAGTTTCCTCTGTAGTTTCCTCCAAACAACCTTAATTCACATGATGACAGTGAAGCCACTCCCTTACAGTAGGAGCTGTTTATATGAATAAAGGTCACTTACTTGACCCCAAATGCAAAAGAAGGTGCCTATAAGACTAGCAGAGCTATTCCAGCCATCTCAGGCTGTGAGAGCCCTATGATCAGGTTATTAGAGGACTGGAAAGTGCCTTCCATCAGCGCCAACTTTCTTATATCTGAACATATACATATTTAGCTCTATATATTTAAGCAAGAAGAAAAACCAAATACACTCTATTTGCTCCAACGACTCACCGAGATGTGAAGAATCTCTCGCTTCATGAACGTAACGAAAAATAAACAAGAGTTGTAACACACACTCTTCTGAGAACAAGCCACGGTTGTTCATAAAGCTTTTGAATGGTCTGGCAGTCCTTTCTGCCTACGGACATGCTATAATTGCTGCCTCTCAACTGGAGCGAACCTCCAGCCTGGTGCCTGACCTTGTGGTCACCCCCACTTTCATCTTTTATATTGGCTTAGCAGACAAGGCGGCTTTATAAAATCTGTGCCTAACGCATTTTGGCAAAATACCACAACCTGATACTGTTTTGCTTTCAACAGGCTTCTCATAACTCTGGCCACTTCTGTAGTTTCACTCGCTGCAACTCTCCAGTATCATCCAGGGACCGAAATGTGCAAGTGGTATGCTGCTTGTAAAAAAAATCCCCCAAAACCTCCTTCAGGCCAAAGGAAATTCACCTCCTGCCCTTAAGCTGAGCTCTCCTCATTCTCAGTCTCACTGGGCTCGAGTCGGGAGGCAGAGATTGGCTCCATGTGTCAGAGGAGAAACTGCCAGCCCCCGGCAAGGCTCAGGTCTGGCACAGCCCCCAGCAGAGACCTCAGCAGCAGGCGTGACGGCTGGGACGTATGACAGAGGTAGAAAGGTTGGAGCTTCCAGAACAAGTAGGATGAGAAAGCTGGCAGTTCTGTGGCTAAACAAGATTTGACACAGATATTTTGGCCACTGTTTGCTCATAGGTTTGGAAACAGAAAGATCATCAATAACGTTTCTCAACAAGTAAAAGCCACAATGAAATCAACATAGCAATAGAGAGGAATGCAGGCTCTTGGAAAGATCCAGGATTTCTAAGTAACAAAATCCAGAAAAAGAAGGCAAAGCTGACACTTACTTGGTTGCTGATGCCTTCTGGTCAAAAAGGTTGAACTGTCTTATTTGCATCATGCAACTACCCTGACCCAAAACTCACTGAGGGGAATGGACCATTTCGGCCCTCTCTTCCCACTTTGAGTCCAAGATAGGTACCAGCTCGAACCCACGCAGGGCATTTTCTCTCCTCTCTCCTCCAAAGAAGTAGAAAATAAATACATGTTATGTTACCCAAGGTGGGGTTCATCCAAGCATAGCGATGTAAAGCAGAGGTATCTCTGTCACCTTAAGGCTTTTTCTGTAGCCAGCAAAGACAGGCTGCCCTGGAAAGGAGTTCACCCTCTGTGCATCTTTGAATGGGATGTGTTTACTTTTAAATGAACAAAGTTGGATGACATAAATTCCCACCGGAGTGTGCCACTTTTCACGTACCTTCTTTCCTACTCAAGTTCAAGACACTTGCAAGGAGCAAAACAGCTGGCAAAACAAAGGTAAAATAAAAATGGTCTGCATCAGTTCAGAGCAATCCCTGGCTTTAGCTGAGGTCAGCAATTCCTGTAGCGGTGGATGTGAGCTCGCACTCTGAATTTCATGGTGGGGTCTGTGGTTGGGATGTGACAAAGCTAGTGAATCCCTGTACCGTGTCATTCCTGTGTCAGTGGGTTGCTCTCCTTGCCCCACTGCAGCGTGTTTGTGGCACTTCTATGCTGCCAGGAGAGCATATGCAGACTGTGTCAGGGATGAGAATCAGCTGCTGTAACTTGCTGCGTTCAAATGCGAGAAGGCAGCCAGCTTCAGCTCTCTTGTACCAAGCAAAGCATTGGAGATGAGAGCCAGAGGGGAAATGCAGTACTTTAGGAGCTCCTTATAGCCTCACTCCTCTGCTCCCTTGATCCTCATTAAATGTTTGCTCAATCCATCAAATTTATTCAGCTATTGTTTTCCCAGCTCAGCTGTTTTGCAGAGGCTCTGACAACATAGCCATTCCTTATGAACATCAGTCCAGCAACATATTACAGAAGAAAGAATGCCACACAGTACAAAACAAAAGAGGAAGAAATGGCAGAAGAAATGGGGACATTCAGACTGTAGACCACAAGACAGAGAAACTCTTTTCCATGCTCATGAATGAAGAAGAAAGGCTAAAAAAGCTACCTTGAACAAGCACTACCCTGCAGACTGCTTTGTAGAAGACATACAGTTTCAGAGGAGCAGCTTTCATGTGCCGTAAGAAAAATTGAGCTGGAGTTGCTACGGAATCCCTGAAACAGAACAATTTTAAAGCCTTGTAAAGGTTGGCTGAAGTTACTTGTGGATATTGCAATGCAGGAGATGATAACGTGGACACGCATGGGGCAGACAGCCAAGAACACACTATTTCTATCTATTGCCCTCCTAATCTCATCCTAGGAAAGTCTCCAGTGAAGACCAGAGCTAAAAAAAAAAGACTAACTGATAAAAAAAGATCACTGGCAACTGAATGGGTGCTTAGGGATCTCATGCCTCTGCACAAGCTTCAGCTGTCTGTGGCCTAAGAACTAGAAACTGATGGACCTTGGCTCTCCAGAATGCCTCTTGGCTGACTAAAGGTGAGTAAGGATCAATTAAGAAAAAGACCAAATAGAACCTAATCACTATTTGTTTAAATCATGCTGTTGCATTTGAATGCATCTGTCTCTAATAAACCTATTTAAAGTCAAATTGAAAACAATTATATCTATTAAAACTTTTAATACTGTTTTACTTACACTGAATAATTAAAACAGTACGTGCTTGTTGTCAAAGTTTTAAAACAAGTCAAATATCTAAAGTGGTTTATTAGTAACAAGTTAAATGGAAGACAATGGTTAAGCACCTAGAATAAGAAGTGTTAGAACAGATTCTGACAGCACTAGTCTCTTCTGCAAATACAGATAATGCATCTTTCTTGACAGTTTATTTAAATATTTTTGGTTCACTGAATAATTCATTCCAAGCTGAAACCAACTAAGAGTTGAGGAAAAAAAAAACCCAAACCAAAACGCTTCAGAGACAGCATGCTTTCTAATTTCACCTTGTGAATAAAAGCACAAGGTGAGAGGATGAGCACTGCAGCTCTAAAATCTTGAAGGCAGTTATCAGAAATAAACAGATCAAGTCATTAACTACAAAGTTCTTTTGTTTAATTAATCGCTTTGTTTTAAATCATAAAACTTGCAGAAAAAAATATTGAAAGGCAAAATACATTCCACATATATAACGTAGTTCTGACTCTTTAACAACATTGTAAGAATGCTGCTTTTGAACATTTTTCAGTAAATCTGATGTTTTATCCTTACACAAGTTGGGACTTGAACAAGTGAGAAAAAATTATAATTACTATCCAGGGAGAGCTGCATTATTCTTTTTTACTTGTTTGTTTTATTAAGACATATAGATCAAGATTCTGAGTGAACCTGATGTTTCTGAGTCGCAAAAGAGATGCTTACTGCAGGATGCCACTTGACAGCTTGTAGAAGCAGAGGGCTTTGCTCACGGAGCAAAACTGCTGCTGGGGATAGTGCCTTGTACGAAGAGAGGGTAACTGCAGCACAACCCTACAGCCTCTTTCCTTAGTGTTCGAGCAGGGAGAGCTAGGTGCAGAGACCGCAGATCAAACTGCGTTCGACCAACAGAGTCCTGGCAAGGGACAGAGGCCATAGCTCTGCACTGCAAATACACGAGGAGCGGGTTTAGCTGTTGCAAAGTGCAAGCCATGAGTCAGCTGTGTAGACCTCATGCTCAATACACTAGTACTTCGGACATCAAAGCCCTGCTTCGCCACCAACCTGAACTCTAGCAAAGCCATAGGATTTCTAAGATGTGCAGATTGGCCAGGAGACTTTTTATCTTGATTTTTCTTTTTGAAGTGAGGGGAGCAATGTTTCCCTACCTTCCTTGCAGGCGTGCAAGAAAAGTGATCGAGTTGAGGCTTGGGGGCACATCTGACTGCAGAAAATGCCATACACTTAAATGAATTTGACTGACAAGTTAGTATGAAAATCAACAGGTAAAGGAGGCAGGAGGAGGTGTTCAAGACTGCTTCATGCTCTCTTACAAGCAGATTCAAATCTGACCACTACGACTACGAAAAAACAACCCTGCCTAGGTAAAAAAGAAGAAAATGAGGAAAGTCAGTGTGAAGAATTCCTCTTTTAGAGATCAGGTTACTGCAGTATTTGCTTTCTGTTAAAATTCTTCAAGCTATAAATTTAAAATATCCTTTATTAGTCTGAGAAGGCAAATTTATGCTGCTTAATTTGTATCCAGAAGAAAAAAAGAAAAAAAAAAAAAGATTCACCTGACACTCAGTTATGCAGGCATTTTTTAGCTCTGCTGTATTACTGCACAAGAGAGATAAAGTACCATCACTGGGGAAGCTTTGAATGCTGTGATGTAGCTAACAGCCTCCTGGGCGCATTTCCTCAAACAGAGCTGCATTTCACTCACTGCACCAGCTTTCTCTGAACATTGTGCTGGAAATGAAGGGCTGGCAGACTACCTCACCAGAGTCCCTGGCGGCTATCTGCAGTGATTCAATGTCTGGAGGTACTCTAAACAGTTTTCTTCAAAGATGCCACTTCATAAGAACTTCAATATATAAATTAAGTTTCATCATGTCATTGTTCAGGCACAAGAAAAAGACTACCGCTGTGACAGACAGAAAGTCTGCCTGAATTGTGTTGTGTGGCACTAGAAAATTCCGACCCCTTTCCATACTACAAGGAAAGAAACAGCAGCAAGAGTTACTGCTGTCAGTGGTGGGACACAAATGCTCAAACAGGACTGGCATGCTTTATTTCCACTAGCATAAAATGGAAGATATTCAGGACCTTACCTGTATAAACAACGTTCTGTACTTCAATGCTTCATGCCAAATAAGCGAAACAAGAGGTTTTACTCCACAGCATACGACTACAGTGAGACTTTGCTACTCCCAAGATGCTGGAGAGGAGACGAGCGGTCCCCAGGTGCCCCACTGCTCCCCGTGCACTTGGGTGCCCACCTCAGTTTCGGCAGTCAGAAGGAGGACAAGTGGTTCATTGTACCCCCTGGCTTCCTGCTCAGAGAGACGGTCAAAACCCCCAAACTGGGCACCTTGGGCAGTCCCAACCCCTCCCAGCCTCCCCACGCTGCCTCCACAGGGGACTGGTACCCAGCAGTGCGGGGTACCTGATACGGAACTGCTTGTGGCTCTCCTGAGCTCAAGCATCACGACGGCTGCAGCGCTAGCCACGTGTCGCAGGAACTGAAGGAACCTTAATTAATTCCCAGGTCTTCAGTGAGGAAACAGAAGCCACTGAATCATCTTGGCTTCCCAAGGTGAAGCAGAAGTTAGCTGGTTTGTTTATCCTGTTTGCTTCTTCCCGGGTGGCCCTGTGTGTCTTGAGCACAAAAAGAGTTTTACAGACACAAACAACATTCCTGGGCCTTTGCTGCTGTTTCTGGTGGGTGTGGAGCCATCCCTCACCAACACCCAAGCTGCTCCTCCTGGCTGGGAGCTTGACAAAGCATATCTCCCGGGGCCAAGCTCTATCCCACGGCAAGATCATCAATTATCTCATTAAGAATAGTCAACTTAAGGCAGAATTTAGTCTTTGGGGTAGGGAAAAAGTCACTGGGGGAGATGCCATGAGATAGCACCATAGATAATCAGTGCAGCATAATTAAAACACTACAAAGCAAGCCAGGCTGTAACACAGCAGTTCTACAGAACAGGTATTCCATATCTAGGATTTATAGAAATGTTAGGAGTTCAAGAGGAATTACTCTAAAAAGCCACAGGATTTATTAGACAGTGCTAAACTTTCTATTAGCATTTTGACCTATCCATATAAAATACAACAGGCAAGCAGCTTTTTAGTGTAAAGCATTTTCCAGATACGACTTTTTTTTTTTTTTTTATTTCCTATTAGAAGTTACATGAGTTTTCAGCAGGCATTTTAAGCCTATAGAATTTGAGATCCTCGTCTGTTAGCCCAGTGGTGGTCCAAAAACAGTTAAAAGGTCTCACAATGACATTTTTCCCTCCACTGTTAGATCCTTTCAAAAGGTGAAACATTCTCCATGAATGGCTGGCTAGCTGCCTGGCACAGTGAAGAGATGAAGCACCTGCCACCTCCCCTCCTATTTCTATAAGGAAGAGAGAAAAGGGAAATCTTCTATTCTGAAAAGCACGAGCTGAGCTGCATGGACACGCTATTGTGTATAATCGCTGTGGGAAGGCATGGGGGAATGTCTCCAATGAACAGTCAGGAGGAATCAGGAAAAATGTCATCCTCAGAGAAAATGAAACTCCACCTAGAAACTGAACAGCAAGGAAAGAGCTTGAAAATTTGCTTCTAGTGCTCTTGAGCAATACAGAGCAATGCTGGCAGACACTGCAGAGACAGTGCTGCTGCACTTGCAAGGTCCCTCTCCTGCTGGAGAGACCCACTACCACACGAGGACCTGCACCAGCTCTGTGGGACACACCAAAGTCACAGTGGGTTTAACAAAGAACGCAGCCTTCTCCCCGTTTCTTTGTCTTGTGGAGGCTAAGGGAAAGAAACCTGTCCAGCATTAAAACACAATACCAGACACACACCCCATTATCTGGTATTTAAAAAGAAACCATAGAAACCATTCAGATCTCAATATTAATCCTCACCTTGTGTACCATTGCTATCCAACATAAAAAGTACAATTGGTTGTATTAAAGATTGTTTAAATGTGACTTTAATTTTCTCTTTTTTCATTAGCAGGAGTAAGTAGGTTTAGAGGGTTTAATTAAAACTAACTGAAATAACTGTCTGATGGTTTTAAGAATTAAATGCTTTTCAATTCCTGCGCTGAGAAGCGTGCAGCATGTTTGCAACACAGAGGCTGTGGGGAAGGTCAGACACTTCACTCAATACAGTCTCTTTCCAGAAAGTCAGCAAAAGTGCCACTGACGGCTTTTTCTGCCAAAAGAAAGCAGGCCAAAAAATGGCTGAGTTGAGGTTAAAATGAAAAGGATATTCCTTTACTTTCCTGTAGCCAGGGAATCACAAGTAGAGAGGCCAGTCACTCCAGTCATGTGCTGTTTGGCTCACGAGAGGCAGAAGGGCGGTCACCACGTGCACAAGCACAGCCAGGTACCCCGAGCCCCAGTCTCCGACACCTCATACCCTCTGCACAGAGACAGGATGGAATTCTCATCACAGTGAAAGAAACGGATCCTGTGGAATATGAGCAGCACGTTTACAGACAGCAAAATCAAATCTTTTCCATACAGCATGTAACTACCTCATGGAGCTCGCTGTCACAGGATATGGAAGAGGCTTAACGGTTTAAATGAGTCCAAAAAAGGACTATGCATTTGTAGAGGACGGATTCATCACAAGCTGTAAAATACGATGGTTTGGATGCAAACTATGGCTCAGCAAGTCTCTAGAGTATTGATTACTGAAAGTTGGAAGACTGTAGCAGAGCAAATGTCTCTAGATTTCCTCTGATTTTTATATTTGGTCCAACCTTTGTGTTACTGCAGTCCTTGCACATCTGAAAATAACCTCTCTGCGTGCAAGAGTCTACAGCAGGAAGGCCAGGAACTACTTTGTATTAGGCACTGACTCCCTTTATGACCCTGGCCAAGGCATCTGGCCTCTGTTCTCTTTCTGCAGTCACCAACTTGCAGCAGTTTGAGGGCAACTAATTAGCTAATGTTATATATGTCTTAAACATGAAATATGCTACATATCATCAATTAGTCTCATTTAACAAATCCAAATAAAAATTTATTAAAAACCCTATTTCTTTAGGAACTTGTACAAAGAGGTAGCTGTTACAGCTTCTAGCACAGCAACCTGACATTTAAAAAAAAATCCCTGTATTAAAATACCATATTAAAACAACACAGCCTTGAGGGTGAGATGGAATAGCTGATGACATAGCCAATTCTACTCAGCTTTTACATAGTACTAGCTTCAAAGTCATGATATTAAGTTTACATGGATACAAGCCAGGTGTCACAAACTCCCCGAGATGAGATATTACATATGTAGTATCTTCCAGATGGATCTCACCTCAGAGACTGAAGAATGCGAACGTGACTATACCATGGTCTGCAGCAACAGCAGCTCGTGGAAAATGCTGCATTATCTTTAAACTACCTAAATCTGGATAGCTGTAACAGTACAGGTGCAGCAGCATAAGGCTTAGGATGAACTAACTACCAAAGCATTTACACAGCTCCTTGGGCAAGCTTACCCACCTGTCCTGAGCTCTATACACACTGGTGGCAATACGTAATCAAGGCAGTCCAAAATTACATTGGGTATATGTAAATGCAGCCCCTGCAGTCAAGGAGAAATGGGCTTACTAGCTGGGATAATCCCTCTGAAGCTGCTTACCCAGTCTAAATTAAATGTCTGGGTTTCCTCTGTAGTCACAAGAGCTGGAATGACCAAGCACAGACCCAAAGCTGACGCTGTGTGTGTAAGAATCAATATCCAGTTCCAGACACCAGATTTTCTAGGGATCAGATGTGAACTACATTTGTACTTCCATCCTTCATTCAGGTTGTCTGCTGTTTTAATTGAATAAAGTAATAAAACTATCACTGTGCTATGTAAAAAGCCTTAATGTGGCTGCCAACAGGGCAAATTAAGAGACAAAAGGACCAGTAGTTTATCACATGGTTTATTGCTGAGAAAAACATTGCGCTCAAGCTATTATCACTATTATGCTACAAGTTATAACAGGAAATCAATAAGGATAAGACAGAGAAATGTTCACATTCATCCCCGAGGCACTGAAATCTCCCCTCGTTTATGCAAAAGGAAATAAGAGAATTGAACAACTGCAATGTCACTGAATGATGTCAAAAGGCACGTCTATTACTCACAGAACAAGTGTTGCTACAGCAGCCATTTAGTGAACTTCGAGTATTTTAAACCAAACCTACCTTCACTGAATTTCCTAGCACACAAATATCAGACTGTAGGAAATGAGGTGTGGAAGCAAATCCTCTGCCCAGCAGAGATCCCCCCAGCCCTGATGCTGACTGGAGCTGGTATCTCAAGCTGCCGATTGACAGGTCTAACGTACATCTCCCATGCAACTGCACGTAAAGGAGCTCCCCTCCACTCCTGCTCTGTTCCTGACGCTGCTTTTCTCTCGCCAAGCCCAGCTGCAGCACAGGCTGTTCCTCCCTCCCCAGCTCATTGCCTCCTGACCTCCAGGACCTTCTGCTGAATGTTGCCACTTGCTATTATCATTAGTACTTGGAAAGAAATACATCTACTACAGAATGGTAGTCGACCAGCAACTAGGGCAGGCACCTTTAAATGAAAGGTCAGTTCATTCTCCTTGGGGAAAAAAAAGATATTAAGGATGACTTCTATGCAACTGTGTTGCATCCATTGACATTGCAGTGTAGCTCTTCTGAGGAAGCGAACAGAAGAGAAATAGAGGAGCAGGTGAGAAATGGACACAAGGAATGAATGGATGAGGACAGTGAGGACAAGGTAAGCCATAAACTGAATGGAGTAAAAGGGAGATCTAAATTAGAGTTGGAAGAAAAAACAAACAAACAAACAAAGAAACAAAAAAAACATGATGGCAATGCTATTAAGTAAGAAAAGGCTCCAGTTGCTGAACCTCCAGATCTGAGGGTTGTTCTTACTTTTCATCATATGCTCTCCAAAACTACTTCTATTTATTTGCTTAGTTATTATTAGTACATCTTCTTTATGCTTGATCAATGAAAAAGGTCTTCATTTATTTGCTATGACTCATAAATTAGTCCAACCTATTTATAGTGCCTAAGAATACAGAAAATAGAACTGGTTCATTTTTTCCCAAGACATCTATAAAATTCCTAAGATCAGCTTTTGTATAAATATGTAATATAAAAGAAAATCCATGATGTTGAAGTCTAAGCCTTATATTGGCATGTGCTTTGTCCATTGCTTTGCTCCTATCTTGTATTTCAGTATCCTCATGACAACATTAGAACAGAAGAGAAATGGCCAGTTAACATTTCTCAACTGATGCATCTGATTAATTAAACGACAGTAATGGATTATTGAAAAGTGATGATGGTGTTTTGGTTTTTTCCCCCTCCATTATTCATTCAGCTGAATGATGTTGTTTTTACAAGTAGGAATACATAAAAAATGACACTGGACTCTTTCAAACTCTCTCAGAGTATTTCTAAAATACATATGACATACACAGAATGTTTAATTTAATGCTATTACAGAAAGAAAACATTATAGTCTTCAGGATAGCTTCATTTTTTGTTTAACCTCAAGTAAGCAGTGCACCAAATTCAGTTAATTTTATTTGACAATACCCGTCTCTCATATTCTTATCTACTGCCACATAGAAATTATCATCTATTTGAGGAAGTTGCAAGACTGCACAACCAGGAGCTAGAACTTTTAAAGGAAAAAGGTGGTGAGGTCACTTGTGAGCACACCTACCTGAGTCCCTTCATTCCACTGTGCAGCCTCTGCTACCACTCACATTAAGCCATTTTTGCTGCATGATTTTCTCTGTCCTGTCCTGTGCAAACGTTAAGGCACTGGAGTCACTTCTACTAAATTAAAAAAATTTAATCTAGGCTATTAAAATTATTCAGGGGGGAGAAGCAGGCTCTCAGTAAATATTTTGGATTCCCATTTCTTTTTCATTTCTCATGCATCCTCTACTCTCTGTCCTTTCACAGGCTTTTCTATCATATATTAAATATATTAACTTCTCTCTAGCAACAGGACACAAACACAGAAATTGGCAGCTTATGGTAGCTTTCAGCTTTTCCATGCTGTCCTCCATCTTGGCCATTTTTGCTCCCAGTTGTGCAACACTCAGCATGTGCTACACACTCTTTAGAGCAACACACGGCCTAGCATATTAATTTACAAAGAGGCAGAAATGAAGTCAAAAAAGTAATGTAAACTAATATATTCTCCCTAGGGACTATGACAAATAAAATAAGGAAAAGAAGGAAGAAGACAGGTCATAGATCAAGGAAATGCCCTAACCAAAGCTTTTAATTGAATGGAAATTAAGAAACAGCTAGCATGCTCTGAAATGCTAATAGTTAGGGGGATGCAGACTTCCGTTGCGCAAAACCAGTCTCACAGGACAGTCAGAAAATTAGCTGAAAAAAACAGGAAAGCAGAGGGGATTAATATCACCTTGCCTTAACATCAGTCTGAGATGGGGTAAAGACTTCTCAGGATGAGCCTGTCATTGCTCATTGCCTACAGACAGAACCCAGATGACCAGCTTCACATACACACTGCTTAAATCATTGAGTGAGATGAATTCAAAGGTGTTACCAACTCTTCTCCATTTCAGTAGGATATTCTTCACTGAGGACAAAAAAAAAAAAATAGCTGTAAGGCGGCTTCAGGGAACATCTGTGCATGTATGTGCCTTTGAAACCTGCAAGTCTGCGTTCTACTGAATCTCCCTGAAAACAAGATGATATCACTTTCTATTTTTCATCCTTTCTGGCACACTATTTCATCAGCATTTCTCCTGTAATCACTAACTGACAACACATGTTAGCATTTTCCAGCATAATATTTAACATTGCATACAGAGAAATCTCTGCCAAAGTTTCACTGTGTCACCGGCATGTTAGGCAACACTGGAAATATTCTCCCACCAGAAAGCTTGCCATCTCCACAATCTACTCTTTTTTTTTCGAGAAACTATTTGATATTCACTCTTTCCAGAATCTGCAGAAACCTCAAGCTTTCTGGAGTATTATCTTGATCTTTGAAAGCTTCATTAAAACAACTAATAGAGTAATACAAGTCCCAGTTAAGTTCACAATGCCCTTTTTCCAGAATGACATCCTATAGTCTACCACAACCCCAATCTTCTGTTAAGCAAGAGCTAACAGCTCACAGAGGGGTTACACGTGGGGCTAACCACGACTCATGAAGCCACACCAAATCTGAAGGATGACCACGCTGCAGAGAGAGGTCCTACGTGGATACTCCTCAAACCAAAAAAAAAAAAGACTTTACACATAAAATCATGTCCTCCAGAGCCCGTGGCTTAAACAACTGTAGATCTGCCACTGTCCCACAGCACTCCAGGTTTCTGGGGACTGATAAGCATGAATCATAAGGGTCCACACTTCCAAAGTTTTATGTGAGACTTTCTTCAGCAGTAAGGAGGACAGAAGGGAGCAGAAGTCAGAGGGAACACAACACGCCTTAGCAGGTGGAAGACAGGAGATATATGTCCCCTTTTACCAGCTGGAAAATAGCTAATTCCACAGTTCTCCCAAATGGAAAGTAACAGACCCAGCAAAGTGGCGGGGGAAGAAATTTTGTTCATAACAACAACCTTCACTGGAGGGTCCAAGATATAAAACGAAGTATGTACTTTTGGCAAAGCATGACCATGCTTCTCACCAGTAGATCATAAGCTGCTCTGAGTCTGGAAATCATCCTGGGATATACCTCACCTAGGGATAGCAGGGCTATTTGACTTCATGTCACATCTTATTTTAAAGCTTAGCAATAAAGTGCAGAGTTATCTTGAAAAATCTGAATTCTAGTCAGTCTCATGGGTGACAAAACTGTATAAAACTGACATAAAGAACAAGCTGGTCTTATTGCCTTAAAAAGCTGGGGGTAGTCTTTTACACTAGAGCAAATTCACACATTGAAAATTTTCTTAGCCAGTACACATCTTCTGTTCCGGTTGCCATTATTGCAAATATTTACATTTGAGGCACAGCAAGCTGCTACAGTTCAGACAAGTCTAGACAAATTCTGACTGAAAATGAGATCAAATTAAACTCTGAACCAGTGGAATAACTTAACAGTGGATTCTAGCAAGTTTAAGTGTTTAAAAATAGGATTTTTAAGTAATGAAACAAAAATTTGCTCTAAACTTAATCAGAAATGTGTCACTGCAATGAAGTTATCATTTGGTGAAATATTATAGTCTGCTTAATGAAGAATGCCAGAATAAATCTAGTTGTTTCTTCTGGTCTAAAACTTGCTTACAAGTTCTGCAGGAACTCCTCTTGCAGAATAACTACCGTAGGATGAATCTGTATTTATAACAATATTGTAAGTCCACCACAATGGCATTATTTGAAAGGCCACTATCAGCATCACAGCTCTAATGCATAAGACCATTCCTTAGTTGTATCCTACTTTGGCTGAAATCATTCAAGCTACAGTGGCATGAAACAAGAGAAAGGTCTTGAAGACTCAAAAAATGGAGCCTTTGTTCAGAGCTGAGAGAGATGGTGAGATCAGTCTTTCAACTCAACATCCACATGGTGATCAGCAACCACAATGGGAATAGTAATACACAGATGGAGCGTAAATAGGCTTCAGCATAAGAGAAAGATTCCTCAAAGTCTTCCCACCCTAAAAAAGTATTCATGCTTCTTTTATTGTACTGTTTATGTTAGCCTTATTCATTCTTAAACCAGAACACCCTTCTCAGTAGGAAAAAAAACCCCAAAGATTAATAATATCAAATATATTAGGTTATTCTGAACAAATGCAAATATTGGTCACATTTCACCCTGCAGTGACATGAAACTTTTGCCAAGAGCGCCCTTAGCTCTAGTTGCTGGCACGTAGCAGCACATTCTGTGATCTCCTAAGTATGAAGATTTGACAGTGCATCCTGGAAACAGATTTTCACTTTTAGGCAACTGGTTCACATAACTTTTGCAATCAGACCTTTGTTTACAATGTACATGCATGGACACAAAGAAGCTTAGTGCTACTGCAGTCGATGGGGTGGAAGTACGTGCTTGAGTGTTGTCTTGATTCAGGGCCAAAAAGTAAGGCTCTTGAAGAGGTTAAAAAATGGGCGTTGGAAGGTGGGACACACTCTGATAGAGAACTCTGCTAAGTATTTAATAGCCAATAAATCATGAGAATCAAATGCTTTTGCCCACTTTCTTCCACTTAAGCCAACATAAAATTGAAGAGCTGCAAAGCTTTAGAGCTCTGACACTTAACCACCTCAATGGGTTGTATATAACTAATATTTCAAGAACATTAACATTATCTCCACTTTCTGCAAAGGACTATGGTAAACAGAGCTAGTCCTTTATACAGGCATAAGACTGGCCTTTAAACTGGTTGCACATAAATTCTTCAGTCATACATATTTTTCATCAAACTTAGTATTTTTAAGCATGTGAGACTTGTACTTGGTGAGCTATAATTTAATAATTATACTATGCTTGAAGTGTGCACAATAACATTCAATATACAAAAGGACCTTATATTGAGTCAGCACATTTACAGGCAAACAGTTTTAGAGCTGGTTTCCCATGTGAACACACTTAAGTCTACATGTCTGCTTGTCAATCCCCACTACTGGATTTTTAACCTTCAAGCCAGTATGAGATAGGAAGAGAGGTTGCAATATATAGCATTTCTACAAGTTAAAGGAAAAGGAGGCCAGCTAGAAAAAAGGGACTCTGTTAATGACACACAAAAAGGCTGCAGAATGGGAGCAGCCTTATCAGGCATCAGGGAATCCATACTGGCTCTCACCGTAAAGACTGAAAACCCTTAAGAAAGTAATCTTTGTTGGTTCACTGCTCACAAAACAACTTCTTGTCACTCAGAAAAGCATTTTAATAACTTAGCACGCAAAACCTAATTTACCTGTCCTCTCTAATAATAAAAACTAGTATTTTCAACCACTCTTAATACACTGCCACTGCTTGTACAGCAGTATAGCATTCATGTGCTAAAACTGAGGCCAGCGTGGTAGTTCTGCATTCCAGAAGGAAACAGGAAACAAAATGACTCGGAACATCTTCCTATTAGCAAGGGTCACTTTATCAACACATAACATGATCATTTTCTATAAATACACCAAGGAGTTAATACCAAAGAAAGAGAACCACCCAAGCTAGAGGACAGAGTTCACCTGGGAGCAAACAGACGTAAACTTGGCACAGCCAAATCATGGCCAGAATTATAGGAAGGTTGCTAAGCAGCTTTGGTACAGCCCCCAAGTAGTACCAGCAGTAGCACAGAATATACTATCTTTAAGACAGAGCTCACTTCACCTGTATACAGGGACTTGGACTGAGACAGCCCTGCCAACTGAGTGTAAGCTAAAAAAGACAGAGGTGAAGCATCAGCACATATTTTATAATTAAAAATATGTGAATTTTAACAAAGGATTTCATAGGAAATATGAAGAGCAGTAAATTATGTTAGGAATATTGCCTAGTAGGAAGACAGATATAGCTCTGTTAATGGGCAAAGATTCAGGCCTCAGAAAAAAAATGCTGATTTAGCATAATATAGCATACAAAAAAAAGGCATGAGACATGAAAGACAAAAGACAAACTGTGGGCAGCATGAGGCATGACTTACCCTACTGAAGGCTAAAAAGGGGAATGAGCTGCACAGAGAAATGAAGGACAAAAATAATTTAGTTGAAGAATGGGAGAGGACAATCAAGCTGAGAAGCCTCCAGTCATACGGCAAAAGAAGCCTTTGAAAGTGGACTATAGCTTAGAGTAGAGAGACCACAGGCTTGCAAAATGTTAAGGACACTGAGTAAACTACTCCCAGGATTAAACACATTTACATTTGTTCCTATATCTGAGCCACAATTCTCAGCATTTTTTACGATCAAGCCAGTAAGGAGAAGAAAGCCATCTAACAGTTGTGAACCTCATGAAAATGTCAAGTGAAAAGATGGAGAGATGCAGTAAGAGAAATGAGGACCTTAGCTTTATTTCTAATGCCTGTTAAAAGCCTTCAAGGTGCAGACTAAAATTAAGATACAAAATGCTATTATTAGCTTCAGTTCCTTCATTCTGAACCAGCCTTTCCCCCAGTGGACTGCTATTCAGACCAAGAGACGACTGATGCCAGGATCCTTTGGTTCAGATCACATCCAAGTGAGTTTTTTCAGTGTGTCAACATATAATAATCAGAGGAGAGGACAAAAAGCCACTGCTTGTCCAAATCATCATCTCCAACATATTCTACACATCTGCTTTTGCTTTTCTGGATTCACAGCCTTAGAAACATTCAGTTAATTTAATGATGGTTTCTATTCAGTTTCATTCAGGACCAAGTTCTGCACATTGGAAACAATGGTAGCAATGTCATTATCTTCCAGGGCATTCGGTCAAATCCAAAGTGTCTTAGCATTGCTCAAAACTTATTAAACCATTTGTCTCACATTAGATGCAACCAAATACCCTTTAGAAATATTCTGAACCAGGCCTTCTACCACTTGAACTTTCGCAAGTGAATTTATTGTGTAAATAAATCCTTACACAACTTCTACAGAAACACTGTTTTTCAGTTAAATTGGGTTCCGTCATCTATTCCCAAAGAGGGTCAAAGAAAGAATTCCATCTTAGCTTTTCTGTACTGTGTTATTTATACACCCTCTCACTTCTGCATTTCTGTTCACTAACTCTTACATCTCTTTTTTGTGCAGTTTGTTTACCTAAATAAAAGATGCCTCACAGCTGCAAGACAAAGAAGGAAGACTTAAAAGTCCCCGCAGGACATGTCTGTATTTCCACAGGTTTGGGTTTTTGGTGTCTCAGAATGTAAAGCTTTTCAAGCTTAACTTTGAAAAGACAACTGATTAATAATAATACCATTTAAACGACAAGTTACTTGTGGGGACAAAAGCCCAAGCTTGCAAATATTTTTTTTAACACCAGTAGTTGGAAGGAAATAATATAAAGGGCTAAATAAGAATGGGCTGGGATCTTTTCTTGAAAAAGATGAAATGGGGCACGCTGAGCTATGATGTTTTATTTGTGTTGTAAATGCAGTACGTGTGAACCAGAAACAGTATTTGGCTGTCCAGAAAATATTGTTTCTAGTTGCAATTGTTTTGAATTCGCAGCCATTGCACAATGCTAAACAAACCTTGTAGACTCATGGTGTTCCTACCAAGATATAAATCTCGGTCTAATATCCAAAATGTGATTTAACTCTCTACTTCTCCCATGCAGTCTGTCATCTATGATGTATGTTATGCGTATGTTCTACTTTCAGATGGGAATAACACATTAACTACCTTACTGGCAAGTTTAAATATACACATCTTATGTCCATTCTTAACGGCACAGAATCTCTCCGGACTCTTGCTTTCATTAACTTCTTTTGACTACTATCATTTTCAAGAAGAGACATTCCTTTTCTCTTCTTTTTCAAGAAGAGAAATTCCCTACTTCCTATGACTCTTTCTTCCTTTATGTGTTTAAATTCTACTATCTGAAATGCTCATAACTCTCTGAAAAATAAAAATATGACTGGATGGGGACTTCTGAAAGCTCTCAATACTCTATTCGCATTGAAGTCCCTGCTAGCTTTATCCCACACTCCAGTGGGATGACAGCTCAGGCAGAGGCCTGATTCCATGTTGTAGTGCTTCCATCAATGGACTTCTAGGTATACACAAAACCTGTTTTTTAATACTTAAGCATTCAGTAACATCACCAGTGTGAATTTGCTCTATGCCTACATTCCCATTTGTGAGCTTCCCTAACAACTATTGAACCTGTTGGCTAAATTGAGGATAAAAGCCTCAAAGGTATTTCAGTTTGTTTTCTGAAGACAGGCAGGAAGACAGAGAGAAGAGAGGCTCTATTAATGCCTCCCTGGGAACAGGGAAGCAGCATGAGCCTCATCCCCATTGGTCAGCAGGCAATCCAGAGGGAGAACATTGCTGTACGCCTGAACACTGGGAAAAGTTTCAAATGCAGCTCACATTTCACAGCACAGCCTACCAATGAGGTACAAAGCCTTAAGAGATCAGGTTGCATTACTTTTGCTGTCCAAAGAATTACATTTTATTTGACTTCAATATATTAAATAAAGGTTAGGCCTTAACACAGTGAGATGTAGACATTTTATATCTGCATTTTGATAGGTTTATTTTAAGCAAGAAAATACATTTTAAAACAAATTCTAAATACGCGTGGGATTATTTCTTTTTTCTTTGCTTTTACATCTGCTGATCAACAAGGGAAAATGGTGTCTTACAACATGTGAGTGGTAGACAGCCACCAAGTATCCCCCATTACACAGTCTGAGGTGCAGGAACACATGTAGAAGTCAATGACTATATGGGCTACAGCTGCAGGTCCAGGGAGATCTACAGGCACAGGTCTCTGTCAGCATTATGTCTGAGTGAGTTCGGTCAGGATGAGGGAAGAGAGGGAAAGGGGGAAGAGGCCTCAGTTGAGCAGTGAGACAAACACAACTGCAAAGATTCAGAAGGTAAAGAGGTAAAGGGCTCAAAAAGTATAGATTCATATTTGCACTTACATGTTCATACAGCCAGCTCACACCCTAGGGTATCTTCCTAGGAACGCTACCACGACAAGATTCATGACGTTCTTTACAGTTTGGGAGTCGGCATTCAATCAACCCCTCTTCCCTCCAGTACTTACAACTCTGCAGCAACCTCTGGCTCAACTCTCACGACTGTGTACCTTCAACCAGCCGCAGCTGAGAGCTGCTTCCTTACAAGCAGTGATTTCAGACCCTGCCAGAAACCTCTGACAAATTTGTTCTCCATAAGTCAGAGCCTAGTGCCATTATGAGGTCTAAAATAGCTGGCAGGGGTGATACGTATTAATCTCAGTTGACCTCTATACATATAAGAAATTGCTAACACAAGATCTTGCACAAATATATGCTGGTCTAAATCTATTTAATAACTGCCTGTGATCCTGAAAAAAAAGGGGAGCCAAATCTAATCCTAAACCTGCTCTTATTCCAACAGTAGTGTCAACCCTTCACATTTTATCCCAAAAGCTGTGGTAGCAAATGTTATTCTTGAAGCTCACATTCCCAGAGTGACGTACTAATATCACTTGCTAGTCAGAAGTAACTAGTATAATGTCATTGTTCATCACTCGAAAGAAATCTTTAATCTTATCCTAAAGATGCACCATTTTGAAAAGATCAAGAAGACCCAACTCACATTTCTCAGAGAGTGATAAAAATTGGAATATTTTTAGATACTTCTCTGAGCTTGCTGTTCTAGTGACCTAGTTGCCTTAGACTTGCTTTATACTGAATGCAGAAAGAAGGCACATGCAGAAGGTAATTCATCCCATCTAAAGACGGACATCTAAAACAAACAGTACAAACAGTTCTTTGCAGGTGCCTTTCTCTCCCCCTCAATTATAGGGGAAGCTTTAACAAGATGCCCCATTTTTCAAACCACCAAAGTTTGGTAAAATAAACTTTTTTTTCTCTACCAGTTCCATTTCTGCCTCATTTAAACACACAGTAAGGCAGACTGAATCTAAATGTGAATGTATAAGAATCCCTTAAGCACAAGGCAAACACATACATACATACATACATACATATACATATGTAAATACATCTGTAGGTACATATGCATACACACACACACACTTTTCAAAGGCCTGCAGCCAGGACCTGAGATAAAGTGACTGACTTCAGGACATATTTTCTAGTCTACTGTGGGGTTGGGAAGATAGATTGATTCATATCTGAGATTTCAGCTGGGACTTAAAGCTACTAGTAGGAAACCTAGCCTTATATCTTTAACTTTAATCTGAGTTTTCATTTTTATTGTTCAGGCTTGTTTGTTTTAAAAGAATATTTAAAGACACAACCATTAAGAACATATTTGTCTGCAATTAAATATAACTTAGCACAAGACGAAGTAATTCTTTCTGCTCCCTAGGAAGATGAGCTATGTCTAATAATATGTAAAGCTACTTTACCTCACTATATATTTATTGCACATCCTGAATTTTATGATTTTTTTAAGATGTCAGGGAACATTTCATAATAATGAAAATGATTGTTTTGACTGTGATTTGCATCAAGCTGCATTTGGATAGAAATCAGAATTCAATTAAAATGTGCATATCCCAGCATTTTAAATAGCTCTTAGTTAAATAAAGTACCTTAATTGTCTTGAAAGCATCAGAAAAAGAAGTACCATAACATGTTTTGCATTCAAGTTTGACTTAGTAAATAAAGGAAATATTGCCTATTAATGAACTCCCATTGCTTCTGTTCACACAATAGCAGCCGTATTTCTGAAATGATTCATGGGCCCCAAAATAAAATGCGGTGAAAATTTAAATCTTTTTGAAAACATTTGTGCAGGTATGTTCCTATTGGAATTCCGGATGTTTTTCTCTGCAATGCTGACTTCATACACTTGTAGTTGTTTTTTACTTATGGACTGAAAGAGAAAATGAATCATTCTGTTTGTGTTCTGTTTCATTTGGGGGTTTTTGTAAGCCCAAACTGATTTCTCAATTTTGAGTGAACTAAACAAAATGAAAGAAGAATATTCACTCTACACTTGCCAGGTAAATTGAAACCAGAAATAATGAAAGCAAAATTTCTGTACAGCAGCAATTGATGTCTCAGATTTTTAAATAAATGCCAACACCAGCATTCAATCTACTGTAAATATAGAAAATACAAGTATTTAATAAACCACATCCCATTGTGATATTGTTGCAAAACTTGAGCTGACCTCAAGAGATAAAAATAGTTCTTCAATTCCATACATAATTAAGAAAACAGCAATATTTCAAGTAGTAGAATTTGACAGATCTCAATGAAATGGCATTTTGCAGTTACCCAACACCATATGTTATATCTTGCAGAGTATTACATTTTGCTCACAACTTCAAATAAGCTGTCATGATTTCAAATGGGTTTCTTTTTCAAACTAGAAAGCATGCATTTTTTATTAATAATGTTTTTATTTATTTTGATTAACAATTTAGCCCTGTATTTAAGAAAAAATATATTTATAATTAATCATAAAGAAAAATGTGCAGATTTTATGAAGATTTGTGCAGAACAGTCTCCAGAGCATAGCAGCCCCACCAGCATTGTTTGCAATGCAATAGATGTAAACAATACAAAAAGTAAATAGACCTTCACAATGCTATTAATTTCATCAAGATCATACAACATCAATTCTTCAAAACAGCATAGGATTAGAAGGATTTTCATTGAAATATAAAACATTATTATAGCTGAGAACAATACATTTATTACTGTAGTATAGAAGTTTTATGTCCAGACAGCTCCAAAACTGTAGAAGCAAAAAAAGCACGACCTGCTTTTCTGTGTCTATCAGAACAATAAAGAGTCCCATATGGACTTTACATAGAAGGTTGTAGGGCCTCTTAACAAAACTGTATCGTTTGGACACCTGAATTTGGAGTTAGGTCCCAGATACTCAGAGATGAGCATCAGCTTAGATCCCATGCATACTACCAGGGATAGTGAACTAAATAAATGTATAACACTTTGCACTTATTGAAGAGAAAGCCTAACTGTAATTGACATAAGAACCTTCTCACTGGCTGATAATGTCATTTGGTCCATAGCAGGGATTCTTTTTCTGTTCTTAAAACAGAGGCAAATAGAAATGGATTATTCTGAAATTATTCTGGCAGGAAGAGCCAAAGGAATGAAACACAAATCTAACAGCATAGAGGCTGCATATTATCTTTAGAATGCTCTGTGGAAACACAGATATTTACACTAGAATCAAGTAATGCTGCATGGCATTTGATTACCTTTCCATAGATAGACTAGCTGCTACACGCTCAGGTACAAACACACACAGAATCACACAGACCAGGAACCACCGTTTCTCTGTTAGAAAAACAGGATGCAGGAGAAGGTTACAGAATGTGGTTAATGTCTCAAAACTACATCCTTGAGAGCACTGGAAACGAGAAATCTCTCCAAAGAAGCCCTAAGACCCCCATCAGTGACAGCATGAATGTAAGCCTGAACCACCTTTGCAGCAGAGGATTTCTCCATGGGGAGGGCAACCGAAGCTGTCTGAGATGTTTTCACTACGTTTTAGTTTAGAAGCTGCTAGAATAATCACAAGGAGAGGCAGTAACCACTAGAGGATAATACAGCTTACAAAATAATAACTCATAATTTACGTGCTTAAAATTAGATGGTATCAGCTGCTGCCCCAGTGTTGACTGAGTGATCCTGATGGATTTATGAGATGCAATGCTACAAACTGTTTTCTCCCAAGATTCCTCAGGCATATGTTTCTTTGCATACAGAATGGTCTCCAGCCACCAGATCTAGAGGAAAGCGCACATGAAGATGCTGCCTCTCATGGTTTCTGTAATATTCCTTTCTCCTCTGCCAATCACAAGGGATAAAAGCCATAATTGTTTTATACATAGTTTAACCAGTTCTATTCCTTCTCTTCTCTACTAAAAGTCAAATATGGATCTGTAGAGTCTGAATGTAAGGATGCTAGTTAATACTGGAAACATGGACCTCACTCAAACCACAGTGGCACTAACAGCTTCATTACAGTTTGATTCCTCTCAGCAAAGGCGTCTAAAAATTGTCAGATTAGAGCAACTATTCAGTGTAGTGTGGAAATTAGATGCTAATTAAGTTATCTGAATACCTGAACTTTTGCAACACAAAAGCTATAAAATAGATTAGCATTTTATTTACCAGTCATTAATAAGAGGTGAACAGCAGCTGAAATCACACTACGTTAATAAGGTCACAATTACAGTAAATTACTTTTGTACAAATTGAGCACAATCACACAGTCTTGGGAGCAAGGTGAAAACAGGATCTATACCTAGTGTCTGTTTTCCACAGGAAGTGAAAATGGCATGCACTGACACTAAAGGTATATATGCCTCACATGAGGTGCACGTGGACAGTCTCTCCCATGTGGCTCAGTGAGGAATATGGAGACTGAACACGTCATCTGCTTTTCTTAGCAAAAGCTGCAGTACCACATGGAGGAACTGCAAAAAGTCAAATTTAGCCACGTATCAGATTGTTTGCTGGCACAGGGCTAAGCTGTGGCTTCAGTTCTTTCGGCAGAGGGGAGGAGACAGGAGGGAGCCCCATCCAGCGCACACTGAAACAAGGGGATGCCCTTCCATGTTCATCAGCAAGACATGGAGCAGGTACTTCAGCAGGGAGTAAGACGGAGTCTTAACACACTATCCAACTTCTTCCAGCCTCTCTGTCTTAGTCATTATTCATAACGACACCCTTTCTGTTGCACTGTGTTTGTACACCCGAGGGGAAGATTAACTGGGAAACTGAAGCAGGGCTGCAGCTCCTTCCCCATCTTCCCTCTGACACTCAGTACGTGGCTGGTAATGCACATGCTCAACGTGCATGATTTTACCCTTTAGTCCTGCTATATCTGGCCCTACAATGAACCCAACAAAAAGAAAGATAGCATTTTTAGTTCTTGTTTTCTTTATTTTGTACATTTAACAAGGCTGTGTAGTCAATTACACTTCGTACCTAATGTGATTTTAAATTTCATTTTAAAAATATGTTTCAGGTTAATCCCACATGTTTAGTCATCTGGCAATGTGGTTTTTTTGTCCTGGCAAGAACAGAAATGAAAATTTCTTGGCTGCTAAAATATTTTTTTCTTACTTTCTTTTTGGTTGCTTTCCTTTGCCTTATTATAAGAGCAAATATTTGGCAAAAGGTTTGTGAGGGCAGTGCTTTGTTTTCAATATAGTACATGTGGGGATTTGACAGGTACTAGAAATCTTCAGCTTCCAGTATTGTCAGTCTATTCTCAACTTTGTTTTTCTGGGCCTCAAACATCAGCATTAAAAAGTCAAGATTTACCAAGTTTTTAACAGAAATGGTGCATGCGTGCAGCAAAAAAAATGGACATTTCATGTGAAATCATTCAGCAACCATTATGGGTATGAACTCTTTATTAGTATCCATCATAGGCAAGCATAGTTGTGCTGGTTTTGGCTGCGATATAGTTAAATTTCTTCATAGTATGGGCTATGTACTGGATTTGTGCTGAAAACAGTGTTGATAACACAGGGATGTTTTCGTTCCTGCTGAGCAGTGCTTACACAGAGCCAAGGGCTTTGCTGCTTCTCACCCCACCAGCGAGCAGGCTGGGGGGGCACAAGGAGCTGGGAGTGGACACAGCCGGGACAGCTGACCCCGACTGACCCAAGGGATATTCCAGACCGTAGGATGTCATGGTCAGTGTATAAAGCTGGGGAGAAGAAGGAGGAAGGGGGGACATATGGAGTGATGGCATTTGTCTTCCCAAGTAACCATTACGTGTGATGGAGCCCTGCTCTCCTGGAGATGGCTGAACACCTGCCTGCCCATGGGAAGTGGTGAAGGAATTCCTTGGTTTGCTTTGCTTTGCTTGCATGCACGGCTTTAAACTGTCTTTATCTCAGCCCATGACTTTTCTCACTTCTACCCTTCTGATTCTCTCCCCCACCCCACTGTGAGGGAGGTGAGCAAGCGGCTGCATGGTGCTCAGTTGCCAACTGGGGTTAAACCATGACAACAGTGTATCATCTTAAAGGTGGCATGTAGCTTTCTCACAGAAGTCCCACTAGTCCCTGGTGGGAGCTCCCTGGGTTTCTTCCAGTCAGCTCTTTCAGCAGGCCCATTCACGCTCACTGAAAAGCTGTGCCAGCTGCTGCTCCATGGGTAGGAACCTCTGTCAAAACCAATTTACAGAACTGCCTGTATTCACGTGCTAGCATTGGATCCTCTACTTTAATTCTAAGAAATTTTAAACTGGCAGAAACATCAAGCCAACAAAATCACGATAATACTGTGCAGTTCATGCTGGTTTGTGTCTGAAGTATAGGCTTTGCTTTAGCTACAGTAAATGTAAAATAGAAATAAAAAATTGACAATACTGACTTATAATAAATAAGCAAAGGAAATGCTTGTCTCCTACCCATGGAAACAGAAGGAAAGCAGAAGCCACATTAGGTGACCAGGCTGGCTATCCTCTCTAGAAAGAAACAAGGCAGCCCCGGGTATTCCTGTTCTGGTTTGGCCAATCATCTTTGAAGGCCTTTTTGAAAATTAAGTACTAGAAATTCATTGTCAAAACTACAACGATGTGTACTTAAATTTGAAATCACTGCATTGCAAAAGCATATATAGAAATACATTCTCTCTTCTGATAAGAAAAACAGGTGACACTTTTTGCTTCAGTCAATATTTTGACTAATGGCTTGCCTAAGGTAAGCTGAAAAGCAATCTGCCTGACAAGACTTAACTTTAGGTCCTGCAAGGGTTGGTGATGGAACAAAAAATAGCAGTAGCATCAGGAAATGGCATTGTCATAAGGCTGCAGAGAGAAATCCTGAGACAAGATCCCTGCACAAAAATAAAAGGCAGCACCGGCAAGCCTTGAAAAATATCCTGCACATATTGATAAAAAAGCCTTTAAAGTCATTCTTCTAAAAAATAAACTGAACTGACATAGCAAGTCATTATGATTTTTTCTTCACGGCCTTCCTCTATTTCCTTATGCACGAGATGAAACCAAACCCAAGGAACGTGCAAAGAAACAAAACCAGGATAATAGCTTTCCCTGTTTTGGTCTGGGGTTTCTTAGGAAGGGAGACTGCTATTTAACTCCCACACCACAGGAGGCAAGCATGTGAGAGCCAACATATTTGATTTTTATGCAGGACATCATACTGTTGTTTTCTATGATTCTCTGTTCCCCCAAAACAGCTATCCACGAGCCCTGTTATTTTACCTCAGTATGTCACATAGCTTTGCGCCTGCAAAAACACTGGCAACTCTGAGCAGGAAAGTGGACAGGAGGTGGGACAGCACAGGCAGCACACTGTCGTGGTTTAACCCCAGCCAGCAACTAAGCACCACGCAGCCGCTCACTCACTCCCCCCCCCCCCCAGTGGGATGGGGGAGAGAATCGGGAAAAGAAGTAAAACTCGTGGGTTGAGATAAGAAAGGTTTAATAGAACAGAAAAGAAGAAACTAATAATGATAATGATAACACTAATAAAATGACAACAGCAATAACAAAAGGATTGGAATGTACAAATGATGCGCAGTGCAATTGCTCACCACCCGCCGACCGACACCCAGCCAGTCCCTGAGCGTAGATTCCCTGCCCCCACCTCCCAGTTCCTAAACTAGATGGGACGTCCCATGGTATGGAATACACCGTTGGCCAGTTTGGGTCAGGTGCCCTGGCTGTGTCCTGTGCCAACTTCTTGTGCCCCTCCAGCTTTCTCGCTGGCTGGGCATGAGAAGTTGAAAAATCCTTGACTTTAGTCGAAACACTACTTAGCAACAACTGAAAACGTCAGTGTTATCAACATTCTTCACATACTGAACTCAAAACATAGCACTGTACCAGCTACTAGGAAGACAGTTAACTCTATCCCAGCTGAAACCAGGACACACGGCCACAGGATTTTAAGGATGGCTGCGCCCTGGTAAGGATCTCCAGTCTTTGCCCACACGTAATGACTGCTGTGGGTGGCACTTCTGCCTCTCCAAGCTGCCAGGGCTTGACCCCTACAGTGAAGAGAAGGTATTACCATATAGTGTTACTGCCCACAGAAAAATGTCATCAAATGTGTGAACACTGCCCAGCAAAGGCTTACTATGTGTGCTGTGACTGGTTAGGGGACTGGGGAAAGAGCAGGCTGAACAGCCACACTGATCTGCTTCTTATCTTCCTCTACTTGCCACTGTGGGAATGACAGAGGTCCAGGATCAGTCCTCAGGTGTCCACTGGAGTATGGCATGAGGTTCCTCTGTGGTACAAACAAATTTATTTTCTGGAGTGATGCTTGCTTCCATGTTGTCATGTGGGCAAGGGAGTTACTTGTTTCTTGAAGTCTGTTGGGGGGCAGGCTGTATGTATGGAAATGGAGATGTAACGTCAAAACCTGGCTCTGCCATGCAGGTCCAAAGACAGACCGAAGACACCTCAGCATTACTCAAGGGTGCTGCAATGGTGGGGTTGTTATTGTGTCCATTTCTCAGAGGCACCACTCAAGACACCCTTAGTGCTCTGTGCAGTAAACGTGGTGTGCACTGTCAGAGAACTGACTTTGGAGGTTCACATTTGTACATGCTAATTATGTAAAAGCAGATCACACATATACTAGGAGCAGCTAGATCACTACTATATGATGCAAAAATTTTATCTCTTGAAGAGGTTAACTTTGGCTCCCACTTTCCAGGATCTAATGAATGATAAGAATTGGTGAGAAATGCATACCATGTCATTAAGCTCTCCTGAGTGACAAGCATTAATTACAAACAAAAATAAAACCAAGCCTACCCAGGCAAAGAACTGTTCTCCGCCATTATGAGGATGGAAGGAGCAAAGAATATCTTTCCACTTCTCACAACCACATAGCCATCCTACCAGAACAACAGTGATACATGCAGGCATGGGGGTTTCGGAGCCCCAGGTCACACCGTATGGACAGCGATGAAGCAAACCAGCATCCCCCTGTGCTGACTTCCAAACATTCAGCAACCTAACACAGCAATGTGAAAGCGACTTACAGCAGCAAGGGAACAGGCCTACAACCTGATCCAGGAAAAGTACCGTAACTTTGGGTCTTTCTGTTGATTTCAAAGCAGGAAATTCTCTATGATGAGGTCTTAAACCCTTTTACTGACATCTGGATGTGTTAGTGAAATCATTCCTATCAGTGTTTATCCCTGCTGAGACATAGTGATTAAGAAGCTGTGTTGGTCCATTTCCACAAAAAATCTCAAGGCATTATTACCACCTACTTGCTGTTTTCATGCAACACTACTGTCACTGGTTTGATAAAGCACAGGATTTATCTTTCAAGCAAATTCCTGGTTGAAAAATTAAGAGCACAATGGTACATAAAGGGTTTCCAAATTCCACAGTACTTCTGGTAATCAACATTCTGTGTACCTATTTTTATTCCTTCTCTCTAACCAGTCTGGGTCTCTGCTTTATACTCAATCCACTTTTATTGTGAGTCACATCAGATTAGAAATACATTCAACTATGAGAAAAATCTTCTGCAACTGATCCAAGAAGAAACAATAACAAAAACCCACGCATATTACACTTGGAGCCTCTTTAAAACTAAAAAACAAACAGAAACAATGCAAGACACTGAAAAATACTGACAGATTTCATTAAGGTCTTGTTTAGAAATGTACTGCAGCTGAAGTCTCTTGTAGGATATCCTGTGGATGACACATAAGATTGTCAGTATAGCATAAAAAGCAGCCGGACCCATTGACCCCATGAGGCTTAGTTCTGTAGTTTTGCTAAACCATCTGTACTACATCAGTTACCCCTTCATCTCTATAAGTGCAATTGATTTGAGGTTTTTTTAGTGAATGGACACTAACTGAATTTCTTAACTATGAGTATTGCAAAGCTTACCTACATAAGCCCCTCACTACAAGACAGACATTGAGGTGCTGGAGTGTGTCCAGAGAAGGGCAACGAAGCTGGTGAAGGGTCTAGAGCACAAGTCTTATGAGGAGCGGCTGAGGGAACTGGGGTTGTTTAGCCTGGAGAAAAGGGGGCTGAAGGGAGACTTTATCACTCTCTACAACTACCTGAAAGGAGGTTGTAGCGAGGTGGGGGTCGGTCTCTTCTCCCAAGTATTAAGTGATAGGGCAAGAGGAGACAGCCTCAAGTTGCATCAAGGGAGGTTTAGACTGGAGACTGAGAAAAATTTCTTCACTGAAAGGGTTGTCAAGCATTGGAACAGGCTGCTGGGGGAAGCGGTTGAGTCACGACCCTTGGGGGTATTTATAAGACACGTAGATGTCGTGCTTTAGGGACATGGTTCAGTGGTGGACTTGCAGTGCTAGCTTTAAGGTTGGTCTTGATGATCCTAAGGGTCTCTTCCGACCTAAATGACTCTATGATTCTGTAACAAACTCATCACTGAATTCCTAAGCATTTTCTTTTATCCTGTATTAATTCATGTAAACTGTGAGCCAGACCCTGCTGCAGTAAGAGCTGATGGAAGTTTTGTCATTTATTTCAGTGCAACAAAAGGCAAGACAGCTGTTTTTCAAGTTTTTCGTGGACCTAGTGTTTAATAAATATTTTTACACAGTCTAACATCATCGAGTCTCAATGCACAGCAGGGCTAAAATACATTGGCAGGAAGTTTGTACAGGAGGTAAAAGCGTGTCCTCCTGCACCATCTTCAAATATGCAGAGCTCTGACTGCCAAAGCAGAAATATGGGATGTTGGCCTTCAGAGCATGGGACACAGATCAAAAAGGAAGCATGAAACCAAAGATTACTCAAGTACAATAGGAAGCCTGAGATCATGTAGGATTTATTCACTACCAAAAGTATAAGAGCCAAACCCAAACTCCCAAAAGAATATCTAGCCAGTTTGACACCATAAACAGGACACTTCCTTAGCTTTGTAAACAGGAGATTGATTTGAAACAAACTGCCAAGTAACCTAACACAATCCAGTATTTTAGCCAAGAGATCCTCTCCAGAAGCAGTGATACAAGTGGTCTCTTTTATCCAAAATGTGGTATAATATAATCAACCTTATAAATATAATAGCAGGATTTTTGGAGGCAATTCTCAAATACAGCTTGAACCAACTAACTAAAAGGAGTACTACTAAATTTTCCTGCATTAGTGGGCAAATTCTTACTACAGAGAATGCCAACACAGAGCCTTCATGGTATTTCTTAGGACTCATTTAATATCCCAGTGTCAAATCCCTGCAGGTCCACAAAAGCCAGAGCAGGCAGGGGCAAACAGCCCTTCTCTAGGGTTGGGAACATGCTATGAACATTGAGAGCTAACTCAAGCTTTCTCAGCTGGGTAGGCAAAACTGAACGTTGCTACACAAGGAACAGAGGAGGAAGGCAAGGAGAAGGGACACAGCTGGGCCCAGCGATGCAGGAGAACCAGACTTCATGTTCCTGCTAGTGCTGCATGTGGGAAAAGGGGTGAGAGTGGGCAAGAGGGAGAGCAGGACAGAAGAGACAGGCAAAGCGACCACTGCTTCTGAGGCAGGATGTGTTCCACCCATCACCACCCCTGTCACCTGCAGTAGGTGCCATTACAGAATGGTTGAGGCTGGAAGGGAACTCTGGAGGTCATCATTATTGCTCTGGAGGCAACAAGGAGCTGGACATTTTGAAGCCTTTTGGAGCCTGATATTGCAGGCAGCTGCCTACTTTTTCTGTTTTCAGAGCCAGTCCTGTAAGATATTTTATTTGCTGTTAAAGAGATCAGTCTGTAATTTGCTGCAGATATATTTTAATACAAGCAAGACTAACTATACGAAAAGACTGCAGCATAAAATACATAAACTTCTGCTGCACCTTTTCTATATATACTGTCATTAGAGGTATGAAATGAAAGCCATTCCCTGTCCTTCTAATTTACTGTTCCTCAAGGAACTTTTTTGCTGTATAAATAATACACATTTTGCAGATCTGTTTCTTTTATGCAATATTTACACCCAGTCTAAAGAAGGAGTTCCAGAAATTTAATGTAGTGAATTTGTATATTATTTTTTGAAAGAATTTCTGCCTTCGATAATCCTTTTCCCTATAAGTTCCTTTTTACTTAATAAAAATTTTAATAACATGTAAATTACTTTCAGAACTTCCACTCACAACCTGGAAAACTGACAAACATTTTTAAACACAACTTGCTCTCAACCCAAATTCCATAAATTACATAGCTAACAACTTCATGTAAAGAGGATCTTAACTACCTTGAATAGTTAGGATGAAATATTTGTCTAACTGTTCATTGTTCAACCAGGACTTCAAAAGGTTACATTAAACCTGGGGGGGGAGGGGGATTAGTATTCTAAAAAAAAATTCCCTGGGTACAATATTTTTATGATTTGAATGCTAATTTGGAAACAATTATATTAAGTGTACTTATACGCATTTCCCTGTCCTTATGTCCTCTGATTTATGTGCATATATAATATCCTACATGAAATAATATGTAAAAGATGCAATATGTATTTATTCTACATATCCATGTACATAATATTCATGCCTATGATACATATGCATTATATTTTTATTTTAACAGAATATTTGACAAATATATTTGACAAAAACATAGTGACAAAGGATGAGGAAAAGGCTGACGTACTTAATGCCTTCTATGCCTCAGTCTTTAATAGTAAGACCAGTTGTTCTTTGGGTACCCAGCCCCCTGAGCTGGAAGACAGGGACGGGGAGCAGAATGAAGCCCCCATAATCCAAGGGGAAATGGTGAGCAACCTGCTACACCTCTTAGACACACACACAAGTCTATGGGACCAGATGGGATCCACCCAAGGGTACTGAGGGAGCTGGCAGAAGTGCTCACCAAGCCGCTTTCCATCATTTACCAGCAGTCCTGGCTAACCGGGGAGGTCCCAGTTGACTGGAGGTTAGCAAATGTGATGCCCATCTACAAGAAGGGCCTTAAGGAAGATCCAGGGAACTCCTGGCCTGTCAGTGTGACCTCGGTGCCGGGGAAGATTATAGAGCAGATCATCTTGAGTGCCATCACACGGCACATGCAGGACAACCAGGTAATCAGGCCCAGTCAGCATGGGTTTAGGAAAGGCAGGTCCTGATCTCTCTCCTTCTATGACAAAGTGACCGGCTTCATGGATTAGGGAAAGGCTGTGGATGTTGTCTACCTGGATTTAGTAAAGGCTTTGACACTGTTTCCCACAGCATTCTCCTGGAGAAACTGGCTGCTCATAGCTTGGACAGGCATACTCTTTGCTGGGTAAAAAAATGGCTGGATGATTAAGCCCAAAGAGTGGAGGTGAATAGAGTTAAATCCAGCTGGCAGCCGGTCACAGGTGGTGTCCCTAGGGCTCAGTATTGGGGCCAGTTCTGTTTAGTATCTTTATCAATGATCTGGATGTGGGGATCAAGTGCACCCTCAGTAAGTTTGCAGACAACACCAAGTTGGGTGGGAGTGTTGGTCTGCTGGAGGGTAGGAAGACTCTACAGAGGGATCTGGACAGGCTGGATCAATGGGCCGAGGCCAGCTGTATGAGGTTCAACAAGACCAAGTGCTGGGTCCTGCACTTGGGTCACAATAACCCCATGCAATGCTACAGACTTGGCGAAGAGTGGCTAGAAAGCTGCCCAGCAGATAAAGGGCCTGGGGGTGTTGGTCAACAACTAGCTGAATATGAGCCAGTAGTGTGCCCAGGTGGCCAAGAAGGCCAACAGCACCCTGGCTTGTATCAGAAATAGCGTGGCCAGCAGGACTAGGGCAGTGATCGTCCCCCTGTGCTCGACACCGGTGAGGCCGCACCTTGAATACTGCATTCAGTTTTGGGCCCCTCACTACAAGAAAGGCATTGAGGTGCTGGAGCGTGTCCAGAGAAGGGCAATGAAGCTGGTGAAGGGTCTAGAGCACAAGTCTTCTGAGGAGCGGCTGAGGGAACTGGGGTTGTTTAGCCTGGAGAAAAGGAGGCTGAGGGGAGACCTTATCGCTCTCTACAACTACCTGAAAGGAGGTTGTAGCGAGGTGGGGGTCGGTCTCTTCTCCCAAGTATTAAGTGATAGGGCAAGAGGAGATAGCCTCAAGTTGCATCAAGGGAGGTTTAGACTGGAGACTGAGAAAAATTTCTTCACTGAAAGGGTTGTCAAGCATTGGAACAGGCTGCTGGGGGAAGCGGTTGAGTCACCACCCCTGGAGGTATTTGAAAGACGTGTAGATGTGGTGCTTAGGGACATGGTTTAGTGGTGGACTTGGCAGTGTTAGGTTTATGGTTGTACTGAATGATCTAAAGTTCTTTTCCAACCTAAAAAATTCTATGATTCAATGATTCCAAATTTTGCACATACTTGTACTTTTCGTTCATCGTAAACTATAGTTAGTTTTACTCGGCATCATCTCACTTATATATAAGCTATTCGAGCTTATACAAGTATATTTTATCCTGTAGGACTGAGTCCCTTGACTTTAATGGAATTATAAAGATGCTGAAAGTTAAGGACATGGAGAATGTTATTGCACTAATGATTCCCTGTGAGTTTCCTATTTATGCCTATTCCTAGGTGTTTCATAAAACACAGCCTTTCTGTGGGATCACAGTGAAAAAAAAATACATTATTTTAGAATTTTCAGCAGTGTTCAGTTTCTAATAATCAAAGCAAAACAATTATCAAGTTTTTTCTGCAAGCCTTTTAAGAATTAGCTGGCCTAATTAAGTTTCATTCAAATACATTTAAAAAAAAACGAATCAAGAAGTGTTGAGAGACTGGCTGGAGAGTTTATAGTGACTTCCACTAAATGATATACATCTGCCTGATAAAACATGTTTCAAAGCTCCTTTGGAGAATTATTCCATGCTGTTTGCTGCTGAGTCAGGGTTGGAATTCTCGTTCAATATCCTCTGATACTTCAGTCCAAATAGTTAATTATACAGATAAGAGAATCATCAAACTTAAACAATTGTAGACCAAAGTGCATTACTACAGGTAAATTACTAAGGTGGTTTTTTTTATCTGATGAAGACTGAAATACACTTTTTTTTTACAAAACCTCCAAAAACAATCAGGAAAATAAGCTTATAAAAGCAAATTTATTTTAGCTATTTTCCAGTTGACACAATTTTATGTTACTAGAGTCCTTTAAAAAAACATGTATACAAGCCTATTATAAAATAACTCAAGAAGTGCATTCCAAACCTGAGGTTCTTATACCACTACTGATACAACAGCCATTTCAAAGTGGTATGAAAAACACCCCAAAAGCAGACAGTTAACACCTGTTTGGTGAGAGAATACTGCCCAAATCATCAAATGCTCTTCCCTGTGCTTAGGCACAGGCCAACACAGGAAAGGGGAGGGTAGAGTTAATGGCACACATCCCTTTGGACAGGCCATCAAAGAGCCAAAAGCTGTTACCGTTTCCCCAGAATGGTAAAGTACAATTTTTCTTTGTATTTTGGTGGTTAACAAGCAAACCAAAGTTTAGAAATTCCACATTTATTTTGATTGATAATGAAAACCACAAGAGCCCGGAAACTTATCTCAAGTCGTCTGATGTTATGGTTATAAACCCACATCAGAAGATACTGATTCCATGGAGTTCTGTTGTTTACATACTGAAATGATTTGACACTATGCTGTCTGTTCTGTTCTGCCTTTTCTTTAAACCTTAGATTTTAAAGGTTAAAACATGTATAGTGATGCTTAGTCTGAGTATACAGACTAGGCATACTTTCCTAGATTGCGCATTCATACAGATGTTTGTTCAATAACAGATAAGAACAAGCAATTGATGTTTCAGTTAGACACCATACAGTAAATAATATTACTTAGCATTTTTCATCTCCACTTTTGATCTCCAAGTACACATAAACAACCAAAATAGCAGAAACAAAATATCAGACTTCTTCTAATTAGGCAGTATTACCTGTATACTGCAAATTGGGAAACTGAGGCAAAGAGAACAATGGAAGCATCTGCAAGCTCTCTCTGTGTGATATTCTGACAAACTTCAAATGACTTAACAGGTAATGGCATTAATAAACACTTTAAGTAAATACTACTACAAGTGCTATAAATATGGCTGGCATCTCCAGGACACTTTAAAAAATTGATTAGTGTTACACTGGACAGCTGAGTCATCAATGCCCGTCCTTCCACCAGGACAAGAGGATGTCTTGTAAGCAGGTTATTTATATTCTTAATATCTTCAGCAGGAAGTACAGGCTGGTTAGGTTTGGTAGTCATTAAATGGCACTTTTTTTGTATGTGCTGCCCTTCATCTATAGATTTCTTCCCAGAGCAACCTCAGTCTTCAGTAAGAGCAATTACAAATAGGCCAACCTCCTTTAGCCTATAAGAAGAAAGATAATCTCAAATCGCGCACAGTGCAAAGGTTTGTTTTGGCCAGAAGCAATACCAAGCCTCCATATTAAAGCTCTGTGTATGCAGTATCACTAGTTTATCCTGCTTGGAGGTAACAGAAAACTGGAATCCAAAGGATTGCTTTCTTTTTTAATGAAATGTGCAGGTGGTCTTAGACTTGCCAAGATACAGTATTTTTTTAAAGAGCTGAACAGACCTTGCTTCCTCTTCAGTATCTCTCTTAATTCCACAACATAATAATCATGATCATCAACCCAGGACATAATATTAAATTAGTTTTTATCCCTGCTGCGCGCTTTGAGAGAGACTGTTGGAACATATTAGTCCCAGTGTATTGTGTGCTCTTAGATCCTCTTCCATATTATCATATCTGCAAATATTTACAATGCAAAAAATACTGTCTCGCTCAGCAATGCAACCCACATGTCTTTAATGCTATTCTGTATCAGTGCTGCAAACCAAAACAAGACACAAACACCACTGAAAATTAGACAGAAATACTTATAGTGGCCTGCAGCCAGCTATGGTCTAAGCACTTTGCTTGTGAGCTCGTCGCATGCAACATTTGGAATACAGCTCATAACCTTTGGCTGCACAAATATAGACCTTTAGTCAACAAACTCAAGCAACAGTTTGGTTCCTTCGACTAAAATCGGGACCATCAGCAGCTTAACTGCTCCAGATGTTGTGATCCGATGGCCAGCTCCACTGACCATACGAGAACACACCATCCTTTACAGCCAAAAAGCAAGAGGATTCGCAAGCACAAGGAGGGAGCAAGGCTGCAGCGTGCTAAGGGTTTGCACGTGGTCTTCCTAAAAGTGTGTTTGGAGTTTGACTTGGAAGGAAGCTGGCTTAGCTTAGTTCAGTGATGGTGTCAGTTCTTCTATGAAGTTTAAGATGACAGGCTAACAAGTCATGAGGCTTGATAAAATACACAATATTTTTAAAGGATGAAACAGAAATAATGCATGTATGCTTTTATTATGAACACATATATTTTTATCACATTAAATTTGGTTTCTGAGACAGAAGGAACTGCAATTCTGTCTTGTTTCCAGACTCACGATCGCAATTCTAAGAAAAGGCCTCTTCACCTTCTCTCTGCCTTCTTTCAGTGACTAGGAAAGGCAGAGAATTAAGTTCAATATGGCTCCAAAGCTGAAACGAAAACATCTTCCTAAAACAACTGTACACCCATTATACACATTGTATACATGCTGAAAAACAAACACTGCCAAATACAGAGTACAATCTTGGAAATGGCTCAAGTGACTGGGTTTTTGAAAAGGGTTTATAAAATATATAAATTCTGGCAACTGGAAGATGTTAACTGGAAGACTGAACTTAACCTTGTTCATTTTCAGGGAGCACATCTTGCATTTCACTCTGCAAGAGGGTACACTGCAACGTGCAAAAGCAGGTCCTCCCACATGGAGCTGGAACACAACGGGTTGCTCCCCAACCGGAGGCTCATCGCCCTTCCCACACCGAAAGACCTGGTCATCTTTAATCACAAACAAGTGGATTCCAAAGGCGAATTTCAGCGGTGCTCTGTTCACGCAGCCTCCGCATTCATTCACCACAGGCCCACAGCACACGGCCACGCTGACCGCTCACTTGAGGCCCGTGCGTCCCGCGCAGCTGTGCGGCAGACCGCCGACAGCACCTCGGCTGTCCAGGATACGTATCCCCGGCCGGCCGCTCGCAGCGGGAAACGCACCAGAGCTCAAACACGAAGACTGAAGCCGCTCTTTGGGCTGCGTCCGCAAGCCCGCAGCCACCCTCCCCGGTGCCCACCATCGCTGGGCATCCTACTCCTGCCAACGGTGCGGCAGGCACAAGGGACGAGGCCGGTCCTCGCGGGGCACTGCCCAGCAGACCCGGGCGAGCGCCCGGCCCTGGGCCCGGACCCTCCCGCCACGGCGGCCCTCCACCCGGAGGACGGCTCCCCGAGAGCCGCTACAGGAGCCGAAAGCGGCCGAAGGCCGCGGCGCGGCTCCCGCCGAGCACCCCTGAGGCGGCGGCGGCGGCGGCGCCGCCCGCGCCCCGCCCCGAGGCCCAACGGCCGCCGCCCGCGCGTCCTCCCTCGCCCACCACGCGGCGCCCCCGGGGGGCAGACGGCGGCGGCCCCGCTCGGGCCGGAGCCGCCACAAACTCGCCGCCCTCCCCGCACTGCCCCCGGCGTCGGCACCGCAAAGGCACGCAGACGAGACGGGGCCCGCGGGTGCCGAGGGGCGCCGGGCGGGGCCCTCCGCGGCAGCTGGGACCGGGCACCCCGCGCCGTCAGGGGCAGGGTGCCGCCCGCAGCCCGGAGGGGACGCGGGGAGCGCCGCCGGCTCCCAGGAAGCCTCCCCGAAGTTGCCCTGAGAAGTTTGGGACCGCCCGGAGGAGCAGCCGCCGGGCAGAGCCGCCCCCTCCGCCCACACCTCCCTCCCTCCGCCTGGCCGCACGCTCCCGGGCCGACCCCCGCCGGCCTCCGGGGACCGGCCCCCGCGCCCCGGCTGGCCCCGCCGGCCTCTCAGGGACGGGACCCCCGCCCGGACAGAACGCCGCCGGCCTCTGGGGAAGGGGGGACGGCAGCCCCCGGGGCGCGCTCCGGGCGCGGGGCTTCCTCCGCAAGTGCAGCCCCTGGCAATAAAGGAGACGGAGAGACGCTTACCATCTCGCCTGATATTCGAGGACCGCAAGGCTTTTATAGATCCGCTCTGGGCAGGGGCAGTGGTGCCCTGACGGCTGCAAAAGTTCGCACAGACGACAGCGTAGAGGAGGAGGAGGATGAGCAGTTGCATTGGGATCCGCTGTGAACGGGACCGTGTCTCTGCAAAGAAACCCGGCTCTCCCCACCCAGGGTGCTTCCCTCTCTCGTGTTCTCTCCCCCTTCCCGGACTTTTTGGTTGTTGTTGTTGCGGGTTGCTTGCGTGTTTGGGGGAGTTGTATGCAGGGAAGAAAAGGGAAAAAAAAGCACACAAAAACCCCGAAAAAAACCAAAAAAACCACACCACCCGAAACAGCAGTCACGGCTGCCGAGTTACTCTCCGAGCTGCCCCCAAACTTCCTGCATGCTGAACTTTCTGCTGCCTTTCTGGGGCCGGCCAAACCCGGCAAAGGTGAGAAATCCCCGGGCCGGGACCGCCGCCCCCTCCCCTCGGCCGGCAGCGCCGTGCCCCTCGTCGCAGGCGGGGGGGCTGCCGCTGCCGCAGCCGCGCTCCCCTGCGGCCGCCGCGGCGCAGCTCCGCGCCCCGCTGCCGGGCTGCGCCCGCCGCCTCCCACCGCCGCCGCGCCGCGCCGCGCCGCTCCGCTCGGCAGGAGCCGCCGCTGGGGTCTGGAGCGGCGGGAGCGCCCCGCGCTCCGCGGAAAGGGGGCCGGGGGGGAGAGGCGGCCCGGGGGAAGGGGGCGGCCCGGGGGCAGGGAGGGAGGCGGGCGGGAGCGGCCGGCGCCGGGGAGGCAGGGAGCGGTGCCCGGGTCTGCCGTCAGCTACCGGCCGCGCCGTCTCCAGCCCGGGCAGAAAGTGGCAGGAGGGGTGGTGCGAGGCGGGGGGGCTGGCCCCGGTGCGGAGTGAACCTGCCCTGCCGGCACCGCGGGGCACCCGGCGGGTGGGTCCGGTGGGAGCCGTGTGCCGGGGGCTGCCCGCCAGCAAAGAGGCCACGCACCCGTCACCCTCGGGCCCGCAGTGGCCGCGGAAAGGTTATCCGTTGGCCTGGAATGACTCAAATCGCTGAGTTGCACCAGGGCGGGTGCGGAGACTTAGTGGAATGACTGGAGAAAACACACCGGCTGCAGAAAGCCGGCAGCTGTCCCTGGGAGAAATATGTGGGCTCTTCTGTCATGCCAAGCACTGTCCAAAGCTTCTCATAAAAAGTTAATTCCTACTAATTTAGACCATCATTAAGTTGGGTCTGGTATTAAAAGATTGTATTGCTGCCTGGGAGAGTTCAGGTCTAAACCAAAGGCATGTGAGGACTGTGATCAGATTGCCGTTTTAATGCTCTTTTTCCTTCCATTAGCTGCAATGAAAATAATCAAGTGAAGACGTAGAAAAAACAATCAGGTTTAACAGTTCTCTAATAAATTCTTACCTACTCAGTTTATTTCTTAAGGCATTTTATATAGTCTTAGCCAGTCTGACAAATTGTAACATGCTGCCGGACCTTTAACAACACGAAACAACACCTCACTAGCAGAAGAAAAATGTCAATATAGTGCTGTATGAGGAATATTGGATGAGTCCTGCTACACTCAGAAGGCTGCCTCTGGCTGTATGAAACATTTTCTCCAAGAGCATGTTAGGATGACAATGGGACTGAAACATCTTGTATGTCTTAAGGAACCAGTAGGGTGCAATTCTGTTATGCATAATTCATGCTTCTTTATCCCTTTCATGTTCCCCAAAACCGACAGCGAACCTAATCCTGCTGCCATGTGGTAGATAATGGAAAGGCTCCAACAGTGCTTCATTTGTGAGCAGATGTGCCTATATTTTACGTGCCCATTTCAGGGGGGAAACTGGGCAAACAGAGGGAAGGTGGCCAACCCAATCATCCTAATAGAAGCAGAAAGTCAAATAGAGGACTTACAGCAAATGAAGACAGGGGGAGCTGTGAAGATGTGTTCTGTTCATCCAGTCAATGTGTCTGTCTCTTTCCAATTACATTACAAGGAAGTGGCAGAAAATGTCAATAGGATCCCAGCTACCTAGCTCTCTTCTGAGTGCAGGTACCTGGTAAGATAAAAGGAGGTGGTCAATACCCTGGCCTTACCACAACCCCCGTGGTGAAGTCTTCCCTTTCTCAGTGTCCTGAGGCCCTCATTCACTCTTAGACTTAGGGAGCTAGAACTCGTAATTGCTTCCCCTTGGGGGCGTGCAGTGGCCGTTTTAAGGCGGTGGAGGAGGAAGAGAAGGAAGGACAGATTATCTTCCATCCAGAAGGCAGACAAAAGTTGTTTTGACAGTATCTGAGCAGTTATATAATTCAGTCAAGAAAGGGCACTGGTTCCAAGGCTGTTTCTGTACCCGGCTTCACCTGTATAAATTTTCTTATATAAAATTCATACACCTTCCTAAGAGCTGAGTCTGGAGCTAGAGTCATGCGGTGTCTTTCTGGCCCCATGCCTGCCTGGCTGCACAGGTCCAGCTTTGACACAAGAGTGGAACAGGCTTTCACCTAAAACACTCCACAGCTGTTTGGCTGATGTGCTCCCTGGCTTGATATAGACTGCAAGTTTAAACTTCCTCAAGCTGACCCAGCTACAGAACTGAGGTTTTTCTCAGCATTTTTTTTTTCTTTTAATGAAGTACATACTGCTTGTGATGATGATATGAAAAATAAGATGAAATTCCTGTTTCTGCAGCAGAGGTACTTGTTGCTTAGAGAACTCTAAAGCAAAACAGCATGGGGCCTCATAAATTAGACAGTGATGAAAACAGGAAGGTGGATTCCACCACCAGTGGCTTTGGTATATATCAAGAGGAACTGTGTATAACTCCTATCATATGCTTATGGTACATTTCTATTCCTCCCTGTACAAAGCATGAGAAGCTGCCATCTTTGTTCTAAAGCCAAAAATATTCTTGTAGCAGAAGGGATGAGTCTTTTCCTCAGGTCAGAAAACAACCAGGGAATATTACTCTGGGGTTCCAAACACAGGCCTCATTCTCTCAATTATCAGCTATTTACTTTAGCCCCAATATCAAAAAATCCCAGATTTTTCCATTTGATGTACAGGTGTACAGAAAGATTTTGGGATGGAGCACCAAGACTGACATGCATTGGTAGACCTTTGTAGAAAAGGTCTGCATTCCAATGGCTGTTGCTTCAGCTTTTCAATTCACTTTAAAAAGCACTAAACCCACTACAAAACAAAACAGTATCTTTATAATAAGGTGTCATAGAACCCCATGTCAAAGCATGAGAAGTTTGGATTATGCTCAGACAGTTTTATGAGCAGATGACTGGATCTTCAGTTTCTGGAGACCATTCTAGTACATTGGCTAATCTGTATTCTAAGGGTCTGGGACAATTTAAAGCATCAGGTGATTTCTATATGAAGACCTACAGCAAATCATGGTTACTGCATAAAAGGACATACTGATGTGTAAGTGTGATGACCTAGGTAATTACAAGTCTGTCAGCCTGACTGAGATCTTGATAAAATAATGTAACAGTTGATATAAGACTCAATTAATACAAATTAAAAGGAAAATAATATAATTAATGCTAATCAACCTGGAAAATCTTATCATGCTAACTTGGAAATCTGGTTGACAAACAGAATAGCATCAAATTACAGCTTTCATAAGGCATTTGACTTGGTACCACACAATTTAAATCATGCGAAATGAAAGTCATGCATACTAAATGTTTTCAAAACTCATTAAAAGACAGGTTTAAAAATGTTGACTAAAAAGGGAAACATTATAAAATGGATTCTTTTTGAGGGCGCACCACTTTAGCTAATTTTTGCTTCTGCATTGATTTGCAATTCCAGCAATGACCTGGGAAAAATTCAGCCATTACTCATGACATTTGTAGATGACAAAAATCTTGGGGGAGTAATAGGCTGATTTATAGTAATGGTGTTATATGGAGATAGACATGTAGATACCGGGTAGAACTGTAAAGCTGAGCCCTGGCATAGCTTATGCTTTAAAATAGCCAATGGCAGCACTACCGAGTTTTTGTGGCATCCATCTCACCGCATTTTAGTCCTTTGAAAGTGGCTGGTGTAAGCCAGTCACACAGGTTCTCATTGTTCATTGAGAGAATTGGATACCCATCAGAGGGCACTCTAGCCCAGCGGTTTTAGGCAGTTGTGCTGGGATGGGATGAATTGTTTTCTGGAAGGTCCACTTTCTCTCCACTGGCTATGGAGAGAGCATAGGGAACAAATACATTTATAGTTACTAGATAAAGTAGTTAATCCTAGAAAGCACTGATGCAGAAAAAATTACAGGGGTGGATTATCAAGGAAGTCAATGGGCTGTAGCCCCCTCTGTTATAATTTGTTGGCTGGGAGATGCTCCAGTGTCAGGTAGTTTGTCTGTGGAGCACAGATGTGATGTGTGTCCACCCCTCAGAACATTGGAAATATGGTGGTTAAGTAGCAAAACCAAAGACCTTTGTGCGTTACCACTGGGATCCTTGGATATTTGCTTAAAGAGGGGAATATCAATTAGAGTAGGGACATTATGCTTTCTTCTGTTATTAGACTGCTGCATCAAGTTCCTGTGAATATAGTCTAAAAAAGGACCATAATAAAGTGAAAAACACTGAAAGGAAAATGACAGGATTGGTTAGAGTTTGAGAAACATGCTATTCAGAGAAGAGCTTAAAAATCACAAGATGTTTAGCTTGTCAAGGAGAAAATCAGAGGGGTCACAGCTACCTCCTGGAGGTAGGATATTGATTCTAGAAGGCTATTCTGTCTAGTGGACAATGACATATTAAGGTGAAAGTTCCAGTTAGACAAATTAAAATTAGAAGTAACAGGCATACTTTTCAGTATGGAAAGCTATGGAAGTATCAAAGTTGTATATTCTTGAAACTTGAAAGGCAAGATTTGATGTTTTCCTAAAATGAATCAAGTGGTTTCAAGCTGTACTTAGGAACTCGTGGGGTCTATTGATCTCTTCTAAAAGGTCTATAAAGGTGACAGAGAAAAGCATGTTCATATGTACGATACTACAAGCCACAGATGAAATTTCTAAGTGGTTCTGCAGTTTATTGGAAAATGACAACTAATAAAATGTACCTCCAGGGATTAATTCAGGGCAGCACTGTGATTTCCTGTTATATAGGCAGGCAAGTAAGTGATGGCAACAGCCTCATCCCCAAGTTTATAATCTGTGAATGATGTGAAAATGAGCAGAGGTGCATAGAGAGGATGGAGAAACATCTCACAATTGCTAAAATATATGTCTTAAGTAAATGAATGTAACAATGATGGCAGACCAAAACAATGCAAGGAAAGGGTAGACCAAAGCCATTATATGTCTGGAATTAGAAAATAGGGGCAGAGTCGTGTTTTGCTAAGAAAAATCACAATACCCCACAGGCAGCAAGATGCCAAGAAAAGAAGAGCCACACAGTGATCCATGGCCCAGATTTACTATCTGAGCTACAGGCAGCAGTTCAACAACATACAATGAAAATCCCCAGTGAACCTGATCACTTTAGGTGTTGAGATTATCAAACACAAGCTCAAGAACTGCTGCCTGGTATCACTACAAACTTGGCATTGATTCGTGGGAACTCATGTTAAAACACTGTGAACATTAGATCTGGGCCACAGACCTGCAACTGGTGCTGCTGTTTGTCCTCCTCCAACAGTCAGCTGTGCATGCTCGCTTATATTGCCCATTCTTGAAAACAGCTGCAGGCAGCTTTGATTTATCCAGTCTTTCAGTTTTCCCTCTTGTGTCTGCACTGCTACAGGATACTGTGCCCTTCTCCCTTTCAATGTATACCTGCTTACCTTCCCAACTGTTAAATGACTTTTGCTGGCTGTACATAACTTTTGGCTAGTTCTCCACTGCAAGCGTGTATTGGGTTTGTGTGGCAAGGTTTTGGTAGTGGGGTGGCTACAGGGGTGGCTTCTGTGAGAAGCTGCTGGAAGCTTCCCCTATGTCCAACAGAGTCAATGCCAGCCGACTCCAAGATGGACCCGCTGCTGGCCAAGGCCGAGCCTATCAGTGACAGTGGTAGTGCCTTTGGGATAACAGGTTTAAGAAGGGGAAAAAAACCTGCACAATCGCAACTGCAGCAGAAGAGAGGAGTGAGAATATGTGAGAGAAACAACTCTGTGGACACCAAGGTCAGTGAAGAAGAAGGGGGAGGAGGTGCTCTAGGCGCCGGAGCAGAGATTCCCCTGCAGCCTGTGGGGAAGACCACAGTGAGGCAGTCTGTCCCCCTGCAGCCCATGGAGGACCACAGTGGAGCAAATATCCACCTGCAGCCCATGGAGGACCCCACGCTGGAGCAGGTGGGTGCCTGAAGGAGGCTGTGACCCCATGGGAACCCCACACTGGAGCAGGCTCCTGGCAGGACCTGTGGAGAGAGAAGCCCACGCTGGAGCAGGCTTGCTGGCAGGACTTGTGACCTCACGGGGGACCCACACTGGAGCAGTCTGTGCCTGAAGGACTGCAGCCTGTGGAAGGCATCCACGCTGGAGCAGTTCGTGAAGAACTGCAGCCTGTGGGAAGGACTCACGTTGGAGAAATTAATGGAGAACTGTCTCCCTTTGGAGGGACCCCACACTGGAGCAGGGGAAGAGTGAGGAGTCGTGCCCCTGAGGAGGAAGGAGCAGCAGAGACAATGTGTGATGAACTGACCCCAACCCCCATTCCCTGTCCCCCTGTGCTGCTACGGGGGGAGGAGGTAGAGAAAATTGGGAGTAAAGCTAAGCCTGGGAAGAAGGGAGGGGCGGGGGGAAGGTGTTTTTAAGGTTTGGTTTTATTTCTCATTACCCTACTCTGATTTGATTGGTAATAAATTAAATTAATTCTTTCTCCAAGTCAAGTCTGTTTTGCCCATGATGGTCATTGGTGAATGATCTCTCCCTGTCCTTATCTTGACCCACGACATTTTTGTTATATTTTTTCTCTCCCCTGTCCAGCTGAGAAGGGGAGTGATAGAGCAGCTTTGGTGGGCACCTGGCATCCAGCCAGGGTCAACCCACCACAGTCCTTTTTTGGTGCCCAATGTGGGGCATAAGGAATTCAAGATAAGGATAGTAATTGTAGAGGTAGCGGGCAAAACATGGACTGAACACAGCTAGAGAGTGAGAAGTGGAATGATCATGGGGAACTTCTGTTGTTGTAATTGTGGTGAAGGGACGAGGGGTGGATTGTGTGTAAATTGTCCACTTTTCCACACCACAAAGTGTTAGAGATAAATATTGCACCACTGACATGCACATAGGAAGGGAGAGAAAAAGGATGTCCCAAGTTGAACACATTCATTTATTACATTTTGAGAAACTGCTATAATCACTCTGACTCTCCCACTGGTACCTAGTGTCAGGGCCAACTGACATGTAGTCTGCATGCAATATTCAGAGTCATACTTCCAAAAAATGAGTATAAATGAAAAAAGAAATGTTGCCTTCCTGAGGTTAAGTAGGATTTCTTTTCCCCATCTATATAAGTAGAACCAGCATTTAGATTTAAATTCAGGTTTAAAAATAATGGACTATGCTTTCTCATAAGTTTTTCTTAATAAGAAAATAATACCTTCAAAAAGACCACATTTCTTCTGTATCCCAATTCCCAGGTTCATCAATTTAAAGGATAGAAGAGACCTTTCTGACATGATATAGTTTGACTTCTTGCATAAATAAGCCACAGCATTTTGCTGTGTGACCTCCTGCTTTGATTTCTCAAGAGTTAGCATGGTATCTTTTAGAAAAAAAGACCAAAACTTGATTTTAAAACAGGAGAAAACTCAATTTTACAGTATCTTGAGGCAGAGAATCCCCCACCATCAATGTTAAGTAATTAAAGTGATTAATGACAATTTTACAGATATGGGTTTTTTTCCCTTTGGAACTTGTACTGTGTATGAACAGTAACAGTTATCAGGATCCTCTGCTTCGTCTTTCAATATATTTGGATACAAGGAATCTGAACCTACTACTCTGGACTTTGCAAAACAGCTGTCCTCAAACCACAGTAACTGCTACCTAACCACTGTTGTTATTTCTGCAATCAATTACTTTGCACCTGTCAAAATGAGGTCAGATTTTGTTTGTCTTGGATATAATATATTTGAGTTAGAAAACTGTCACCTAGAATTTTAGAGAAATTCTAGGAATGTTTTATCACTGGTAGCCTGAGATCTCTAGGATCGGAGGTGTCAGACTGAAATTTCCCATGATAATTCATGCTTTTTGTCTGCACATTGTAGATATTACTTAAGAAATAAAGCATCCAGTTTTAGTATGACAGAGAACAGTATGGTGTAGGTTCCTCTGTGTGTAATCCTGCCCAGACACTCCCTCTGAACTGCTCTCTGTTCTCTCCTCTGGGACAGGAAGCATTTTCATTCTCTTGTCTTCAGCATTTTCCTTCTCCAGCACATTTTCAGCATGGGAACACTCTAAAATTCTGTAAATTATTATTTTGTGAACAACTTAAAGCATACCATCTGAACAATGTTGTAAAGACTGAAATGCACCTCGATGCCGAACCCTCAGGGCAGAGTAACTTGGGTCTTGACACAACAAAGATGGCACATGAATTTCTTGCAATCTACTGTTTTGCAGTTTGTGCTCAATGAGAAAATATGTAAGAGATCAAATGTGTTCCTTTGTCGATTAAAGGTTCCCCCTCAATTTCCTGGGAGCTGAAGTTCTGATCACCCATCACACTCATGTGTCCTATACAAAGTCCTCTATTCAGCCATCTAGATCATCAGAAGTTTATGTAATATTTTCAGGATTTTATAAGGACTGAACCTTCTAGTTATGTAAAATTTTTCCTTGTCCTCCTGAGTTACAGCTTGCATTTAATACTTTGTCTTCAGTTTTACAGAACACCACTTACTCATCTTGTCAACAGTGTTTCAAAACTGCTGAGCCATGACTCCGGGCTTTTTTTTCTTTCCTTCATGGGTGATTTCATTCCTCTTTGAGGTTTGGGTGCACATGTGCAATGGAGATACTTACTAAATCCGATTGACCAAAAACCTCAGCCTTGGTTTTTTCTGTTCTTCTTTCCCACTCAAGAATTTTCCAACACCATTTTACAAAGAGGGAAATTTCTGGCTTGCAGTAAGAAATGTGCAATGCAAGACGGAGAACCACTTTTCCATTGCTCACCATCTTAGTACTGTGTGTAGTTTTGTGCTTGGAAAGCAAATTTGTCATACTTCCTCTTGACATGCCTATATTTCACAGATATAGCAAAATGAGGCCTTTTCAGTCATTTCAGAATCAATAAGTAGACACCATTAAATGGACAAATCCAGAACATAAGTCAGAAATTCAAAAATCTGAGGTTCAAAACTCTGCCTCCTGGAGCTTGTATCATGTAATCATACAATGTTTTGTGTTGGAAGGGACCTTCAAAGATCATCTAGTCCAATCCCTGGGCCATGGGAAGGATATCTTTCACTAGATCAGGTTGCTCAAAGCCCCGTCCAATGTGACCTTGAACATTTCTGATGATAGGGCATCCACAGCTCCTTGGGGAAACCTGTTCCAGCATCTCACTACCCTCACTGTGAAAAAATTCTTCCTTACATCCAATCCAAACCTACTCTTTTCAGTTTAAAACCATTGCCCCTTAACCTGTCACTACAGACCCTGGTCAAAAGTCTCTCTCCATCTATAAGCCCCCTTTATATATTGAAGGGCCGCAATAAGGTCTCCCTGGAGCCTTCTCTTCTCCAGGCTGAACAACCCCAACTCTCTCAGCCTTTCCTCATAGGAGAGGTGTTCCACCCCTCTGATCATTTTTGTGGCCTTCCATCTGAACTCGATCCACCAGGTCCATGTCTTTCCTGTGCTGAGGACCCCAGAGCTGGACGCAGTACTGCAGGTGGGGTCTCACCAGAGTGGAGTAGAGGGGCAGAATCACCTCCCTCAACCTGCTGGCCACGCTTCTTTTGATGCAGCCCAGGATATGGTTGGCTTTCTGGGCTGTGAGCACACATTGCTCACTCGTGTCCAGCTATTCATCCACCAGTACCCCCAAGTCCTTCTCCACAGGGCTGCTCTCAATCCATTCATCCCTCCAGTCTGTATTGATACTGGGGATTGCCTTGATGTATGTGCAGGACCTTGCACTCAGTGTTGTATATCTTAAAATATACTCTGTGCTTATAGGCCATCTTTTTTCAGGGAAAGTAATTTTACATCATACCAAAAATAGAACCCATATACAACAGACTACAATATATAAGAAACAAGATTTTCAAATTGAGTTTATTTGTAAGTATTGGAGAAGGCACATTAAGCATATTTAAATTTGTTTCCTTTAAATATGCACAGTTTGTAAATCAGCTTGTTAAGAAAAAGTTCTTGTCAATCTGCTTTAGATGGCAATGCATGAGAGTCTTCATCTTACCTTAAGGGCAGCAGTGAGAATGATTTATCTCTGGTTCCAAATTAGTGGGAATACATTCAGGCTGCCCAACTCTTTCTTCAGATCACGTTGTCATACAGAGGAGTTGAGTTCACAGTCTTATGCGCACAACACATTAACATAAACTAGTTAACCACCTGGCATTGGTTAAGCAGAATTTATGCTGATACTGTGCTAATGACCTTGCACTATCATTAAACTAAATCAGTCTCCTGGGGGAGAACCCAACAAAGCATACTAATTCAATGCATTCCTAGGAAGTAGCATGTACAGTAAAATACATTTTGTCATTTATCTAGCTCCATTTTCATCCAAAAGTACTTTCTAAATTAAATACCAAGGCATCTCCAGAGGCCTCTGGAATGGCAGAATGAGATAAAAACATGCACCGAAAAAAAGACAAACAAAAGGAAGATTTGTGCACACCTACAGTCATTGTGGGCATTTTAAAGTACTGATGTACTGTATTAACAAGTGTTGGAATAATCTGCGCTAAACCTAGACTTATAAAAGGAAACTTAGAAGGGTAAACAAAATGTAGAAGGCTAAATGTGATGTAGAAACCATAGGCTCCCTTTACAGTCTGTGAGAGAAACAGGTGCCGCCAGAAGGTGCTTAATGTAACATGCCATTTTCATAATTATCTTAGGAAGTGTTGAATTCCCCTTGCCCTTCCCCCCCCCCAAGGGCTTTCTCTTTCCCCAGTGACTGTAAGACAACTATGGGTGATTAGCACAGACTATAGATGTCTAACTTAAGGAAACATAAGTTAGGGCAGATGAATTTCAGCCCAAACAATCATAGCAATCAGGAGTTAGAAAATTTCGGAAATAAAATGCTTTGTGAATCTTAATTCAGCCTCCTCTTACATATGTAGGACATATGCTTTAATTATTAGGTGTCCAAACTACTTTTTTCAGAGGATTCAGTAAACACAATGGAGGAGATGAATCATGATTTTACGGCACAAAGGGGGATAGTCTGTAGAACCTTCGCTTCATTTGTAGCAGAGTTGAAAGTTATGAAGTGAGTGGGGCAGGAGGTGGATGGAAAAGAAAACTGAATCCCTAAGGCTATTGAGTGCTGTGAAAGGGTTTCTACACCCCCTGTTTGTGCTGCTACAAGGATGACGTAAACCAGATTTCTCACAGCTGGTCTCTAGTGCTATGTTTCTCATTTTCTGGATGCCCAGCTGGCGACAGTAGGGTCTGACTTGAAGTGCAGAGCATGCATAACTATATTTGAAGTTAACAGAAGTTGTTTTTAGAATATGTGTGGTGATATATAATGCCAAGCATTATAAATCTTAGTATCTAAAACTAGTGGAAACAATTTACCTTAATCATTCTGCACCCCATTTGAGAAAGGGGATGATGACATACTTTGCTATACACTGTAGCACCTAAATTTAATGCCTGGTATATATTCTGCCAAATAAAATCTCACATCTAACCATAGATGTGTCTGTAACATAGACAAAAATAGACAGTTTTTGAACAGGGTTCACATGATTTAGATGTCTAAGAGTAAGCTGAGTTGTACCCTAGAAGTACCTGTTTCTTTTTTCACTAAGGGAAGCCCAAAGTGACTAGTCCAGGTGTAGACATCAGGGCTGCAGATATCTGAAGGCAGGGCAGATGAATCCTGCCTTCTGTGATGACGTCCATTTTGGGCACTGCATGAGGCAGAGACTGTATAAGAAAAAATAGTCTCCAATCATGTTATTTGTTAGTTGGCTTTGTAACTATGCACAAGGGACGAAATTAAGGTTGCGCAGAATGCCTTTTGAAAGCTTGGCATAGCAATCTTAATAGCAGTATAATAGTTATTCTTGGGAATGAAAAGACATCATCCTGAGGCAGACACTTGGAATGTTGCATTTCAGTTCAAACAGTTGAAGTTTGAAAAGAGAGTCTTATAGTAGAAAAGGAGGGCAAATTAATAATAGGTGGTTTTACCAGGTCTCCCTGAGAAACTTGCAGCGTTTCTCAGTTCTGTGGGAGGCAACAGAGCTTGTATGGCAGCCCTGTAAGCCTGTGCATGTCTCAACTCTAGTCCTTTGTTCAGCATTCCTCAGGAGTTATTAAGGATATGGCATTTTCAAAAGTTTTTACAAAAATGGCCCAATCATCAGAGCTTTTATCTGGAAACTAGCTAGATGTTTATTAACATTCACACTGTAGAGATAGGGAAAATATTGGTTAAAATTATTTGTCCAATGTCACATTGCACAAAATTATCAAGTAAAAAATGGCAGTCCAAGTCAGTGTTTAACTCATTAGGCTAAAATGTCTAACAAAATTTTCTCTCTGATGCTTCCTGGCAAAGCTGCACTGTATCATTTCATGTAGGGCAATGACTTTGCATGCTGATGTTACAGACTTGTGTAAAAGGAAAAGGACCTTGACTAAGCACTTAAAACTGTTTATGAGATATTGTCACAAAACATCTCAAGGATTGCAGTGTCTGGCAGGACAAGGGATCTTTCATGTGTCCTCCTGGTGTAAGTCTCAGGGATATTGTATGAGCAACAAGAAGTCTTTCAGACTCACCAAACAGTATTTCCTACTGTTGCCTTTCCTTCCTAACTTCCTTTCATGTGCACTTTGCTTGCTCGGAAGCTGCCCTGGATGGTGGAGGTCAGCAGGATCAGGCATTAGAGGCTCTGGTGTAGGCTCACTCTGGCTGTATCACAATGGAAACTTTCATTAAGCAGGGGTAGATCATGTGAGCCTCTTATTAGCCTTTATGAAGCCACTGAACAGTGTACGACAATTTGGTGACCTTCCTAGGCAGGACATTAACATCTAACATATTGGAAATGGGCCTTGGAGACATGAATTCTAAGCCTGACTTGATTTAGTTTACTGCAGGACGCCAGAAAACTGATTTAGACCTGTATTTCCAAAATTGCCTACTAATTTTGGAAACCTGATTTTCAGAAGAGTGCATCATCTGCAGCCACTGTAGATACCCAGGCATTACAAATGCATGTCTATTGCAGTTGCAAATTTACTTGGGAAGGGAGAAGAGAAATGGACCATGAACTTTTTAGTCATTCCATTAACACTGACCAATTCAGCACATGATTAGGCATATTTGCATTACCATCATTCCCCACCCTCAGTTTAAATAAGGACTGTGGGACTACTCACTGTGTTAGAAAGATGTTTTGGAGAGATCTGCTATTTGTATGGCTATACTGGCAGCTGCCCTATATCAAAAGTCAGTGGAGGTGGGAATGAATTGTATTTAGCAATCTGACATCTGAATTTACCCTGTGCAAATCTGCATGGCTGAAAAGTGACATGTCACACAGTGACTGCTATACACAGACAGCTGTTTTAGACTGAACCCATTGTGATGTTGGTGGAAATCTAAGACACCAAGCAAAAACTCCAATAAAAAACCTTACAGATATCTACCTATGAAAGAAATATTCTTCCTCAAAACTTCAGGACAACAGAATCTGCTGCTCTGGTCTTCAGTCAGTTGTCAAAGTAAACTAATCCGGAACAAAATCAGCTGCGTCATGGAGATCTGAAAAGAACAATTTGCAGAGCGCAAATTGCGTTTCTTGTATAAAAAGAGATAAAAGAGGTTTACTACAGATTTTATGAAAGCATTTGAACAATGTTTTCTGATCAAACCTCACAGTTTTAACAGAGAAGGAATTTATTTAAGTAATTGAAAACAGTGGCGTTTGTGTAAGATTCTATATTGGAAGTTATGCGCTTATCTTGGCTGTATTCTTAACAGCTGACACTTTTACCTATCCACACAGTACCGGTTATTTACTGTTTGTTAGAGTAATTTGCTGTACGCACCTGCACACACGCACACTGTCTTCTAATATATTTGCAGAAGAGACACCCTATTTTATGTTCATCATCAGATCTAGTCAGTGATGAAAAGAAACTCAGTTCTGGTAACCTAGCTCTGTGACTCTGAGGCAGGTAGCCAGCCTATGATTTACAGTATGACCTTTTTTCTATCATATTTTCTTAGTGTTTTCATAAACAAAATGAGGATAATAACTGTACAGAAGGAGTAATAATGCATTCTTCTAAATTCTGTTGCAGAAGGCAGAGAAGAAAAAGCGAATTAATTGTAAGGGACAATTTCTGTTTGCCTGACAATTCCTTTCTAAGTCTGTTACACTTTAAATAGTGTAAACAGAGATTTAGATTAAAAATGAGAAGCATTGCTTTTATATTAGATATTTGAGAAGCACAAAGGAAAAATTTAACCCAAGGAAGATGTGCTTTCTTAGTTTGGAATTCAGTCCATAATTTCAGTGGACGGAGCTATGGTTTAAAGAACTGAATCAGGAATGTTAGTTTGTTATTCATAAAAGTTGAACAGTAGATGATTTTAATAGCTTTACTTCCTGTCAATTGATGTGTATTTTCAGATACAGTCTCAATGCAATGGCCAGCCATCAGCTGTAGTCTAAGTAATTATTAGCTGTAGCGCAAGTAACCATTAATTAATGTATGTTGAACTACCATGCACAGCATTTATGGGTTACTTCACCTTCATCCCGAGTTTTAAGATACCCATGGTGATCATTTTTCCCTTCCTAAGGGTGTGATGGAAATAGTCTTGGGCTTATTTACAGCTGGAACTGCTTTATGAGCAGGAGTTTATTTCTAGTTTTTTGTTAGTGTCCATTAAACATTATTCATTTAAAAAATGGAAATCCACCATGTTAGACATGCCTGGTTTGGTAACAATACCTTGCAGTTTGAGTAGATTAAGCTCTTGGGAGCTTACACCAATTTGTTTCTTTTCAGAAGTACTGAACCTCAAGTGACAGTCTACCTGGTTGCAGGATGAGGTGTCTCAATATGTTCCGCCCCCACTGAATTACTGTCTTAAGTACAGTCTATAATCAGTAATTTGAGACCCTGTGTAGGTCATACAGAGGTGTCAGTCAGTGGAATCACAATACATTTTTGCCTTCCTTTGATTTATAATTAACACTGCCTTAGTTTTCCTCCTACCTCCCCAAATTCACATTTTCTTCCTTTTTTTGTAGCTACTCTTGAACTTTGTTATCCACATCTTAGGCTTTTTGAAGGCAAGTACATTGGCCTGTGCTGTAGTAATCTTCCTTAATTGATTTGGGATGTCTGCCAGTCTCTTCTATTATTCTGTGCTGATATCTTTATATGACTGGCTTTTATCCAAAGCTGTCATCTTTTGCATTCTTTTTATCCCTTTGCTCTTTTTGTGCTGAGAGACCATATTCTTAGCCATTGAGTTTTGCCCCATCTTCCCTCACGTTTGCAGTGTTAAAAGTTACAAAGGGCAAACTTTCCAAATATTGAGATCTCCATGCTTGGCCTTTCTGATATTTTCTCTACTCTTTTTGGTTAAGGCAGTTGTTGCATGGCATTCATCTACTTAATAAGATGACATTTAAAGGTTTGATTCATTTTATTCCCATTTAGTACTGTGGTGAACTTATTTTTAGTGCCTTAATTTTTTCTTGGTATTTTACTTTGTATTTTCCACTCTACTCATTCATTAAAGAAAAGGATGTGATTCAGAATTACAACACCGTGCCATCATCATGTTCTCATAAAGCTTTCTCATGAAGCTTTTTGATTTCTGTAAAACGTGTTGTAAAAGAGATTAATTTATAATGAGCTTTAATGTAATTGAAAAGCAACTTGGTTTTATACTGGGGATCATTATGTTTTCATCTTCATTATAAGGCTCATAATGTATATCACTTCTTTTAGATTAAAGGAAAAAAGCTATCCCCAGACAACTGAAAATTCCTGTGTTGTGGTTATATTTGATTGCCTTTACACAGTCCAGCTCTTTCTTCATGTGACATCAGCTGCAAAATGAGCTCTGCTCTAAAAAACATAGGAGCAAAGTAGTTCTTTGGTATCTTGCTATAAATTCTCAGCAGTGATCTACAGAGGAAGAAATATAAAATCCAATTTAATTATGGACCATGACAAAATCACTTATAACTGATTTCCTCAATACATATTTTCTTAGTATTTAATCCAAATCCCAACCAAACCAAAGGGTTTGGGGTTTTTTTTGCTCATTTCAGTGGTCTGTCAATCAGGCTGTTAATCCTTGGATAATAGAGCAACCATATTCAGCACAATGCATTACCATTCCCTTAGCCAAAAATGTGTGGCTAAATCAGTCAGTCGAACTACTGTGATTAGTAATAACCCCCTGTGTCAGGTTAACTTTGATAAATTCAGTATTTTCTGAAGAACAGGGCCTTGCAAACTTTGTTTTTGTGGATTTATTATTTGATTAGCCAGATGCCTATTGCCAACTTAATGAAGACCTTGTAGCCATCCTCTCCTGTCTTCAGTTCATGAAATCATCAGTGACTCATCTTTTATTACTCTAAGACCTAATCTTTTTGCATATGGAAAAGCTTTCATGGATGAACCCAGTTGGACCCTAGCTGTCTAAGTGAATGGAAGAAGACAGTTTATTATATTCTTTTTGTAATCAAGATTATGATTTTGGTGTCTTATGTTTTTAGGGTTGTAAGTACTGGAGAACATACATATAGAAGTTGGAGATCTGATTCTACTAACTATAAGGATCATTATCCAAATGCTTTAGAGATTACACCATCTGGATGCATTTCAGAAGTATTAGATTTCCTCTTGGATCATTATGCAAATATTTATATTTACAGATAACACATTGTAACTGTCTATAGTTATTTTTTTATTAGTACTAAAAATAATAATGAATTATCATGCCTTTAGTATATTTTATGTAATACACTATGTGGAACGGATGCAATTACAATCAGTAATATATACTTATAGTCCCCATCTGAAATAGTATCTGAGCTGTTTTCAGAATATGTTCATCTCCATAATACCTCTGTTAGGGATTATTAATTATAACCTGCCATGGTTTTACAGAAGGAGAACTGAAAACATAGGCTCTGTGTACACTGTTTTTTGAAAGCAGATTCACCAATTGGCCATGTTATTCACAAGGAGTGATGCAAGGGACAGGTTTAGGGTAAGCCAGCTGATTCACACAGTACGAAAATCTCTAGTACCTTCTGCATTGTAAAGTGCATCCAAAGGCACCATTATCTGCAGTGACAGCAGATCCACCCCAGCAGCATGTGTCTGGCCATTTTCATATTTCTTGTCTGCCTTTCCAGTGACATCATAGGACTAATATCATGCATGCAAGAGAGACCAAAATTCTTCTTAGAAGGGACTGATTTACCATTTACGAGGTAAAGTGGGATTTTTAGTCAGTCCTCATTCTGGTTGCTTACAAGGACAAGGCTGGTACCTGGAACCAGGTCTCCAGAGTATATGAGCATGTGCCATTGCTGTGACCAGGCAGCTAAGGTTCAGTATAGATGCCATCACTGAGACTAGGTAACTTGCCTTGTATCACACAGGGGGTATGTGATAAAGTAGGGAATTAAATTCTCTATTTCCATATCCCACAGTAATACTGTAGCTATTGGGCCTTCTATCTTATAACTTGCCAGTTAGTGTTCACAAAATTATTAGAAGGCAGAAGATGATTATCATGTGTACACAGGTATTAGCCCTGAATCAAAAGGCTGCAGTGTTTAACTAATGCAGATCATAGATTTGAATTTTCTGTTCAACTTGAAATTCAAGACATAGCATTGCAGAAGATCAAGTCTTTGCAAGGTCTATCCAAATGACTCAGTAGGCTATTTTGCCATCTTGTCCTATAATTAACTATAGCAGGTAGTAATTAACAAGGGTGCTTTAAATCCTTGATTTAATGTTCCTTTAAAATAGATACAAGGTAAATGGAACCCTGGACAATATTGCTTTCTCTTCTCTAGCATTTCAAAGGCACCTAGAAACTTGGCTTCTAAGTACTACTAAGCAGATTTAGACCCAAAGGGCATGAGATACATAAAAATTAGTCTGGCTGTAAGAGAAAATGGAAAGGGCAGATTGGCAGCATTACATCAGAGAAGACAGTCTGTTCAGCATAAAAGAGGAATAGGACTATCTCTTAAAACTCTTAGACTTCAGGTGACATTAATAAGCTACTTTCTCTCTCATGTTTGTAGCATTATTATGTACAGGAGACGAATATAATGTTCTTGTATATAATTTATTCTGTCACTAACCTGTCGATACCTAATCTCATGCTCTGGGGAGAATTTTCAGAGTTTGACTCCAAATTTGCAGGACTTTCAGAGATGCCAGAGGAAGCATACCTGCAGACATGTCAGCTGTAAAGCTGATATTAGAAAAAGTAGACAGGAAGCTGAACTACCAGTATAACTCATTGCCCCAAAATGTATTGGATCTAAGAATTCAGGAGCAGACAGAAAGCGCTGGATGATTGATGAGTAATGAGAGTATCAAGGTTTAAAACAGAATTTAAACCAAACCCAAACCAAAAGCACAATTAATTGGAATTACTCATGGTATATTCCCACAGAATGATGCAAACAAGAGAATATCACTGTGTTAAATTATTTCATGGCTGTAGGAGAAGGGTGAGACAGTATGATCAGGAGATGGTGCTCATTGTGTAAGTGAGAGGTAAGGACTATTGTGGCATGAAATAAATCTTTCATACTTGCATAGCAGCAAGTATTACAACTACAGCCTTTTATCTGCTGTACATGGAACTTTAGACAAATCCTAACGGTAATCATACTGTGATTCTTTCCTGTGGTAATTTCTAGTATGTATAAGTGTGAAATATTCTTTATCGAAAATATTCTTACTTTCTTTTTTCTGATTGGGAAATATAAAGCAAAATGAAATTAATTACATAATGGGAAATGTTGCCTAATAGTCTAGTAATCAGACTGGAAGTTATGAGATCTGCATTGTGTTCAGTTGTAGTTACAGTGAATTGATACCTGGTTTGGGGACTTTGGGATTACATTTACTTCTGCCCTTATTTGTGTCTGAAATGAGCAAATAGTGAAACAGTTTGGACTGGAGCAAAGAATAATAAATGTATTGTCATGCTTCCATATTTGGAAGAAAAACCAGTAATAAATACCAAAGTGCGAACTTCTCCCATCATGACAATTTCTTAAAATTTCTTAAAATTTCATAAATTCTTCTTATGACGTATAGTGTGGCCAGCAGGACTAGGGCAGTGATCATCCCCCTGTGCTCAGCACTGGTGAGGCCACACCTCGAGTCCTGTGTTCAGTTTTGGGCCCCTCGCTACAAGAAAGACATTGAGGTGCTGGAGCGTGTCCAGAGAAGGGCAACGAAGCTGGTGAAGGGTCTGGAGCACAAGTCTTCTGAGGAGCAGCTGAGGGAACTGGGGTTGTTTAGCCTGGAGAAAAGGGGGCTGAAGGGAGACCTTATTGCTCTCTACAACTACCTGAAAGGAGGTTGTAGTAAGGTGGGGGTCGGTCTCTTCTCTCAAGTATCAAGTGATAGGGCAAGAGGAAATGCCCTTAAGTTGCACCAGGGGAGGTTTAGATTGGAGACTGGGAAAAATTTCTTCACTGAAAGGGTTGTCAAGCATTGGAACAAGCTGCTGGGGGAAGCGGTTGAGTCACCACCCCTGGAGGTATTTGAAAGACGTGTAGCTGTGGCGCTTAGGGACATGGTTTAGTGGTGGACTTGGCAGTGCTAGGTTAACAATTGGACTCAATGATCTTAAGGGTCTTTTTTGTAACCTAAACGGTTCTATGATTCTATGATTCTTGACTGATAAGTCACAGAGCAGCAGCATGATCCACCAGGAAGTCTTCAAAGTTTAATGCATAATATCATCTCAGACTTTTCCCACTAGCACAGAAAAAGGCTGTCATTGCAAGGTCTGTAAGACCCACTGAGCATAAATGTTATTTCTTTCTCACAACATAGCTTCTACAGTATTTTCCATGAAGAAATTTGCTGTGCACTTAGTTTTCTATTCAAGATTTAAAAGGGAGATGAATTTGGCTCTCTTTTGACTCAAAGATGGTTGATTTAGTTCATGAATCAATCGATCTGCTATTAGTATGCAAAACTGAAGTGAAAATTCTTTGAAGATAGAGTAGGTGTCCATAAAAATAGGGCAAAAGGACTGCAGAAGATCAGTTAGACTGAATTCCTGCCATGAAACAGGATAAAAAACTTAGTGGTTGGAAGCAGTGTTTTAGATAATATTTGTGTTTAGAAGTAGCTCAGATTTAGTATCAAATGGGATGTATAATGAAAAGTAGAATAACGTAAGAAACTAAAAATGAATTGCTGTTCATGAAGTAGAGGTTTCTTACTCCCCCCTTCTGTACAGTTTAGCATGGTTGGGTTTTTTTTGGAAATGACATTGCCACACTTAGCAAAACCGTCACTGTCCCAGTCTCAGACAGTATATAAACAAGTATGTAAATTTAAATACACATATAGTGCAGGGGAGAGATTTTTAAAGGTGCTTGAGCACCTAATTCTTAGCCTTGTGTGCTCTAGTACCTTTCCTAATCAAGTCACATTCATCTATCAAGCACTTGCTATCCTAAGTTAGGAATCTACTTTGCAAATATTGTTTATTAAATTCTCAGGGCCCTGTGAGTTAGGCAGACTTCAGGGCAGCCATTTTAAAGACTGGTACATGCAAGTTCAAAGGCGCTAAATGGATGATAAGGCACATCAGTAGAAAAGCTGTCAAGTACCTAGCAGACTTAAATTCTAGTCCTCTACATTCAACATTTCCTTATAAAGTTGCCTGTATATCTTATAAAGCCCCAATAATGTGCAATTTAATAATGTTTTTTGTGCTCTCCCTGAGATTCATACATGGATGGTCTCCTAGAAGTCAAGACAAATGATGTATAAATAGTTCCAATCCCAGTTCTTAAGGTGCAAGTAGGATTTTTCCAAAGCTCATCTTGCTGCTAGAGTTTATTGTGACCTGTTAGTTGTGGGGGTTATTTTTCAGTCTTTTGTGCAATTATTTGGTAATCTTTAGTGTTAGAGAACATGGAGCTGTCCTATGCAGCTTTCTTTGCTTTATGGATGACAGCAGGAAGACAGTGCCAAAGGTTAGAGATGGCAAAATTCACTTCATTCGCAGCAAGACAGAAATAGGAAAGATACTAAAATCTGTTTCTATTTGTAGCTTTATAATGGATATTACAAATCATCTCAGTTGCAAAGTATCTTATCATTGAATGCTAAATGGCATTCATAATAGTATAAATTCTACAAGATGCATAAGACAATTTTATAGTACAAATTTTGAAACTTTCTGCATAGGCAAAGAAAAGCCAAATGTAGTTTTTAAAGGAATTCATACATATTGCTCACCTAACATTAGCTCCTGGGCTGTAGTATCTTGCATCCTCTTAAGTGATATGCAAGTCACCTCAGTTTTCTCACTACATATCTATTCAAGGCAGGCAAATTCTGCAACACTGGCAGGCTGTAAAATTATAAAGCATTGTATGTAAAGGCCCTTCATCTTTCCTACTTTTTCAGCTATACTATTTGGACTAATTGCCATTATTTACAGACTTTTCCTTGTGTATGTTCTCAGGCAGCTGTGATTATGTTACTTCTGGGCACTTGTCTGTGGCACTTTTATACAGCATACCTCAAATATGGTGAAAATAATGAGGCCCTGAATCTGAAAAATGTCTTAAGCCTTATTTTAAACCCTGCAGCATCCATCTCCAAATCAAACCCCCTTACAAGCTTAAGTTTAGGCACTCACTTACTTACTTTGCTGACTTAGAATGCTGATGAGCCACAGTGGCATAAGAGAAGGAAACCTTACTAAAAGGTTTTAAATATGCTTTGCTTTCTGTCCCAACTTCTCAGGATATTGTAACACCAATGGTGTAAATCAACATAAAAAATCCAAAGCAAAACAAAAAAAACCAAAACCAATTGAAGGTAAAAATAAATAAAGAAAAAAATCATTTTGAGCAATCTCTACTAAGAAAAATGTTAAAAAAATGTATAAATAAATACTTCCTCTTCTTCAGATACATGTCGTACTGTTGTGTGAAGAGAAACATGAATTTTGACATTCACCATGACAACCTATAATGCCACAGTACATTTTTTCATTGTAGCCTGTAAGCTATTATTATTTTTTGTTACCATAAGTATGCAAAGCCATTTACTCAGTGGCTTGTAAAAAGCAATGTTTCAGTGGACTTTCAAACAATTTTTCAAACTTTATCATTGTTTATTATTAGTGATTGGACCAGGTGATTTGTCTATTCATTTTAGTTATTTTTGTCAGTTTCTTATCCATTGGATTTAAGTTGCTGAGTATTAAATGGGAAACATCAAAATTCATGAATGATGCTGAATATTTTTCTACCTGTCTTGTTTGAGCACTAACCTAAACCAAAGTGGCAGGCAATAGATTTGTTAGAGGCTTATTGCCTGCAATTGAGTAAGAACAGAAAACAGTAAATTTTAAAAGGTTAAACTAATATAATTGTCTTAAAGAACATGAAGTTTTTGAAAATGTATTTAGAATGCTATACCAAAAAAAAAAACTGTAGTGACTAAAAATGGATTATTTTCAAAGAGCTAAGCCAACTCCAAATTCCTCTGAAAATCTACCAGGAGCTCTTTTAGATGTGCCAAGTATACCTCTCTGCTCTTTTTTGCTTTTAGTCTTTCCATAGATTTTTTATAAAATTTGCTAAGTGGTAAAAAGCAATAACTTCCATTTTTTTTCATGGTTGATTGATGCCACTGTCAAGATCCAAGCTTTTGGGCTGCCTCACTGCTGTTAGAAATCCATCCCTGTTGTCATTTTTTATGTTGCATCAGGTCAGTATTGTACCTCATGCACAATTTTTGGCCACTGGTTTTAAGGGGTTCTGATGCATTATGGGGGTTCTATGAGAAGAACCTGATTACATTATTTTTCAGGTGGAACTGATATATGGGAATATTAATGCTCAAATCCATGAAAGGTTCAGACATCTCTCCAGAGCTGGGTGGAATTTAGACATTCAAGTGCAGAAATGCAGACCCTAATCCCATCCCTTTTAACAGTAACGTTTGGCAGATACTTTGTGTTCTCATCCTGGGCAAGACCAGACACATGTCAATCTTTCATGGGGGCTGAAAGGTTTGACTTTTGACTCATTAAGAAAAGTTTTCCAGAGAACAGGCATTCCCACAGTCGATACTTGTAAGCGCCCAGTGGCCCAGCCCAGCAGGGGTGCCTTTAGCTTATCTCAAGAGGACCTACAGAATCATGCATAGCATCAAACCCAGTGATCACTGTATTCATACAACAGAACTTGAGAAGAGGAAGTACTAGTTTTCCTTTTGTGCAAGAGCATGGTGGTTAAAGCATTTCCCAGAAACATATCAAATGTAGGTCACAACATGGGTCATAACAGATTTTATCCAGTGACTTAGCTGTATTTAAAAAGGTACCCTATTCCCTCTAAAATACAAAAATAAGACAGGACTTAGAAAATAAAGATGTTGGTTTTGTAATTACCTGAATAATTTTGCATTATCATGCTTTACAAGCAAAAGAACAAGGATTTCATAGGAAAGGAAAAGTTATCAAACAAAGTGCAAAAGAGAAGTTTTTTAAATAGTGGAAAGTGTTTTACAGAACAATTTCTTCATTGCGACTGCTGCAGAAAGGGAAGACAGAGCATGTGCAGAATTTTAACTATCATCTCTTCAAATCCAAAAGACTTCCAGTGAGGAGAAAAATACACCCTTTTCCATGTGCATGAAAAAGTAATCAGGTGATGCACAGTATTTTGCAGATACATAATCTTTATACTTAGCCAATATCTATTACAAAATTGTTAAAAAAATAGTAAGATGAACAATGAAGACAAGTAAGATAACTAAGTCCAATAATTTCTTTTATAGGCATTTTTAAATTAAAATATCGTAATAGCTTGTTACTTTCTATTTAACTGTGTCCAATTTTTTTCAGCATCATCATGTTCATCTATCTATCTAGTTTGCTCTCTTGTTAAGCATAATCACTAGCAGAGCAGTGACAGCAGTAGAGCATTTTCTCCGCAGCCCAATGCATGCCAAGGCTGGGTGCAAGGTCTTGCACATGGGTTGGGGCAACCCCCATTATCAATACAGGCTGGGGGATGAATGGATTGAGAGCAGCCCTGTGGAGAAGGACTTGGGGGTACTGGTGGGTAAAAAATTGGACATGAGCCAGCAATGTGCACTTGCAGCCCAGAAAGCCAATAGTACCCTGGGCTGCATCCAAAAAAGTGCGGCCAGCAGGTCAAGGGAGGTGATTCTGCCTCCACACTCCCTGCTCCCATGAGAACACACCTGCAGTACTGCGTCCAGCTCTGGGGCCCACAGTACAAGGAAGACATGGACCTATTGGAGTGGGTCCAGAGCTGGGCCACGAAAATGATTAGAGACTGGAACACCTCTCCTGTGAAGAAAGACTGAGAGAGTTGGGGTTGTTCAGCCCGGAGAACAGAAGGCTCTGGGGAGACCGTATTGCAGCCCTTCAATATATAAAGGGGGCTTATAAGAAAGATGGAGAGAGACTTTTTACCAGGGCCTGTAGTGACAGGACAAGGGGCAATGGTCTTAAACTGAAAGAGGTTAGGGTTAGACTGGAGATAAGGAAGCAATTTCCTACAATAAGGGTGGTGAGACACTGGAACAGGTTGCCTAGAGAAGTTGTGGATGCCCCATCACTGGAAATGTTGAAAGTCAGGTCGGATGGGGCTTTGAGCAACCTGGTCTAGTGGAAAGTGTCCCTACCTATGGCAGGAGGGTTGGACTGGATGATCTTTGAAGGTCCCTTCCAACCCAAACCCTTCTATGATTCTATGGGATGGAGCATTCTGTGCGATTCTTTAGCTCCCAACGCTGCAACTTGCCCCACTGACAGAGGAATCATTGGAGCATCTCTTTTATATACCTGGGAGTAGATGGGTCAACAGAGGCTGGAGGAGTTTGCTGAAGAGGTGTGCTGACCTCATGCTCTTAACAGCTCAGCAGCACAGAAGTGGCAGTGATGCAGAAACTGTTCTGGATGTCACACAAATTTTTTTAATTATTTGGAGCACATGTGGTATGCTTCAGTTATCTAGATGTATCTAAGATTGGAAATGTTCTAAAGAATCCATTACTGCTGACTGGTACCATTCAGGACTTGCAGAAGAGCTGTGCCCTTCTGTAGTAGCATCTGAAGGCCTAGCAGGATACCAAAGGCATTTCAAATGGCACCAGATACCTACCTCTAGAAAATGGAATCCAGGCTTAGTGCTTCATTAAGACACCAGTCCACAGCACAGATTCTGGGGCAAAACATCCAGTCAGTCATTTTTAAGCAGTTTTAAATCACTAAGTTGCTTTCTTTAATTAGGTTTACCCTCATAATAAAAATAACCCCCCCTGAAAATTCTTAATTGTCACAACAATAATGGGAGTTTCACTGTGTTTATTGACGGACACTGAGCTTGAGGGTTTATTCTTAAACACCAATATTTTCCCATGAAATCACATTGTTATATGTATTTTGGATCTTATTTTTATTACTACTAGCTGTATAACTTGTTGGGAATGACTGACAGAGGATCTCAGTATTTAAAAGACACTGTTTTAGGGTACTTTGGGCGCACAGTCCTGAAAAACCAATGGATAAATAAACCAATCCTCTTATATCCACTGAACTAATTGCTTCTTTTCATTAGTGTGATATATGCTGCATAGCAAACATTCTCTTTCTTCTCTTTAGATCAAAAATTACATTGACTTAAGAGGAGCAAGACATGGTTTTAGCTGCCTTTAGGAATGTCTGTTTAAGCTGTTGGATTCACTGGGAAACAGATGAATTTTAGGAGAAGAATTCACATCCAAAGAAGAAGGAAAAAAGCCTTTCTTTCACTGTAACACCACCCATTACTGAATCATATTCTGACTAGACTGGATTCCACAGGGCAGGTGGAAAAAAGAATATTTGAAAAGTAAGCATTTGATCATTGCCCCTGAGAGCTGACAGCCTTTCCCAAAGCACAATTAACAATGCAGTGGTCTTTGTACCATTGGCTTTGTGATCCAGTGCACAAAAGAAGCAGAGAAAAGATACGCAGGGTGGAACAAAAGGCAGAAAGTTCACAGGTATCTGTCAGTATTTAAAGTTAGAAAATGGAAAAGTCAGACATCAGAAAAAAAATTCTTAAACTATGAGGAAAACCATGGAATGGTACAATTTTCCCAGGAAAGCAACATCATCTCAAATGCAGTGAGGAATACAGTTGGGTGGACTTTCTGTTAGATTATTACAGACATTAAAAAGAAGCATTAGGCTCATAAATGAAACCTGGGAATAACACATAATCAAATGGTAAGAAATGGTTTTCTGAACAGCTGTAGTCTACCAGTGTTCTTTTACATGGTTGCGTTTTTCTCCCTAGTTTTTGATAACTGTACTAGAGAATTGATTCCTGTATGGGATCTTTTTTACTATATGACCTTTCTAAGTCTTAACCGTAAGAACGAGTGGATCAGGTAATAAAAATCAGTTACATCTAAAAAGAAGGTTTGCACTGAAATAAGTGGGGCTATGCTAGTTTACTTCAACTGGTTCTAGCTCTAGGAAGCCAATATTGCATATATGAAAAAAAAGGCTGTGATTTGGCAACACATAAGCCTGCAAGTAAATGGAATCACTGAAATGTAATACTGCAATATGTGTAACAGTGACAGCCCTTGGATGTCCTGAAACATTAAGCACACAGCTTTAATCATGTGCATGATTGCTTTGTGGAATCAAAAAGAGAGCCATGATGATGACCTAGCACAGTAGCTATTACATACATTAAAACTTACAAGCAAAAGTAAGAGCTGAAGTGTTATTGCAGGCACTAATAGCAGTGATGCAAAATGTAGTCAGTTGTCTTTGTGTGGTAAATACATTACCTTTGGTGTCCTAATTATTTTTTAGTGCCAAATTATTCATTATTGATAAGCTGCATAAAATAGTCAAGGGGTAAAATAATTGTTTATGCTAGTTACATGTTATTTAATGATCCAATTCTGTGATTAAAACTAATCAATGCATTCCCAAATGGCACTTTTCAGTGAAATTCTAAAGATCAAGGAAAAACTTGCACATAATACTTCCATTATGTTAACACAAATATCAAAATCCCTCAGGATAAGAGTTTTCTCAGGACAAATACATCATACAACACAAAAGCTAATGGATTAATTATGAAATTATGAAATTGTACCAAAATATTTAAAGATACAATGATAAAGTAGTTAGGTGGAACAAGTCTTTTAAATCAGATTAGCTGGGAAAGATACTGCAGTGCTGGTTCTGGGACTGTTGTGTTCAAACTCAGCCATCAGGAGGAGAATTACTTATATCTATGAAATACCGAAGAAATAAGGAATCATGGGAGATGAAAGTCTCAGTTACTGTTTAGATAAGTCATTACACTAAGACCAATTACAGTCCTTGAAATCTAGTTCTTTAGAAACAACTGTATCTTGCCATCTGATCAGAAGATGAAAATACTGGTGCTTGAGTTGAGAGCAAAAGTAGTAAAACCCCATTAATGATTACTTCTCCGTTATGCCTAAGGTATTTCTGACTTGGAGTATACCTGAGAGTTAACACTGTGCAGGAAATTATTCTTAGATATTAAAATTCTGGCATGAAGGCTCATACTAATGTGAAACCATTTCTCAAACAGGTGATTGAAATGGGTAGAAAGCTTCATGCTGTTGTGAGAGGAAGACTTTGCAGTTTGACCGCAGAGATGTAGAAATAAAGGACTGTGAATACCTTGCCACTTTATAGAGCCTGTATATGCAGTATAATTATCTTTTTGCTGCTACAATTAATTTTAAGAAACATATTCTGACCAATAGAACTCCTCTCCATAAACATTAGCTCAGACACAGTTACTCCCATGTCTGAAGCTGAGTTTATATATCTGTATATTTTAAAGCCCTAAGCATGGCAAAGGCAGTGTCGACTACAAAACAGCTTGCATAACAGGAATGTAACTTCTGTTTCAGTTAGATCATCCTTGTACAAAAATACATACTCACAACTGAAATATATGAAGTAATAGAGCCCATCACATCCATTTGACCGAACAATTACTTCACTTCAAGTATCAATTCTAGTTTTGATTTAATTTTGTCTTGCTTGAGCTTCCAGTCACTGGATTTCTCTACTTTTTTTTTTTTTTTTCAGATTCTGCATATTGTCATTTTCAAATTACTTCTTAGTCTTTCTTTTTTTTTCCATAAATAGACTGAGTTTCTTCTTTTACTGTAATGCAGGTTTTCGTAACATTCTTGTGACCTTTGATACTTTTCAATTTTCCAGCATATGTTTTTAAATGAAGACATTAGTAGCTTTTCACAAGTAGTCCTGTCATCTCCAGACAGAGAGGGAAAATCACCTTCTTATTTGCTACTGTCTTGCTTAAAGAGACAAAGTTTACATTTGCCCAGTTAGCTGCTGCAGCTCTGCTTTGGGGTTACACATTCAGTTGATGACTGATGTTTTCTTCCAAAGACATTTCATCACCCTGATAATGAGGAAAGTGCCCTTTTGTAATAATTCCATCCAATAATAACTCCATTTCAGTAAGATATATGCTCTTTGCTTCCAGATTTGTATTATTTGATTTAAAGCAATGGGATAGCAGGATAACAACACCAAACCCAAACTAATCCCCAATGAAAATAGTTCAAAGAATGGAGAAATCTGCTTTCAAACAAACATCTGGAATGAGTTCACAATGCATATGACTCTGGCCTTTAGAGTAGTGGCCAGAGTGTCTTCCTCACCCTATCAAATTATAGGCACAGCATTTAAAGAAAGCTGTATGCAGTCATAATATTGAGCAATCCTTCCCATGTTGTCCAGGAATTACTATTTCCTTATCTCCTCTGATGTGTCTATGTGGAAACCCTTTCTCTTGCCTGGATCATCGCAGCCCACTGCACCTGTCTCCATAGGGAACATCCAAATGAAGGCTTGCAAAGTTCTCCATCCGTTAGCATTCGACAGGCACTTCTACCACAAAATTCTCAGGTGGATGCTTTTGTACTAAAGTCAAAGTGTTGAAGCATTCACAGTGCCTTCCACAAGAGCTGTTCTCTATACAGCATACATTTTGTTCTCCAGACAGCATATTCATAAATGAGCTGGAAAAGAGAGTGAGCTCTGAGGTGATAAAGTCTGCTGATGATGTGAAGTTATTCAAAATAAAAAAGACAGGAGATCACTGTGAAGAACTACATAGGGAACTTATGAGACTGACTAACTGGGCAATAAAATGAAAGATGAAATTCAGCTTAGATAAATGTCAAGTGATGTATGTGAGGAGAAAGACGCTCAGCTTCCTGTATAAAATGACAGGCTCTGAGGTGACCATTAATGCTACACTGGTGAGACTTGGGGTTATAAGAGATAGATCAATGGAAAAATGTGCTCAGTACCTGCCAGATGGCAAAATGAACAACCAACCAACCAGAAAAACCCAACAGATCAAATCCTAGGACTTATTAGGAAATTATTTGAGAACAAAACAGAAAACAAAATTATGTCAGTGTATAAATTCATGGGTCACCCGCATACTGAATCCACAAAACATCCAGAGCACAGAGGGCTCCTGTCTGCACCACACAGTTTCCCTTTGTGCAGAAACCAGAACTCCAAGTAAACAAAAATACACCCTGATACGGGGTTAGCTTGAAAATGAATCATGCTGAGAACCATGATCTGAAAACACCACTGCATAAAGTAATATAGCCTTTGTTTTAATTCTCTAGTGAAAAGAGGCTGAAGCACATACCTTTTTGCACAGGAAAACTTAGCAAAAACCTAGATTAGATATGTGGATTCCCATACAAAAAAGAAAGCTTGTGGGAACAAGCAATATTTTTATTTGCCTAGCTTGTGTGTATATACATATGTATATATATAGCTAAAAGCAGACAAGCAGACAAGCTTTCAGAGGAACAAGCCTTTCTCTAGGAGAAACATAGCAAGTACCAAGCTAAATTCCAGCTAGGAACAATTGATATGGATATAATTTGTATACCAGAGAAAAAACAGACTGTGTGAAAGGAAAGGTTGGTTGGCATCTGTGTGGCAGATGGGAGAAGTGGCAGGAAAATTGTAAAGGGCTGTAAACCAATGTCTCTATGCAGTCTGTGGCTCCAGTAGTTATGAGTTTTAGTTGCCAGGTTCGTATTTTCCATATATTTTGTAGATCTCTGTTGAAGAGCAATACTTAGATGTAGTGATTGGTGGAAAAGAAAGGGATCTGCAAAAGCCTATATCTGATCAGGAACGTGTCTATGGAAAGCAAGAATGTGATTTCCACCCCCTGAAAAGGGGAGTGTGTTTTAAACTATACCCTTCTTCCCCAAGGATTTAGGGAAGTTTCTCCACACTGAAGGAAGGGACTTAAAATCTTAAAACATCTCCTGAAGTTAAGTGCCTCACTCAAATTTTTCTCACAAAACGTGGCTGAAGAATGGCTCAACATACATTTATTCAATGATTATGAGATTATTGTACTCATCCGGCATGTGTAAAACACTTCCAGCTTCAGTTTATTCCTCCATGTGAGGGAACAGTAGCAGTGGCTTACCTCTGTAGATTAGAGGTATTGCTGGGTGGGGCACACAAACAGCTACTTTAGTGAAGCTGCTTCACTTTGTCTGAGATAGGCAGGTAAATTTTGGGCAGGACCTGGAATGTCCATGGGTTTTGCTTCATGGTAACGAAGCTCAAATATCAATAGAAGGGCCAGAGTTTTATTTTGTTATTGAAAGAGTTATTACAGAGTATGAACAGTAATCCAGATCCTTGTGGTAGGTACAGTTCTAACGCTTCTGTTACAGATTCTGGGACTTTTTTTTACTTTGTGTGAAACTGGGTTCAGAATGTATGTCCTCAGAACCTCCCAATTCTGCCAGGTCAAACCCTCACATTGAGATGAGCAGAAGGACTCCTAGCTTGAGCATCCAAGAAAGCATAGGCTTTCTCTAAAAACTATTACTTTGGACTTTCAAGACTAAATCCATTCCAGACATGGCAGTAGTGAAATTTACGTTCTCTCAGAGGAAGCTAAACAGCATTACATAGAATTTTGTACTAAGATTTCTAAATGGGTCTCCACATAGGGATGTGCTCATGTCCCATGTGCTCAAAGACAGACCAAGTCAGCACTGACATGCTGTAGTTTGCATTGCACAGCTGCATCCATAAAAAGTGATCAAGCCCTAGATTTCATGTCATAGAACAGTTTGGGTTGGAAGGGACCTTCAAAGATCATCCAGTCCAACCCTCCTGCCATAGGTAGGGACACTTTCCACTAGACCAGGTTGCTCAAAGCCCCATCTGACCTGACTTTCAACATTTCCAGTGATGGGGCATCCACAACTTCTCTAGGCAACCTGTTCCAGTGTCTCACCACCCTTATTGTAGGAAATTGCTTCCTTATCTCCAGTCTAACCCTAACCTCTTTCAGTTTAAGACCATTGCCCCTTGTCCTGTCACTACAGGCCCTGGTAAAAAGTCTCTCTCCATCTTTCTTATAAGCCCCCTTTATATATTGAAGGGCTGCAATACGGTCTCCCCAGAGCCTTCTGTTCTCCGGGCTGAACAACCCCAACTCTCTCAGTCTTTCTTCACAGGAGAGGTGTTCCAGTCTCTAATCATTTTCGTGGCCCAGCTCTGGACCCACTCCAATAGGTCCATGTCTTCCTTGTACTGTGGGCCCCAGAGCTGGACGCAGTACTGCAGGTGTGTTCTCATGGGAGCAGGGAGTGTGGAGGCAGAATCACCTCCCTTGACCTGCTGGCCGCACTTTTTTGGATGCAGCCCAGGGTACTATTGGCTTTCTGGGCTGCAAGTGCACATTGCTGGCTCATGTCCAATTTTTTACCCACCAGTATCCCCAAGTACGGACCCTTGAGGAACACCACTTGTTACCGGATTCCTGAAAAAAAGGGCAAGATTTGTAAGGCATATGAGATACCTTAATCGTGTATATAAGATCAGAAACTATGTGAATGCTGAGTTAGAAGAGGTGTTAATGTAAGACAGAGTACTTGCAATAAGTACTGTGAAAACACAAAATAGTTAATGTTGTACCTTTAAACCTCAGTGATGGGCACTGGATCCAGCTGTGAGATGGCTAAAGAGACATTATGGAGACATTACAGCTGAATAAGTTCTGTGAATGTGTCCTGGTTTCAGCTGGGATAGAGTTAATTGTCTTCCTAGTAGCTGGTATGGTGCTATGTTTTGAGTTCAGTATTCAAAGAATGTTGATAACACTGATGTTTTCCATTGTTGCTAAGTAGTGTTTAGATTAAAGTCAAGGATTTTTCAGCTTCTCATGCCCAGCCAGCGAGAAAGCTGGAGGGGCACAAGAAGTTGGCACAGGACACAGCCAGGGCACCTGACCCAAACTGGCCAACAGGGTATTCCATACCATGGGATGTGCCATTTAGTATAGGAACTGGGAAGTGGCGGGGGGGAATCACTGCTCGGACTAGCTGGGTGTCGGTTGGCGGGTGGTGAGCAATTGCACTGCACATTATTTGTACATTCCAATCCTTTTATTACTGCTGTTGTCATTTTATTGGTGTTATCATTATCATTATTAGTTTCTTCTTTTCTGTTCTATTAAACCGTTCTTATCTCAACCCATGAGTTTTACTTCTTTTCCTGATTTTCTCCCCCATCCCACTGGATGGGGGGGGGGGGGGTGAGTGAGCAGCTGCATGGTGCTTAGTTGCTGGCTGGGGTTAAACCACGAGAGAATGCTGGCTGATTCCATCAGCTGATCCCATCAGCTGATCCTAGTCCCTTCACTAGTAGAAGCTTAGCCTTTTTATAAGTAAGAAACTTGACTTTTGTTTTGCTTTTTTTGTGCAAAGTTTCAAAGAAGTCTTCATCACAAGGTACACATTCCCATAACTGAAATCACTCTGACCAAATAGTGGATGACTTCCACTGGGATGTTTTTTTAGCATTGGTTTTGTGTCAGGTAGAACTGCTTACTTTAAAAATCAGTGTAATGCTCTAGCAAGATGTATGGCTAATGAATTAGTCAAATTCTAAGCAACTAAACAAATAAATAAACCCAACAATATCAATTTCAGACATTTTCGGGGGATTTTCAGTAATGCTGAAAAACTAACAAAGATACTACTCTGAAATGAAATACTGAAGAGTAAGATAAAATATATATCAGTGTGGTCATTTATGCCTTCTCAGGCAATAATATAGATCAAAAGACAAAACCATCCCATTTCTATAGCAAAATGAAACTAGTTGGATCTTTTTAAAAAAGCTTTCCGTTGGAAGCTAAAATGCCAGAACTAATCAGTTGCATTCTCTTCTCTCCATCTCACCTGACCCTCATCGCTTCTGTTCTTTACAATGCCACTGAGTAAGCAATTTGGTCTGGAGAATTGGTAAATGAAAGTCACAGGAAAGCCTGCCTGCCTCTTCCAGTCTTTATAACCATAAAGCTGATTTCTACACAACATATGAATATGGAAATACTGTTGAAATTAGTGAACATATAAAAAAGAGGTCATGATATCTATAGATTTACTTACTTAACCAAAATTGTTGACCGGAAGATTCTGATTAGCGAGAATATTGCAGTCACTTTACAGGAGCATAGTTATTCATGGTGCTAGATGACACAGAAGCAGTAGAACAACAGGATTAATTCCTTACTGGAAACTGGGACACTGGAATACACTGCTGGGTGTTAATCAGATATTTCTTTTGGTATATAGTAGCGACCTTTCAGGACACTACTTATATTAAAACCAGGAGAAAAACTTTCAGAACTATTCCAGTGGTACAGATTAATTGCTAGAGAAGAAGAAATTATATTTGGATGACACTAATGCAATGAATTAGCATTGTGCTGTCTTGTTTTTCCCCTTAATAAGTCAGAACCTTCTGGCAGGAAAAAGTAAGAAAGTGAATGAAAGAGAATTTAAGTATCCCCAAAGAGTTTAATGAATAGAGGGAGAATACAGTCTTTCTGATTGCCTCTATATTTCTGGCCTGCAGTGATGTGCCAGCTCACTAGGGAATAGGGTGGAACAGTGAATAATAGGGAACTAGATACTAGGAAAGTAGAAATTATTAATTATTTCTATTGCTAGAAGCTTTTCATGGACTGTCTTACATTGTCCTAGAAAGAAGGAAATGCATCTGAGGACAAGGGTTTGCAAATGCAATGACCCTAATTTCTTCCTTGGTTTACATATTACCTGCCTTCACAGGTTTCTTTCTCACTTGATGCTTACCTCTCTATTCCCTTTTCCTGTGTTCCTTCCCATCATTTTTGGTGTCTTCAGCCTCCATATTGAGGTCTACTACCAATTATATCTGCCAACATCCTGTCATAAGCCTGCATGAAATGAGTTGCAAGTAATTGGTCACAAAGTGTAATGATGGTGAAGGGGACTATTTTGTGCTACTGATGTTGTATATTAATTAAATGGTAAGATCTTAATCGGAAATGTTGGGAAATGGCTTACCACAGGACAGAAGGCTTTAGCATCTTATGGGTTTCACATACCCTTTCTACTTCTTATCACATGGTGTTTTTCCTGAAGGGAAGGAAGAACTATGGGGAGTGAGACGACAAGAAATTTTTGTGTCCCATGTCAAGCTGCACCCAAGTAGGGTGTAGTAAAAAAGTGGACTTCTGTAAAGTAGGAGTGCTGTTATTTCCCATACGCCATCTCTCAATGTCTTTTGTATTTAGCTTAAAAGCTGTTTGGGATAAGACTTTCTTTTGCTAGAGGCTACAGACTATGACTACTAGCCTGATGTTCCTGTGCAAGGGAACAGATGCCAGGCAGAAGGGAAGCAGGCTCTGCAGGGACCTCTCTGCCAAGATACATGGGAAAGGTGGGAACAGATAAGACCTGCACCATACACAGTAACATACTTTGTGCCATGTAAAGGGGAGAAGGGATCCTGAACTTGCTTGGTGTCTGAGGAATAACATATTACACATATTGGGGAACATACACACCCCCATGTTTGTTTGACATGTGTAAGACAATCTAAGAAACTTGGATTTGGATAATCGAAATAGTGATGTCTGAAAAGAGATCATAGAAAAAAAAGTCAAATTTTCTGGGACCAAAGGTACTAGCTAAAAACCACTGACACACATCTTATATTTTCTGTTAAATCTCTGCGTGTGGAATCCGGCTTCAAAAACCTGGAATAAGTTTGTGGGAAGTTCTCTTAAGGCAAGGGCATGATAAGGGGAGAACAGTAGATTTGGCAGGTCTGAGAAGCAATCTATTGCTTGTTTTTGTTGACATTTACATTCACCTTGCTGCTGTGTGAAAGCACATTTTTTTCCGAACAGTGCAGAGAGGAAATCTGTTCATATTAAAGTCCTGACATGTTCCCTTCCTGCTCAGATTTTATCCTAACAAAGGTTGCATCATTGTACAAGAACCCAGGGGAGCTATAAAGATGGTACTGATGTGTTTTTACTGTTTAGGACTCAGAGTCATGTTAGGGCAGAATACAAAATGATAGATTACAAAAAAAACCCCAAACCCCCAAACCGACAAAAACCCAAGGCATTTGAGGCTACTGTTTGTGTGTATTATCCAATAAATGTCTCATGCAGACTTCATAAATAGTCCTGGTGACACCCAGAACTTCCCACTCTTGTGTGAGTGTGTGAAACGTTAGTCTACAGGATCAAGGCTTTGGGAAGTGGAAAAGTTCATGCAGTGAGGGAACAGAACTTGCTCCACAACCACCATGCTGTGATGCTAAAGAGGCATCCTTTCTCCTTAGGACTAGTTACGTTAGACTCCTGTTACAGTCAATGGAGAGAAACAGGAACATTTAATGTTGCTATTCATGTTAATCGAAGGGGTCATCTGCCACAGAAGTACTATCACTTACCACTGACTCAATTGTCTACATATCTATAGAGACAGACATCTCTATAAATGTATCTATCATCTGTAGTGTAATTGCCTGTGGTGAAAGGAGACAAATACCAGTCTGTAAGGATTTTGTTTGTACACAAATATTACAAAACCAAAGTCAGTATGAGATGAGTGATAAATATTGTGTTAGGAGACCTGCAAAACCAGGCCTTAAGACTCTCAGGCTGGGCACCCCAAATTTGTAGTCACCTTTAACTTTCTGTGCCTAAAGATCCCATCTGTCCCTGGGACTAAAAATAGTACTGGCTTACCTTGGAAAGAAGTTATAAAGTCTGTGAAGTTGTATAATTTTGACAATCATCACAGAAAGACCAGGGGAAAAAATATGTACACTAGCTTTGCATCAGGACAAGAGTACCATGCAAAAAACCAATTCACTGGACTGTGTACTGAACAACATTTTGTCATTGTTCTTTAACTCAATACAATCCATCCTGTGCAGTGACTGCCAATATGGCAGTCTTACCTGTCTTAGCTGTTGTCTCCTAGAAAACATCCATTAGCCATGGAATTCCCTATAGATTCACATAAAGATGCATATTTCTGCTATTCTGATTTTATTGATTGAAATATTACCATATATTGCATCAAATCCAGAGCAGACATTACTAAAGATTTTTTCCAATAATTCATTATAAAGATTTAAAAAAAAAAAAATTCAAATTCTCAGAAAACCATAAATCTAAGTCAATAATAGTAAGACAACACTGGTATCTTAAGCCAACACTGGTATCTTGGTAACTTCCCCAAGTCATGGTAGAATCTAAGTTTTGCCAAAGTATGTAAGCCAATTTTTTGTGATTCAGCTGTCTCTATGGTCGACTATGTCACAAGAGCTGGTGCAGCGGTCTTTTAATTCCTGCGTAGTGGAATCTCATTTGCCATCTTTCTATGATTCTTTTTATTATTTGAATCAATGAGATTGCTAATCAGGTAATACATGCAACTAATATACAGGAATAGAATACTGTCTAGAGGAGACTCAGAGCCTTACGTTCATTGGCAATTTAACATCTGCGATGTTCTTTCCCTCTGCTCTGATTTTTCAGACCACAACTCTCCCAGAAATGTCAATGCATGTAAAGGAAGTGCATAAAAGTCATGTTTTGCAAATCCAGGTGTGACATCCTCATGTTACTTGGAACGTGTTGAGAAAAGATACTGGTTTAACATAGGAAGGGTATTATAAAAAGATCTGTCATGATAAATATTAGTCATGTTGCAATACATATCACTTGGAGGTGTTGAAGTAACACTAGGACAGGTGCAGTGCAGGGTTCAGTGGATTAGACTGGACTAAGTTAAATGGAAAGCTGCCTTGCCCCAGTCCGTCACCCAAGGACAAAAAGTGTGCAAAGGAGAGAGTTTTGAATTCACTTTGAAACAAAGTCCTTCCTCAGAGTTGAAACCTGACTCAAATCCTGTGCAGTTCAGGGTTAAGGGACCTCTCATGAGTGATGATTTACTGACCTGTGATGTATAAGGTACCAAAACCACCCAACTCATATTTTGACGCTACTCAATTACTTTTTAAAAACCATGAAATCAGGTCACTTAATCAGATTAGGACTGCCTGATCACTCAGTTTCAATTCTAGTATGGTCTGCAAAGCTGCTGTCTTGTATTCCTGTGGTACCAAGCTGGGGTTTCTCAGTCCTTGTGTGACATCTGAACATGTTTTCCCCTACTACCGATCAATATTTTCATATTTTACTATCCTACTTGTAGTAAATGCCACAACAGGTGTGCAGGTCATCTTCACAGGCCACTGAATGTTTGTGAGTCAAGTGATAAACTCTGAAGTCTGGGTTTTTTTGCAAAACATTTCAGTGGACCACATCTTTTATGGCCTAGCACAATACAAATGCTCATTTTTGTGGGTTGTGCTAGAGACCCTGAAAGTATTGCATTATGCATCTGCTAGAAGTATTGGTAAACCAACACAGAATGGACCAAGCAGTTGTTAGAGGTGAGACTCACCTCATCTGTTTTCGGTATGTACGATGCAAATTTCTCACCTTCTGAAGTAGGTTTCCTTTTTAGCCAGTGGAGAGAAACAGGGGCTTTTAGGGATCATTCATTTGACCTGCTTCAGACATTGATTTAGGATGAAATGAATCATATCTTAGAAAGGTTTTTCTTCTCTACTCACTATGAAGTGAGCCTTGGGCATAACTCTGCTATAAGCAAAGAAGGGTGAAGTTCAGTGAAATTAATCCCATCCTCACAGACTGTGACCGATATGAGGGACTCTGTGTCACACATGCTTACACCATCTTTAGTTATTCTGTTTCTATGGTTCAGACTAACACTTTGCGTTTTATGTTGAACTAGAGCTGATCTTAATGAAAACCATTGATGAACGCAAAACACTTAACTCCATTAAAAGAAATGGCTGCTCAGAATTTGCTATGATTGCCTTGCACATGCAGTGTTCAAAAAGTGATGCAGAATACCTGCGCCAGCATGGTCTTTCCACAGGCTGCAGTGTGGATATCTGCTCCACCATGGTCCTCCATGGCCTGCAGGGGAATCTCCACTCCAGCACCTGGAGCACGTCCTCTGCCCCCCTTCTTCTCTGGCCCTGCTCTTCATACAGTTGTTTCTCACACTTTTTCTCCTCGCACCACCATGAGGTGTTTTGCCCTTTCTTAAATACATTTTCCCAGAGGCGCCACCATCTTGGCTGAGGGGCTCAGCTGTGCCCTGCGGTGGGTCTGTTGGAGCTGGCTGGAAACAGCTCTCTGTGGCACTAGGCAGCCCTGGCCTCTCCTCACAGAGGCCGCCCTGCAGACCCCTGCTGCCAACACCTTGTTATGTAAACCCAATAGATTACTTTATTGCCAGTCTCTTTTTTTTGTTTGTTTTAGGATGTAGCTAGGGGAAAGAGTGGAAATCTACTCATTTACCTGGTCCTGGCTGCTGCTCCCTGAACCAGATGAATTCTCAGATGGGAGAGGTTCTTCCCTGAGAGCAACTGGGCATGGTCAGGGGGTCATGCTCAATTAGCACAAGCAGAGGGAGCCCTAGGAAGGCATTTTCCCTCTTCAGGCAATACAGCGGTGACAGAGAGCTTGCAGAGGGGAGAAGCATTAAGAATACAGCTGGACCTCAGACATGATGGGAAGACAGACATATTCTCTGTGGGTTTGGAAGGTGACCAACTGTGTCAGTTGTTGCGAGGAAGCTGCTGAGCTGAGAGAAGCCTGGAGGAAAGGATGTTATCAATGAGAGGTAAGGGTTGTTTATATGCCCTCTATTCTTGTACTGTTCTATCTAGTCACTCTGAGTTTTGCTATTGTAAAAGACGTATTGTAGTAAGGCCTGACTTTTAAGGCCTGAAGCCCTTTAGAGACTTTGTATTTACAGAACAGTGAGATACTGCTCTATCTCAAAGCTTTGGTGATGATGATGTAGTTTCCCTTTGCAATATTTCTTTGTGGGCAGGTATTAGCTAATAGGGATTTTCGCAGGGCTTTTACCCAGAGCAGGAGGCACTCCAATAGAGAGCAATTCAGGGACATCAGGTCAGAATGGAGCAAACCCCTTGCTTTCTGGTGTTCACAGCTGTGTAATGTGCCTGTGGTAACTCTGAAAGTTAGACACGACAAACTAAAATTAGGGAACTCCTTGGTATGTTTTAAGTATCACTCCTGAACTAATTTAGCTTTCGAAGAGACGGCAAAGTCAGTACTCTGGCATCTCAGTGGAAATTAGGTACCAGTCATTTTGTGTGCCTAGAAGCACGTGACTGATTTTAGGATTTTCTGTGCTAGACAAGTACTGGTGCTGTCAAATGTGCCATACTTTAATGTGATACAGCTGAAGTTTCTGCACTCAGGAGGACATTCTCTATGTCGTCCTGGGCATTCAGCAAATGATCCACAGCCAGGCGAGACCTGACTTCCCCATGGGCTTTCTCCCAGGCTGAGGAAGCAGGATGGCTCCAGCCAAGGATAAACCTGTGGTTTCCTTCCTTTCCTCACATGTGGCACAAAGGTGTTGCCTGCATTAGCTCTTCCTGAAGAAACACATGAAGTTTAGTTAGCTCCAGAAGGCATCTGCTTCTCAAAAACATGACCTAGTCTCAAATAGTTTTGCCTCTCTGGCAAAATCATTTAAAATAACTTCTCAGGATTTAATCAATCTTTATAAAGGAGTTATTCTGCAAGTCAGAGTTCTTCCTATAATAATGTTCAAGTCTGGGCACAGTCAGTGTTTTGGTCCAGAACATAGCACAAATGAGAGCACTTGGTGTCTACCACAGGAAATAATTTTTTCCATTTGAAGCAAACAAGTTTTCCTTAGTCACATTGTGCTACTGCTGTTTAGTGAGGCTTTTCTTTAGTCCTCGCAAGAAAAAGGAGCTTGAAGAGTGCAGAGAGTGTGTGTTGTTTCCAGGAAACCCTGTCCTGTGTCTCAAAGAACCTGTTCCAGACAAAGGGGATCCAAGGCATGTATCCAATCTGCAGTTGGTATAGACTGGCAGCAGCTTGCAAGATGTCCCTCAGGCTGTAGTCTAAGGGCCTTTGCTTTTGGGGGTAAGTGAGACAGAACCACAAGTGTGTGTTTACTTATAAAAACAGAAAATGAGTGATTTTCCTCATTTTTTTGTGGCCACCTGTCTGGCATAATATTACAAAAAATTCTGCATACCTACACACACAGGTTACTGAAATAGTATTTAGACCTTGTGACACCAGAGGTAACATCACTTAGAGAGAGCAGTGAAGATGTGGCTTATGGGACATCTTCAAAAGGAACATATTTACTGTGTCAGTTGGGCTCCCTTATAAAAGTGACAGAACTCATGGGAAAGCTAGTGGATAACTTTAAGAGCAGTATCTCTCTTCACCGTGTTAAAAATAGTTTATATTTGAGGCATAAGTTAAGGAACAGTTCAGATATTTCCTTGCTGTAGGTAGACTAGATAATGGGTAAGATTTTTCAAAAGATAATAGGAAAATAGTTTTGGTTGAAATGATGTTAAATTTAGGCATCTTAGTTTCTTTTGGAAAATTCACTTATGCAGCTTTTTGCTTCTTCAAAACCTTTACTGGCATAGGATCATTTTATTCCTGTCATTCAAGAAAGAGAAAAGAGAAGGATGTAAGTTTGTGGGAGATCTACAGGAATATTTTTCTGCTCTGGATGGTTTTGCCATTAGGTGGCACCTTTAGAAAATAGGCTAGAGAGCCACAGTTCTTTGTGTTCTTGTTATGAATGCATACCATTATTAACATCCCTTACTATGGTCAATGTGCCCCTACATGGTTCATCTGTGTGCACACCTACTAAGTCAAGATGACTTTAATCTTAGCAGTGACCCAGCATGTAAAGAGTCACTAGGAAAGTTAGCTGGCAAAGTCAAAACTGGAAAATGCAAGTGTGCTTGAGTTGACATGACTGAAACATCATCACAGATTAATTTTAAAATGAGACTATTATTTTGTGGAGAAAGTAGGCTCCAATTTGTTTTTATTATCTCTTTGAATGACGTTGCATGGTGCTGAAGGGCAGTGTGTCTCTTTTTTTTTTTTTTTTTTTGTAACTGTAGAGTATCATATACTACTGGTGTATTCTTTACAAAAGTGAAGCGCAGGTTCAAGCAACTGAAGAGGAGATTGACTAGCGTATGTAAATTGATCAAAGAATAATCTGTGAATAAGAAAAAAATGATGGTAGGATTCACTGAGGGAAGTACTTCAGCAGAGACAGCAAAATTTTTAAGTTACTGCACCAACATATTTTTTAATCCAGTAAAACAAGAGCTTAGAGGATATGGGAGTGCTGTATATAAATATATTGGGGGAGGAGGAGAAGGAAACAAACTGCTTTTGGTCCAGAGATGGTCCTCAAATATGAAAATTTCTGATGTTTGTAATAGGCAGGGATACATCTGATGACCTCAGAGTTTCTTTTTAGGCTTTGGAAGACTTGGGAAGTAACTAATCTGTTTTAGTCTTTAGACTTTGAAACTTTCCTAGGGCAAAGGCCTGTCTTTATATTCAAGTGGGACACAGCTCAGAGCTCTGTTGGTTCTTCATTGGAGTGAACGTCAACACCATACACATTTCAATTGCCAGGAGTAGCTCCAAATACAGTCAAAGTAGGTAGTAGCTTACAGCAGTTGTCAGTCCTGGGTGGGATAACAGCCATAGCACATCTGTTTACTTAACTTGTGCCAGAGCTATGAAAATCAGGTTAACCACCTTCCTTTTCCCACTGTTGGAAAGGCCATGGAGTTGTAATGCTTCCTGAAAGTAGAAGTTTCTGGCATCACTGTATCCATCTGCTTCTCCACATCCAGAGCAGGGAGTCTGGCTCTCCAGGTTTCTGTCCTTGACTTTCCTAGCTTCATCCCTTCTCTCTTGTTCTCTTTCCCTCACTACTCTGACCCTTGTTCGGCTCCAGTCTTTCATCATTGGGGAAAATGCCAAAATGAATTTAGTTGCTGCCAAGAAGCTTTGAGCCAGTGCTGGCGAAGAAGAAAAGCTTCAAGTTGCACAGTGTGGCATATGTGTGAAGCCTTCTGCTGTTTGATTTCAGCAGGAACACTTAAACTGAAGTATTCAACAAGTGATGAGTTGACAGAACAGTCCTGGTTAAGGCAACTGACTGGTAGTGCAGCAGTTGCCCAGTCTTAGGGGGCCACACAAACAAACCCCCATGCTTTCAAGATGTAGGGCAGCAACATTCAAGATGATTTCTCCTGTGTCCAAATATGTTCCTGTAACGAAAGAGCATAATTTCCGCTTTGGTGTGATGCAGTTGTGCAAGGCAACCTTCACTGAGGCTGGGACTAAGTTCCAGAGTTTGTGTTTACTTATAGCTAATCCGTTCTTACCAATGCACAGTTAACACATCCTATACACAAGTGTCACATATATGCACACATGCATATCACATTCATACAAGTCAGACTAGATTTACTTACCAATTATCTTCTTTCAAATGGATTAGGACATTTGTCTAATAAAAATTGCAACATGATAGGAAGACATGTTTTTAATAAATACAATACAGTGTTGTTATATGTGGAAATTTTATATAATGAAGCTGGAAAAAATGAAGAATGAAGTATTCAGATATGTTTACAATATAGCGATCTGAATCCACTTTTTTAAAGGCTGTGGAAAGTCAAGTTCAAGCTGTCTAACCACCATTTAAGGTGTTTTACTGATATCTCATTGCTTGAGCTTTACAGTACAACTGAATTGAATTATAGGCTCAGACTTTCTCTGTGACCTATTTTATACTTTAGCACCCCAAATATGTGTGCGTTTTGGGTTGGGTTCCCCCCCTTCTCCAGATTTATTATGGCTTCATTTGATGCAGAGCTGATGTAGTGGTAAACTGATTATGTGCTTGTGGTGATATGGCATCCTTGTGTCTCTCCTGCTCCAAAACAATGACTCATAATTCTTCAATAGGAAAAACTTTGTAAAGAATTTAAAAATGGGTGTTTGATGCCATTAACATCAACAAACTATGTTTCTGTTTCTTTGTTGCTGGCAGCTGTTTTTTTTAAATTATTATTTATCAGTACAAAAATACAAATGAATCTCCTCAAATATTTTTGGATGCTGGATGTCTCTAAAAGTTATTGATAAGACACACATGATATGAATATCATGGTAATCAAGCCAATACAACCAAGTGTGGTAATTACTATCCAGAAGCTAAAATTACTATATTATCTAGATATGGACATTAAAAAAAAAAAAATCCCAAGAAACAGCCATCAATTGTGTTCTTTTAGTCTAGAGAAGTTAAAATAGAGGGGAAATGTGATACTTCTAAATATGGAAAATATTGCAGCAAAGAGGTTGGAAATAAATGGTTCACAGTAGAGTTGGGCAGAAGAAAATGAATGAGCAGAAACAAAAATATGAGAGATTTAGTTTAGGAAACAGAAAATGTTTTTAATGGTGAGGGAAGTTGAGCACTGAAATAGATTGCATGGGGAAGCTGTGAAATCTCCAACTCTGGGGTTTTTAAAAACAGGGTAAATAAACATTGGTCAGGAGTGATTTAGGCAGAAGTGATTGTGCCCAGGGACAGGAGGATGGACTACATGGCCTCCCTTTGGGAGTTATGTCATTGTATGTCTCTTTATTGAGGGCCTTGGAGGAGTCCAGTATGGAGAATGATTGTTCCTAGTGATAGTCTTATCAGTACAGTTGCAGTTTGTATTAATGGTGCCTTTACTTTGCCAGACCTCTACAGAAGTCTCTGACAGAATTTCTGATATTCTGTAAACACTTTGGAAAGGAAGCACTACAGTTTGCACAAGAGACTAATCAGAACATTTTGGCCAAAAAGTTTGAAGAGCTTATGCTGTTCTGTATATATTTATAAAAGCTGTACTCATTCTCTCTTTTTCTGTAAGAATTTCAGTGATGAGGCTCATCAAGCGCTTTAAAAGCACTTCAGGTGTGATCTGAATCTTTTTGATGACAGTAGAAATTTTTCTATTACTTCTTAATAGGCTTTGCATCAGGCTTTTTGTGTGCTGTTCATATAGTGACTCCTATTTTCTTATTAGGGATAAACACCCAGCATGACAAATATTGCTTTTACCTTGGTCAAATGAAGTTTTTTCCAATTCCACAGTCAGCTGCATGTGTCGAACACCATGTTCCTGGGCTGTATGTAGAAAAGTTGTGATATATCTGTTAAGTCAGATCTGTCTGCCTTAGTGACTGCAAGAGACTGACTATTTATGCCTGCTAAGAGATCATGATACATCTCATGAAAAGACAAGCTGTGTTATCAAAATACTGTTAACCACACAAAAGCATCGAAACCTGTTATCTCGTTTGTTTAAATGCATCTCACACTGAATTTAATGATGCTGGTTTTACCCAGACATATTTCAGAGTACACCCACCTCTGCCTGACGTACACAAGTCTCTTAAAAAGCACAAAAAGGATTTTAGAAAATCCTTTATTTTTTGACTGCAGTTGAACCTATTAACATTCGTTATATTGAGACCCTAAGATGTCAAGATTAGGAGTTTGCAAACTTTTAAGTGTTTTTTTAAAAAAACTTTGTTTTATTTTTTAAGATTGCTACACAAATGAACATTTGTTCTCTTCCTCCCCCCTTCCCTGTGCCTCCCCCTGATTATGTGAGTCTTTTTCTCTCCCCTCTTCTCCCCACCCCCCATGCAGTTATTTGCTGAATTTATAAACTAGGAACACCTGCTCTATCTGCATTATTAGAAAAAAGCATAAGAAGTAAGAATTACAGAAGGATAGAATACCAGTGTCCAGATGTAACACCAGTGTAACCCAATGGTGCTTTGGTAGGAGTATTGGAGAACTATGAGAATAATTATCATTGAAGAAGGTATAAACATCATGAATTTGACAGTAGATGGTTTCAGACTCTGTCTAGCACTTTTAATGCTCCTCTGCAGTCCAGTACAGTTGCTGTTATCTCTTTAGGTTCCTTGTTGGTATCTTTTCTGTGAAAAGAAGGAGAATTTGACAAAATTACATACTTCCAATTAGCCATCTTGACCAAAGCCACATTTGTCTCATATGTCCTGGTTCTGATAGTGAGTGGGGAGTGATGATGCTTTGAAACTTGGCTGGCTGTTCTTCATCAAAATCCAGGGGTATCTGCAAGAGGAAAACCCCAGGATGAAAACTGCCTGTTGGTTGCTGAGAACACAGCCCTTAGCGCTGGTGATTACAGCTTGAGGGTTTCAGAACTCCTTCCTTCAGGGAGCCATGATGATGTGTGTGGCCTCAGCTCTGAATGTCTCTCTCCCTGTGGCTTGCTCTTGAGTAAAACTGAACACCTGTGCTCACTGTTAAATTCCAATTTCAAACAGGTTGCAGGAGTTAAGCAGGTGATGACAGGATGTTACTCATGGTTTTAAAACAAACAGTGACAAAGAGACACTTTCAGAGGAGGATCAATATCAGTGATGTGGGGAAGAGGCAAGAACCAGAGGCTATGAGTGAAAGCTAGCTTTGTTTAAAGGTTTGTGTTTCTGACCACAAAAGTAGTAAGTGGCTAGGACAAACTGCCATGAGGAGTGGTGGGTTCTTCATCTTTTTGGATATTGAGAGTCTGGATGCTTTCTTGGTGGATGTGTTTCTTTCAGGGAAATGGAAGACTTATAGGAAGTGTTATAGAGGAGATTGGTTTAGGTGATCATATAGTTTGTTCTGGTTTTAACTCCATTCATGTGTAATGACTGCTCATTTTCTGTATGCCTCTCAAGTCTGTTTGTCACATGTTTCTGATGAACATCTAATGACTTTCTGTAAATTGGAGTATTTTCTGTATTGTGCTAATACATCAAATACAGCCCCAGCCTCTTCTGCAATAGGTGAGGTGGATGAGTTAAATGGAGGTGTCTAGGCTTGAAGCAGCTGTGTGTCTCCTTTAGTCCATTTGCTGGAATCACAGAAAAAATTGCTTTAGGCATTCTAAACCACCTTAAATGTAATATAAGGGTCAGGATTTCTTTCTTCATGGGGGGTGGGGGAAGGGAGTCTCAATGCTTATATTTCAGTAAAAGCTACTTTTGCAGCAACAAGTGTATTCTTAATAGTTAATCTTAAATTTCCTTAACTGCACTATGAACACAGTACATATAGATTTACATTTGACAATTGATACTATTCTTCTCTATGCCATCCATTTATGGAGTTGCACTGTAAACTGTTACCAGCTCATTACATTTGTTTTTATTCTAGACAAACTACACCTAGGTTGCTCCCCGCCCCCCCCCCCCCCCCATCCCATTTATCAAGTTTTTTTGGCATTCTTTTCCTAAAATTTTTGGTAGCATTTGAAGTCTAGGAGCAAGAATAGCATTTGAACCATTGCTTAGTGAAGATCAGATAGTCAAATGATTTATCATTGTTGCAGTCACACTGAAGGTAATGTCTTCCAACGGTAATGTCTTCCAACAGTAATGCCAGCTTGAGTGAAATACACTTAAATAATCCTTTAATACTTACCAGAACTATATTCAGATTCTAAGCACTGGGAAGGCTGTATCTCAATATCTAATAGAGTGTGTGTCAAAGTGGCCAGCTGGTTTGACAAAATTAGCTACAGTATTAAACCACAGCCACTTCTCTCCCCTCATAGCTTTCTCCTTAGCTTTATAATGTCTTAGACATCTAGCTGTAACTGAATTTTTTTAATACTTTTTTCACTGAAGTCTACAATATGATGTAGCATGCTTTTAAAACAGATGTTCTTTGAATGATTCAGTCAGCTCCAGTTACTGATAAGAAATGGCTGAAATTCCTGCTTGCTTTGTGGAAAAAGAAATTTCTGCAGAAACCAAGAAACAGAAGGTGTTTCTGCCTACAAAGTAGTCTTGTTTTTCTCTTAGAAAAGATTTAAAAAAAATAATGTTTTGGCACTTGCTTAATGTTGAGGGTTTATTTTATTTTATTGGTGTTTTTTTTCAAATTCTTTTCATTGTTTTGGGCACCTGGCAAAGATTCACTAGAGCTGTTTAGCAGCAATATTATGTAGCCACAGCAACTGGGCAACTACTGCAAAGGACTGGTTCCCAATATTCATGTGTATTCATTTAATGTCCCTTTGCTAGGACACTTGCAGAAACAATGACTTGTGGTTTTACTTGGAGGCAGAGGCAAAGAGCAATGTGCGGTTGCCACATCCTGCGTGTGGACCAAAAGGGGCCTCTGAAGGCCTGGTCTGTTCTCTCAGGTGTCCTCTCTGCATGGTGAGGAAAGATGTGCTCTCCACAGGTTTGATTACACTGTTCTCCAAACTAGAAAGCATAATCCACCATCTTTTATTCCAGTATGATTTTATAGGCTTTATTATAACCCCATCTTGTTTCTCCCTTTCTCTGAGATAAATCTTCTCATCCTTTCTTCTTCCTGATTTTCTGGGACTTTTGATTTATTTACTGTTCTTGTATTTTGCCTTTCCTTACTTATAGAAACTGAGAGATGGCAGCAGGACAGATGTTTCTTTCTACTTCACTGTTCGCTGCCATGCCCATATGGAAAGTTCATGCAGGGGCTTTTGAACTGATGCTTTTTTCTCTCTTCTAGAACATAAAGAGGTTTTTTTTGCTTCGTCATAAATCAGGCCATGCCATAAAATTACAGAGAGTTTTGAGAAGTTAACCATTCAGTTCCTTCTGATGAGTGCCTGCAATGAGTTGCACTCAGGTAGTTTGGGAACCAAGGTGGTGTGCTCACCATGGCGTGAAAACCATTCCTATTCCTAACACTCTTAATTTGCTATTCAGAGTAGATTTCTGGATGTGATTTTTACAAAGAACTTTGATTAGTGACTGGACCACTGAGAAAACCATGATCTGCTACGGGATAATTCATGAGCTGAAATTTTATGGGAGAATACCAAGTGTAACATATTAAAGTAATCTCTGTAACAGCCACAGTCAATTTTTCTATTCAGTATGTGTTTTGTTACTTTGCTGCAGTGATACAGCCAAACTAGAATAGCAGTAGCAGGAAACATACAGATGCTTCTGTTCTGCTTAGGTCTGCAGAGCTCACCAAATTTTACATCAGCTACAGGCAGCAGGATCACTAAATTATTTTTCAGTGTTTTTGCAAATGCCTCAGAAAGACACTGCTAATGTTTTGCAGGCCCTTTAGAGCATTCATCTCTGTGGTCTGGGTAGCTTCTCTGGTGCCACAAAGGCAGTATTATTTTATTGGGTCCCAGCAGCGCACAGAGCAGACAGCATCCCATTATTTCCTGTTGCTGTCACTTGCTGCAGAGCTGCAGTGCTGACAGGTTACTGTAGAGAGCAGAGAGTTGCTAAGCCTATTTGATTTTTGGTTTTCTTATACTACATGCAGCATGGCTGGGTATCCTGAACCCCTTTTGGACACTGTGAATAATTCCAGTCAGTCTCACAGATGGGCTAGAATGTAAAGGTCCATCTCAAAGGACAAGACATAGCTGAAGCAGGAATGATTGCAATTGAGACAGGAGGCTTCAGTGCATATGACTTGATGTGGGATGCTGTGACTTGGAGGCTGATTTTCACTGGCTGTTGATAAACATGCCTGCTGGGGTCACCAAGGGCACAAACGAGTATTAACACAAAAAGAAGGCAGAAGACCAAACCTCCCTTTCCTCTGCTGAAAGCAAGGGCACGTTCTACCTTTATCTCTGCAGAGAATTCAATTTTCTCACTGTACACTGCTGTAATTGCTGAGAGCGCGTGCATTCCCCTTGCTGCACTTTTGGACTGTATACCCTCTCTGAGCCTCATGTTTGCACTGGAGAGATTTTTCTCCTGGGTGGCTAAGACTCAGGTTACAAAGCCTGAGCACCAGCTTCACCACCTAAGTCTACCAGGCGTCACTTGATGACCCGGGCTTTTCTGATTCTGCCAAAGTGGGCCTCTCTCTGCCCGTGCCTCTTGCCTGGAAGATACACAGCGGATGCCTCTTACAAGGTGCTGTTGTGATGGGTCACTGCTATTAACATTTGCTTCTCTGTCTCATCTTTGACCTTATGATACTGTGCATTTTTAAGACTGTAATCATGTCAAAAGACTGATGTCATTGCAGGGCAAAACAGTGGAAAGAATGGGGTCAGAGTAAAAGCTTTTATTCCAGTATAAATATCTGAAATAACAACACAGGCAGTCCCAAGTCTTGACAATGCATTTCTCTTTGCATGTGTGTTTTCTTTTCTTTTTAATAAAATGTGCTCTGTTCCCAAATTTCCACCTCTGTCATGGAAGTGTTAGAATTGGATGAGCTACGTGTTAACCTCTTGAAAGATGAGTGATCCTCTAACATAGATTTTAATGGCTCATTAGTGTAAAAGGAAGTGTTGCTGGACTGATGGGACATAAACGCGATTCACATTAAAAAATAATATATTGCTCTGAGTTCACTTGCTAACTCCCTCTGGCTAAAAGGGCAAAGTGCAGCCATTAAAAGGTAGAAACCAAGCAAACGCAGACAAGTGCATCTGACCTGAGTGATATGCAGGCAAACTCTCATCACTGAAGGAGGTCAGATTGTTTTACAGGTATAAGTGCGCGCACCTCTGTGGTATTTAGTAGAGCTATTCAGATTTACAGCAGCTAAGAATCTAACCCCAAATGTTTTAACAGTTTGGTACACAGCTGGGAGAATAGAAATCTACTGTCCATCATTTAGTTTTATTGAACATTTGAACCATCCACATGTTTTCTCATGTCTCCAGCTTATGCTGGGACCCCAAAGGAAGAAACCTGGAAGGAATAAAAACAATGAGATCTAGTCTAAAAATGAAATGTTGGAGATGGGTTTTAATTTGAACTGTTTGCTCTGGCTGCTGATTCTGTGATGAGATCATCCTCTGTGTATATCTGACTTAAAAGTCCCGTTGGCAGAGGTATGGGAGTAGCTGCTTTGAAGACTATGTTGCCTGTAATCACTGATGAGCTAATGACCACTGAATAGCCACCAAGAGTTTGTGTAAAACAGTTTGTTTGGCATTGCTCTCTGCTGAGAGTTGGCTGAGTAACCTGATTACTTGTCTAATACATTTTTCTGTTTCTTTTATTAATTCTGCCACTGTTTGTCTCCAGAACCCACCTAGTAACATTTGTTCTGGCACTTTGGATGAGGTATTCATATATTTGGCACCTCCTTTGGCATTTTCAGGCAACTGGGGAGAAAAGGATGCCCTGTGGGGCTGAGCTGTAAGTGCCTCTGAAGTGGGAATAGTCTTACGTTATCGCTGTGCTAGCAAGATACACTTAAGAACATTCCTATCTTGCAGGTACTCAATAGCATTAATTTCATTTCAGTAGTAATTCATTCAGGAGTAATTAACTTCATTTTTGGCTAATCAATATGCTTCAGTTCAGAAATTACCGATTTGGGGTTTTACCTGCATTTGAGCCAGCAGCCTTGGTTAAACAGTTCTTCACTGATTTCTAGTACAGTAATTAATTGAGGAAAAGTTTTGCCAAAATTGGTAAGTATCTTAAAATGAAATAATTCTGTCCAGTCAATAATGGCAGATCATGATGAAGGCTCAACAGTTCCCTTTCTCTACCTCTTCCAGTGAAGCTACATATATGTACGTATCCTCTTTAATAGCTGAGGCAGTATACCTTTGTCTTGTGACTATTTTATTTACGTTGAAAGAATTGTCCATTAAAAAATGATTTCTAATTGATAGTACTACCTTTTTTATATACTTACATTGATTTCTTTTTTCCTTTCCACTGGTCTTCCACTGCAAATTTTGAGTATTCTATCTGTAGCTCTGTTTCACGTTTCTTCCTCAAGGTGGATTATAGGTTTAAACAATAAGTTAGTGGTGGGTTGAGAACTTTTTGTTAATCTCTAAAGACTGATCTAACTGATGCATCTGAAGCAGTTTCAAAATATGAAATACATTTAACTGATGCAAAAAATCTCCCTGAATTCCTAGCCAGTCTGAAATATTTTTTCACGTCCTGTACTTTTCAAGAAGTGTTAATGATCAGTAATGACAGAGGTAGCAGTTAAGTACCTGGTCCTTTAATAAAAAGAAGAATACATGAGAGGGAAAAACTTTTATTGAGAAGTTGCAGTAGGATGCGGGGTGACACATGGTGAGGCAGTGCATTTATCTGACCAAATACGTATTTCTTATACAGCTGTTTACACCTAAGTTGGTTAACCTCCTTTTGTAGTCAGTGGAAAGAAACAGGAGCTTCTAAGATTTGGCTTGTCTTGTCCTAAAGTAGACAGCTAAAATAGATCAGATGAACTGCACCCTAAAAAATGCCCTTTTCTGTGTGTTTACAGGGAGAGCCTTGAGTGACTAGCTTCACAGCAGACATCTACTGAGGTGTCCCACCTCATGAGTCTTTATGTTACCTGGCTTAGGTTTAGAGCAGCGGCTATGATGCAGTGAAGGTGCTTTGTTCCAAATTCATCCACATGGATGTGGCTCTAGTGAGGGTCTCCCTTGCACTGAGCTGGTGCCATGAGGTCTGATTTACAGCTGTAGGGGGAGGTGACACTGTCCCATGGTGGTATTGGAACCTCAGCGATACTTCTTGATCAGGTAGCTCAGGTAGCTGCCTGAAATTAAGTGGGATAATTCCCAGTCCCAGGTGAGCTCATCTCCCCAGTTTCATGAGGAACACTGAGAAGTCTTGTTTTTGTGCTCTGATGTGGAACAAAAAAATGTTTGAACTAGTCATGTGAGCATCTCATGGTAAAACTGCAAAGGATCAGGAGAGAACTGGCTAGGTCGGACTTTTGTTAAACAAGGGATTAGTTTTCAACTACTTGAGGGGATACCCAGAAGTAAGAATAACGTTAGTCTATTGGAATATTCCTATAATTTCAAACAGTTATTCTTTTAGTACCATTGCATAGTGGTTTTTTAATAGCTGCCATTATCAATTTAATATGCATGCTGTATCTGTTCCTGAAAAAATATCCTGTTCTTGGAAGAAGTTAATTATCTGTTTCCTTTCCTTTTGTCCTTTTTACTACCCTCCCCTTTGCTATCACTCCCCGCAAGCCTTTTTTTTTTTTTAAAAAAAACAAAAAACAAAAAACAAAACAAACAACACTGAATGCATATGTGTTTTAAAGTCTACTAATTGTTGTCTGGAGACATGACAAATAAAGATGGTTTCCAAATTGAATTTCCAAGTACATTAACATAATGATTGTATTATGCCTACATTTTATTTCCCGAACAGTTGTGTTTCCTCCAAAATGCGAGTTGTGTAGATAAAGAGAGCTTATAGTAGATAGCTGAAATTAAATTTTTCTCTAAGAAGTTCAGACTCAGCTAAGAAAATGTAGTTCTGAACAGAATGGTGGAGATGCTGCTGCAATTGATTGCTATGGTGTTAGCCTAGGAGATCAAGCTGACTGCACTGTGTAATTAATACATTGCAATGAATGCACTGGATGATATCACTTAATAGGAGGAATTTGTGCTAACCATCGTTATCAATACTGCATGCTTTTTCAATTTCAGGTTGTGGTTAACTGATTTGACATTAAATTCCCCTTTACTTTTGCCCTGCACTGCAGAGATGAATTGTTTTGTGGCCAGAGATCAACAGGATATCGATCTACAAGTCAAATCTGTCTACCCACCTTTTACATGCCTTTTTGCTTACTATATGGCAGAGTAAATTAAACTGATCTACTACTGTAAGCTTCTATTTCAATATAAATCTCTCCTTTTATCTTAAGCTTTTTATCATGGTTTTAATAGTGAATTCTGCTCACTCAGTTATTCCTGTATGTTCATATTCACCAGTTCTAGGATCCTTCATGCCAGACAGTATCTGCTTCAGTAGGATCAGAGTAATTTAGCATCTTTGAAAATGCTACTGTCATTTATTCTAGGAGTCAGCTGTCTTAGAAGGACTAGGAAAGGCCAAAGTCGTTTGCATTTATTGGCAAACTATCTCTTGTGCTAGTACTGACTTTTAATTTCGCTGCAAAGATGAGCAAGTAAACATTATTTTGGAAACTTTAGTCAATAGAGATTGTTGAAGAAGTTTTTCTTTATTTAGAAAAGAATAAACCAAATGTTAATACTGGAATTCCATATTGTCGTGGTTTAACCCCAGCTGGCAACTAAGCACCACGCAGCCACTCGCTCACCTCCCTCACAGTAGGACCAGGGAGAGAATCAGAAGGATAAAAGTGAGAAAACTTGTGGGCCGAGATAATGACAGTTTAATAGGTAAAGCAAAAGCCACGCATGCAAGCAAAGCAAAACAAGGAATTCATTCCCCACTTCCCATCAGCAGGCAGGTGTTCAGCCATCTCCAGGAAAACAGGGCTCCATCATGCATAACAGTTACTTGGGAAGACAAACGCCATCACTTGAAACGTCCCCCCCTTCCTCCTTCTTCCCCCAGCTTTATATGCTGAGTGTGATGTCCTACGGTCTGGAATATCCCTTGGGTCAGTCGGGGTCAGCTGTCCCAGCTGTGTCCCCTCCCAGCTCCTTGTGCCCCCCCAGCCTGCTCGCTGGTGGGGTGAGAAGCAGCAAAGCCCTTGGCTCTGTGTAAGCACTGCTCAGCAGTAACGAAAACATCCCTGTGTTATCAACACTGTTTTCAGCACAAATCCAGTACATAGCCCCATACTAGCTACTATGAAGAAAATTAACTATATCGCAGCCAAAACCAGCACACACATTCATCAAAAAAAAGCTAATGCTTTAAAAGGCTGGAATTCATAAGCTGGAACAATGAAAGACTGTAAATAATATCCTCAAAATGGTTTGGGGACAAGATTGGCCACTATATGCATATATATTTACCTAATTGAAACATACTCTTTCAAGAACACAGGAACAAGGTGCTGGCATAAAAAGCTATCCAAGAGTAACCATCTTGGGGAAAAATACAATGTCTGTCTTTAAGCCAGAAAAGTGACAGATCCAAGCATGAATCCAGAAAGATCCAGTCTGAATGTCTTGTGTTTTGCCAAGGAGGTTTGGGAAACCAGCCCTGTCTCTGCTTAGAGAAGGAGAACTTGTGATTAGATCCACAGCAGACTTTTGCCAATGACAAATGTCACTAGGCAGAATCGATTTGATTCCCAGATTTGTGCACCCATATTTCTTTGCAATTACTGCAAGAAAGACTGGGAAATAAAAATGAGTCTTCTGTTGAGAAGTCTGAAGTCTTTTTACAGAAATGATGGGAAAGCCCAGATTTGGTGGCTAATAAACACACCACCCATCTAGAAAGAGAATAAGAAGCAAAATGAAGACATTTTCTGCTGTACAGTGTAGAGCAGAAGGGAATGAAACACCAATGCCCACAGATTTTAATAGAATTGTATCTGACTGGCACTTCCAGAAATAATGAGTTTCAACCCCACTTGTTCATGAAATATAATAAAATTATATATTTCTAAATAACCAAGTCCTTTTGTATCATTCAATTAAAGCTGTCAGAAACTTTAAAAGTTTCTAAACTCTGAAGCATGAGGTGTAGTTTAAGAGTTTAACCAATATTGGCATAGCAAAATGAGCTGTGATATGGCAGATAACCATCACTATTTTTTCAGCTTTTGCTGGATATTCTTTTAGACTATATTCTGGTGCATGGCAATTTTTTATATAAAAGTGTGGTGGAGGGATATTGGTTTTGCTTATCTGTGCTCAGTATGGGTATAAATCACTATAACAAGTCTTTGCAGATGCTATCTCAATTAATTTGTATTAGCATTGTAAAAAATAGTTTTGCTGCTGATTTTTACTACAGAGGTGATTAATAAAACTTTTTAAAAAATATTTTTAGCAGCAGAGATTACAGATGAAAATGCTGGCTTGTAAAATGGCTTTGGGGATCTACATTTCCATAACTCTGCATTATCTTTGAAAAACCATTTGATTTGGATATATGCTTTCAGACAAGTTGGTCAAAAATTCCACTGGTGCTGAAGTAGTCTGCAGTTAATATAAGAAAAGAGCTAGTAAGCAAAAAAATATTTGACCAACGTTTCAATATAGTAACATGTTGAAGTTGGTTATAGGTTTTAGAAGTCTTGACTAATGATTATTTTGACTTCCTTTCTAGTAGTGATTGTGCCTTTAGCAGAAGGGACATTGAATAATTGCTCTGCCTCATTTAAATACCTCAAGCATCAGTAGCTGTCTTTCCTCTCACCCTGCATCAAGGTTGTCTTGTAGGTAGAAAAGAGGTTCTCTTCTCTGCTAAAAGAAGAAGAGCTTTTAAGCTCTTTAGTGCACTCCTGTAATGGACAACAATTTTAAAATTTCCAGTATTGTCAGCTCTTGTGATTTTTATATATTATTGGGGTTTTCTAATCATCACAAGATTTAATATTCTCTTTGGAGTCTGAGCTCTGGGAATCAGGGACTTGCATGAAAATCCTGGCTTTTACCAAGGGAAGTTTGGGGGGTTTGGGGTTTTTTTTGTTTGTTTGTTTGGGTTTGGGGTTTTTTTATTTATTTATTTTTGGGGGTTTGGGGTTTTGGGGGGGGGTTGGGGGTTTTTGGGGGGGGTGGTTTTTTGGGAGGGTTTTGGGGGTTGTTTTTTTGTTTTGGTTTGGTTTTTGGTTTTGTTTGTTTTTGGGGGGTTTGGGGTTTTTGGGGGGGTGGGAGGGTTTGGGGGGGGGTGTTTGGCTTTTTTTGGGTTTTTTGTTTTTTTTTTTTTTTTTCTGTGTGGTGGATTAAAGAGTAATCCTTAACAGCTCCATGGAGCTCAAAAAGCAATTTAAAGCAACTTATTTGCTGTTATTTCATGATGTTCTGTCACAAGAGAGGAGGAACAGAAAGCTGAGTCAAGCTTGATCATTTAAGAATAAATGCTGACTTTCAACATGTTCAGTCAGAAAATAACTGTTTTTTCCACTCTCTCTGCTTTCTCTGTGGGATCTGTCTGGTGGACAGCAAAGATATCTTCTAGAGGAGGTAAAAATAAGACCATAGGAAAAGTCTAGTCTTGAGGTCTGAGATTCTCACTTGCATCAGGGAAGCTCACCCTGGAAGGAAATGGGTAATATGAGATCTGCCAACACCAGAAAGGCCATCTCCTCCTTTCTGGAGGATGAAGAAAGAGGGAACTGACCAGAACAGACAGATCTATGCTGACTATGACTAGTAGTACTTTAGGAGAGTTTCTTTCATAAAAAGTCAATTTATGCATGTAAAATGGTTGCAGTAATGTTGTACTTCACCAGGATGAACAAGTGCTACTTCCACTAACTTGTTTTCCTGCAAAACTATAGGCAGCAGAAATGGGCACTCTGTCATCTCAGTGACATTTTTATAATCATTAATGTTTCAACTTGAAATTCTCAATAGCTGCAGAGAGGCTCAGTCACTGAAATAAATGTGTCCACAATACTGATTAGAAACTGAAAGGATTAGCTTGGTGTCTCTGATGTTATTGCTTGCTGAAATGAAAAGGAAAAAATGTTCAAAGGCCCAGACATAATGTACCTGACTTCCCCAGACCTATCAAAGGGTTAGCATCAATAACCAAGTAATGACCACTTTATAGTTTGAATTTTCTGACCTGATGTTTTCAAAAGGCTAATAAAAAGCCACACTGCTGAGAGGAAATTTTAGGTTGGAATGGTTGTAAAAAAAAAAGTAATGATAAAGCAATTTGTGTCCATCTAAGGGTGGAAGTTAAAGCTGTAACTATGCCACTCTTGAAGAGCAAGCTGGAAAAAACCCCTCCGTGTTTGCATGTGCATAGCTAAGCATGCTACACAGTAAGGTTTGTATAGGAATGAAACTTAAAAAAAATGTTTTTGCTAAACATCTACTCTTCATTGAAAATGTCCCCTTTCACTCTACAAGAGGGCCTTAACCACTATCCAAGTCTAGGCTGTTCAAAACAGGCATTTTAAAGATTCTGACCGCAATGTCATTTTGGGTGCCAATTAGAGCTCTCATAGCAACGTTATGTTAAACTTCATGTAGGCTGCATCTTAGGTTTTAGTCCTGCAAATACTTGTTCAACTATTTAATTTTTATTTATGTATCAGCCTTCATGGAATTGGAACTAGAATTTAGCAAATATTCTGTTTACAAAGAGGAGAGTTTGGGCCTGTAAGAATGTGATAACTCACTCACTGGAATCACTGAAATCAGTGGAGTTACGTTCCTTAAAACCAGCTTGTGTGTGGTGATATATTGCTATGTTACCAGTGGCTAGAGGAGCTTCACTTTAAATACAGCGTTGTTAAAATTAACTTGTTTTTTTACCTGCTTCAGGTTTACCCAGTATTGACAATATAACTTAGGGAAGGGAAAAAAATTATATTGGTTACACTGCATCTTAAATAATTTGTATTTTCTCACTTTAATTTTGAGGCAATGCATGCATACAAGTATAAAGAACACCTGATAAAAAGGGATTTTCTTTCTTGGATGTAATAAACATTTTCCTTCCCTTTTTGTCTGAAGCTTGAAAAATCTCTCCATCTGGAAAATAGATGGAAAACGGTTGTGCACTCTTCTCTGAAATCAAGCTTCTGCAGCTCTGTCAGATAATACCATCAGCACCTCTGGAGCTTGTACTTAGCCTTTCAGATTATAAAAGATCATATTGGGACTCCTTTGGATCTCACTGAGCTCAGAGGAGCTGTACCAACAGTTGAATGATCAGAAATCATTTCTTCAGCTATAACAATGTGGGTTGTAAAGACTGTGGTGTCTCTGAGTTATTATCCCCCATTCTACACTCAGAAACCAGGTCACATACTGCCTGCTGTACCCTTTTTCCCCTTTTTGGGATGACATCTGAAAGACTTATTTTCCCTTCATAAATGTAGTCCATGAGATACTCAAGTGCACTTATTCAGGTAATGGTCTGACAGGACAAATAATGTGGAGAAGAGTAATGGGAAGAGAAATGCTTTAATGCTTCTCTTCACAAAGTGGATTGTTTCCCCTCTTGTATACATATAAGAAAATTATTCAATGTCACATTTATTCAGTTCTGTACTCTTGTGCCTATTATGGTGGAACTGAGAAATGATATGTGCCTTTGCAGGGCCAGCATTGGTGGTGCAGCCAAGTGTCAACTGCTAGTCCAAGTTCTACAACATCTTTCTAGGTAGCTTCTCTCGCATACTGCCAAGAGTTACACTCTCCATTTTCCTAGTAGGTCTAGGTTTTACTTTTCCATTATGTTAGTTGCCTGTTTTCTCCATTTTTTTCCTGGCTTGTAATCTCAGTGCATCAGGGAAACTTCATTTAGATTTATACACTTCATAGAGACAGAGGCTTTGTATGCCAATTTTTCTGACCCCATAGAAGGAATAAAACACCTTGGTCATAATGAAAGATCAGAGAACACAAGTGTTCTTTCTTAAAGTTGTGCCATGTGTGATTTAGTCATAGTTAACATGTTACATACATTCCAGTTTCTTTATGTGCCTTTTGTCATCTTTATTAAGTAGACAAGGTCATCCCGTGTTGAATGCAAAATAAACTTGGACATCAAATCTGCTAAAAATTTTGGATAGTTTCCTATAAGAATCACAAGTTCTGTTACAATGGGCTAAATTTCTGGTTTGATTTGAATTCAGTGAAGTTATAGCTAATCATAGTGGCATATCATATAAAATGTAAACTGTGTAAGATAGCCATTGTAAAGTATTTAGAAATACTTTCTCCCAAACGTTTATTGTTCAGCCTAAAACTCTCTGAATAAAACCTTCCTTTTTTTTTTTCTTCCCCCCCCCCCCCCCCCCCCCTCCAGTGATTAACTCATGACTTCAGTGCCTCTGCTCCAGCCCATGCAGAGAATTTGAAAATAGCTATTGGGTGAGCTATGGGCTTCTGGCATGAAAAAAGTGGGTCTGTTACATTAGTGTGCAGGGGCAGAAAGGCATGCTGAGAAGCTATATGTGAGCTGTAAGACTAGTGGTATTTTTCAGTCATGCAGTGACACCCACAAGGGGATTGTTTCTCCCCAAGTTCAGCTGAGCTCAGCTGACTCTCTCTTCCAGTACCTCAGCCATATGCAGCCATAGCTTTTTTGGAAATATGTGCCCACCCCCAACATGAAAACCATGGTAGAGTGGTAACAAACTATTTAAAACTGAAAGCTCAAAGGCTATATATTCAACTGTCAAAAAAAGTGTGTTTTTTCAGCGAGGTCATGGCTCGCATATTTGCTTCACTGCGAAATTCTAATAGAGAAAAGACAGTTGATTTTTACACAGGTTGACATTTTTACTAAGTTTGAGCTTGTCTAGCTGTGGCTTCGGAAAGACTGTTTTCCTTTGCTTTGTTTTCCTAAGAATTTGGACAAAGCTTTTCCTAAATGCTTTGTCAAAAAAAAAAAAGCAGTTCTGCTTCCCTCCAGTTTTTTGACAACAAAGGCCAAAATTTATTCCCCTTCTTTCCCTATATGATCACATAGGATCTGGATGCTTCACAGTGCCTGTTTTTTCTGCTGCCCTTGTGAGTTACAGTAGTACTGTTTCTCCTGTGTTATTTTAGACGGAGAGCTGAGGCGAGATGACCTCAGTGCTGTACAGCAGAACTTGAGAAGGAACTGGGCTTCTCCAGCAACACTGAGGTGAGGGCTCTTGGTGAAGGGAGCAACCTCTCTCCTGGGGGAGCCAGAGCTTCCCTTGGCAGAGCTTTACCTTGGTGGGGCCCCAAACCAGGGCATAAACACAATGGGGTTCAAACTTTCCACCTTAAACTCATGAGTCTGAAATCCTGCCTGTGCATCTTTCCCTCCGTTTTGTGTTTACTGAGCTTAGCTTTGGAACAACTTATGGGTGATAGATACAGAAAACAGGCAGCTTTTTATTCTGCAGCAATGGCTGTAAACTGATGAAATGGATATTGGAAACAGGTTGTTCTCCCTTCTTCCCATCCTCTTAGTTGGCCACTGGTAATCAAAGACTTGTAGACCCACTGTCTTCCCTTCCAGCAAATATGGCGGGCATAACCCAGCATTAAGGAATAGTACCTAGTCACACATCTGCTCTTGCTCTTTTACCTGCAGACCACAGGTGGTTCTCAGCATGCATGTTGAAAAAGGTGTGACTCTTGCCTAAGGCAATTGTTTCAAGCCCCTGCTCGTAACAAATATGCTGCCTGAAAGATCTCCCTATTTTGCTGTAGCTGTAGGAATTTACAGCTGAAGCTGATAGGAAGAACAGAGCATGATGGTAGTGTGTCTGGTGTTGTTACACCAGGGTCAAAGTAGCTCAGGGACTACTGATTCGAGTCATTCATATGAACCCATACACCATTATGTCTAATAGCTTGATGGCTTCATTGTCTCTCATATTTAATGTCACCATTCCACTATAGGAATGTATACCTGTTGTACATACAGGGACTGAAGCACAGAGATGTGTGCTGATAATACTAAATAAGCAAGCCAGAAAATTATTTGAAGCACTTGGACCCTGATCAGTTGTACCGCCTAATTGTTTGCTCTTTCCATGGCCCAGTTTTGTACCATTTGAACTGCTTTGCTCCTAGATAAATAGAGAAGACAGGCCCTAAGCAATGTTCAGATGAGCTGGTTAGAGCCACTGGCCTCAGGGTCTGAACCAGTGCCTGGACCTTTTCAGCTGGGCACTAGATACAGACAGAAAGATTAAGTGATTTGCCTTATCTGAATCTGTGGCAGAGCAGAGCTGGATGCTGGCCTCTGACCTCTGAAAGTAGCACACCAACTAGCAGGCTACTGTTTTTCCTCCAAGTAACACCAATAATAACACCAGCGCAATGTAATTCAATGTCAGAGGAACCTTGTCTTGTTGAATTTTTTAGATTTCTTATAGGCAGAACCATGCTTTCCTCTGACTTTGGAAGAAAACATGGCACTGCATGTCCTACTGCAATTTAAATTAAAAAAATTAGTTGTATTTTGAATGTTTGGAAGCATTTGCAAAGATGCATCTTTAAAGAAAACATTACAGGCAACTGTTATTCTGCATGGACAGTACCTCAGTGAGTTAAGTAATTTCTTTATTTTTTTAAACTACTCCGTTTAAATGAAAAATCATCTGTGCTACTGCTGTCTTTGTAGGAAATTCAGTATAGTGGCAGGGACAATGGCTGAAATGAGACATTTTAAGGCCTGGTTTCCTGTCTTCCAGGGATTCATTGATGAGTTCCTACACGGTACCAACTACTTCATAAAAGTGAAAAAATCCCAAGTACTGAAAATAAACACTATATTTCTTTTCAATATGTATTTATTTGCATGGCTCAGAAAATCAAACGAAGATGTTTCATGAGAATCTGAGGCAGAGTAAGTAATTCCTACACAAATTAATGAGCAAAGCTAGAGAATGAGGAAGCATCATTCTTTACTAAATTTGTGCTTTCTGTCACTCAAGGCTGAAGGTAAATTTTCAGTTTATTTGTAAACCAGTTTGTTAGGGTTTACATTATATATATATCTGTTGCTTCAGTTTTTCTTTTCATTAGCTTATCCATCTGGCCAACCTAAAAAGAAGACTTCTATTCAAGCCTCTGGAATTCTAGGGATAGCTGCATGACTTCTAGAAAACTCCTTGGTTTCTCACTGTCCTTTTTGTTCATCCTGTACCATACATCTGGCCTCAAAAAAATCTACAAATCAAGATGCCTGCAACAAACTTAAAAGTTCCATCTTTGTTTCTCTGGTATTTCTTACCCTGGCTTCTTATGTCTTAATGTGTTTGGTTTTTTGTTGGTGGTTGGTTTGGTTTTTTTTTTTCCTGTGGGAACTAGGTAACATTCTCTCACTTTTTGTTGTCAAAAATCCCGTTCTGATCTTATTCCTGAATTCAGAAACAGGTCTACTTTTTTCTTCCAGAGAGAAAACAGAAGCTGTTATTATATATGCTACAACTTTTCTCAATTTTTGTTGCTTTCCGATCACTCTGATAATCTCTGGGATTATAAACTGCATATGTCTTCTTAGAACACCTGTTTTTAGGGGTCCAGAACACAAAGGTACAAGTGTTGGCCATCATCCTTCCAGCTATATGCCAGAACAACCTGCTTCACTAGCCCTAAGATAGAAAAAGAGAAAATATTCAGTGAGGCATTTTCAAGTTGTTCAGTACAAGTTTAGGAACCTTTTTTTAGCCACTGTGAAAACATGTCACATCAGGATTGATTCTCTTCTACCTGAACAGGTCACTACAGTTAACTGTGGGATAACAGGTACAACCCTTTGATCTCTTAAAAGTATGGATGTGTGAGTGTCCTGTATGCTCTTAAAGAGTGAAAAATACCTGGTGAATAACTTCGTTAGTAGGAATCTGGCTGCAGATTGACAGTGTGTGAGCAGAGAGACTCAAACCCCTTCCTGTAAACTATCTGTTGACTATTATTCCTTCTGCCTACGTGATGGCCACTTCTGATGTTCTGGTGTGAAAGCATTATTGGGAGTAGGGTGTTACAAGTAGCATTCTGAGTACAGGAAACTAAATAATCTTGGCTTAATGCAGATTTGCATCCCATGGCTGATTCATTTTGGTGTCTAAGAAAATGTGATATGCAAGTGAAGCTTTCCCATGGTTAGTATGCTGGAGGAAAGGGGAGGGAGAAGGAGGAACTTTATCCCCTTTAGGTTCTCCAGCATCTATCACATCTTTAGGTCGTGCAGCACCATAGTGTTTTCTTGGGATGTTTATAGGCTCTCTCTCCTCTGCTTCAACATCTGCTTGATCCTCTGCTTGATCGCTGCTACAAGGGTTTTATATACAGATATGTTTAAGATGTCTAACTTTCCATGAAATATGGTTGACACTAGTCAGTGAACTGAAAAAATACTGGGGTGAAAAGGGAGGAATGCACAAATACAGGCAATGCAAGTGCTTAAGCGTAGATCCCCCTGAGGGGCTTACCAGCCGTGACAGTCAGTGTTACAGCAGTGAAGGTGTAGTGGCCTAGGTTCAAGAATACAATTCATACAAAGCTGAAGTACAGTGAATGGGGAGAGCTGGATGCTGAAGAATGGGGCTTGCAACAGTGGATAGACTAAGCAGGGAACAGCTAAACCAACAAACAGGGAGTGCCAAAGAGAAGGCTCTATCCAATAACCCACCTTTCTTCCGGATTTCCATGCCACTACAGCCAGGAGCATGAGTGTAAAAAGTCTTCTGCCCACAGTAGAGGAGAACAAGTTGCTGCCTGCTTTTTGCAGAAGAGCTTTGCAGTTAGGGCATTCTCTGGCCATCAGTATGTAAGCTTGATTCCTGCATTTCCTGGATGGAATCAAATTTCCTACATCACAGCAGAGGGTCAAGCTAAAACATTGTGCTGAGGTGGAGATAATCCTAGACTAACTTTGGAACCAGATACCTAAATCACTCAGCTGGGAAGCTGTCTCTTACACTCTAAGCAAAGGATCTGTCAGCTTGGTTGCTGCCAGCTGTTGCCTGCCTTCAGTAGCAGAACTTCAGGCACCTTCAGAAAGCTTAATTTCCTGATAAGCCATATACAAATAAGCAGTGTATGTGGGAGACATGGGAAAAGTTGTCAAGCTCTTTTGCACATAAGCCCTTAATGCCTGCGCTTTGGACAACTTAGTGCTTCTTTAGATTTCATGCTAGTTTTCTGCCAAAAGGTTTATCTAGTCAATGAGACTGAAGGAAGAACAAAGTTACTATCCTTAGTCTCTTTGAAGAACAAAAAGTCTATCGGGCAAGTTTTCACGTGTAAGAAAAAGAAACAGAAGTCTAATTCTTCATCTGTACAGATTCCAAAAGAAACATATTGGCAAAAGATTTTAGAAAGCTAGAGATACTAGAAAATGCACTGAAATTATTAAATTAGCTGAAATTGTGCAACTTTTAAGGGTGCTATGCTGATAAAAATCTAAAATTTAAGTGCCCTGCCTGTATGTTTACCACTCCACTTTGCTGACACTATTTCTCCTTGATGCTCCAGGACATTTTATTTTTCTGACTATATTAGCTCTAATGGGATATAGTGGAAGAGTTTCTGGGGCAACATGATTCTGCTGCAAGAGCATCTAGAATTAGAAGAACTTGCAGTCAGCTGAGCACACTGCCCCTTAAAGTTAAGGTCTACATATGCAGTTAGATATCTGTAATTATGTCACTCATGAAGACTAAATGTTAAGAAATACTGTCCAAAATCACAGAATTGAAAGCAGAGTCAGGAGTACAACACATGTTTCCTAGATCTAAGTGCGCTTTACTAATTGTAGTGTGAGCCAAAATTCAATACGTTACATATCAGGTTTAGTTAACCTACTTGGTAGTTATAGTTAAATGTAAGATAGTTCACATAAAATATTTTTGGCAGACCTTTGTAGAGGACTGTATGTGACAGTACATTCCCCCCCTCCCCATCCATCCAGCAGGAAACAAAACTTCTCCAGGAAGGGAGAAGGGGAAGGAAACCCTGGAGGCTGCAGGTTGAAATTTGAACTGGCCAGTCGAGATGTGCCAGGTACACCGAGGTGACCCTCCTGGCCAATAGAATTAAATGACCACAGGTTAGATTCGACAGGGGTATCAACAGCGTCCTGCGGGAGGACACGTGGGCAGTCCTCCTCAGAGCAGCGGGTCTGCAGTCAGGGACTCCCCCTCGGGTCGGGGCACTGCCTGAGGTAACTCCTCGAGGGAGAGAGCCCTCAGCTTTTAGGTGATATGTGCATTTTGAGCCATCACTTTAAATTTTGGCGATTCTTAAGTCAGCCGTGTAGTATGAATTCTCTTTACATCATTGAGCCTGTGGTTTTATAAAATGCTACCGGACTTCTAACGAACTTTTGCTGAAGAATAAATCTGAGTTTTAACACCTATTTGATTTGGTTAGTTGTGCATCCGTAACACTGTACAAGCATTGAATACTACACAAAAAATGTTTACCCACCCCTAAGAATATATGCAATACTGTAGATGTTAAGCACAGACAGTATACGCATTCAGTGTATTACATACCTAGTTACTCAAGGAAATAATATCTGACTATTGGAATGGCCATGGAAATCTTTTCATAATTCTGCTTTCAGACAGAAGCATAACATCAGTATTAAAAACATAAAGACAACATTTACTTTAGCTTCTTACCTTTGAAAAGTATTGCTCCTGAAAACCCCAGTGTTTGTAAGATGATGAAAGGTCACATCTTCATAGGATTTCCATGAAACCTGAACCATTTATTCTGTCAGATCTATAGAACTAGTGTGGTATGTCTTTGATGTGGGATTTTAAGAAGACTATCTAAAGGGAAATAATTTTGCTAGCCCAGTCTAATCTTTGAGTTATTAGTGTCTATTGTGATGGGGTTTGCTGAGAACAGTGGTCTACTAAGAACTGGGCTGGAACCATCAACTCATTTTTTAAGTTTTGTATCCAGCTTTCAAATGGTCATAACTTACTGAGGTTCCTATCTTGGCTGAGTTTTAGCTGGTCATTGAAAAACAAAAAGTTATTAGTCACCCAGCTATAAATTCCTAGGAAAGATACAATGCCTCACTCTACTGCATGATAAATTGAGCCTGAAAAATCCCTACCATCAACTCAGAAAAAGGCACACAGTGATTCACAGAGAGAATTGAAGAACTGAAAGACTTAACAGTGAGGGTGAGGATGGATCAACAGGGCAACAACATAACATGCATTTTTTATAATGTGGTCTTCCCACTCCCAGTAGTCTTCCAAAAGTTTGGTAGAGCATTCAAGTAAGTGAGTTCAGATCTTTTTAGTACATTATACATACAATTTAGACTGTTTCCATGTGGCTGTTACCGCTTTGCATTTTAGTTATTGCTGTCATCTTTAAAATTCATCAAGCAAAGAATGAAAACCAAAAAGCTGCTGGCACTGTCTCATGAGTGCTGATACTGCATCCAGGCCTATTTGCAAACCTGGTGGTAAAAAGGTGTCTAAAACCAATCAGCAGTGAATCTTCCCTACAAGGCTGTTTTGTGCCATATCAAATGGACATCGTGCATAAAATTGTTAGCGATATTGTCTATTTTTAGAGCCTTGTGCATTTTTAATGAGGGGTTCATCCCTTGAATATAACTATATCTAAGTAATTGTGTGATTTCTGCAAATATGATCATGAGTCACTCAGATTCACAGTCTGTCTGAAGAAGCGGGAACTAGGCTTACAGCAGTGTCAGGAATGGGGAGAATATGAATGAATATAATCAGGTTGTCAGTTTCTCCTAAATATTTTTATGGGCTGACTGATCATTCAGAAAGATAAAAGATGAATTTGCCAGTGTGACCATCTTTTCAGCAAAGAAGTATGCCCCAACATGCACACTGTTGCCTAGTAGAACCTTGTACAAATACATTTTTCTTTTCTTTTTGACAGCAATTCCAGGGCATCTTGGAACAGCACATGCTAACTGTAGGCAATAAATAAGTAAATAAAATAAAATAAAATAATTTTTTTTCTCTGTAATCCTTCAGAAGCCAATTTAATTGAGATTCAGAGGTGATTCCTACTGTATATTACATTCATTTTTCATACTGAAGTACTTTTCCTTTGTACATACCAACGGGTAATGCAGTCTGGAAGGATAGCATGGTGAGCTTTAATATCAGCTATAATGAACTTTGACTAAAGGGGAAGCAAACAAATAAAGGCCAGATTTAAAATAATTTCTTTTCCATTTTGAAAACAAAGTGATAGCAGGCAATTCTTTGTGGGTTATTAGTAGTTGGGTGATGAAATGTGATATTCAGCAGTATGTTAAATAAGACTGGATTGGACAGTGTGAGGTCTGCAGTGCTGAACCTGTACTACTAAGTGCTCAGAAATGGTGTTTCACCTCTCAAGTGCTGACATAAATCAGGTATAACTCCACTGAAATCAACTGAGCAAAGTCGGAGTATTTTAGGGGGAAATTGGAAGTATGGCATTAATGTAGGGGTTTGATACTGATTCAGAAGAACAGGTTGCATCTCTGTTCTTCATATTCCTTTGAGTCCATAACAAATCTGCCAGGGATATCAGATTGGGTTTGTACAGACACTAGGGAGAACAAGGCCTTAATGCAGTGATTAAACTTACTGTTTATTTTGCTTCTTAAGACTGGACAGATTTAACCTGATGTAGTCATTTAAAAGCTGTGTGATCCGAAGTTTTATAGTCTCCATCTGTAGTTACGTTAAACAGAGAAGGACATCCAGGGGACAATTGTTTCAGTTTCTCAGATATCTTCTGCTCAAATGGGATGAGCCACCTCCAGCGAGTTCCTGTGGCTGTGTCTGCATACTGGAAGTGTTCCCAGTTTCTCAGGCCTAGTGCTTACTCTGGCTGTCTCCTAGCACCATATGAGGTGAGAAACATGTGCAGGCCTTGCTCTGTGTCCCAGATCCATGATGAAGGATCCAGGAACAGCAGCTTGCCTCAAATCCTTGATGTGGCTTATCAGGATACTAGGACCAGGCAGTGGGCTACTGGGTCACTCAGTAGCTCAGTCCAGGTGTAACCTACATCCCCACCACTGACCGTCAACAGTATGCTGATGAGTAGCTTTGCCAAGGTGCTTGACTTTATGCAGATGAGGAACATTAATCTCACTTTACTTTAGGTGGTTAAAATTTTTATGTAAGTGCATGTATGCATCATGAGTCTGGATGTGTGAGATCAGATATTTGAGAAAGTATCCCTCTTTAGAAAGTGTTTAAGCACCTTTTTAAGGTTAGCTTTATCAGCCAAACAGTTAAGCCTGTGTTTATTGAAGTGAGGAAGGACTACATGATTTGGCCTGCAAGTTAACAGTTTGGTAATATTTCACTATAATTTTTTAGCTCCAGTAAACAGCACTGGCATGGCTTTGTGACTCCAGAGAGTAATCCTGAAAGCAAATTCTCCCCTGCTGCTTCAGAACTGTTAAATATAGATTCTTCTATAATTTTTCTAAAGCAAGACCTAAAAGTGTTTTCTCAAGCACCTCCAACTCAGGTGCTACATAGCAAGATGATATAGACAATCAATAATACAACCCTAAGCTTCCTTTGCAGTCAGTGGTGAACATTCAAGGGTTTCAGATGACCCCCGTGTGTTTGGGGGCTTTCTTCAGATAAATAAAAGGAAAAGATGGTAGTACAGTAGTGCCTGGACTCTAATGTTCTGGAGTATATGCAACCACATATGGTGGTACATAAGGCATCTCTGTTCATTTTCTGTGTTTCAGTGAATGCTGAGTTTAAACTAGATTCAGTCCAGAGATCAGAAATCAGAGGCCAGGTCTGGTCCTGACTGGTGCCACAGGAGATGGGGTAAAGACTGCAATAGGCAAGCTGTGCCACTGCCAGCAGCAAGGCCATGGTTCAAGCACTATCCCAAGGTTGTCAATCTGTGCAATTTAGCATGGACCCCATTATAATCTGGGCCTGTGCCTACTAGGAATCTTCCAGACAGAGGCTGGGAATGGTCTTGGAGTTAGCAAGGGCCAGGGATCACCTGCAATAAGCAGATTGGCTATGGCCGCCCCATTTTGGGGAGTGAAGAGTGATGCTGCGCATGCATAATCATTGCATCTGAAGGGAGCCTTCAGAAGGGAGTTTAATGTCGTGTATGGTAAGTGATGCAACCACCAACAGGTGGGCTTTTGGGTCACCTTTTCTTGAAGTAAGATATATAAATGCCACTCATGCCTGCGTTCTACATGCTGGACTACATACTCTGCAGCTTTCCCTAGAGACCAATACTTAGCCCTTTATAAAGCCATTACAGTGATGTGTTTATAGGCATAAGCAACTGATGGCATCATTGCCTTTCTGCATTGATGTGTGATTGTATCAATAAAATAAACAACTGATATCGAAAGGAGTGATCTGCACAAGAAGGAAAACTGCACCTGTAATTATTCTGAATTAAAAACTCTTGCACAAATGGGAGATCTGGTTTTAAAATTCTTGTTTAAGGTAGGTATTTTTCCAGCTTGGCATTTCTATTGCACAATATGAACTACATTTAGTAGTTTATTGTTTCCTTATTATAAGATACTGAAAACTTGTTAGAGTTACACACTATAAATCATATCACAGAATATATTCTGTAAATGATGAAGGAAATTTGGAACTGATATTAATAATTTACTCTACATCAAGAATGTGGTTCGGTAGAAAGTATTACTTCATCCATGCAGCAGTGTAAGACATTGATATTTTAATTCACATCCATAGTATTATTCCCGTTAAATGAATAACATTGAGATGCTGAAAGAATAAATCACCATCTATCAAATAAACCCCATGAAATCCTAAAGATACAACAGTAAATAGCTCACCAGTGCTGAAAAGTAGGATAGGTAACTGCAAAGCTGGAATGACATCTCTGAAAGAAAATGGCCTTTTTATTAACTTTGCAGAAGCTGATGCTATTATTGATAACCCATCCTAAGGGATGATTTAATGGGATTTAGCTAATATCATAAAACATTTCTACAGCACATGAAAAAATAGTCTAATCCATATCCAGACAGAAGAAAGAATGGGGAGGAGGAAAACACTAAAACAAAGAAACATTTTGCATTTCTTGTATCAGCCTTCTTTTTAGATGGTTTCTTCCTCTGTAATATCCAGGAACAGAAGAGTGTGGGTTCCTTTTATTTCATAATTATTTCGTTCTTAACAGTATGAATTTAGGGATCATAAGACTTGTTTTGTTCAAAGAACTTGAGCCCAAAGGCCAGAGATTTAAAACCTTCTATTGACTTGTTTTTTTCACATAAAGTACAGGTTTGCCATCTTTATTTTCAAAACCCTGTCCAGCTCTACCAAATCAACACTTCCTACCTTACATCATTTCTCTTATCTTCAGGTAACTGAAAACTATTTGTTTCAGTCTAATCTAGTTCTGTAGGCCCTCCCTCTGAGCAGTGGACAGATGTCTCCAGAATACAATTTACTCCACAGTCAATGTTTCTGATAATAAATGACTCTCAGGAGGTGCTTTGCCCTCTCCCATCCACTTCATCCACTACAGATTTCTCCAGAAGCCTCACGGTTCATATACAAGCACGTTGTGGTTTTTAGGGTGCCCTAGTACACCAAACAGCCTTGGCTGCTAGCTGCGGGTGCAGGACTCCTGTAGCGTTGTTGGCATAACTGCAAGCCCTGTGCAAATGGTTTTATTACCTTAGGGTGTCTTAGGTGACTGTAGCTGCCTTCCTGTGGGTCACTGGCTTGTGCCATAGATCTCAGCTGGTTATAATGGGAGCTGAGATGTTTAGCTCCCACTGCCTCAGTTGTTGTATCTTTATCTGGCACTGACTCTCACCTAGCCAGCCCTTGGTGGTAGTTGCTGACCCAGGTAATATATGGAAAATAAATATATCCTTTCACTTGTATCATCAAGGTGTCATTCTTTCAGTTCTGCTCATAGTTAATGTCTCTGGATGACAGAGGGTGTTTGGTCTTGCAACTGATCTTGGTTAAACTTTCTAAATAATTTTGCTGTTAACAAAATTGATACAGAAAATTGAGATAATTTTTGCTGATCGCATAAAGGTGATAATCATGGTCAATACAAAACATTTGTGGATGGATTTGTTGGAAGATTGGAGTAATTAAAACAGGAAGAAATGTAATAGAACAAGGAGAAAATACCACAGAAAAGTAGGACTAGAAGGTATTTTTGGTGGGGAGAGAGGGCAGATGTAGTCCACCGACTCCTCTAAGACAGACGGACCTTGACATATGCTCATTTAGCTAAATCTTAAACAACTTCTCCTTTTCCTCCTTGCAGTTTATTTCAGTACTTCACTATCTTTACCAAGGCAAAAATGTCTTTTAAATCCTCCTTAATTTTTTTTTTTTAATACTGTTTCAACCCCATGTCTGTTGTACTGTCTGTTGTTAGCATGAAAGACGGATTATTCCCTTCTCTGTTTTGCAGCAATCCTTTGTTATCAGGTACCTCCTCGATCTTCTCCTCTTTAGGCCAAACAATTTAATTCTTTTCAGTCTTTCTGATTTTGTACAGTTTTCCTGTCCTCTCATCATTCTTGTCATTCTCCCTTGAACTTTCTTAATTTGAAATGTTTTGCTCAAAACGGGTCCCAGCATTGCAGCTGCCTCAGCATGAAAGGATTGCTTCACATCATGTGGATTGCTGTCCTTTCTGCATGTCCTGGGGGGGATACTGCTTTTTTCACAAGGGTGGCACAGTTGACTCACGTCCAGCTGTCATCTGCTGTAACCTCAGACACTTCTCTGAAGATGTGTTTCCTAATCAGTGGTTCTCTATTCTGTATTTAAGTGGATTATTCCTGCACAAGTGTAGAACTTGGCCCTTATTCCCCCTTTGAATTTCATTTATTATTTCTATTCCAGGTGTCACATTTGTCAAAACTACTTCAGATTCTTATCCAGTCCTCTGCTATACTTGCAGTCACTCCCACTTTCACATTTCTTGCAAATTTTATAATCATAAACTCTATTGCATAACTTATGTCATGAAGGAAAACATAAACCCAGAACCAGGTGAAACTTCATGCTAGACATCCTTCCATTTGAGTACTGGTAACTATTTTCAAGATATAGTTAAAAACAACAGACTATGATATTTTAATCTAGATCATATGTGCGTAACTTGGTTGTGAAAGTATCATTTGAGCTACCTGGAGTCAAAATTCTTAAACAACAGATAGCTCATATCTAGACTTGAACATCTGCTATCTGTGTATTCTTGCTTGTAGAAGGCAATTAGACTGATTTAACACAAGGTGTTCTTGACAAATTCATGATGACCATTTTTCTTCTCTTTTTCTAGCTGTTTAACAGTATATAGATTAATTATTTATTACATAACTTGTTGGAAATTTAAGTTAAGTAATCAGTGTAGAGTTCATCATCTCTTATTTTGTTCCTTATTTTAAAATCAGTGCTAAATTCAGTCTTCCGCATTCCTAGTACTTGGCTGCCTTTTCCCTTTGTCAGTTCTCAGACATAATCATTAACGGCTCCGAGATTGCTTCAGCCATTTCTTTAGGTGTTCTAGAATTAATTTTATCAAACCAAATGAATTTGGATTTAATACAAAATTTTAGTAGAAGCTGGGTGCTGTTGGGGGCAGTAGACCTCAGAAGATGATACCAGGATGAGTCTGTATCCCTAAGTGAAGATACTACAAAAATGCAATTGTGCATCTAGAACACAGCAGAACAGGTTTGGTTCTGTTGTTTTTGCAGAGACAGGGAAGCGTTAAAGCTGTGGCCTCCCTCAAAGCCTCTTGTGCAATTCTCTTTGTTCATAGGGCCTGGCACAGGAAAGAGTTACCAGTATGATCAGGGGAATGGAACATCTGTCTAACAGAAGGTTATGACTGTAGCTTCTTTTTTCTAGCAAAATAAAGGCAGAAGGAGGACAGGTTGCTGTTGATATTATAGATAACTGTAATAATTAAGACAGTTATAAGACAGTGCAGAGGTTTTGTGTTCATGGGTCACCATGGTTATAGCTAATACTTCTATTAGGACGGCTGCTTTTGATTAGCCAGAGGTGGAAATTTATGGATTTTGCCATCTTGATAGTTTGAGCCTAGAGTCTGGAAGATCCTCAACTAACAACACTGACCGTACCAACAAGTTGTAGAAAGTCCATCCCCACCCCATTAAAAAAAAAAAAAAAAAAAGGGGGAGAGAATGAGGGAGAGAGTAGAATATCCTTTGAAGTCTGTTCTCCTTACAAGCAGCCAGGATAATTAATGTAAGTGGTGTGCAGCACATTTATCTACATTATAAAACATGGGTGGCCGAGGAGAAGAGATCATGTATTGCTCTGTATTACATAAACTGCCAAGCAGATTAATGATTCTTGGAAAAATAATGATAAGAAAAATGATAAAGATTTTTCTTTCCTATAAAGACAGATACAGACAGTTTAACCTGCTACAACAGCACTGCCAAACAGACAGGAACATCTTTTTGTGCTGGTTTGACAGGCACTGGTTTTAAAGACACCAGGTGCTAGGATTATGTGCCACTAAAAGATCTGCTTTCTGAGCCCTGAAGTTCCATGCTGGCAAACATCCAGAGGGATCAAATTGAAAGATAAATTTCCTATGACATGTGGCATGCATTTGTTTAAACTGAAGATGTGAGATGTTGCAGGGCTGCTATGACAGCAAAGAATTCTATTTCTCTAATTATGGACTAAAGTTTTCTCTCCTGAGTAGCTCAACACTGCTGTTAAAAGAACTTACCCTCACCATGATGAGAGTTATCATGTTGTGTTACTAAATCTCTGAATAAAGAATAGCCTGTCAAAATTTAGAAAAGATGGCTGAATAGTTTAAATAGTAATTTAATTTTGTTCAGTATATCTTGACAAAGTATTTTCCAAGAATAAGATTATATTCTTGTTAATCAGTAGCAGAACATATAGGTACAGTCTTAGTTCATTTAACTCATTTGGGATCAGGAATTGAAATTCACAGTGCTTGTGGCTAGTGAGGTACTGTTGGGACATACTGTCTGTGTTAATGGCTAGCATTGGAAGACCTTAATTCCTAGTTTGCCAGTGTTGTTCCCATTCCCCTCACTTTCTTTTGCTGTGATGTAGCTGTGAGCTATTCAACAAAATTATCTAGAAAGTAGTACAGAGAAGCATTCTTGCTTGGGGGAGAGCCCTTGTTTTCGATCTGCCTCCGCTAAGAAATTGTCTAGAGGACTCTTTGAAGCACTGAATGTCTCTGTACCAGCAAGTTTTTCTCAAATTAGCAGGTTTTCAGTGGAGTTCTACCTAACTGATTAAATGGCTAGGATAAACGATTTATGAGAAAAGACTAAAATAACTTTATACATATTGCTTGGTTAAATTACAATTACTCTGCCTTTAATAATGATCTACAAGTATTATTTGACAAGCATATGTTCCTAGGAAGGAGATGAATTGTTCACTGTTATCCAGAGACCTATAACTAGAAATACAGCTGCAAGAATGATACAAAACCAATCACCGAGATGATATTTGCGATCCCTTTAGTCACTTAAAATTAAGATTCATGCAAAACCAATTTCCTTGACAAGCAAGTTCATAGAATATTCACATCAGAGTATTCCTATACACAGAGCATACCATTTGTGTGCCTAGATAGTTGTATTGGCAACAGCTAAAAATCAGCTTAAAAGACCCTTTGGATTCAAAAACCATCCATTGAAGAGACAGAAGCAATAGCAAGTGGCTAGACAGACACAGCAAGTAGCCAGCTACGAGTAGATGATAGTCAGGACAGTAATCAATGAACACTTAGGGAAGGGTCATCAGCAACTGCTAATATTAGCCTAAGGAAGCTCCATCTTTAGCCAAAGATGGGGGGAAACACAGCCAGACAAGTCCAGGAGGCAGAAACTGTAGTGCTCTGAATTGCTATCAATTGAGTTACTTGTTTTGTTTCTCCCTAGACTTGTGTTGGCCAATGACATTCTCCCCAGGCTACAGTTAGACTTTATGAACACCCCACTATTCTCTGAAACAAGCTTGTTGAAAACATTCATCATGCAACTTTACAAAGACAGAGCTCTCTCTCAGACACTGCAGTCGTGGACTAACTTATCCGCTGGAAACATCTGTCAGGATTCAGTCAAATATGACTGTTGCTCAAATTTACCTCTTGTTTCTTTCAGTTTTGTTTTGTGGTTTTGTTGTGGTTTGTTGGTGGGGTTTTGTTTGTTTGTTTGTTTGTTTGTTTTTAACTGAATGGATTGATGCTATGTTTTTGATAAGTGATGCTAGGAAATTCAAACCATTTTGAGTAGGTGGGATTTCCTTTGTGGTCTCCTAGTAGAACCTTAGGCCAGTGCGTTGCAGATTTTTTTCTGAGCCAGTTCTCCTTCTGAAGTACAGGACAAATGAAAATAAATTATTTTTTCCCCCTTTTTAGTCTTTTCTTCTTTTAGTGGTGTGTCAGCTGTGAATGAGTAGAAGTGGAGGGCCGCAGTGCAAAAGATTCCTCTGGGTCGTAATGGATGTTTTGAAGCAGCACTGAGCTTTGTGTCCTGTGGACTTTCCAGGGTGGTTAGAGGAGGACGTAGGCCAAGGAGAGGACATCATGAAGATGGAAGAGAGAAAAGTCAGAGCATAGTCAGCCCTGTGATTCTTGCAAGAGCATTTATTTGTCCTTGTACATTCAGACTGTTTCTAATGACAGGCAGCTTTTATTCACATGTATGGCCCACCTCATTTGAAAATGTTTTGACATTTGATTGCTTCATATCTATACATATAGATGCATACACACATGCACCTCACCAACAACATATGTTATAGAACAAGAATCCCTTTACTAATATTTCTGATTCAGGACTGTTTCAGAAAGATTTAATCACATGTTTGTCCTTAAGACATGTAACTTCTTTTCTGAACTGGGCCAGAAGGATTAAAATGAAGGTGAATTACCAGAGCCCTTTCCTATTAAAAAGCCTGCCACTGTATAGTGAAGTGATCATTACTGTCAGCCCCAGGGATAACAACTTGGAACCCTATTGAAATCTAATAGAATTAATAAGATCCAAGATTTATTTATCTTTATGTGAAAACTAGATTTTCACTGTTAATAGATTTTCACTGTTTTTTATAGGCAGATATTTCAGTGTAAAACGCTGGAAGAGGCAACACAGTTACTTTGATGCAGTTGCTTGCATTGTAAGTGCCCTGAATTTTACGGTGTGATAAATAGCTAATATGAGTTTGAATGTGTTTTACAGGGAGATGGGAAGTTTGTAGAGACATAACCATTGTCTTTTTTTAGACCATTCTGACAGATGAAAGGAGCCTTAATAAGAATGCAGAATAAGAATTTATACCCACTTCAAAGCTCCTTTATACTGCCAAAGTGGCGATTAGTGGCGTTTGTGCAAATGGCAATCAGACCCATGTGGTTTTGAACTGTTTTTTGGTATGTGGAGAACTTCTTAGTAGAATTATGCTGTGTGGAATGGCTTCTCATAGCTACAACTTCATTAAATTTTGTATGGTTAAACATAGAAAATAGGGTGGTTTTAACTGTAATTTTATCTAGTTTTTCCACTGGTTGTCAAGTGAAAGACTTCTTGGGGAGGCAGGGAAATTATTTCCTTTGGTTTCAAAAAAAAAAAATGTTTTGGGGGTAAAATATCAAACAGTACATTGTTTGGTTTCTGACCTGATTGGTCTCTGTGCAGCCTTGTCAACTTTATAAAACATGTTGTCCAAAAGAGTGGATAAGGGAGGTGCTCCTAACGTTTGCTTGTTTGCTTTGTCCTGCTGCAGCTGGTGTCTGCTTTCTAACACTTGCCTTGAAAGTTGTTCAGGGCAGGGAGGTGATCTCGCTATTTTTTGAATGTAGCGAGAACTCAGTATTTCAATGAGATTTTGAGATGATGTATTAAGTAAATACTGATGACTACAGTATTATGATTACTAAAACAATAACCATTTTTGGTGATGTTCCAGGTACAACAGATACAATACAAAGGATGAAGTTAATAATTGTACTGGAAACAAAAGCTATGGGTTGGCTCATAAGGAGTCAACATGAAGGCTTGTTAGGCTACACAAGACTGAGGAGTCATTTGTTATTCTAGGGGAAATGAGATATGAATTTGTAATTACTCATGATTTATCTATTGCATTTCAACCTCTTATGGTTTCATCTGACTAAACCAGGCTTCTTTTCCTAATACATTAAATACACAGAGTAGGTCATGTATTCAGGCCAAGCTAAACTCAGTGAGATACAGGGAGCAAAGTGCATGTTTGCTCTGAGTAGGATTGGCAGTTAAGGTAAATTTTCAGTGACATTTCTGTGCCTGTGATGGCTTAGAGGATGTCACGCTATTCACTAGAAGCCTTAGAAGCTCCGCCACAATGCTTCAGCACAGAAGATAATGTTTTTGCTGATGCTGTTACCTAGGCACCTGCTGATGGCTCCAGATCCCAACTGCTGCGCTGCCACAGCAGAAGGCTCCTGCTCCAAAGAGCTCTATCTCATAACATTTTAATACACAGTCAAAGTGTAAGAGTGCAAGGAAGCAGTGAAATTTTACAATGATAGTTAGCAGATACCTAGACAGTGTCAAGTAGTTTCAGGCATGACTTTGAAACTTTGAAGAATAAGGAAGTTGCTTTGATGATCACAGGAGACTCTTTCTAAAATGAATGGCAGCCATGGAGAAGCCATGAAAACACTTATGTGAAAATGTAGTGAGAAATAGCCTTGGAGCGTCTGGAAAATGTAGACAGAATGTTTGATGCAATAGAGCGAGAGGGTTACAAAGATCAGCCATGTGGAGGAACATGAACATGCAGGATTTGCACAAAGGAAGGTATCTTGCTGTCCTTGAGCACTGAGATCTTCATAGGCTTTGGGCAATGTAAAGAATGCTGTAGGTGGGAAGTGGGGGCTGTCCCAGCAATGATACAGTGTTCATGGCTAGCCCTACCCAAGGCTAGCCATCTGCTAGCTCAGCTTGTGTGCGTGAGCACCAACATACTTTTGAATATCAGTCCTGCCAAGATACAGCTACAACCTAAGATTCACTTCCTTATGTTCTGTGCTGTGCTGCTGTTGTCTTTCCACTGTCTCCTTTTCCCTGTCCCCTCTCCACTCGCCACCCCACCCCCCAAAAAAGAAAAAAAAAGAAAAAGGGGGCTTTGTATGTGTTTGGGAAGAAGTCTTCAATTTTTTACAGTGGCAAATACCAAGGGACTGAGCTGCAAGCCCCGAACGGTGTGAAGACTTCTCTTCCTTACTTCTCTTCCTCCTGGGTTTGCATTGTTTTTCCCATAGTGAAATCATGGCCTAGGTCTGAGACCCCACGGGGATATCCATTGCAATGCAAACAGTACAAGACTAATTACTTTAGTCATTACCAATAGGGACTTGGAGTCCTAGATGGGGTTAGGTGTGTACAAGATTCAGCCTGAAAGTTATTTTAACTGTTCTTTCTTCCACCATGCTGCACTTGCAATATTGTCAGAAACCATATGTCAAACCAGCCTGGAGGGAATTTTTGTATCTGAGTTCTCATCCCTTTAAGACAGATTTAAAACAGGAACTTAGATGCAAACTTAACTATTGCAATCCTACTGAGCACTGCTGTAAACTAAAATTATTATATAGCTATAGATAGATAGGTAGATGGATAGATAAAAAGGCTTCTGAGTAGCTGCTAGACTTCTATTTTTTCCCATGACAGATTCTTGCAAATGATTGTATTGATTTACATTGCATACAAATTGCCCAGGGTGTTGGCAGTGTATACTTACTTGAATTATTTGCTATCAGTTGCAGAATCAATGCTTTAAATGGACAAGCCTACATGCAGAACAGTATTTTAAACCATTTAGTAGTAATAATAAAATTATATTAAAAGCAAAAGGAGAAAAAAAATAGGAAATACTGATTAATATAAAGGCAAATCTTAAATAGAAACTTTTATTTGCTGTGAACCTATGTTATGAAGGTAATTTTCCTGAGCATAGAAATTAATTTGTTTTACTTTTGCAAATAAAAATTTAAGGTGGATTTCAGACCTTAAGGAAAGTTATCTAGACAGAATAATTATTAAGAAAAGCAGGGGAGGGGAGATAAAATGTATAGATTTTACCTTGGAGTCATCTTAATGACAAAATAGTAATTACAGGGTGTAGTCTGTTTCCTAATGATCTTTTCCTTTTTTTTTTTTTTTTTAATAATAGGTTCATAATTTCAGCTCAGAAATAATTCAGATATCTCTGAATGTAAGTAACATTTTTCCTTGAAAGTTTAAAGAATAAACCCACAGTTGTATAGCTGCATTTCAAATATCTGCTGAAGAAATTATACAGTAATTTAATTGTGGTGAGCTTTTAAAAATCACCTAAATAACTTCATCCTATGACTCCTTTTAATTGTCATTCTCTCTTGTTCCTCTACAGGTAGACTATACCACACATTGCTGTACAGGCTAGAGAAGACTGAACATCAGACTAAACTAGTCTGGCTAGCTGAAAGCAATCTAGCCAAGGCAGCAGAAGGCTACATCCAGACTGATTAATGCGAGTAAAAAGCATTACGCAGAGAACTGTGCTGCAATGAGTTGTTTGCTCACAGTGCTTCATTCAGGACTGCTTTGGTATCTGTGCACACTCTCTGTCCTAAAAGACAGTGGCTTGGCATCACTTACCACACTCTCCCCCTACCTGTGAAATATTTTAATAATACATTTGCCATGACAATGTCTGCTGCTTTCTCATCTGAAGAAACAGTTTGATTATGTTGTGCTAGTTTTGTTTGTAAGTGTGAGGGAGTCTGCCTGTTTGCCTAGAGGTGCTGCAAGAAAGATAGGTAAAAGTTCATCTAATGCTGTTTTGACTGTAGCAAATATAGAAAAAGGGAACTGAAAAAAGAAGGTGCAAATTGATGCAAAGTTAACGATGTCAGCTAAGTGCTGGGAATGCAAAACACTGAGCCAAGTTTCACAGAGCATTATGAGCCCAGTTCTGTGATCCATATGTAACTCATTTAAGTTTAATAGGTAAACCATATCTTTGGAGTCATTCATTTCTACCCTTACACACACAGTTGCATATATATGTGTACACACAATAATTCTAGATTGGTGTGCATATTATTTACATTTTTAAAAACACAATAGAAAATTCACAGAATGCTTAGCGAAAGTGAGGGGCAAGAGGATGTCAAAACCAAATTTCTTCTTTACTGTGATCCTTGGAAATATAATGGAAATTATCTTTCTATAATAGTTTACAATTACTGAGCAACCTTGGGAGTTCACATAGAAAATCAATTTCCAGCTCTTGTGGATGGGTGCATAAAATTCTACTGGCCACACCAAATAGCTGTGCATACTAAAATATATCTTAACTTTAAAGCCTATAAATTACATTAATAAAAAAAATTATGGTTAGCCCATGATTTAAACATTGACCTTATGATTTGGAACTAGGCCATAGTCTGAGCACCTGTTAGAGAACAATATAAAAGGTAAATGCACTGTAACACATTACCAGATGGCATATATAGCTGTATAATCTTGCATGCAGGAAATCAAGCAGCCGGAAAATGACCAAGGTTTTTAAGAAATGAATGAAAGTATCATGTTTTTTTTTTAAATTTCCCCTGAAGAGCTTCATTCATTAAACTGTTTTATTCAGCCAAGGGATGGAGATCTATTCCTGGGACCAGACTGACCTTCTAAGGTTTTGTCTTCTGGTCCAGCAGTTCTTGAGAGAATATGAAGGCAGAAGCTATAATTCCCTTTCCAAATAGCATGTGGAAAACAATCCTTTTATGTTACTGTGCTGACGGAATTGAGCTACGTGTGATCTCATTCACTCACAGCTATGCTCATGTGACTTTCTTTTGAATAAGGGAAAATACTTCCCACAGTAACTTTTAAAGAGACTTCTCTTTTATTTTTTCAGGGTTTAATGTGCATTTCTAGTACTGGTGCAATTTTGAGGTTTTTACCGCCGCTATCATTTATGCTTAGTGAGCAAAGTGCAGCCCCTGACTTAGAAAATTTTCTCAAGCTCTTGAAATTCATGTACAAAACCCCATGGACTGTGGTATTCATAAGTTTCAGGCGATGATAGTATAGTGATAAACTGCTACAAACAGTTGCGTCATATGAATACAGTCCTTTATTATTGTATTACTTTAGCAGAGTAACCAAGACATCTCATGACTTAAGTCATGCACCACTTCATACTGTTGAAATAGCCAGCTTTCATACACTGTATGTGTTTTAGTAGTGCTTTAGCACTTCTTTCATTCCACAAATGAGGAAAAGTAAAATCAGGCCCTTGTTGAAGGGACTTTGTCTCCTAAAAAGGCACCAATCTTTCCATGTGATGGGTATTCTTGGGAGGGTATTCTATGATTTTAAAAATATTCTTTCACAAGCCGCAGCTTTTTGCTAATCCATTTTTAGAAAAAAATCACTTGAGGTATGGAATTTCCAAAAAATATGAAGTCAAAGTCAATTAAAAATGTTATTTAAAAAAAAGCAAAGGCTGTGTAAGACAGGACCTCTAGCCCCATGTTTGCCTCTTTTAAGTCTATATTTAGCATTCACGGTAAGATATTACTTTGGCTAGAGAGGGTTCAACTGCAATGTGTTGAAGGAAGTAATAGGTGCCATATGCACTTGTTCTGTCTTTTCATTTCCTTCTCACTTCATTTTCTATGTCTAACACCCACCTCAGGATTTTCCTCCATAGTCTCTGTGTATCTAGTGTGATTATTTTTTTTTTTTGGTAATGTCTTCAGTTTCTGCTATGTGAAGAAATCCTATCTCTAACACAACCAGTGATGATTAAAATAATTATTACCTTCTCTTTTTACCTCCTCCTTTTCATATTTTCACATTTTCTCTCATTACCTGAAACTCCTCTCTATCATATATGGAATCATATATAGTATCATTTTGTAAATGTTTTTGCTTAATTCATTGCTCAGTTTTCATAGCCTTGCTATAGGTCAATGGCCCATTGATATGTAAGATGTTGTGTTAAATACATTGTAATTAATTACTAATTATTTGGATATCAACAGGTGTCATTCAGCCAACAGACATCTGATAGATGTGTCTATGCTGCATACTACTGAGTTACAACTGTTGTTTCTATAAAAGCCCATTGTGCAGTTATCAAAGCCAATAATTGCACTGATTTCATGGGGAATATAATGCAATTTAGCATGAAATCTTAGGTATGTGGATAAGTTCATTTTTTCTCAAGCGGCAATGGTCCAAGATGCAGCTGCACGATGTGGTGAATCCAGTAATGTACTTTGCAATACCAGTGCTGTTACTTCCAGCCACTGCTCCTACTTAAATAGGTACATTATATGAGTTAAGGAGGATTTACTCAGTGCCTGGACAGATTAAAGGTTAAAAATTCCATCTGTTTGTGCAAGAAATCTGTTCTTATGTGTCTTTTATCCCATATCTTAGCTCTTTGTAAAAGAAAAAGTCAGGACCAAGGTTTCAGCTGATTTAACTTTAAGGCAGCTGCTTTGACTTTATCAGAGTTGCATGGGCTTAACAGGAGCTGGGAACCCCCCTTAATTAACATGTAATTGTACTCACTATCTAGGAAATGTGATTCAAATTAAGTTGGAATTGTAAAGCTTCCAGGAGCCCTATGTGATGCGAATTGAAATTTTTCAGTGCCTATAGGCCTCTTAGCTTCTGTAAATGACAGCTGAAGTGATTTCCTTGCCAAAATAAAGTGGCATTGAAAAGTGGGATGTAGGAATGAGCACATGGCAAAAGGCAAAACAGAACACTACAGGGGAAAAAAAAATCAGCATCAAGACTGACAAACTGTTCCCTCATTTTCACATGGAAGGTAAATAGAAAGTTATATTGATATTGCACACAGATGCCTGAAAACTCTCTGGCTCATGCAGCAGAATTAGACACACATGAATACTTAATTCCACAGAATTTTAATGCATGGCTAAAACAAACTCATAATGACCATACTATATCGGCTATGTTGCAGCTGTCTCTGGCTATCAAAGCTTTGTTTTCCTGACCTAAGGGAATGGTAGCTCACTTTTAAAATATAAAATTCAAGAAAAAGGAGCATTCTTTAAAATATTGGGAATAAAAAAACCCACCAAACAGTTGTGTTTTGGTCAAAGTAGAGGTAATACACAGATGATCTGTTCATAGTAGGCCATCTAATTGCCTCCGCTAACATTGTGTGGGATGGAACAGAAGGACCTAAATCTTGTGAAGTACCTTATGCCTAGCTGCTGCTTCTTCCTAAGAGCAGTTTTGATTAAAGCAATTAAGGCAGACACAAAATGGGAGAGGAGAGGATGATGAGAAGTGTAACCATTTCAGGATAATGCGATTTCTGATGTCAACATACTACATTCTTGCTTAGGATCAGTATTGGACTGTGGGAGGGGTCTGGGTACAAAGAACTGTGGCTTTGCATGGGCAAGTAATGCTTTCATATCTGAGAACAGAAGAAAGTGGGGTGGAGATGCGTGGGATCTTCCTTCTCTAAGTATGCAGACTTACAGGTCATGCTTCTTCCCCTTCTTCACAACTGCTAAACTAGGCATGGACTTATCGTGAAGCTTAGGGGGTTTCTGCCTTCTTCCAGTTTGCATCCTGCTGCAGTAGCTGCCAGGGATGGGCAAGACGGTTTTAGCTCATTTCTGCCTATCCAGCTTGCACTGCATCCTGACTTGTAACCTACTGGCTTCAGAGAGGTGATGCCTTAGGTGTGTAGGGCTATCGGTTACCTTGTGTCTTTTCCAATGATATTTCTATGTAAGAGTGCTATGCCACAGTGTTTTAATGGTTCTTTCTGCCATTCTGTAACATTTCTTCCCTTCTATGCAGAACAGAAGTAAATAAAATGGAATGTCGAAGCTCCCAGGCTTAGACATCAATAAAAATTTCTCAGAACAATTGTCTGGTCCATGAATAATCATATCTAGTCTGTTTGACCTGATAACACCATTTAGTTACATCCTCTTTGTCTCACTAAGCTTATGGAGGCATAAGGGAAAAAAAGAAGCTTCTGGACAAGAAAATCAAGGCCAGATGACTCTAAACAACGTTTTCTACAAGTATGAACACATCTCATTTTGCCTGTCTTAAACTGTTTTAAATGATGCAGAATACTAGTAGGGATCAGGTATTATCTGCTAATCCAAAGTGAGTCTTTTGGCACAGCCAAAACATGCCAGTCAGGAACAAAGTCAAGTGTATTAAAAGATCTCAAGGGAAAAATGCTCAATAGATTTTGAGATTGCTTTGAAGGTAGGAGTTCCCTTTGAATGTGGAAGAGTATAAGCTAGTAAATTCATATAAATTTGTCTGCTTCATAATGCTTTTCAATCAAGACTTTGCCTCCTTACTTACATAGCAGAGTTTCATACAGTTTTGACACAGACTAGAGCTATGCACATATAACATTCCTGTCTTCTTCAGATCTCATTCCCTGATAAACGTGCTCTTACATTGTGCTGCTATTTTGCTATAGTAACTAGAATTGCTTACTTGACCCATACTGTTACAATCATTTGCTTGACATCCTCTTATTTCAGTAACTTTTATTGTTGAATTGCACTAAAGGGGAAGGACTCTTTGTAGGTATATTTAGGACTAGACGATCTTGTGCTATGAGATGATGAGTGATTGTCCTGGTTTCAGCTGGGATAGAGTTAATTGTCTTCCTAGTAGCTGGTATAGTGTTATGGTTTGGGTTCAGTAGGAGAAGAATAATGATAACACATCGATGTTTTCAGTTGTTGCTAAGTAGTGTTTATACTAAGTCAAGGATTTTTCAGCTTCTCATGCCCAGCCAACAAGAAGGCTGGAGGGGCACAAGAAGTTGGGAGGGGACACAGCCAGGGCAGCTGACCCAAACTGGCCAAAGGGATATTCCATACCATGTGACGTCATGTCTAGTATATAAACTGGGGGGAGTGGGGGTGGGGGGGATCGCCACTTGGGGACTACCTGGGTGTCAATCAGTGGGTGGTGAGCAGTTGCATTGTGCATCACTTGTTTTGTATATTACAATCCTTTTATTATTGTTGTAATTTTATTATTGTTGTTAATATCATTATTATTTTCTTCCTTTCTGTTCTATTAAACTGTTCTTATCTCAACTCATGAGTTTTACTTCTTTTCCTGATTCTCTTCCCCATCCCACTGGGTGGGGGAGAAGTGAGTGAGTGGCTGCATGGTGCTCAGCTGCTGGCTGGGGTTAAACCACGATGGTGATGATGGTAATAATAAGTTGTGGAGATAGATGTTTACAAAATAGTGGCATTCCAATTGTGAGCAAGCCAGTAAGACAAGTGTAAGATCTTTACAGTTAAGCAAATTAAAAGCAAATCTTTTGCACAGCTTTTAAAAAAGTAGTTTTAACAGTTTGCATGCTTTTTTCCAGGAGAAAATAAATTAGCATACTAATTGTAAAGCTGATTCTTGGTTAATTATCATTATTAGTTAATAAGGATGTAACTGGACATCTCATTGAAGATTGTGGGGTTTTTTTGTTGTTTTTTTTTTTTTTACATTCCCAATGTGATTACATTAGGAAAGAGGTGGAGAAAAGTGTTTTTGACATCCAATCCCAGATTCACAAATTATTGCCTAGTTTCCAGATCACACTCTATAACTAGTGCTATCACATGCAATATGAGTAGTGTCCGAGAACAAAATAGTGACAACAATATTTGCATTCCTCTTCTTTAAGGCTGCAAACATTGTTGGTCAGTGTAGAAAAGCTTGTTTTGCTATTGTGTTTGAAAAACAGACTTGTACAGAACAGAACCTTGTTTTCGCATATTTGAACTCTCCCTTTCAAGAGTACAGAGGACTTTTATCAGCATATTTTTATGGAAGCAGCCATAATCACCTCTTGCCTTCCTGTTATTTGTTGAGCAAGTACCAGCCTCCCTTTCCCTCAGATCCTCTACCTGACTGATTGACATACCTGATTTGATTCAGAGCAGTTGTTCTCGGCCACTCCACAGTTGTGAAGTTTCACACTGCTTTTTTTTTTTTTAGAAGTGAAGAACACTTTAGGTGCCCAAAATCAAATATCTTCACTTTTTTATGACTATTTAAGTTAGTCTAATGAAAGATACTACCTCTCCAGATGTTGCTTGGCTTCAGATAACAAATAACATTCTAGATTCTTTCTTTGACACTTTTGTCAGATGTCTCCAGATATTTTACACTGCTAATATTCTGTCTAGTTTTTCCTTATGCTTATATAAACTCCAAGCTGACTTGGAAATTAGGAAAGACCTAATGGCAGATGCCTTTTCTTTATAGGGAAATTTTCTTAGCAACCTACACAAGGTGTTTTTGTGGGTTTTAGGTAGGGGCTCGAATATCTCACACTCTACAATGTTGTTTTTCTCTGAAGGCAGTGATTACCATCCCTTTTATTGACAGAAGACCGTAACAGAGAATGGTGATATGCCAAAATCAATCAAAGCCTAAGACAGACTGCCTTCTGATTCCCTGATCATGACACCAGGTCGTGAATGTATCTTTCCTTGCTAATATAGTCAGGTCAAGATTTGCTGAAAGTACCAAATTCCAGTTGATTCCAGTTGAACAGCCTCATTCCAAGAGTTGTAACCATTTCAGATTAGTTATTCATCATACCACTATATTGGAAATGTTTGAAATGAGCTGAGGAACAACTGCTGCAGAGAATAATGTTATATTAGAAGTGCCATATCAAGTGAAACTACAAGTGTTGACCAAAATACAGATAAGGCTGAAAAGAGCCTTTACTCATCTATGAAATCAATTATAGTAAAGCTGAACTTCACAGATTTCAAGGCCACTGGGAACCATGATGGCCATCCAGCCTTAACCACTCAGAAAGACACACTGCAGAATTTGGACAGGTGAAGAAAATTATTCTGGAAAAGAATAAGAGTCCAAACTCCAATAGTCCAAAGAATAATTTAAATCTCTTGGTAAAGATAAGTTCTTTCCTGAGTACAGCTGGAATAGATGATAAACTTGATCACAATTCCTTGGAAATTCTTGCAGCCCTTTCTTTATTGAGAAAATTAGCTTACAGCCCTGGAAATGTGCAAAAACATTTCCCACTTTGTGTTCCACTTGCACCTCTTCCAGCTTTATATGTTTTATCGTTGTTATCAGGGTAGACGTAAGATTTTTCCACAGAGGAAGCAATTATATTATCGATGAGGTCCCTCAGTGCACCTCCTTTCCTGCTGCTCCCTTTGTTTTCCCCTAGAATCTGACATTGCACCGAGTGACCTTCCAATTCTCCTTGAAGGTAAGAGGAAGGTTGAAGCTGCTATCTGCAGACAAGGGGCTGCTGCATTTGTTAGGCTGACGGGGTTAAAGCTTTGAATCCTGAAGTAGCGCGGGGTAGAGAAGGTTCCCTTTTGTAAGAAGGTGGTGTCATCCTTACGAAGTTGCAAAATCAGACTCCTTGGTTTTTGGTCTGTAAACCCACTTCTGAATGGAGAATAGACCAGTCAGTCTTTGCCTACAGCCCTTCTACAAGAGTGCTGATGTGAGGCACAGGAGCTATGAGCTTGAGCTGTGGCAGTAAATTCCTTGCTCCTGCTACCTGTGTGGCTAGCAGGCTGTTAGAGAAAGGTGAGCTAGTATGAAGGGATGTGTAAATTCAGGAAGGGTTTTCAGGCAGTAATTCTCTCTCATAGACTCTGAAAGAAAGAAAGAAACTTCTCTCATTTCTTACTAGTACATAGAAAGTTGACATTGGCAGTCCTTTTGGTGTCTGGCTTTCCCCATTTGCTGTATATGAAATTACGGTGTTTCCCTTGGATTTTTGTGTCCTGTATTTTGTAACATTCAGCATGCCTTGTGAATTTGAATCCACAGGTACTCATGAAATCTATAGCAGCACAGAAGAATCTATATGGGCTTTTATAAAATCCAAAGCACTGAATAAACCTTCTTCCAAGAATAAGAGTCAGAAGGATGCTTGGTCTTTTAAAGTATAGGAACAGCTAGAAAAAAAAGCCAATTTACTCCTGTGAAAATCCTTAGTCATTACTAGTAACATTACTAGTCTGGAAAGCAACAGTTTCACTGTGACCAGCTAATATTCCTTTATTGTTGTCTGAGAAACTGATGATGATTCAATATACTTTACTGCATCTCTTTTCAATCTTTTCTGTGTTCGCTGTATTTTCAGTCTAAATTAGGAGAACGTTGTGTTTTCCATTGCAGAACTAAAGATTATATAGATTCCATCATTCCATCTCTAATTAGCTACATTTTTAATACATTGTCAAAAAGATAAAGCAAAAAGGCATGACATTATTCTAATCCCTTGGAGTATTTTCTCATGTTGACATGAGTCTCTTGGGTGTTTTGGGTTTTTTTTTCTTCTTTTTTTAGTCACCAAACAGCTGATATTGAAAGGGCTTTTTTGCAGGACATCTGTACTATCATCCGTATTGGCTGAAACATCCATAAGGGGTTGCTAGGTAGTTCAGCCTTGTCTGCATGGTATCACAGTGATTCTGTGGTGTCTGTGAATAGCGGAACTGTAGATTTTATTAAAAAGGACTGAGACATTTGCACTCAATTTGTATCCTGTTAGCCAACCTCCTTTTTTGTTCCTCACAACATCTTTGGACATCTTATTTCACTGTATTCATTTTTCATTTTAATGTACCTAATTAAAAATATATCAGGACCAGGAATCTGAAAATAGTTCATCTTGGTTATTTAGGCCACACCATTTAATTTCATAGACCGAAAGGAAATGATATAAGGCTATATTTGTTCTCTGATTGGATAAGTAGGTAAGCACTTATCAAATAAACAGTTACAGAAGCAAATATAGATGCATGAAATTGAAATTTGTTTTGCCATGAAGTGTGTGCAGAAATTAACTCCAGGTGGGTGAAGAAAAGTGTAGCTGGAGGAGATTCAGCTACCAACATAAGTCTGGATCCTACTGGTGTTTTATACAATCTCCTCTTAGCCTGTCTGTTCTCTTGGTTTTGTTTCCCCCCCATCTGGAGTTTTCCATCCTGCATCTTAAACTCATTAATTCATGTGCTTCACTCATTAACTAATGACTAGAGTTGTGCAACCCCCCCACTTTTTCTGGTTTAGCTGCAGAACAGAAATCAAAACAGAGTAACATAAATGTGTGTGGGGGGAGGGGAAGCAGTTTAGACTGAACCAAATACTGGTTTCCTCTCTTGTGGCAGAGAAGAAAACTGAAAAATTAGGTTTTGCTTAAATCATTCCAAGTGAAATGAAACAAGTTGATCAATGGGGCTTACTAGAGACACCTGCAGGAAAAAAAACCCAAAAACCAAAAAACCAAATGAACAACTAAAAAAAATCCCAAAACTAAACAGATGGGGAAGTGAAATTTTCACAAGACTGAGATGCTAGTGGTTTCGTTCTCTGTTTGCGTAATAGCTGTTGGAGTGCAGAGTGGCTAGTGTACCCAGGTGGCGAGGCATCTCCACCCATCTCAACACGAAGAGTCTGATCAGGACCCTGTTCCCTATTCAGAGGCTGTGAAGCCTTTGGAGCTAATAGGGATGCTTCTTGATAAATATTTATATTTCGGTAGACTGGAGAGTGAAAGCCTCATATGACAATGAGCAATACAGTGAGACCAGGCACCGTTTCATGATTCTGAATGTATCTAATGTCAGATTATATCAGAGTTGTTATTACTGTGATACCCAGTGTACTATTTTTTTGCATCATGCCTATATAATGTAGACAGGAAGAAATGCTGAAGTAGAGGAGCCCTAGCGAAGAGCTCCAGTCTTCAGTAACTTCAGCTACGGCCTTCTGACCGCCACTGATATGACAGCCAGGCAGGACCAAACACAGTGCTGCAAAAAGCAGGGAGAGAAAGGGTGGAAGGAAACCATGGGATGCTGGGTTTATTATAACTCAAGGTCACACAGCTTATTTTAAACAATTGACACATATCAAAGGTAGCTACCTGAGGCATCACAAGAGAAGGGTAAGAGGATAGACTTTTTGTTTTGTTTTGTTTTGCTTTTGTGATACAAAATATCAGAGTATTCCTGATACTTTCTTATCTGGTCAACTTTTTAATATCATTGTTCCATACATGAAGTCTAAATCTACTCTATTAAGGGTAACACAAAAGAGGATTATTTAACAACAGAATTTAAAAAAAAAATTATCAGTCAAGTGACCTATTGACATGCATTACACAACACCAAACACAACTTAGATTGTGTGTGTTCTGTTGTGACAACTAGAATTCTCTTTGTTAGAAATCCACTGAAATTCATAAAAAATGCAAAACTGAAAAGTCTTTGAAAATGGCAGTAAAGATTAGGAAACAGCACACTGAGGTAATGGGAAGTGTTTAAAAATTGAGTGCAGTGTACTTTGGAAGAGAACAGTCCCTGCCTTTAAAATCCTGGGTCCTAATGAAGGGCTTTAGTGTCACCGTGACTTAGTAGATAGCCTTCTGCCTCTGGGACTGAAAGTTTTTGGCTCAGATCCATTTAGTGCATTACTGGGGAAGTTGTGCGCATCCAGAGGTCGTGTTTCGGGTGAGATGTGAAGTGGAGGTGGCCACAAAATATTTTAACATCTTCCAGTCTCTCATTCCTGTTCTGCGGTCAGATGCAGTTCTGTATTGTCCTCTGTTGCTCCTTGCACTACCAAAGTGCACTCAGAAGCACTCAGAAGCAGAGGATATTTCTGAAGACAAATAGGATAGTCCCTTTTTCTCTTGGATGCTCCATGCCTTTGCAGAGGCATAGTTCATAAAAAGTTCTCTGTTCTATTTATTTTTGTTCTTCTTTATACTGTGGTCATTAGTATCTCAAGTGCTTCAGCTTCCTTTCTGGGATGGGAAATTCTCCAGAGTAACCCTACCCTAACATTCACTCCCTCTTATTTTCCATGAACCTCTGTACATCACAGTGGCTGTGCAGATTTGGGGGCATGGGTAAAATGTGAGAAAATAAACCCAATTAAGGTCCTTTTGTATTGGTCCTTCAATGTTTTTACCATATTCTACCACCATAATTCTGAGGATATTCTCATCTGTGTGTGTTGCTGCAGCAATAAGATAAGTCGTGACAGCGAGTGACGTCTACATTGGGAGTGGGGGAGGTGTGTAATTCCCCTGTAGGTGTTCCTGGGGGCTTCCAGTGAATGTTTTCCAATGCTTGGGTGAATTTCTCAATTTCATTCAAGAAAGAAGGTTTCTTTTCATGTAGAGAGGGAGCAGAGTGTGTCTGAGGGTGCCCTTACTAAGCGTGCCAGGGGATGACCTGAGCAGCAGAGCCTGCCCGGCATGCAGTGGGAGGAGCCTGGCTTGCGGAATGGCAGGGACTGGAAAAGAGCCCAGCGTTTGGTCTGTGGGATCATGGCTGGAAGTCCACCTCTAGTTGCAGCACCCCAGAAAAAACAGGACCTTTACAGATGGGCTATTTTAGTTGTGTGGAGTCCTTCCATGTAATTATCCAATAGAGAAAACGTGGAAATCTGTGCCAGCAGTTAGCCTGCTCGGACTCACAGCAGGGAAGAGTATGCTTTACAGGCAAACACAGCAGCAGGCAGCCAGGAAGGGCTCAGCGCAGAGGGAGAGCTGAATGACTTCACAAAAAACATGTCCCAGCCTGCAAACAAGAAGTGGGTGTATACAGACAGCTAGGGCCAGGAAAGAAAGTTAGGAAAATTAGAAGAATGGCCTTAAATCTCTGTTGCTGTTTTACTGGTGGGGTGGGCAGGAAAAGGGTAAGGATAGGAAATTGGTGGAAAAGAGGCAGGAACACAAGCCATGTAGCCCAGAGCCTGGGTTTCAGATTAGATTTAGGAAAGCCAAATTCTGCTTTTGTGCTTTCTGCTGACCTACTACTTGGCTTTTGGATTCATTATGTCTTGGTGCCTCTGCTTCTCCTCCTCTATCGCCTGCCTTGTCTGATTAGACAGTATCAAAGCCACTGGCAGTCCCTAAGGGCTGTTTATTTTGTACACAGCCAAAGACAGCAAAAACCCTGTTGTGACTGTGGCTTGCAGGCAATGTGTTAATATGCATTTGGCTAATAACAACAACAAAAACCCATAGGAACATGTTCAAAAAGGTTTTTCCTATGTTCTATAGGAAAATTCCCAAAGGTCAGTAGTATGACACAGACTCAGGTCTGACTACCATTGTGCGACACATGAAGACTCTGTCCTGGCGTTGGCAGATAAGATGAAGCCCTGTGTGTTTTCACTTGCTCTCCTGTCCTGGCAGGTAGGATTCATCGCACCTGACTTTAGGGTCCAGATGCAGTTGTGTGACCAGAGGTATCTAGGTCTCTTTGGAGCTGTTGTACACTGTAATGAAATTCTCCATAATGCTGGTACGTTTGAGCCAAGAGTTACAAAAGATTCAGTCCTCTCTGAAATGGTTGTAGGAGGCTCAAGAGGATATACCACAGCACCTAAAATGATAGTAGACATCTATACTTAGGCAAGTGTAGTTGGGCACTGGGGATCTGTGTCTGAAGTAATCATCCTGCTCTCCTTTAATAGTGAAGGTCTAATCAAAGAAACTTTATTGACTACCTCAACAGATGCTGAATCGCATCTAAACTCCACTGACTGCGTTAACTGGATGTCTACTGACAGTAAAAATCTGTGATGACTAGTTCAGATGTGCATGCCTGCACTGTGGACATCCGGAGTGAGTCAGGCAAATCACAGCTGGTATCAGTGCAGTTGCTGAAGAATGGGGAGCCAGCTGTTTAACTGTTGCTCAGGTGAAGAATAAAGATGTGTAGCACCAACAAAGTCATGTCAAACCAATGGAAAACAATGAGGTATACCAGCAATTTTGAACAGTAGGGATTTTTACCTTTTTTTTTTTCTTCCTCTGATTTGCCTATTTTCTCTGGCAGCCTATATTGTAAGCTCAAACTGTTCAACAGCTGGGTCTTTAAGGATTTCAGTTCAAAGTGTGTGTAGGATGACGTAGAAACAAAGGGCAAAAGGAAATAAATTTTTATAAGATCACGTTTAACTTTTGTTTCAAACACCAAAGAACTGAAAATTAGTCCAGAATTCTTATATCATGATATGCCAGAAGTCACATGGAAACAAATAGGACATCTAATCTCACCATGTGGGAAGAAGGCAAACTGCTAATTTCCTAAAGAAACATTCAAACTTTTCCATCCCTTTGAAATATATACATAGTTATGCATCTTACCTACGAAACTTTTTGAGTGAGAAAGTTCCCTTGAAAGTCCATATATTTGATCTCAGTTGTGGAGTTTGGCAAGCTGTTTGATCAATGATTACAGCATATCTATGGATCAGAGCATTAGAAATTTAAAGGAAGTAACGCTGAAAATGGTTTGGGCCTGATTCTGTACTCAGTCAACCTGGCTTTCACAAGATGCTGAGCTTTGGTTTCGATGGTCATCAGAGTGAAAGCTGGTAGTCATCCATGACGTAGGATTAGTACAAGTTTACAGTTGTTGACCTGAATCTCTCATACAGCCTGACAGAGTTAAGGAAAAAATATACAAGAACAGAGTTGTGGACATTTTTCTTTGCTAGAAGACCAAGAACAAATCATCACACCTACTTTTTAGTCTCTTATTTGCTAAATAATATTGTGCAGGTCATTTGCGTTTCTCCTTCACAATCAAGCATGTTAAGAAACACAAGTTATGCCTGCAAGAGCCTTCCACTACAATTCTGCCCTCTTTTCTCATTCGTGTGTACCTGAAGTGATAAATAAAATCTGAAGTTATAATATGCAAAGCTGTGAAATATATGTCAGCCCACTGAGTCCTTTTCTCACCAGTACAGAACAGAAGGCAGCTTCCTGGCTATTCAGGAGCATTATGCTACCAACAAAATTCCCAGTCGTTACAGCAGAGACCATCTTCTGTTCTCAACAAATACAGAATTAAAGAATGTATTTGAGGGTGGAGAGTGGGATGTTTATGCTTGTGGCCTGAGGAAAAATGTCTATTGGTATTTAATCCTCATACCTTTTCCCTGGTTAAGCAGATACATGGTTTGTTGCAGATTTCTCATTACGCAGAGTGAGAGCTTCCATTGAGAAAGGGCACGGTCACAGGTTAAAATTAGTTTAAGGTGTGTTTTCACATATACTGCTGGTATCAGCCGTCACTCCAGGTTTGTGCCAATGCCACTTACTTTTAGTTACCCATCAGAGCAATACAAGGACCCCCCCACACACCTAGCAGGGTGCTGGGTGAGATGTGTGATGGTCAATTGGCCAAAAAGCCACCTGGGACTGATCTTTGAATCCAGAAGGTCTTCAACAGTAAAGCCTCCAGGAAGGGATTCTGTGAAGGAGGGAATTTTTTTTTTTTTTCCTTTTTCTATTTTTGTTCCCCAAAATAATTTGTGCATCTTCCCCCACTCTTGTTTTCCCAGGCTGGCAGGATTACTCCCTTTCATCCTTTTCTGAGCAACCCAGAGAGACTCCCTCAAGCCTGCATGTCTGCAGGAGGCCAGTGCTTGGTAGGTGCCTAAAGAGCTCTAGCCTTGCTAGTCCCCTCATTCATAAGTACCACTTCTCCAGTGCTGCATTAATGGAGACAGCTTGCTGTGGGACAGGGACACTGGAGCCTGGGCTGCCTAGGGTGGTGGGAAGGCCTGGGGGTATGGGGCTTCTGGTTGCCCTACACCAGGCTTGGTGGAGGAGAGCAATACTAGGATGTGTCTGAAAAGGAAACAAACCTTGGCATATCTGCACAGAGAGACAGAAGATACTGAGGCAGAGGAAGATCACACTCCAACATCCATGATGGAAAGTGAAGACCTTTCCTAACTGGGAACCGATTTGTTATGGGGGCAGGTTGGTTAATATAGAAAGTTTCTTTTTAAAAACATTTTTCAACCTGCATTAGTCTGCATTTAGTTTTGAACCAGATTGTACTTGCAGAGCAGGGTATGTGTTTGAACTCTACTGAAAGCCTGCAGCCAACAAGGGAGATAAAGGCATTCTGTTCCTCACGTCACGCAATAATAGGGAAGACATTAATAATGCTGCACTGAAAAATAAACCCTCTATTTAGATAGCTTTATGCAACAATAACAGAAGCCTGTTCATGAGCTCAGTGTACTCTTTGCTTATTAGGTACACTATGTACAAATTACACAAACTTGCTTAAGCCCCTGGAATTACAAAATTCACAAGCTAATTAATCAGAGCTTGACAATGCAGCAGAGGCCACTTCACCTCATATCCAGTGTCAGAGAGGGAAGATAATTTCGTCATGCAAGCACAAGCCTGTGGTAGAGGACGTCTGGTTTTGACTCCTAGCTTTGTTCAGTCAATTCTGCTTCAATTCTCATGGGAATAATATTTCTGATTGACTGATCTGTCTGTGTTAATAATTAAAATTTGAAATTTGGGGCAGGGTGGGGGAAGCAGGAGTACCTTTTGAAATAGATGAATACTTAGCCCAATCCGGAATTAATTTGTGGAGTATCTATATGCTTCTGTAATATAAATAATTACACATTGTGTACAACACAAGAAAATGGATGACCTACAGCTAGTGCAGAGGCAACATCATCTGTAAAATAGAGTGTCAGCTTGTCTTCAGAGTTTCTTCTAGGACATTTAGACTCTTTTTTTTTTTCCTTTTCTTGAAGTTCAAATCATTTGTAAGACCTGCAAGATACACTCCCTGTGTATGATATTGTGAACTTCTCCGTTGTCTGTGGAACTGGGTACATTGCTCTTTATATGCCAAATGGGACGGCAGGAGTATCTTCAGTAAGAGGTCCTTAGCCAGTAACTACACTAAAAACCAAGTAGTTGGTTAATATTTTATGTGGTGATCATAGATTGGCAGGCTGAAAAGCAAATCTGTGCATAAAGCTAAAACAAAGCAATCAATCACACAAGCTCCATAAAGCATATTTATGAAGTTGTGGAAATTCTGAAACAAACAGAAATCCTATTGTAGAGCAACAGTTTGGGCTATCTTGTCTTTCATAAAATTTTGCCACATTGGCCTCTCCAGAGATCTCAGGCTTTCGTGAAAAAGATATTGTCGTTATCCTTAGCTTTAGTTTTAGGCTGTTTTATTCAGTCACTGTGCTCCAACATTAACCACAGCAATGTGAAGCATGAACATTGCTGCATATTGTGAGCACTGTAACAACAATAGTCAACATTCGCCTATTGTGATTGTTTTCTGTTTAATGAAACATCTCAAGAACTTCCCAATGCTATAATTATCTCATGAAAGCCTGTAATAAAGTTAAATTCATATGTTACTTGGCAAACGCAAGGTTTTGATAGATGTTCACAATTTTTAAAGCATGTTAATTATGTTTTTATTTTCTCCCTCTCTGAGGTGTACCTAGGCAGACATAGGGTACCAGGTATGGCTGCATATGAAGAAGGATATGAAAAGACTTGATAAATGTTTTAAGAACTGACACATTTCCAAAATCATTTTCTCTAAAATATATGACCTATATAGAATAAGTGATGGAGCAAGGCAGAAAGAAAGCTTTACTGGCACAACATTTATATAACTCTCTACTGTCATTTGTTTCTATATATTTTTAATGAAAAAAAATGGAATATGAACTGGATTTTATTGCCTTTTTGAAACAGCAGCATATGGAATTTTGTTCAGCCTTATATTCTCTGAAATGCATGATCAAGCTCTCTTTTAGACTTCCTTTCTAAAGATCCTTTCAAAAAGGCTCAGTGGTGGAAAACATCTTTCAAAAAAATGTTTTTTAAAGGGAATATTTTAAAGGGGCTTGAGTCTTTGTGCATGTTAAAGTATCCCGTTGTTAATATCATAGCATTTTCATGTAAAATAACAATAAGGAAAATATTCTTCATTTCTCAGCTTTTTTTTCTCTTTTCTGTAAGAACAGATTGCTGTTCTCCTGTCTGCAATGAACTTGCACCGGCTGTATCAGAAATTCAGCACAGGAAAAGAAAAAAGGTCGTTTACCTTGCAGATCCAACAGCAGAAAATACTCCTCAAGTCTTTGGCTAGAGCTGATCAATGTAAAGAAGGCCTAGTTTCAGGTTATGTAATGTTAGATGATGGGGCCACACATTAGGAGCTATTCTAAAAATAAAAAGGTCTATAAAGTAGGAAGAAAAGAATGAGGTGTACTTTCCAAGCCCTAAGTTTTGCAAACTAAAGGTGCTGCTTCTTTTCTAAGTCCAGCCCAAAATTTCACATTTTGATGCTTTAGCTTAAAGCTCGATGCTTCATAAATCTGATTTTCTAGACAGTTTCCTTTTTAACAAAGAATGTTTCGCAAATTTCTCTACAAGAGTGTAAAATACTGAGTTTAACTTACATGTGGACATATAGCTTCTCTGAGGCCTAACACATTTCTAAAAGATCTCAGCTGGAAGTAGTAGCAGCTGCTGAAGAAAATGGAAAAGAGCATCAAGATCTGTTGCACAAAAGAAGACAACATGATCAGGGTACTATAAATGGTATAAAGTCGCTAGGAGTCTTGCTAATCTTCTCCCTTCTCAAGGCCCTTTCCCCCTGAGGAACTTGAGAAGGGGAAGAAGGAGTAAGGTAGAGAGGCAAAAATATGATGAAACTATTTAAATAGCAAAATAGGTTTGGGCATGGAAAATGTCACTGCTTTCCGTTGTGGGGAGGGGGGGGAATCCCTTGATAAAGAAATATAGATCAATTGAAATAGTTTGTGGCCACAGAACCTCAGGGTGGAGGCTTGGTTATCCCTGCATTCCCTGACAGCCTGACCAGTTCAAGGACTCTGAGACACAATATGATGGCTGCGAGGGACTGTCTTCCCTCATGGTGCTTCATGGAAAGCGTGGTCCAGTTTGGAGGTCCAGACTAGAAGAAAATGGGACTGTGACTCATTTCCTTGTAATGGCTTTGAGTAGCTGTAAGAACCTTCATAAGTTAATATGTATTGTTTGGGTTTTTTTAGCCAGCATAATAATTTTGGACTTTTGGCTAAAAGAAAGCTTTTATGGGGAAAGTTCTATTTTTTCATTCTTAGTCATGTTTCAGGTTCTTGTTTTTGTTATTTGGATGCATCTGTGCCATTTCTGGGATTCAAGTGTCCTGGCTTTCTATGACTTTAGCTTCCTGGTGACCATTGACATGGATCCTGCCCACCTCACCCAGCAGCTCTCATCTGCATTAGGTATTCGTTCTTACAATAGTATCCATGAAGAAAAGAAAGAGCACAGTGTGGCAATGATTTACAAAGACTGACAGAACACTGAAGCAATAATTTACACACCCCTCAGATCATGAAAGAGAACTGAATTTCTGGAGGGAACAGTAGCCATCTAACTAATTGCTTTAAGCAAAAAACTCACTGTCAAGGTCAGTCTAAAAACACAGTGAGGCAGGGTATATTTTATTACATGGAACCTCTCAGTGTTTTAATTTGATTATGTTATTAGTTCCATGTAAGTGTATTAACTGAAAAGGCATGATTAGCTGAATAAATTTCAGAAGTGATGTGAAGGCTGGTGTCAGCAGTTAGAATCCAGACACCAGTTTTTGCCTATGAAGGCAAGAAATAAAAATTTAAGGTGGAACTTCCCAGAAAAGACACCTGAAAAATCTATTGTGGGAAAGGAACACTTAAGGGATTTCTGCTTGCCCAGGCAGAGGAAAAGCCCCTTTGGTCAAATGACAAGAAAAAGGACAGTTAACAGAGTCTTTTGAAGGTCAATTCAACCTTGGAAAATTAATCTGGAGAACATAGCTCTAAACAAAATTTTCAATAGCAGAGAGCAGCACTGCCATGAGGCCCTGTCTGAAAAATCTTTGAACACTGACAGGTGATGTTCACATTAAAAAAAAACCAAACGAACAAACCAAACCACCACACAGCGTTTATTTTGATACTTTAAAGAAAGTTGACTCTGCTTCAGAGTATATTTGAGGACTTCAAAGGTAAGACTGAAATTCCATTAGACCACTATTATATGCTTTTGAATGCTTTAAAGACAAACACTTCTTCAACAAATAAAAGCATACTGCTGTGAACCCAAATAGTCCTTCTTCCTTTTTCTCTCTGCCTCTTCTTGCACCATTGGGTGTTCATTTGCTCTTCATGGTGCTCTTAGAATTTGAGCTAATCTTCTGATCTTAAATGTCATTGCTGCAGAAAGAAAAAGCTGAGAATATTAGAAATTAGAGAGACTACATCTGTCTGGACACTCAAACTCAAGCACTGATTGGGCATGATGTCAGAGAAAGTAAAAAATTTTTCAGTGATGCAAAGGAAGAAAAGCTGAACCTATGGAGGAATTGCATATATGTATAACTAATCATATCTATGTTTATGCCCTTCTAGGGTGAGAAGGGTATCTTGATGTGAAGAAGACCTTGATGTTGTCTTTGACTTCCTATTTGCAAGATGTAAGGACTGCTCAACCTTGGTGCTGCTGCAGAGGCCATGTTCCCCTTTAAGCCTGCACTGCAGAGCTTGCAGAAGGGAAAGCAAGGCAGAATGGGGTGACATGGTAAGAAAATACCTTCCCTGAACATAGAAGAGGTCTCCAAGGGGAGGAGGCAAGCACACAGGATGAGAAGCCTGGGGGAGAAACTAGTGTCCCTGGGCCAGTAAAGGTGGCAGCAGTTCTGTCCTTCCAGCCCAGTGGGCTGTTTCTAGCTGGGATGTGAGCAAATCTAGCCCTGAATGCTTCCTGATGGCCAGGACCCAGTGTAAGATTTTGCTACAAAATGGTCAGTTCCCACTTTTCTGAGAGGTGAGAGGACATGTCAGGAGAGATTCTTTGCCTCTTTGAGTTTAATGTGAGGTGCTGTAAGTGAATTAGACACTTCAGAATCCCTTTCACAATGGCACAAATCACAAGTGTCTGCCCCTCTGATCTTCTCTTCCCCTCCTGTGTCTTCTGGATGAGTCAGCTTTGTCATTTCAATGCAGGAAGGACAAAATCTGTGCTACCTGTTTTAGTACCCTGATTTTGTCCCATTTGGACTTGGATTTTCCTTCCAATTGTCCTGTTTGCAGGAAAAAATACAAGCAATAATATCCTTAGGACAACTTACTTCTCTTACCAATTTTAGGGTTATATTGTTGTAAGAAATCGTTGATTGGACCTTGGTTATACAATATTTTAGACAAACACCTCTAAAGGAAGAAATTGTTTAGTTTCATTTGAACTTGATTGCCTTTGTCCAGGAACGAGTGTTTTGGGAGATAACAATCCTGAGTTGGTTTTGCATCCATCAGATATGTAACTTTGACATTTATGTTTACCTATGGGAAAGCTATGAAAGGCTCGGGCTATGTTACAGAGACACAGGTGAATGGAAAGCAAAGCAAAACTGTAGAAACAGAACAATATGCACCAATCATGCTGCTGTGTTACTGCCCAAAGGAAGTGTATCTGCATATATCAAACTACGCATTTAAAAAAGGTTGCAAAAATAGCTTACTTTATCATGCTTTGGCCTCTGGGGAGGCAAAGAAAAAAAATTGCTTGGATCTCCCTGTCAGACAGGCTATGAAATGTGTGGGAAGGCATCATTGTAGCCAAACTGAAGTCATGGGTTTACTCTTAAAAGATGGTTCTGCAAGCTCTCACTGTTTCAGGAAATCCTGTTGAAATCGTTGTGATCCCTACCATGAGTCCTTATTTACAGAAATAGGCACTTTGCTACAGCACAGGAAATCCTTTATAGTTTGTGCGTTTATCGAAACTGCTATGATGTATATAAATTGAACTAAAAGCACACCAGTCACTGTTATGACTAGAACAGATCAAACTGTTCATTATGAATTACATTTATTATAAACTTTGCTTTTGTACTGAATAACGAATTACCAAAATCCCAGGAGTGAAACAATTTAATGCCCCTTCCTCACCCAATGATCCTTTCTATAGCTTATTTTAAGGTTAGGTATTAAAGTCTAAGCAAACACTTAACTGCTGGTTTTGGAATATGAGAGAGCAGGCTGTAAGGAGTTATAGCTGTGAGCAAAGGTTCTCTGAACTGGCCTCTGTTTTTCAGGCTTACCAAGACATACACCAGTCGGCACATTGTCGAATGTCCTCTTCTAACTCAGCTGGAAGTGAGAATGAGACTTTGACAATTTCAAAACAGCCCATTGTTGCATAAGGGAAGGAAGGTAAGGTGCTGTTCTGGGGCACTATTCCAGGGTCAAGTCCTACACCTGTGCAGTTTTAGAAAAGGCTTTTCCAAACAGGCAGACGTAGCAGCTGACAATGAAAGAAATGGAACCATTTTGGTCAAATATTTCCCGCTAAATATTATAAAAGAAACGGGCTAAAACTATTTCTTTGGGGAATTAATTCCCAAAGATTACAGCTTTGGAGAGCTTTAATCACCTAGAAATAAAAGTAAAAATGGATGTACCAGTTCTAACATATCTTTCACTGCATTAGAATAATTTTTAAAGCTAAAGGAACAGTGTGAAGTGTCTTACATGATAAAAAATTAATACTAATACTTGAAGAATTAATAAAACATACAAATTCTTAAGCTATTGGAAATCAATAAATACATTAATTACTAAAGCTGCAATACCCATCAGTCTTGTAGAAAGGTATAGTCTTATATAATACGTTCAAATACAACATTGCCCACAACTGAGTAGCTAGTTAAGTCCAGACCTTTTGAATGCTGTAATATAGTAAGATTTACTTGAAGAAAAGGCACAGTTAATTTCTTATCACTGGCAGCTTTCTGTTGCAAGAAAATCTATTTTTCTGCCTAAGGACTGTAGCTGATATGCCAGACTTTATATTTTCTAGCATACTTCTTTGTGAATTGACATTAATGCTCTGATGCATTCTTGTAAAAATTCAGGAACTGATCATAAGGTTTAAATGAAATACCTTTCCTCTGGAAATATAAGTTTTTCCAGAAGAAAAACAATCTATGATAAAATGTCAATTTCCATTGAATTTACTTTGGGAAAGAAATCCAATTGATTGTTCTCAGAAAGTAAAAATACATTAACAATTATGATATGACATTTTTTCCAAATCTATAGCAAAGAATAATATAAAAAGGAATTCACAGAGCATTAAAAATTTATATTCTGCTTTTGCTATGACAACATGTTGAAGAAACCTTTCGTGCAGAATCAAGTAGTTTCTTTAAGACATGAAGTTCACATGCCCCTCAGTAGTTGTAAGATTCCAGATTGTGTGGAATGTATTTCCACCTTCTGGCAAACCCTAATCTGAGTCTCAGCTTGGTGCCCTAACTTGCCTCCTGTGCACACTCTTCAGCCTGATGTCCCAAATCTGTTTACCTGCCAGCCAGCCAGCCCCAAATCCACAAGCTGAAGGGAGGGCTGCTCCGCACGCTTGGGCACTACAACTATTCCTTGGAAAGACATCTCAAAGTAAGGCTGTTCCATGTACCACCTTCTTACCTCACTGCAAGCTTCCATTCAACTTCTTCTCATTGGCAGTTGCTATCACAGGGTTTTTCTGCTGGACTAATAACACTGTTTCCACCACACAAGTTGTTTAATGACTGTTCAGGCAATAAAAAGACTGAAAATTCTCGTGAAAATTTGACATATTATTGCTAGCAGGTATATTAAAAGTATTATGTCCTCAACTTGAAGGTTTATATCTTTTTATTTTTTAAATCTTTATTATTGGAAGTTTGGATATCCTATTCATTGATCAAAAGAAGAATGGTCACATTTGCAGGCACTTACTAAATTCTTACCAGAACCTTGGATACCTTTGCTCACTCAGACTATGTGATTAATTTTATCTGAGCTGATGAGTTGGGTAGTTCTCAGCCATAGCCAAGTCATACCTAGTCACAGAGTGCTGAAATTAGTCGTTAGGGTAGGTCCAGACAAGCTGTGGCACAAAGCAGGGTCATCAGAATATACCAAGGATTCAGTCTATGTCTTTCCACTCCTTTCTCCACGAACTCAAAAAAGTAAGCTTCGTATAGTGTTGCCCAGTCAGAGGATAAAAAGGTCTTTCTGTTGGGTGATGCTTAGCACCCTAAGGTGCATAGGATGAAGTTATGCAAGGTGACTGTACCAATTTTGAGACCAACTAGGGACAGTCTTATTACTTCCTTGGCAAGATTAGCAGCACACCGTGTTAATGGTACTGAGAAACTGGTGAAGAAAGCTCTCATTTAGACAAATTACTCTGTGCCTCAAATTGTTCAGTCCTGTTTGTCACTGCTCCATCTGGCAATGGCCATCAGTATGGTACAAATAGATCTAGATGCAATAGTACATCGTATTCTGCTGATAAATGAAAATAAGGCTTCTGCAGTTACATAGGCTGTACTCATAAATATGACCGTTGCATGTGTGATTTCTGAGATGCAAATATTCTTCCCCAGCTGAACAGATTACTTCCAGTTTGTTAAACAGCTTCCCTCTGGAGCACAAGAAAACAGTCAGGAAACTGTTTTGCTGCAATAGTATTGGTGTTATTTGTGTTTTGATGTTAGTATGAGAATTTTATTAGGAGGCTTATATTTTCATCTTAATTTTGAGTTAAATAAAGTTTTATTGTATTTCCACTGGTGTCCTAAGAAGGAATTTGGTTCAATGTTTTTAACCTCAGGGTTAATTCACATACTTTGGTTTCAGCTGGGAAATGTGAAATTCTTGATTACTCCAAGCCTTCTCAAAATTGACCAGTCTATGAAGACATTAGGCCTTCGGCCTTTACTTGCACTGAATAACACTTTTGGGGGATGACTAGTATTGCTGAAACCTGTAACCCAGATGTTTAGGCATCTGCTTCCTGTTGACTGCAGGGCTACAAGGCAGCTATGAACCTTTTATCCATCTGGGCTAAGTGAGGGGACATTCCACAGTGTTTCTGAGGGATGTAGGACCAAAGCCAAACTGGAAACAAAAGGTCACTAGCGTCATTAATGATGGCTTAAAGAGTTGATTACTAATAACAGCTTTTTTATATTAGAAATTGTGAAATATCACTGAAAGGGGAACATATTTGAAAAACATTAAAAACTATTTAGAAGAAATATAATAGTTGCTTACACTAGAGAGATTGTTTTGTCTTGTTACCTTTGATGTGATGGGGTTGTGGTAATTGTGATGGGACTGCAATAACTCCTAGAGGTCCCATTTTGCTACCTCTTATGAAAGTTCTTGAAAAGAGAGGTCCTTGAATAATAATCTTGTTAATGAAACACTCCAAAGGAGAACAGCTGCCAAGAATGGTGTCTATATTCCTGACGTTATAGAGCAGGGAAGGAAGCTCACTTCTTAGCTGGGGTTGACTACAGAAGCAATATTACATCTTCATGCAAATCATAAGGAGTCATCACCAAACAGGAATGTTTCCAGTACTCTTCTGCACAGATCTGTATAGCCAACATACACGGTGATTCAGAAACCAGTGAAACTACATAAGCAATAACGGCAGGTCCGTTGGACCACTACTGAGTTTCACACAATTTGGTGAGTTGCGCCTATCAGAACAGTGTGTTTTAATACAGTCAAATGCAAGGTCATACATGTAGGAACAAATAATGCAGGCAAGAAACTGAATTCTTAAAAGGGATTAATCTCACCTAACTTCAGATGCCTTAAATGCATCTGTTAACATCTCAGCTGGTCATACTAGATCCCCTTTATAGTCAGTAGATAGAAAAAGCTACCTCTAGAGTGTAATTCACCAAGCCTTAACTAGTTGTCTAAATTCTATCAGTTACTCCTAAAAGTGTTTATTGGCTTTAACTAATAATAAAGGGAGGCCAGGTGCCTAGAATAACCCTGCCATGGGTAGATTCTTCCTACACATGCTTCAGGAAACAAATGTTCTCTTTGCTGTTGATCACAGTAATCTAGCATACAAGAGCATAGACAAAAGTGAGCTCACAGCAGCTTTAATTATTAGTATTTTATAGATGCTGTGAGATCCTAATCCCTTTGGTAATTGTTTATTATTAGTAGCAGTATTAATATTGGTATAATTTGTTTTAAGCTTAGCGAGGAAGCTCCTAAAATAGGAACATTGTTTTGTTTGATTTTTTGTAGGCTCACTAAATCAGGCTTTCAAGTCATGTACAGCTTAAGAGGAGGTTGGGGCTTTGTTTCCAGAGCAAATCTGAATCTCCAAATGTGGGAAGCAGCAGGCTAGAAGATGTGATGAGGTGGATGTTAATGGGATCTCAGCTGAATGTTCAGCCTGTTCTTATTCTGCAACAGAGAGTTAGGAGTTTGGGAAGCAATTGTCATCGTCCACTTGTAAAGTTCTACCAGATGTTTCTTCCTCTCAGGCCTTGGAGAGGTGCATATCTCAGACACCTAAGGTTTTGATTTGAGGTTTGTGAGTCAGCAATGGTAGTCATTCCCGCACTACAGAGTATGCTAATGAATGCAGAAATTCTATGCTGGTTTATATAAGCTCTACCATGGAAAAAATATCAGTAACATGCTATTAAACCATGAAACAGAAATCATTTTTTCTGCCTAATCAAATCCTCACAAGTTCAAGAACCTGTTCCTTTTCAGTCCTGATATTGTGCCCAGGACTTTTAGGGTAGGTTTCTTTTAGCAGGTAATACAGCAGGAGCATCTCAGAAAATATTGCATGCAATAGGGAGTGTATTAAGGAAGTAAATGGTATGATGAAGTGGCTTCCCTATTGTTTTCTTGTTCACAGCTTTTCTGACTCAGCTAACAATGCAAATGTTATTGTTATTGTTTGTGCATTACCATTCCTGCACAGGCCATTTGCTCTAATTTTTCAAGATTTTGTAGCAGTTAATCTAACGGTTTATACTTCAGCAGAATTCCCATTGAGATGTATGTATGTGGTATCTGAATAATGATTAAAGGATTGGGCATGCATAGGAGAAAGCTGATGAGTTGCTACTTGTGGTAATAACACTTACTGTTCTTTTATCCTCAGGCAGGCAGCATTAGATGCTGCCTTTACAGAACAGTGCTGCCTTTACAGAACAGTACTGTCTTTGTCAAGCAGGAGATAATCTGGAACCTCTGTTTTTTAACCATCTGTTCTTTGCTGAAGTCTTGTGAGGTGCCCCAGTGTCCTTGTTCTCGCTCTCCTTACAATGCTCTGAATTCCTCTCGCATCTTTAGGCTTCAAAGAGAAGCACATGGGGCTACACGATGTACATTTGTCTGCCAAATACAGCCCTATTTCTTAGGTGTTCTTTCTGCTTATGCCTTTGATGTTTCTGTTTGCTTTTCTGCAATATAAGAAGAGACCTACAGGGTTATGAACTGCAAGAATATTTAGTCCATACACATACTTTCTATACCTCAGATTTACAGGACTCTTTCTTCTGGGAATAACTAGATCCTCCACATGTTGGAGAAGCTGTTTGCGGATCCTGGTAAGCAGAACTACATCAATTCAATCAATGCTCAAAGAAAATTGCTGATATTTCTTCTGTATTATGACTTGGAAGGCCAAAAAGCAGTTCCCACTGTTATAATACCTTGCTGCGTTAATGTGGGTGATGGAAAATGTTTCTTCCCATTGCCTAATTGATTGCCAGCACTGTTAACAGCTGATAGCAGCAGCTGCCAGAAGAAGCCATTTGTAGAATATAATAGCAAGTTTTATTCAGCCTGCAAAATCAGAACCTATGCTACGTAACGAGACTCTTGAAAAAGCATATCAACAATGATACAAACCCCATAGCAGCATTGTGGCAGGTAAGAAGGCCTGTCTGATGGACTGTGCTTGTAGGAACTGGTATAGCACTGGTCCAACTGAAAAATGCAAACTTTATGACTTAGTCCTTGGGCTGCATAGCAGGAGCCAAGATTTGCACCCCTGGAACAGCCTGAGTGTTAGTAATATGGAAACTCTGACTCGTGACTGTCTGAGGTCCCAAAGCAAGGTTTGGAATGAAACCTGTATTTATTTAAGGATATATTTCTTGGCAGCATTAGAGGGACATTACCACAGATTCTCTGCTTTCAAGCTAATTTCTACAGTAACAATAAGAAGTTTTAGGTCAGAGATCATACAGAACTTTTTTAAGGAAAAGCAAATTAAATTCCATTTTTAAATTTATACCTATTAAATATTCACAGAGTTATATCTTCTATAAGAAGATGTAAAAGCCCTTGCTAGGAAACTTTTACTAGTTTAGAAAATTTGTAACAATCACACATCTGTAAGCAGCACAGATTGTACTTGCAGTATGGGAGACTGTGCTGTAGACTGTGCAGCAGTCTGGAAAAAGACTCAGATGATTAAGGAACAGTCAGTGTGATGTTATGGCTGAGGGAGTTAACATGAATAGAGAAAGTATGACTGAAGAGGAGTACAAGTGTGGTATTGCTGATCTGTAGGGAAGTAATGACGCCTGCAGAGCCCAGGGTCCATTTTTGGCCAAGAACTCCAAGGAGATGCACTTGGTGAAGGGCTCCATGAATGACCTGTAGTGTGATTCCAGTGAGGCTTTTTTTTCAGTGAGAATCATAATAAACTCACCCTATTTAGCCTATCCAAAAGAAATTTTAAGGTCAACTTGATAACAGACTTTAAGTGTTCCCATTGGGGTGAAGTCAGATCAGTTCAGATTGAGACTATTCAATCCATTCTTAGCAATGAGGATAAGAGAATATTGGAAGTCAAAGGGGTAATGCAAAAGTATCTTTGGAAAATCCTGAGATATGTATTATTGCAGGACTGTGTCAAAAAAGCCTATTCTGGCCTTACAATATATGAATACACACACACACACTTCAATTAACAGATTTGCTGTTGCTCTTTCTAAAGAAAAATTATTTGGGTTCTGTTTTTCAAATCCAGTAGCACTGAGTTGAAATTGAGTCATTAAATTTAGACACTGATACTTTCTTCCTTATAGATACCTGGTCTTTCATCTTATTTTCATGAAAGGCTTTCCAATGTAAAGGTACTTAGAAATAAGAGCTCTGCGTAACATATTCCATGCTGAATAAGCATGTTCGCACATAGAGTAACTCACGAATAATTGCTTTCCATAACTTTATCTGCAGACACATCTGGGGAGCTTTTTACTTCATTTTAATATTTTGAAGTTGTCTGTAAATGTAGACTTATATTTTAGGTATATATTCATATTCTGTGAAGTTTTCTTCTGTCAATGTAGAATAGCTGTAATTTAAAAGTGTAGTGCAGTCCATCTCTTCCTGATCCTTCCTGGCATTTTCAGTCTATGCCAGGTCCACAGTGCTAGTGAAAATGTTAGGGTCAAACTGGAACAGTGCTGGGGAATCAGTCCCACATGGGTCTGGTTCTGACCTGCCATTTGAGACAGTGCCCAGTTGTACACTCATAATGCTGGTGAGAAGTGGCTGAGCACTGAGCTACAGCAGAGCTTTGATTTCTAGAAACCAAAAGATAAGTTAGAAGGTGAGAAGTTAATTCAAATGCTTTTCTTATAGCCATCTGACACTAGGGTGTTTTTCACAAGCATTTTGGCCTAAAACATGTGTGGATTGTCATAGAAATCACAACATTTTAAAGGAAATGTTTGGGTTTTTTTCTTATTTGCTACTTACATTTTAAGTCTTTTGAACTAATTGTATTTGCAACCATGAACATTAGAATTTGTTCTTAATAAAGTAGAGCATAAAAGAATGGGGAATTTAAGAAAAACTTCAACACCAATAATCCTAAGTTTCATCAAGACTGAAATAAGGTCAAGTCAAGGCTCTCCTCTTTATTTTCCAGAGAATCAGTAGTTCCTGCTTTCTTTGTCTGATGAAGTACTATGCCATCCGTCTACCTCAGCATCTTATTGTAATCTGTATAATCACTTAAAGATGAACAGGGAAGATGTTTTGGTTCCAATGGCATTATACAAACAGATTAGCAGGAGCTTGTGATGTTCACAAAACCAGGATTTCCCTGCAAGGTTTTTATATGAAAAGCTAATACAGTCCCTTCAATCCCAGGGCTAAAAGGCAGAATGCCTTCCTCATTAATCAGCCTTCTCTTCAGCTTAATAATACTTAGCAGTCACATAATGCTTTGCATCCCCCAAGCACTGTACCAAAATTAAGGATCCTATTTAGTAGTTAGGCATGTAACTACCTGCTAAGGGAGTGCTGATAGCAATCATAAGTGTTTTCAAATTAAAAAAATAAAAAGGAGAAAAAAAGCAAACCCAAAACCTAGATGCTTAAAATACTGCCCACAATTTTAGAGGATTCTTATTTTTTCCTCTTTTACGGTGATTAAATATCATGTTGATAAATGCCCTGGTACCTCTGAAGAAAAATAGACCATCAGTATGTGATAATTTTGCCTGAGCTCCTAGCAATATTGCATCTGAAAAAGCAACAGGGCGATAGTTTTTACGTAGTCATTCCTCTTATGGTTGTCTGGGTTGTTTGGTGACTTTTGCTATGTCCATATTATTAAGTAATGTGGACAGATAAGATCTATAGAAGTAGCAGTTGATGTTTAGGGCCTGACATCCACAATATTCAGAGGTTTTATATCAGGACTAAACTGGTCCCATGACCTGAGTGCCCTTTACAGCTGGAGTGCATTAAGTACACTCCCAGGAGCACATCTTCCAGTTTAGTTTCATCCAGAAGGAATCCAGGTCATGCGCTCTGAGACCATTCTGTGGTGCAAATCAAAGCATGGCAAATAGAGATAGTAAGAAATTTGCTTAAAAATCTCACTTTTCCTCTAAACTGAAACACTAACGTAGGCACCCCTCTGGGACTTGGGTGGAATGTACTGTCTCCAACTCAGTAGAAGATCCTATACTGGCACACACTGAGGAGCCCATATATCATTTTGAAGCACTGGCTGGCTTGTTTTTGGGGGAAAGGAATATTCATCTTTCATTACGGTTTGTAAGTGGCAGCTAGAAATAGAGGTGGCAGAGCTGGGATGAAAAACATTGATTTAATAAAGTGTTTGAGCATGTACAGTTCCTAGCCCTACATTATTTAGTTCTTTGCTGAATCTGAGACCCTGAAAGTTCATGCTTGAAAAGGCTGGGGTATCTACAATAATGTTTTCCTGTGGTAGTCCTCAAATATAAATTCCTACTGTGAATTTTGCCATATGTTGCCATACAAATACCAGCATGGAGCCTGCTAGGCTAACGTGCTGTCTGCAGCAGTGTTAAGCTTTCCCCAGAGTAAGGCAGAGGCACCCACCAGAGTAGATGGCTGTGTAACAGTCTGCCCACAGCATGAGGTCTCCAGTCCTAATTTAAGTGAGAGACAGATTGGATTTTGAACTAAAGCATGATTAACACCTATTCCAGACTGCTAACAATAGCAGTTCTAACTTTGGGTACAAGCCAGATTTGAATGGTGTGTTTAAGGCCTCTCTCTAGTAGGAGTCACCAGGGGTCATTAGACTCTGTAGACATCTGTCTAGACAGGAGTTGTTGGTCAGTGACCAGTACATCATGAGAATTATCCAAACATAGCCAGAAACGTGCATATGAGGGACAGCCTGCAAAAAGAATGTATAATTATTGACAATAAATATAGGCAGCCACCAAAAAGTGAGAAGAGTAATTTAATGTTGTTATATGATAAAGTTACCTTGAGTTATAGGAGGCTGGAAATCTCACAAGCTGTTCCTAAGGAAGAAGCTTTCTTCTCATTGTTTCGTTTAAAAGCTGGTAAATATCCTGAGGCAGGGGGCTTCCATCCTTTCCAAATTTTTAGATTTGTTCACAGTTTATAAGCCTGTAACTTTGCATGGTCTCATCCATGCAAATGTTCAATCCTTTTTTGAGTCATGCTGAGCTCCTGGCTGTGCTGCTGCCTCATGAGAAGATGTTCTGTAGGCCAAGCAGGAAAAACACATTTCCTTTTACTGGTTTTACATCTGCTGCTTTTCTGTTTCCCCAGATGTCCCCCTCTTACAACAAAGTAATGAAGAAAGTACACAGGAGTGTTCAATTTACCACCTGACTGCTCCTCATTAGTTTGCACGTCTCTATTTTGCACCTTCTTATTTATCTTCTCTTTATTTTACAGTGAAATAAACAGTTGCATTTATTTTTCTTTTTTTCTCAGTTCCTGAAAGTAATTTCTTCTGGAACCACCTTTTGTCTGTTATGTCATTTTTGCTGCAGGACAACCAGAAGTCAGCACATGACTTCAGGTGAGGGACTTGCCTCTACAGAATCTACCATCCTTACAGGCCACTATGGTATAACCCCACAGAAACTCCTAATCCCAGCATAGGTCTCTTGGCATAAGCAGCCTTCATCTTCCTCTCAGGGTGCTCTGTCAGTGTTATCACTGACTTTAGTATCTTCTTCCCTTCACAAAGCCCCAGCCCTATAATTGTCTTCCTCCACCATAACCTCTTCATCTGCTCCCTTGTTTCTCCTGTGGCTTTAATTAACCTCCTTGGTGCTCTCTAACCATTTTCCCATGTATTATTATCAGAAAGGATGAACAGCCAGGGATTTTAGCCCTATGTCCCCAATACCAGACATAGATCCTGTTACCTTCATCAGCTGCTAGCTGTAGAATCACTCCATTGGTTTTAGTCCCAGTTGGCATATCCAATATTTACTCTTCCTCCCTCTTTGCCCAGTTTCCTTCCCTATAACTCCTAATAGTAGTTTCTTTCCTACCGAAGCCCAAGTCACTGTTTCTCTTCACACTTGAATATACTTCTGCCTGTTTCCTTTTTTCCCATCTTGCTTTTGCTGTTATGTATTCAAAAAAACTGTTTTGGCCTCTGTATAACTGTGGTCAGTTGACCCTGGCTGGACACCAGGTGCCCACCAAAGCTGTTCTATCACTACCCACCCCCCCACACCTCAGCTGGACAGGGGAGAGAAAATATAACAAAGGGCTCATGGGTCGAGATAAGGACAGGAGAGATCACTCACCAATTACAGTAATGGGCAAAACAGACTCAACTTGGGGAAAATGAACACAATTTATTGCTAATCAACCAGAGTAGGGTAATGAGAAATAAAATCAAATCTCAAAACACCTTCCCTCTACCCCTCCCTTCTTCCCGGGCACAACTTCACTCCCAGATTCTCTACCTACCTCCCCTAAGCAATGCAGGGGGACGGGGAATGGGGTTTAAGGTCAGTTCATCATACGTTGTCTCTGCCACTTCACCCTCTTCAGGGGCAGGACTCATCACACTCTTCCGCTGGTCCAGCGTGGGGTGCCTCCCATGGGAGACAGTCCTCCATGAACATCTCTAACGTGAGTCCTTCCCATGGGCTGCAGTTCTCCATGAACTGCTCCAGCATGGGTCCCTTCCATGGCTTGCAGTTCTTCAGGAGCACGGTGCTCCAGCGTGGGTCCCCCGTGAGGTCACAAGTCCTGCCAGAAAACCTGCTCCGTGGGCTCCTCTCTCCACAGATCCGCAGGTCCTGCCAGGAGCCTGCTCCAGCACGGGCTTCCCACGGGGTCACAGCCTGCTTCAGGCACCCACCTGCTCTGGCGTGGGGTCCTCCCCAGGCTGCTGGTGGAGATCTGCTCCACCGTGGACCTCCCTGGACTGCAGGGGACAACCTGCCTCACCATGGTCTTCCCCAAGGGCTGCAGGGGAATCTCTGCTCTGGCGGCTGGAGCACCTCCTCCCGCTCCTTCTTCACTGACCTGGGGGTCTGCAGGGTTGTTGCTCTCACATGTTCTCACTCCTCTCTCCGACTGCCATTTCAGTGCCCACTGCAGCTTTTTTCCCTTCTTAAATCTGTTATCCCAGAGTTGTTACCACTATCGCTGATGGGCTCGGGTCCATCTTGGAGCTGGCTGGCATTGGCTCTGTCAGACATAGGGGAAGCTTCCAGCAGCTTCTCACAGAAGCCACCCCTGTAACCCCCCTGCTACCAAAACCTTGCCACACAAACCCAATACTGAAAGACAGCCACAGAGAGGACAAGATACCTCTCAGGATCAGTATGCATCCCTTTCTGGTACTGCATATGCTCAGCTGCTCTGTGGTTACAGCACTGACATCCCTTGTGCCCTATGGCTGGTGAGAGGAATGAACTTTGCTGTGTGGGGAGAGGATATAGGGTTCAGACAGTATCAGGAGCTGAAACAGATTCAAGAATATGTCTCTTAGTGTGTGTGAAAAAGAATTTTGAAAAGTTCTTTTTTGTTAAATTTTCATCAGGATGTAAGCTCTTGCCCCACAGAATAACTTTACTGCTGCTCAAAGAAAATGTCGCTATGATTTTTTTTAAGATGGATCAAATTATGTATTATTTCCCCCAGTTTCAGCCTTGATGCAGGCTGAACTGTTTCTGAAAGAGAGAACAGGTCAGACCCATTATTAATAATAAAAAGAGGGACTTGGAGTGAAAGGTGTTGGCCAACCTGGATAGAGGAAAATGTAAAGCACAGCCACAGTATGCAAACTGTAATTCAAAAGCTGAAGTGCAACAAAATTTACAAACCCAAGTAAAATGCATTTACATTCTCAGAGAAACATTTATTGAATGCAATTACTCAAATTCAATGAAATTATTCAGTTACTCTCCATGAAGCCCTTCAACATCACTTGAATTAAACTGAGAGATTTAAAGACTGCCTTTTGATACTTGTTTGTTAAAATCAATATGTTCTTGAGGCAAGTTTAGGTTCTGAAGGAGACAACTCTTCCAGTGGAAAAAAATTCCATTAAAACCAGAACAAAATGACAACTACCTCATCTATTCTTCATTTTTTCTCATGTTAAAAGCTGACAATGACACCAACTCCTTGTTCCAAACTTTGCGGTACTGTCCAAGTTGGTCATAAGCATTTGTGCAAAGATAAGCTGTTTAAAAAGCTTCAGTTTTTACATAATGAACAATGTAGATAGTTCCCCTGTGGTTGTATCATTAATATATTTGAGGAAACAGCAAACTTGAGTATGCAGAATGGGTTATGAGAATGAACAGACCATTTTCAGTGCAGTCCTGTTCCTCAGAGACATTGTACTTCTGTTGTAACATAAAAGGTTGATGTTTTTCAGGTCAAAGGATGAATAATAAAATTTTGTGTAGTAAGAAACAGCTTGTATTCTTAGGATCAAGTGGTACTTTCCATATACAGTGTTTTGGTAATGTTATAAAACATTCAGGGCTCATTTTTCTGCATAAAATGGTTCAGTAAATATCCATTGGGTGTTTTTGAATAGGAGGTTGGAAAGGAGGTTTGTCAGGTTGAATCTTGATATCAATTTCATGTTATTTAGGTATCTATACTCTAGAGGTTTGTATGTGAGATAATCGTCCTAGGACACCTTTATAATGAGCACTTGGACAGTTTTAGTAGCCTGTCTTAGAAGCGCCTACCTATTTCTCTCTATAGTACTTTCAATGTTCAGTGACTGCAAGCTCAGATAAAGACATTCATATGTAGTCAGATGAATGCTCCCTCGGTGCACTTCCCCTTTAGAGGCTCTACTGCCCATAATTTCATACATAGACTTGAAATTAGGATTGGAGGGATCTGGCCTCCAAACCAGATGTGTCATTTGTCTTTTTTGAAAACCTGCCCAGCTACAAGCCTTTTGGGAAAAAATGCAATTTACACATGCTGAGACTTGCTATAACTTCACAATTAAGTCTTCTGAAAAGTCCTGTCCTGTGCACAGTCCTATACTGAGTGTTATTCAGGCAGGACTTCTTTTTCTTCCTCCAGTTTTTGTTGTTACAGACCCAGGCCTGCCTGAGTCCCTGTGCTGAGAGTCTCTTAAAACTCTCCAAACTGATCCCTGGCAAGCAAGAAAGAAGTTGTTTCACTGAAATTAGAAGAGAATGAGGTGTGGTTAGGAAGTGCATACCAGCACAAGCAGCCTGTAGGTTGGCAGAGAGATGAAGAAAGAAGGAAAGGTCTGGACTGGCAAATTGAAACCATCGAGCAGAAGGTGGTAGGCTAGGAAAAGAGGCTTTCCAAGGAGCCATCATATGGGGGGAGAATTAAAGTCAACGAAGAAGGAGGGGGGATCAGGGTGAGAAGGATGGAAGTGGGGCTTCAGTTCTGGTTTGTCCAGGGCAAGGATGAAGGGTGGAGATAGGCCTGGGACAAATACAGAGGGACCAAGCAGCAGGCTGATCCCTTCCTGGCAGGACAAGAAATAATCCCCAGGAATAGCACAGAGCTCCCAAACCTCCTCTGTTGTTGTCAACTATCTTTGAAGCTCCTTGGCAAAGTGTGTGCCTCATTGCCCTCCAGTGGTTCACAGCCAAGAGCGATGGTCTGTTGCTGCCCGGAGTTACTGCGGGTCCTCAAGTGGGGAAGGCTGCAGCAGCAGCACTGCAGTCCTGCTGGCCCCTGGCAGGACAGGTGGGACATGCCTCCTGAGTTCATTTGCTTACTATTATAATGTTTTCTGAGGAGTAAAGGCTTTTCTTTTCCCCTCCCTTTGAGAAGTGAAAATCAATTGCACAGAAGTAAGAAAATGACATCATTAACTTGTATCAATAAACATATGGCCTTTAAACTTATGATCACAGTATATTTTTCCAATTTCATTAATTTTCTCATATGTATTTATTCCATTATTATTGACTATCTGGATTATCATGGCCTAGTGCACTATTGCTTTAAAGCACAGAGTTAATATCTATTGACCCCAGAAGTTCTTCACTGACAACAAAAAAATCATTAAAAATTGAGCAAAGATGATGACGTTTGTCACACAGATATGTATGGAGGTAGATCTTTGCCCTTGGATCTTCCAAAGCTTCTTGGGAAGATTATTTCATTGTTTTTCATTACTTTAAGAAGTCACCTAGTTGAAGATGGAGATCTCCAAACGTGGAAAGAAGCACAGAAGGTGGTACATTTGATGGGCTCTTACCTTGTGCCAAGATCGTTGTGAACAGTGCTGCTGAATCTGCCAAAATGCTTAGTGCCTTAAGGCTGGGCTGCAGTCCCGACCACTTGTCTGTACATAGATGTTCTCCTTGGAGAACTTGGGCCTCTGTGGACCTCTGGACGCAGAGTGGGCTGCGCCTCTGTGCCCTTTCCTGCTAACATGTAAGAGGCTTATGGAATTGCTACAGGTACATTTGCCATGCAGTCCTAGTGCCATAATGTTTAGGCTTTGTTTCTTTTTTCTTTTTCCTGTAAACTCTTTGTTCATATGGGAAAAAACAAACAACTAACCCGACATGCAAAAAGCACTGAAACAATGAACAAGCCCCTGAGGAGACCAGGGCCTGACAAAGGCAACAGCCTGATGAAAGTCTCAAGGACTCTGCTTTGCATTCTGCTCTCATCCCGGGTATCCTAAGGAGACTAGATGTAAAGGATCCTATGAAGATGTAGCCTGTTTGTGAATGAATACCAGCTCTTTCCATTTAAAGCCACTTTGGTTCATTTCCCTACATAAGCACAAAAATAACCACTTTGGATCTTTAGTGAAGGGAGGGGGAGGCAAAAAAGCTCCCAGAATTAACTCAGGGAAAGAAAGCCAGGTGCCATCTCTGCATTATATCCAAATGAGATGCAGCTGTTTAAATGTAAATATTAAACAAGAGAGAAGAATGCCTTAATTAGCCCTCAAAAGGAGACAGGAAAGCTGTAAGAATGCACCTGACACTAAGCAGTATGAGATAAACTCATTCCAGCTGTCATTGAACTGACTGTTTGAAGGAAGAGCAATGCTATTTTGTGCAAACAATGTAAAATGCTTAGGGAACTGCAATTAGCATCAACATGCATAGTGTAAGTGAATGCAGCCTGCTGGTGTTTACTTGGCTTTGAATTGCTAGGGTTTGGAGTAAAAAAATAAAATTAGCTATGCATTACACACTGGAGATTTTATTCCAGGCTTTTATGCATTACTAAGAAAAAGGCACAGGAGAGTGAAAAGAAGAGAAGCCATCAATCTGACTTTAAAAGAAGATGTTATACTCAAAGGTTGTTCTGAGTTTTCTCCTTCCTACTTGAGCAATAAAATGTACAGATTGGGTCTATGAGAGAAATTTTCATATAAGCTGTCCATCACATAAACCTGAAATGTCCCATGCAGTGTGTGAACATACACATCTTGCCAGGTGGAAAAAATATAGATCTGAATTTTTTTAAAAAACAGACACAAAAAGCAGAATCAAGGTTATTTAATATAATCAAAATCTCTAGTTTACTTTATGTCTTTATATATAAAAAAAAATATATAAATTAGCAGTATATAAGTTACTGATTGTATGCCAGTGCGTACAAGAAACTGAGGTGAATAGAAATATTGCTCTACCCAATATATTCTTGTTATAGGACATAGTCTCCTCTCAGTAACCTTGACTATAAGCCAAAATTTTGTATGTTTTCTATACTTATAGGAGTTCGCCTCAATACTAAAGCTTTTCTTATCTAATCTCTCACCAGACTTGCTTTATTAAAGCTGACGTTTCATGCAATGGAGTGAAGCTGTACATAAAAAGCCTATGTTAATTTTTGCCAAATCTGTAAATAAATATCACTTATGGAAAAGTAAAGCCCCCAAAGGAGTGAGTCTACAAGTTAGAGATTCACTTAGTGATTTTAAAAAAATCTAAATCTGAAGACATTTGGAAAGGAGAAAAAGGAAAGCATGTAAATGGCCTTTTTCCAGTATAGTTTAAATCGTTCTTATCACCTATTTTGATTCAAAGCAGGTATATGCTTGATGTTTTGATCCATTAGGCAAGACTGAAGCCAAATCTTTTGAAGTTAGAGTCTTATGGCTGCAGAAGAGGAACTAATAAACCTTCTGAAACATCAGCATTGACAGGATTAGCCCATTTTTGCTTGCTTAGGATAATAGGTACAATGCAGGGTGGGTCTGTACTAGCAATCAGAGGTGACTCTGGGAGGACTTATCTGTCAGGCACAGAGCAACACTGATCAGAAATAATGACTAAATTATACTGGTCTCCTGGCCTGTCATTCCAGCTACCTGGTTTATCCTACCTGCTCACGAGACATCCAGTTATAGCTTGCAGCAAGTGTTACAGTTGTGGCTTTTTTTTTTTTAAATTTGACAAGCTCTCTCACATATACCGAGATAACAAGCCTGGAATACAAAGTCATAGCAGCTATTGTTCATTATCGGATATGTGCATGTGATGGGAATGACAAGGCCAGGAACTTTCACTGCGGCACCCACAATTTGGTGCCACATCCACAGGAAATATCCATTTGTAAACACAGCAGCAGACACTGTGCCCCAAATACAGTATGTAGTGTCATTAATACTCCAGTTGCTGCTTGGTTTGCAGACTTCCCAGACAGACAAGTACTGCATCGTTTCTGCTGTGGAACAGGGTGGCTCACTTGAGGGGAATGAGCAGTAACATTTATAAGACCCAATTATTCACATATTTGCATGTGAAATGGATCCTCAGCCAGCAAACTCTTGTGTATGCATTATGTAAAAAAGCTTTATATTAACTAGTCATAATATTAACAGATCCCCACATGAGGGAGCAATTGATAAGAGATAGTTAATGTCAATAGGCATATATGACTCATATTCTGATAAAAGAAATTACATATAGAAAACTGAGGGATTTGAATGTGTAAGATGTCTCTTGACTGGCATGGAAAAAAGGAGGATGCTGAGGGCAGGCAACCTTTAACCCTATTCCAAATTGTATTATGTTAGTAGTATGTAAAATACTTGCAAATATTAGAGAGAGAAAAAACACAATGTCTAACATTGTGAACTTTCCACTAAAGACTGAATGTGGGAGGGAATTGGGGAGCTGGTGTTTTGGGTCATATAGCTGGTTATTGGCAGAAATAGGAATGGAAATAAAGTCTCCTGACTTCTTGCCAATATACCATATGCTACTCTCTTAGACAGCATGGACTTCAGCACAGACAGATATTCCAGTGGAGAAAAATAGGTTTGAACTGGAGCAAACGGCACCATTAACAAGAAACTGAAGGAAGAACCAAAAGGTACTTATGTGAAGTAGCCAATAAGACCTTTGCAAAACAGCCACAGTGAAAAATAACATATTGTCCATTCAGGCTGATAGATCTCAAAAACCCCACTTTTCCTGATGATGCAGCAGAAAGCAAGAAACTTCCTTTTTCCTGAATTAAACCTAAGAAGATTTGCTTTTGTTTGAGAATAGCAGCAGTTAGGATGGATTGTCTGAAAAGTATGTTATTCTTTTCCTTATTACCACAGATGAGTCACATTGCAATGACTGCATATTGTCTTTCTGTATATTCTGTCTCCCTAAGATAAGAGATCTATGCTTACCTATTTTTAGTCATTAAAAATGGCCCTGTAGTCCTTCATTAGTCTTTCTCATTCCCTGTCCTCCCCCCCACCCGCCATGACAAATACCACCTTCAAAAGGAAAGCATTCACATTATTTTGTAGGAACAACCTCAAGTTTGCCAACTGCTCATGCTGGTTAGCCACAGGAGTACCCTCCAAACTTCTGTTCAGATGCTCAGCTGTCATGTTCACCCTGACTGTGCTTGGCCTGACTTTCTGACAAGGACCCCCCAGACAGATGCTCATGGCTTTTGCAGTCCACCTAACCAGAACATGATGCCAAATTGTATTTTGTGGCTCTTCAGAAGCTGCAGGATTTGGACCATTCATGTACTGTCCTATACTGACTTCCAGCAGCCAGGAAAGATGCCAGCTGTGCCACTGAAGACCTGACTACTCTGGAAGGATGACATATTGGTTGTAGCCTGCACATCCACTACTGTAAAAATGATGCACTGATTTGCACCTTGATGAGTCTACGAGATCACAATCATACTGTTAAAAAGTTCCCAAATGCCCCTTATGGCCAACCAATCCTATTTGGACACCCATCTTCTGGAGACCCTCTATAAGGAGACTACAACTGAGACAATAACTATACATGGCCTCTTCTTACTAGGAGGCCAAGCCACACACTGTCAGGACACTACTTACTGTGAAAGATGAGTCAGACAGAAGCACGGGTGGCCTAGGCCAGCCAATAGACTGCTGTTTGAGGAGATTAAAGTGGTTCCTCTGCCCTGAAGCTAATGGGAGACTGCTGGTACCCAAAAGGCCTCTTCTAGCCCAGGCTTAGCTATCAGACCTTGGTCCTTGCCAGTAGACGAGGTGCCGTGATAGCATGTCTCTGTATACATATGCTACCAAGAGTACAGCTAGATCTAACCCCTGCTATATACAGGAGCTGTATATACCTGCTCAGAGTGTTCTGGCCAGGAAGGCTCTGTCTGAGCAGACACACAGGCACACACTGCTGTTCCCCTGGCAGACCTACAGGCTCTCTCCAAAGAAAGTGCATTCTGATCTAGAAGTGTGCCAAAAGATGGTAAAGAAAATGTAGGTGATCATGCTGGTGCAGCTGCACATCTTGCCCTGTGTGGACTGCCCTGCCAGGGGCAGAGTGACACCCCAGGTAGGAGAATCCCCAGCCTATTCAAGGAGAGTTGAAGAAGGTGCCAAGGCAAAGTGACTATGATGCCAAAAAAGAGCTGCTACCAGTGACAGCAGCTGGGAATACACAGGCACAGTCAGCTGGCCAAAGAACCCAAATTGCCACCTAGCACAGAGGTGACTGAAGCTTCAGACTATTGTACATAAAGGGAGTTGTGGGGACAAGAGGGCCTGGAGGGAAGGATGGGAGATAAAACCAGTGAGAGGGGAAGGCAAAGGCAGAGGGGGATCATCCAGTGGTAATGTCATGTCATCTAAGGGTGTAGCATGGCTAATTTCCAAGTGACACTATTCACTCTTTGCTGGACTTTGAATGACAGTCTTGCTCTAGCGAAGGGGTTTCTCCTATCACAGCCCAGGGACAGAGAGGCATTTCTACTGCACCTTACAGATCCAAAACTGGTTTGAGCAACCTGGACCAGTCCAGCGTGGGTGTTGTCATGCCATGTTAGACGGGATGCCAAAAGATGCCCGTTTCTATAGGTCTGGATCAAAGAAAGTGATAATTATCAGAGTCTGTGGCAGATACAGTTCCTGTGCAGCAAAATGGTAGCAGGCAAAATCTTGCAGAAGAGCTGACGTCCCCAAGGATATTTCATTTGGAGTGCATGTGTGAAGCAGAAATGAAGAGCATCAAGCCAGGGTTGGGAGGCAGCTTTTGAGGGTGATCTGGAGAGGAGTATAGATGTAGCTACTGATAAAAGCAGCCTCTCTTCCAGAATATTCAGTGGGGTCATTTCCAAAATTATTACAGCTTTCCACAACATGCTGCAGTCACCCTGAGATTGCAGCCTGACATCTGGGTTTATAAATCAGTTTTCCTCAGCTGCTGTATAATACACTTAGTGACAATTACTCCTGGCTCCATGGAGTAGTTCATGCTATTATTAAGTAACACTGGACAGATTAATTGTTATTATTTACTTCCTTCTTTGATGAACTTGAGTCCTGTGCTGGCTGATGAATGATGCAGGGGTTTATTGCAAATGCAACATAAAATGAAAAACATTATATTCACAATTTCTAATCCTATAAAGAAAAAACACTGATCAGTATTTAACAACAACATGAACACTGGAAGATTCCTCCCTACCCCCTGCCTCCCAGAAAAGTGACAGTTGTCCTAGAGAGATATCCCAAATTTGCCTCCATTCTTTGCTCCAGTAAAGCAAGTCATTGTTCTTCCAGCATTTTGTATGCCACAGTGGAAGAGAAGAAGGGGCCAAAATTAGTTCTTCGTTTTTCATAATGAATGAAGGAATTCTTATCCCAGTTGGCAGTCACAGAGCAGGCACCATTGGCCTCTCTTTCTAAAGAAGGTCTCCTAACAACACGTTTGACTTGATACAAAGAGAACAGTTGGAAATGCCCTGGGATCACTGTTACTGTTGCTTTTAGATAGAAATCGTTTGTAGATGTTACCTAGGGTGATAGACAGCAAGATAAAGCTGTGAGTACACTTCCATGCTGTAGAGATGTAGTGGGCTTTTGGCTTTCCTGACTATTTCTTTCCTAAGGAGTAAAAAATTTCTATTTTTGTCGTGTTTCTGCAGGAAAATGGATTTGGGGAGCAGTGAGGATGTTTGCATTGTGAAGACAACTTTGTGCTAATGTTGAGTGAGTTGATACATCCACATATGGCAGGTAATGTAAGAATACTAGTTAGGCTCTGAAGGTCATATAACTGTAGTATTGACAAGCTTTTGTACAAATGTAATGAAAATTACTTTTTATTTCATGTAACCAGAGGAGCTAGTTTGGGGATTTGATGGTATTACTTTCTTTACCCTCTGCACAGAATTTGAAGTCTCTTTTGCTGCTCTTTTTTTGTTCTTGAAATGGCTTGTTTGAAGAGTATGAAAGCTCTGAATTTTTTTTGCCAATGGGCAACCCCCCCCCCATTTGTCCTTTCATAGACTTCCTTGATCTTGGATAAACCCCATGACTATCTCTGAGACGCAATTAGTATTTTTCACAAATTATAGGTAGTATAATGAATTGCAACTATTCCCTAAAGCTGTAATTTGAATTGTTATTTAAATTCAAAATATGGAAAAAATGGGGCTTTTTTTTTGCAACCTTTCTATCCCTTCTGTCATAACCACCTACACATGTGACTTTGCTGGTTCCATTTCCAGTGCTCTCTCATGCAGGCAGAGGACTGAAAGAGAGTTAATATATCATCTACTATTATACATTCTTTGGCATGCCATTTCAAGCAGTCTGTTTGTCAAAGCAATTAATTTGTTTAGATTTTGGAGGCATAAATGTTTATCCTATAAGGCCTCAATCATACAACCTAGACAACCCCAAATGCCTATTTGACTTGAAATTGTGCACACAGGCAATGGAGAGTCTGGTCTTGAGGTGATGGGACATTGTGATGGATAAGAAAGAGAAAATGACAACATGTCATGATGTAAGTGAAGTTTTCGCTAGAACATTGGCTACTGACGATTTTTTGAATGACTGAGACTTGGCTTTGGTAAACCAGATAGTTTAGTATGAGGACTGGCTACATTTCAGGAAATAAGTACATGAGCTAGAATAAGACTTCACTTTTTTTTTTTTTTTTGTGGCAAAACTGCAATAGGAACTCTCTTTTCTGTACTGCATTTTGTGATTTTGAAATAGGTGAGAAAAAAACCTCCTCTTCTATGACATTCCCCTTATGTGCGAATAAAACTGTGATGTGCGCAAAAAGCTACTAATGATGAGCCTATGTCTTACATAGTGCTTTTCATCTATTCTCAAAATGTTCTACAAGTGAAGTCAGTACTGTTATTCTCTTCTTCCAGACTAAGGGAAATTGAGGCAAAAAGCAGAGAATTATTGTACTCAGGATTATCCAATATGCCATTGGACAAATCAGGATTGGAAATAGGTCCTCCTTGAGTTCAAGAAAAACTGAAGTCAATTTAACTGTCAATGAAAATTATTACTGTGGGGCATTTTAAAGGAATGCTCAGAGATACCTTTGAAGATGCTATGCATAGCACAGCCTTCACTGAAGAATATATATAATTCATTATATGTGCAAACATACACATACACACACAAATGTGTGTATATTAGTACATTTCGATGTGTTTTAGTTGGATTGAACTGTCGTTCATGTGGTACAGAACTTACATGTAGGTACTTTAAAGGAAAGATTTAACATTATCCAATTTATATCTTAATGAGCCAGATAATCACCTAGTATAAATGAGCACAAATGTACTGAAATAAAAATCTCAGCCCTCTTCTCAGGCCTGACTAGAAGAGTAGTCAAAGACTAAAGCTCAAAAATCCTAAAGCCATAATTTGCCTTTATCCAACATAGCTTTCTCCTACTGTCTGTTTGGTCAGTGTGGAAATCATCAACCTGACTGTTAACTGGACTCACATCTGAGGCACTGTCACAGACTCTGACTTATCTGCAGATCTTCAATGTTAACACTCAGTTATTTCCTGAAGTTTTTTTCTGGAAAAAGTCTCATCTTCACAGCTAAAATTAATCTAGACTAACATGATTTTATGACTCAGTTCTTGCAATATCCTTTTCTCTTGCCCTGAATGAATAAAATTTGTCCTCCTGCTATCCATGTAGAATGCTGTTGCAATGATAGCCTGATACTTGGCTATATAGCCCTTCCAATGGCTTACAACTACAGGATTAAACATAGGTAACATCCTTACACTCACACTCTTTCACAGACCATTCTTTCCCTACTTCCACGGGTGCTGGGAGGCCAAATTCTCATTGTCAGTCAGTTTATGCTACCAGCCTCCCTTATCCACTGGTTACATTTCCAAACAAGCTTATGTATCTTTTCCTCCATTTTGCCTTTCATACTTGTAAGCAGCTCCCTTTAAACAAAGCTACGTTATCTTTCCTCCAGTCCCTCCTCCAAACCCTGTAGAGATGCTTAAAAACCCCACATCTTTGACTTTGACTATTGCAACCATGTTATGAGTACTCCCCACCACGCACACCCACGCTGTCCCACTGTTACTCTGTACTCCCTTTTTCCTTTGTGCCTTCCTGTGGCCTTCTGTCCAGATGTGTAAACACTTGCAGGGAGAGTCGTCTTGCTCTGGTTTTGCACTGCACTGAGATCCTGGTTTATAAGCACAGCTAAGGCACTGCATGGTTGTCTTGGCTTTGTCAATTCTAAGAAGCGAGCAGGATCTGAGCATAGGTGGTATATGTAGCTACCATGTCACCCTCCCCACCTTTAAAACTTATCAATGGAGGAAAAAACCTTTGGTGCTTAAGGTTTAGTCTCACCAGGGCAATCTGCTCTATGCGAATGATGCTAAGGAGTCATCTATATTTGAGTTACCTGCAGATGCCGAAGCAATACCCAGAGAATATGAACTGTGCAGACCTTTAGTGGATGTTTTGTGGGTGCAAGGAATGCAAGGTTGGACGTTTGCCAAAATCAAGTTAATATGTGCAGTGCTAGAAAGAGCAACTTAGAGATTGGGCCATAGGTAATTAGTCTCATTAAGGTTGCCTCCCAGAAAATTATTAAGCTTACTTTTCTAACTAAATTCCATACCTTATTCTTGCCTGTATTAGTAGCACGACTGTGTCGCCAGAAAAAGAGACTCAACAAAGGCTCACCTTTGTCTATACATTTTGCAAGCATCCTTCAGCAGATGTGAATTCTGTTATCTGCTTTAGGCTATTGTACATATTTTCCAAACAAGCACAAGTATATGACTCCCATTAATTTATAGATAACTGTCAGGGCTGGGAACTCTTCCAACAGACCTTATTGTAGATGTGTTTTATCAGTGGAGTTTAAATTAAAACAGCTGTAAAAGCACTAGGGTTATTCTCTCTCTCTCACAAAGATACAAGCATGTTCTGAACCAAAATCAATAAAGACCCTGACTCAGAGGATGTGTTGCGATTTACGTTAATGTACATTATGGGAAAATGATAGTTTTGCTTCTGCCTGGTTTAGGATAGCCAAGAATTAGTTCTTGCATCCTTTCAAGGATGAAAAATGCTACAAAAATGCAACATTTGTTTGGCAATTCATATCACTCTTTCGCAGCACTTTTTCGTCATATTAAATTGCAAGAGTTGGTAACTGAGTAATGTGAAGTCTGTTGAAATAGTTGAGGTTGTTGTGCCTGCATTGAAATTTCAACAGCTAACAAGAAAATGTATTGTCATGCAAAATCTATCTCATAACAATTTAATCCAAAAGGTCATTGGAATCAGGAATGCCAGTGCTTTGCTTCAAAGCAGGAAAAGAAAAAGAAAAAAAGAAAACAGAAAAAGGAAAGGGACAAAGGGATTTTTGTAAAACATTTCTTGAACAAAATTTGTGAATTCAATCCTCTTGCTAGCAAAGAAAGATTAAAAACTTCTGGAAGCTTCCTAAGCTCTCAGTCAAGTTCATGATAGTATTTTGTGCCCTGAAGAAAATTGTAGCCATTTGTTTAAGCAATGAAGTTTCCATCTGTTCTATCTTGGTTTAAAGAAGCAGTATATTTTCAAAAACCTCAAGGCAATGTTTACTGAAAGCATAAAATGTCCCTGAAGTGACATCACAGAAGCAAAATATAAGATGGCAGAATTTTAAAGCTCACAATCACAGGAAAATGCAGTTACAGTTTCATCCACAAACATATGCATAATTATATCTGTATATATAAATAAAGAATAAACAGGGACAGAAGGAGCACTGGCTTTACTTTAAAAATAAATGACCAATTTCAGCTGACTTACCTGGTTAGCAGAGAATCTCTCTAAATTAAATAAATGCATCATTACTTTGTGTGACAAGCAGAAACTAAATTAAACATCAGCTTACATGTACTTTATAAAATATTCAAATTATGTATTGCACTGCTTCTTTACTTAGCATATATGTAATATGTATTCAGGCAATTTTGGAACAATACAGAAAGTCTCAAGTTGAATTCTAAAGAGGGTTAATTGAGGCTAATTTTATTTATACTGTATGCCACCTACAGAAGTGTTAGTAAGAAGAAACTAAGTGCAGCCTGTCAGTGAAAGGATTCAGACAGCAGATAACAAAATACCTGGGTAGTCTCCTGAGTTTTCAGAATAATTTGCGTTAAGTCCATCTCTCAAACTAACTTTGCTTCCTTATACTAAGAATGATATAAATTCTAATACCCTGTGGCAACAGAAATATAAAAACATCCAGTATCTTCCAAAGTCCCAAGCATTTGGGGATCCATTAGGAGCTGTAGTTGAGGTATGCATTTAGGGATTTGTCTCATCCTACTGAGGGGCTGTGTATCATGCTGCCTCATTTACCAGTAGAATACAATGGCCCTCTGTATTCTGAATGCAGAGACAGACTTTCTACTTGTTGACAGACAGGTAATTTCACTAACTCAGGGCATAATTCAACCCACCATATTATTATTGGGATACCTGAATAGTAAGCCCCTGATTCCCTTCTTGCATAATATGCTGAGCACTACCAGTATTTAACCATGACTATGATGACTGAGTCATAAATAATAGTCCTGATGTAAAATATAACATCAATAAAAATCACTAAGACAGAAAATCAGATTAAGTGGAACATTGCACAGGAGCTAGAGTAAAAGCTGAAGAGACTGAATATGAAACTTAAACTCGCACAGCTTTTGCAGAAGAAGGTTTTCACCTACCTTGATAACAATCACAGGGAAGAGATCTGTTTCCCACAGCTTCTAATGGGAGTACCTATTTACTGCTCTAGGGAGAAAATTGAGGAGGGGAAGGATAGGAAGGCTGGGTGTATGTTTAAAGTAGCTAACTCAGTGTTTAAAGTAGCCTGAAAAATGTGTATGAGGATCCATCACCATCACTGCATTTACTTAGCTTACTGGCACGCAACTGCATCTTTCCCCATGCCTCAACCCAGCCTGCTCCCTTCGGTCTGTCCTTCAGCCCCAGCATCAATTGTGTTCCTGGCTGCTCTTCCTGCTTCCTTCTGTGGGGTCCCCATCCTTCTTTGCTGGGTGCTGCTATGAAGGACTTAAGCTGTTTTGCTAGATGCTTTCTGTTTCCTCTTCTCTTTTTTCTTTAAGAATGGGCCCCTGGGAACAGAGGTTGGAGCTCTCTCCACCTTTTGCAATAGCCCTCCTGGCTCTTTCACTCCCGGGCAGGCAGCAGTGGGGCAGCCAGCCAGGCAGATGGAAATTCTGCAGAGGGGGAGCTGGAAATATGCAGTGACCCACTTGCTGTTTCCAAGCTGTGTTGCCCAGTTCTCTGATCTGCCGCAATCTAGACCATTTTAAACACTACTAAGTACAGTTAACATATACTGTGTATACACTAGAGGACATATCCAGCACAGTTATAAAGCTGGCATGCAGCTTTAAGCTTAGTCATTATGCCAGCAAGACTAAAAAAGTTATGCTCATTCCCTAAACCTTACATCTGTTTATTGCCAATAATAATAACACCCTATTGATTTATGCATCCAGATATAAGCCTAAGTCCCTAGGCTTACATATTTATATGTTTTGTGAGTGTGCCATGCTGTACCATTACCTGGTTTCTCCATAACTTCCATTAGATTTGTGCTGTACAGCAAAAGTAGTAGACAAAGGCTAAAGAAACAGTACTTGATTCAGTACTTTTTAACAAACTACTTTTTAAATCAAGACATTGCAGTTTCAGATCTTTGAGTCCAAATAACATTGAGTTTGTAGAAAAATGGTAACAATGGATTTATATTCACATTTAAGCTTATCAGCAACTGTTCTGTTTCTGCAGTTCCTTTGTATCACACATTTTCTGCCACAGAAATTATGCGTTGGCCTATTCGGGGCTGTTTCATGTGTGTGAGGCCTGGGTATGATTTGTTAAGTGGCAGTAATGTTACAAAGAGTATTGATTTTGAAATGTTTCCCATGCAATGCTTGGCAACATTTTTTCAGATGAACTGCTTGATTTTACTAGTGCAGAGGTCATAGTTCATGTTGTGTTACAACATCATAAATGAAAGGCTTCAGTGAAGTTGCATTAGACTTAACCCATAGTAACCAAGAATGACTTTACATCTAACTGTGTCTGCTCAGACAATTAAAAATACTTCAGATATTTAGGAGCTGAGGAAATCTGACATCATTTACAACCCATCCACTGTACCAGTCACTGCGTTTTGTAAGGCCTTTCTGGTACTAACAGCAGTGAGATAACAAAGATGAATCCATTGCGATTTGAGATAACCCATCAATCACGTACAAAGAATTAGTGATAAATAGGATACTGAAGAATTTTTCTGTAACAGGAGAAATGAGGTTAAGAGTAAGCACCTTTGGTACAATTACTAATCCTAGGAATTGTGAAAAATAAACCATATAAAGAATAAAGCTAGATATGCTTAACAATAGTTAGTTATTCAAATCAACAGTCAAAATTGTAGTGCATAAATAAAGAATTGGTGCATGCAAAATAGTCCTAGCTTTTGATCCCAAAACTGATTTGTATCCCAAGAACTGTAGCTTCCTCCTGTTCATCTCACAGTTTCAGAACCAGCTTGGTTGATTAGCTTTGTAACATTCCCTAAGAAATGAAGAAACCTCCAGCTCAGAGTCAGAAGTCATGAAGCTAGGAAATACTCCTCCAAGGATGGTGACTCCACCACCTCCCTGGGGAACCAGCTCTAGTGTCTGACCACTCTCACAGCAAAATTTTTTTTTCTTATGTTTAAATGGAATTTGCTGTGTTTCAGTTTGTGCCTATTTGTCTTGTCCTGTCACTGGGCACCACTGAGAAGACTCAAGCTTCATCTTCTTTACTCCCACCATCAGGTATTTATAAACATCAATAAGATGCCCCTGACCCTTCTCTTCTCCAGGCTGAACAGTCCCAGCTCTCTCAGCCTCTCCTTGTATGGCAGATGCTCCAAGCCCTTAATCATCTGAGCAGACATTTGCTAGACTCGATCCAGTATAGAATCATATAATCATTTAGGTTGGAAAAGATCTTTAAGACTGAGTCCAACCATCAGCCATGCCCACTGAACCATGTCCTGAAGTACCTTGTCTACGTGCTTTTTTAATACCTCCAGGGATGGTGACTCAACCACTTCCCCTGGCAGCCTGTTCCAATGCTTGACAACCCTTACAGTAAAGAATTTTTTCCTAATATCCAACCTAAACCTCCCCTGCTGCAACTTGAGGCCATTTCCTCTCGTCCTATCTCCAGCCACCTGACAGAAGAGACCAGCACCCACCTCACTACAACCTCCTTTCAGGTGGTTGTAGAGAGCGATAAGGTCTCCCCTCAGCCTCCTTTTCTCCAGACTAAATGACTCCAGTTCCCTCAGTTGCTCCTCATAAGACTTGTGCTCCAGGCCCTTCACCACCTTCGTTGCTCTTCTCTGGACACACTCCAGCACCTCAATGTCTTTCTTGTAGTGAGGGGCCCAAAACTGAACACAGGACTCGAGGTGCGGCCTCACCAGTGCGGAGTACAGGGGAATAATCACTTCCCTGCTCCTGCTGGCTACACTATTTCTGATACAGGCCAGGATGCCGTTGGCCTTCTTGGCCACCTGGGCACACTGCTGGCTCATATTCAGCCGGCTGTCAACCAGCACACCCAGAGTCTTTCTCTGCCGGGCAGCTTTCCAGCCACTCTTCCCCAAGCCTGTGGTGCTGCACGGGGTTGCTGTGACCGAAGTGCAGGACCCGGCACTTGTGCTTGTTAGGCTTCATACAATTGGCCTCATCCCATCGATCCAGCCTGTCCAGATCCCTCTGTAGAGCCTTCCTACCCTCGAGCAGGTCAACTCTCCCTTCCAACTTGGTGTCATCCGCAAACTTACTGAGGGTGCACTCGATCCCCTCATCCAGATCATTAATAAAGATATTAAACAGAACTGGCCCCAATACTGAGCCCTGGGGAACACCACTTGTCACCTGCCACCAACTGGATTTAACTCCACTCACTACAACCCTCTGGGCTCATCCAGCCAGCCAGTTTTTTACCCAGCGAAGAGTACACTTGTCTAAGCCATGACACGCCAGCTTCTCAAGGAGTATGCCGTGAGAGACAGTGTCAAAGGCCTTACTGAAGTCTAGGTAGACAACATCCACAGCCTTTCCCTCATCCACTAGGTGGATCACCTGGCTGTAGAAGGAGATCAGGTTGGTCAAGCAGGACCCACCTTTCATGAACCCATGCTGGCTGGGCCTGATCCCCTGGTTGTCCTGGACTTGCCATGTGAGTGCACTCAAGAGGAACTGTTCCATAATCTTCCCCAGTACCGAGGTCAGGCTGACAGGCCTGTAGCTCCCCAGATCCTCCCTCCAACCCTTCTTATAAATGGGAGTCACATTGGCAAGCCTCTTCATTGATCTGGTCCTCAAGTTCCAGAGCCCCATACCTGTTGTGTAGGGGCAACTGGGAAGATGAGGCAGACCGGGAGCGGATTCGCCTGCCCCCCCGAGCAGGGACCTGTATCCATTCCCCTCCATCTCTTAGGTCCCCTCCTGCCTGGTGACAAGAGGGTAGGGTATCCTCCGCTTCTTGCGGACCCTCCATCTGCTGCCTCTGCCTCAGGGATGGTAGGTGTGGGTCCACCAATCTATCTCCCTCTCGCACTCCCTGATACTCCTCAACCTTTCCACTTCCTCCTTCAGCTCTGCCACCGGGCTGAGCAGATCATCCACCCGGTCACACCGCACACAGGAGCTGTCCCTGCTGCCCTCCGCCCCCAGTGATAGACTCAGGCGCTCCCTGCAGCCAGAGACATGGACATCTGCACGTTTGCTTGGGAGCTCTGTCTGCATCACCACATTTATCCTAGCAACGGCTTTCACCTGAGTTGGCAACCATAGCTGGGTCTCCTTCTGAGGCCGATGCCCTCCGCTTGAGTAGCCTTCTCGAGCTGGGAAGAGGGGGGACTGCGCCCTCCCTGCACGCCCTGCCTGCACCAACTGCCGCACCGCTCCCTTTCTGGTGCGTCACCCCCTGTTTGCCTGAGCAAACTGCCACACCACGCCCTGTCTGACGCACCATACCCTGTTTGCCCACCCTGGTTGCTGTGCTCCTGGTCGTTGGTGCTCCTCAGGGCTGTTTAAATCTCCTGTGTTTGCCCCTGGTAATGCCTACGCTGTGTCAGCCTCTCTCACAAGAGCTGCCAGCTCTGGACGGGTCTCTCTGCTCTTCCTTGGGGCTCCTGGGCCTCGGGAACTTCCCCATCCACCTCATTCTAGCGCTTATACACTGACTTACCGTTGCCACTGCTGGTCTCACCACCAACTAATACGTCCATGTCTCTACTGCACTGGGGAGCCCAGCACTGGACACAGTACTTCAGGTGTGTCTCAGCAGTGCTGAGCAGAGGGGAAGGATCACCTCCTTGACCTGGCAATGCTCTGCCTGATACAGGCTGAGAAGCTGTTAGGCACCTTTGCTGTGAGGGTACATTATTGGCTCACAGCCAACTTGGTGTCCACCAGGACCCCTGGTCCTTTCCAACAAAGCTGCTTGCCAGCCTGTTGCCCCTAGCCTGTCCTCATGCCTGGGACTTGGTATTTCTGTTTGTTGAACTTTATGAGGCCCTTGTCAGCCCATTTCTTCAGCCTCTTGAGATCCCTCTGATTGTCATTATGCCCACCTGGTGTATCAGTCACTCCTCCCAATTTTCTATCATCTGCAAACTAGCTGAGGGTGCACTCTGTCCCATCATTCAGATAACTGACAAAGATGTTAAAACATACTGGCCCTCATATTGACCTCTGGGGCACACCACTAGTGTATCCCAGCTGGACTTTGTGCTGCTGACCCCAACCATTTGAGGTCAGCAGTTACTCCAGTTTTCAGTCGACCTCAGTGTCCACTTGTCTAGTCCACAGTTAATTAGTTTGTCAACAAGAACGTGATGGGAGACAGTGTTGAATGCCTTGCTAAAGTCAAGATAAAAAATATCCACAGCTCTCCTCTCATCCACCAAACCAGTCATCTCTGCTGAGAGGGCTACCAGGTTGGTCAGGCATGATTTTCCTTTCATAAACACGTGCTGACTACCTGCAGTCAGCTTCTTGTCCTTCAAATGTATGGAAATGGCTTCCAGGATTATTTGCTCTGTCACCTTCTCAGGGACTAAGGTGAGGCTAACCAACCTGTTGTTTCCCAGACCCTCCTTCTTGCCCTTCCTGAAGACAGGAATGACATTTTCTTTCTTCCAGGCCTCAAGAACCTCCCATGATCAGCATGGCCTTTCAAAGATAATCCACAGTGGCCTCACAATGACATAGATCAGCAGCATCAGCACTCCTGGCTGCATCCCATTAGGTCCTATGGACTTGTGTGTTTTCAGTTTGTTTAAGTGATCCCTAACCTGACCCTCCTTCACTGGGAAGGAGTATTCCTTGCTCTGGGCTTCGCCTCTGGCCTCAGGAGCCTAGAATTGTTGATGGCCAGTCTTACCAGTGAAGACAGAGATGAAATAGGCATTGGGTACCTTGGCCTTTTCTGTGTCCTTTGCCACCAGGTCCCCATTCCCACTCAGCAACAAACCCACATTCTCCCTTGTCTTCCTTTGGCTGCTGATGTACCTGTAGAAAACTTTCTTATTGCCCTTCATTCCCTCACCAGATTAAACTGGCAGGTAGGCTTTGGATTTCCAGCATTGTAAAACTTTATAAAGTTTACCTGTTAAAGAAGTAATTTTATCCCTCCTTTGATAGGGGCCAGGGGCTAGAAATAATTCTGCTAGAAGTGGACAGGGAGAGTATGGGTATCTTGGCTCTCTGGGGTACAGTCTCAGTAAACATCACTGCAAAATTTTACCGGTGAGAGGTGTTTTTAGTGTTAACATATGAAAAGAATGGAGTCACAGATGACATTTATTTTCTTCTTGAGGTAATACTGAAATTTTAAGCCTCTTTTTTTGCTGTTTTTACTTCAGTTACTTCAGCAGGAATTCTGAATATTTAAAACTAATAGCATTTCAATTTCAAAATTTCTGCATTTCAAAGCAATTAATTCTTAGGCAAATGCGGGGTTGTTCAGTGCACTTCTATCCTGTGTGATAAAAAATGGTGCAGAGGTAACTCACTTAGGTAGCTAAATATATTCAGGTAGCTGAACAGCTCTCCAAATGGGTGAGAAAAGAATCCACAGCTAACTAATGTACCATGCAAGCTGCTATCTCTGAATGGTACTGTGATGACTGAACACTCATCTGGAATTAGGTTGGGTATCTTTAATAAAGAGCTTAGAGAAGAGCACATGTAGAGAGCTGGATGCCTCATCCAAGGTATTACTTCATATCTAGGCAGTGAGTAAATCTTATAGTTTTTCTTTGCCTAGTATCTCAAGTATCTAGACTTTTTCTTTCTAAGCACTTCAACATCTCATGCAACTATATTTTGCCCTCTTGACTTGACTATTGCACATTTTTTTCTCTTTCTGAACTTGCTTCACTTTGTTGGTGAAAAGATAATTTTCTTTGTATGCTACCCTCCCCTCAAAAAATCCAAACCTCCAAGCAGTGAGTCCCTCTTCACATATGCTTCCCGCTGTTAAATAAAAGCTATTAAACATTAAAGCCTTCTGTAGCCTGTTGCTGCTCCAACTATTGTCTTTTGTAGCTGCTGTTGAATCATTGCGCTCATCCTTTCTGCATCTGCAATGCTACTTCTCATTGATCTGTAATTCAATGTACAGTTATCAATGGCTTATTTTCCTGGGAAGTCCTGAGGTTTTCAGGAAGAATCTGTCCTAGGACCGCTCCCATTATCTGCTTCAAGAAATTACGTATTCAGTGATTTGCATAATGTTTGTATGATATCAACCTAAAAGGTTTGTAAACTTTGAAGGGCAGAATCAGAATACAAATAATATAAACTGGAGAATGTATAAAAATCAACAAAATTACATTTGCTAAGGGCAAATAGAAAGCACTGGCCTTAAGATAGAGGAGAATCAAATACATCAGCCTAATGCAGGGAATAACTGCTTCTGTAAGAGTTCAAGGAGTGTAGGAATACCAGTCATCAGCATCGTGTGTCACTGTACGTGTTGTGCAAATGTCACCAGGGCTGTATTATCAGAACTGTTTTATTTAACATGCCAGCTTGTTTCTTTCTCCAGTAGGTGTTCACTTGTTCACTCAGCTGGTGTTCTCATCTTTTATACAGCATAAATGGCCCAGAAAACATCTCTGAACTGAGTACTGAAGCTTTTAGCCATTGTAACAGCAAAAGTAATGGCAAAGATGGATGCAGAGTATGTAGCTCACTGTCTTTTTGTCCCAGGGTCCCATACAAAACGCATTCTGACACCTCACTTCTAGAAGACCTCTCATTTCAGGGCTAAGCTTTTTAACGAGTCTTTACAACAATCTGCTGCTTGAAAATACTGGCAGTGATATTAAGAAACATCCACCCTGTGAAACCCAGGAGTGATTCCCAGCTCCCAGCTCTGGCTGTGTGCTCCGGCTGTGTCCCAAGAGCAGACCAGGTCAGGACTGGCTATTCCCGAGGTCTTCCCCAGCATCTTGCCTCCCTTGCAATGGCCCTGTGGGGTATGCAGCAGGGAGGAGCCATGGCACACCCCCATGTGGGACTGGGGCTGCAGTGCGCACTGCACAAGATATCAAGTTCAGTCTGATTCTCTTTCCTCAATATGTCTCCTGGATGGGTCCTCAGTAAAATGCAGTGCTGGGATGAAATACAAGTATGTAGGAACAGCTGGAGGATGGCAGACTTGAGGTCTAGCCTAATATCCTGTCCCTGAGAGTAGCCAATACTGAATGCCTAGGGAAGAGTGTAAGAAAAAAGGCTTGGAGAACAGTTACAATCCAGTAACAAATTTCAAAACATACCACCCAGAAGCAGCAAAACCAGAAAAAATGATGATTTTAGAGTAATGAGAAGATCTTCAGCAAACACAAGTAAAGAAAAAGGAAATCTCCTTTAAAGATCTCAGCTGTTAGACTTTATGGTACCTGTTTCTGTCTGTAATTAGACTAAAACCAGTTCAGCAGCAGTTCCACATATTTATCTTCTATTGGCTTTAGTAGACCTGTTCATACTACTGAAAAAGTGTACCTTCTAGCTGAGAATTGGCTTTTTTCCCTTTCAGCTCTTCACACTGTATTCTTCAGTTCAGAACTCACCAGGGGGCTGAGTCAACAACTTTTGTACTTCAGCAGGTTCATCACATGAATCTATGGGTTTCCTTGCAAAGCTTTTCCAGAGTCTAGAACAGGCACCTTCTTTAAAGTTCATAAAATATTTTAATATATATAATCTAGTCTTATCTTTAGACCTTCCAGATTTCTCAAGAAATTTACTTTTTACAGAGGTGTAAAGGCATTCCAAAAATAGAATATACTGAATTTATAGCCTCCCTGGTAGAGCCAGAAACTTATTATTTATTAGTATGCAAACTTAAAGAGTAAATTCAGTGGGCATTAGCAAAGAAGCACTACATTTAAGTACAGAAAAAAAGGTTATTGCTTAAAATATTTAAAATATATAAATAAGAAGGTAGACAAAACATAAAACACACTTTTTTTCTCACCATCTCAGTATCTGGAACTCTGCAGAAAACTCACTGCAATTCTCTAGCTTAAACTCCAGAAGAGGTTCCAGTGCAACTCTATATCATTAAATACACACTGCAATCCTAAACCTTAACTTTCTTTTCTTCTGTAGGGACTGTATTAGCAGGCAACCCACCAGGCTGTTTGTTACACAGTCTGTGTGTGTAGAAGACATTCTAACACAACGAGTCAAAGAGTTTTACAATGTGAATGTTTAATGCTCCTGGTAAAACCGAACTGTGGTGCCACTACTGCAGTGTTGTGTTTTCCCTCTATTTATTGTTGATCTTTAGGTATTCTTTCAGGATTTTTACCTCTAGAGATTTTGAAGTTCTAGGATTTTGGCTGTTGTCCATACTGTCACTGGCCAGGTCACAGTCTAATCACAAATACCAAAATATTCTTGAAAATGAATCTGTTTCCTTCATCATCACCTAAATGATAAGAGGTTAAGTCCATTCCTGGTGTAACTTTGGTAAAGGATGCACTAGTCCTGTGCTTTCTTAGTGCTTTCCTGTAAAGTAGAGAAGTCAGCAAAACCAGCAGAAATATGCCAAAAATCTTGGACAGTGTTTGTTTGAACACAGCCAAGGAAGCACTTGGTATCTTATTAACATGTAGCTCATGGCTACCTCTCAAAGCACAGTGATTCTTGTTTTAACACATGAAGATACTGCTGTAGAGGCAGGAGGAGGGCATCCAGTCTTCAGCACAGTGACAAGAAGAAATTGGAGACTGCCTTCCTATTTTAGCTGTCCCACGCAGACTGACCAAAGAAAGGAGCCTCTTTGCCCCCCATATTCCTTCATGCTCTCTCAAGGGAAGTCACAATGGCTGAACCTCTGCCAAGACCATATCTGCCATCAAAGTGCACAAAGAGGAAGCTTGTTTGGTGTTGTGCCAGCTAGAGCAAATGCTGCCTCAGTCTTCCTGACAAAGGAAACAGATATTATTAGAGATTACAGATTGAAATAAATGGTCAATAAAATTTCACCGAAAGACTGTTTTTACTATCTACAATGTAAAAGGCCTTGTGTTAAATCATACATTAAAATAAAGCTTGCATAGAGTTCCCGTTTGTTATGGCAAATTTTGTGACAGGTAGAAAAACATTATTTCATCAGAGATTGCATTAATGCAATGTGTATTTTTTCAGTGACACCTTGCTTGTATGCTTACTTGATGGATGGAAGACATTTATTTACAGATGATGCATAACTACCCAGCTATCTACATATCTGAATAGATTAATTCTGAATAGATTCATTCTGCCTTTAACACATCAAAATACAATTGTATTTTTTCATATATATTTCCACTGTGGTACAAGCAGAACTTTCCACAGACCTGGTAAAAAGCCTATAATAAACACATAGCCCCTCATTTTACTTGCAAATGCTAGTTCTCCCAAACTCTCAGGGATTTCTTTCAAAGTCAGAGGCTGGAACTAAGTCCTCATGCTATTATAGTGGTCTGGGGAAAGATCTGCTTCAGTCCAGGTGGAGAGAGATTTCCCCTGCCCAATAAATAACTCACAGGCAGTTCCCAGTCTCTTAAGTCAGTTGTCCATCTCAAGGCAAGACTTTTTGGTGCTGTGGTGGTGCAAAAAAATAAATAGTGGCATTAAGAGCAAGGAAATGCCACTTTCAATGCCTCCACCAATCACATCTCATAGCTGTTATCCATAGAGAGGTAATCACTTAATTCAATGATCCTCATGTCATTTTGGACCTCAAAATTCATAATCAGCCACCCAAACTGCACGTAAGAAAAAACAGGGGCTTTGTCCGCAGAGCACACAATACCGATTCCCATGGTAATGGTGAGGAACACCACAGAATTGCTACATCACTCCCACCTGGCCAGTGCACGCTTCTGAGCAGGTTTGAGGGTCGCTGTAGATAAAAATTACTGTACTGGCTTAATGTGATATAGATTCATAGATTCAGTCAATGCGATTCTTGCCTTGACCTGGTAATTGGTGCATTGCATTTAAGGAAAAAAAGGGTTCTTGGCAGGAAACAGGAAAATGTTCTCCTAATCAATTACAGTGTGTGCTCATCAAAAACACCAGGTGACTCAGCCGTATCCTTGGGGAGGGCATTCAAGTACCAAATTTTAGGTGACATTTTTAAATGGCAGGTACAACAACTCACAAATCCTGTGCTCTCTTATTGACATAAATAATTGGTGTCTAATTAATAACTTGCTGAGAACACCAATCTTGCCTGAATACAGTCACATGTATGCAACCAATATTTTTAAACTGTTGGAAAACAAGCAGAAGCACGGCTCCTGGCTGAAAGATTTGAGCTACGTCTGTCTGAGGTCTGAGTTATCACAGGTGTCAGCATGAACTGTGGTGACTCTGTGGACGGTGTAGCCCCTTCCATCCCCCTTTCCTGGACCTGTGTTTCCTGGCAGGGGACATGAAAGGAAAACTGATGAGGCAAGGCAGCATCCAACTGTGCAGAGAGGGTGGCACAGGGCAGCTGGGAATCAAGATCAGGTATGAGTGCACATCTGTGAAACGGGCTTGATTTACATTCAAAGGTAGCCCATCTGTTCATGGGCATCAGATACCGTGTCCACCCTCATCAGCTGTCGCAGCAGATGACATGTGTCACTTCAGCTGATGACTCTGTTTTTTGCAATTCAGATCACAACTCTTCCAATAGAAAGATGGATTTAACTCAAGGTGAATATCCTTTTGAAACTTTAATAATGTCTTCCCTCTTATTGTGTGAGTACAAGATTTTTCTAAGCTACCTCTTAAAAAAAGAAATGCCAATACATATGGAAAAAAAAAGACAGAGAAAATCACTGATGAGAGAAGTTGAAACATGTACACCCACAGCATCTCCTTAGCTTTGTGGGAGTGTTCTCTGATGTCCGGGTTTCCATGTTTTCTGCCATTTTGCTTACATGTCTGAAGCCTCAAGGTTTCTTCTCCACAGAGAGACAGAGATTATAACATAACTCCCAAAAGGGGATTTTACCAATATAATTTGTCTTCCTTAGATTTCTACCTTCCATCTTCACACCAAGCATTTCCTCTGTTGTCAAAGTTTCAAGACTGTTCTCATCTACCTTATCCCTTGAGTCAACTTACAGTTAAGTTATACATACTCACTGCTTTTAATCTTTCTTTGGTTTCATTTTCTTGGTGCTTGGTGTGAGTAAGTGTTCAGACAAATGGGTTGGAAGACATTTTTTAAAATACATATTGCACTATGCTCTGGCTTTGCTGTCTTTTGTTTTTAATGTTGAGGGGAGGGGATTACCTACTGCAAACTGGATTGGTTTCTGAAGGGTCTGCCCTTACCTAGCTAAAAAGGTATTTTTTGTACTTATTCGGGATGTTCTGCTCAGCTCTGTTATAAGGTGAAGCAAATGAACTGAACTTTTGAGTGATGTTGTTATCTTGGAGAAAGTAGGCATCTACAAGCAGGCTTGGTTTTGAGCACAAAACAGGGTTTGAAGGAAGCAGTTTTTCACTCATGAGAACTAACAGAAATAGTTGAAACAGTTAAGCTATTGAATTTGCTCAACAATATTCAAAGTTGTTTAGGAGTTGACCGGTATAGGCGATGGTTGCAACTGCAGACACATGACAGACACAGCTGAAAATTCAAAAAACAAATAGAAAATGGAGCAATAAGTTGTCAGGACAAGAATTGAAGAAAGAGAGCTCCTTCATCCTATGTCTGGAAGAAGTAGCTTAGGACTGAGAAGGAAGGCTGTTTCCTCAATCTATCCAGAGAAACAGTCAGCTTGTACAGACAAATAAAAAAATTGCATCAAAAAATTTCCAAGCTTTATCATCAGTTTCTTCTAACATGGAAAAAATACCTCAAACTCTGGATATTAGCCAAATAGAAAAGAAAATACATGTTTTAGAAGAGTAACATAAGAAGCACAAATAAACATGACAAGTTACCCCCAGGTGGGAGGACTTTCCTATGGCTTTTGTCCACCAGCTGCCCTTCCTTCAGCTGCCCTTCTCTTCTCTGCCAAATTGACAGAGGCACTGCTTTACCCATAACAAACCACACATATGCTAGTTGGCTACCAGTACACATATACTGATTAGCTGACTGCTGGCAGGAATGTGTAATCAAATTTAATTGCACAGAATCATGTTAGAGGGGGCACTAATTTGGGTGTCTCTCTTCTGCCCTCCTGCTGGTTTTACCAAAATGTGTAAGAAATTATTTATTAATTGCTAAAAAGTGCAGGCAGGGATGAGTCCTCTAATGTTCCTGCAGTAGTGGATTTTGGGAAAAGGGGTTCATAAGCTCTCCCTAAACAGATGTCCTCTCCTACTGCCACTGACCAAGGCAGTATCCCAGTGGGTAGATGTGCCATGCGAGGGTATTTCTTATGTTCTTAAATGCAAGGTATCAGTACCTATCAAATGTAGTTGAAGTTGGCTGACAACTTTAGAAGTTACAGGGACTGTGGGAGAATTAATAGGAAGAGAGACTGTAAAAACTTCATTTCCTTAGAAAGCAGGCAAAAATATTCCAACCTATTATCTCTTTATGAATTATTTCTGTAAAGATTGCCTTTACATGCTTTAAATATCTAAGCTACACTGGTAGAAAACTCAAAGCTTACAGGCTTTTCATATATGTTTTGAGATTATGTCTCTATTTGCTTGCGAAACACAAGAAAGTGAGAAGGTACATATAAATATAGCAACTTTTTTTTACCTGTTTAAGTCTAAATAGTGTATTTCTCTATTTAGCGTGCCAGCTCCTGGATGAAGGTAGAACACAATCACAGTTGCTCTGCTCTCACTCCAGGTTGCCATGTCTTCACAAGAAGAGCAGGATTGAAAGGGGTCACCTCTGAGGCTGCATCCTCCAGTAGATCTTTTATACACACCATCACTTGTGGCTGGAAATTGTTACAGCCCTTGCAGTGCGTCAAGTCTGTAGTGTATACATTCTTCTCATGCAGCAATTCCAGAGCATTTATTACTTTAATTCTGAAAGAAATATCACTACTGCAAAGAGACCATGGTAATAATTGGCTTTTAACCAAGCAGCATGTGCAGCCTCCTTCTGCAGTTTGTGGTATCTCTGTGGAGGTACACTGCACTTCTAATTAAACCTCAGGATTCCTTTTTTTTTTTTTTTTCCCCTGCTCTGGCATGAACAAGCTTTATGGTTTACAGCAGGGACTGGTATTTTCATAATATGTTCTTCCAGACGCTTGTAAGCCTTAGTTCAGGTAAATCAGGGAATCTATCAAATACCTTGAGGTTAACACTGATAAATCCAGACCCTTATTAATTTAATGTAATTAGCTTTAGTAGAATTTCTTCTTTTTATTCTTATTACTTTAGGACTTCATTTGAAATACCGTAGTGGAAATATAACCAAACCTGAACTCGATTAACCTGATTATAAGTCTGTATCCTCTTGCTTCTTTCAAAAATTACTAAACATATTCAATATTATAATAATGCTTGGAGCTTGGGTGATTCTGTATATTAAAAGCTGGCAGATAGGTAATACCAATTTTAACAGAGAAAACAGATATATAAAGATTCAGTGGTGAAAGGGAGACACTGGGAAAAACAGCACTCAAAAGTGATTAGTCTCTGCTGAAAATTTGTAATGATTATCCTTGTATTTTTTCAGTCCAAAATTATCAGTGGCCTTAGAAATGGCTCTTTGAAATATGTGTTTCAGAAGCATTCAGAGTTGGTGTAATATCCAGCCCTCAGAGCAGAGGGGGCATGGCCAGTAGCTCAACCTAATAATTAATGCTGGTTGCAACCCTTATGAGCTGAGCAGCTCAGCCTCTTGTGTGCTATCCTATCATTTTTCCCTACATGCAAATACTACTTCATTAACAGCAGAGATTTATCCTTGCTTATAGGGCCAATGAAGCTTATGTTCTCCCTTTCAGGAATATTCATGTTAACAAAGTCTGAAATTTTTTGGTACAAACCACCACAATGATAGAAATAAAGACATTTCAGTGGTGAGGATAATCAGGGACAGTCCTCTGCTCTTCAGTGTCTATAGATTAAGATTAGATCTCTGTGTTAGAAGATACACTGTCTGTCAAATTGTATTTAAAGATCTGAGGGAAAATATTAGTGGCTGAGGTTCCTTAGCATGAACTTTTTACCTAGGCAGACTAGTAGTCCCTGATAATCTTTACCTTTCTGGACTGATGCAAAGTTCTTTTTGAATTTAAACAGATGACTACTTGTCAGTGCATATATTTTGGTCCAGCAAGATATATGTGCACAGTAGGCAGTTTGACTGAGGTACTGGTGTTTCAAGTAACTACCAGAAATTTTTCTCTTCTTCATCTTTGTGTTCAAATGTACAGCCTGCCACTGCATAATTAACATGAAATTTTGATATTTTAAGTTCAAGTATCCCAGACTAATCTGGCTATCGAACAGGTTTAACAATCACACAAGGAAAATTAGGCATTGAGAAATAAATATATAACATAAATAGTAATTCTTTATGATTTCTGTCAAAACTTTAAGCTGGTCTTAAAGCTAGACAGAGACTATTTATTATGTATTTATTTAAAATAGGCTTTTTAAATGGTGTAAGAATCACAGGAGGAACATTAATATTTAATATTTAATGAAAATTGTTAATATTTAAATGCTGAAATATATTTCCTATTTTAAGGCAAACAATTAGAGCTGTACTAAAATAAACCAAAATAAAAATGGGTACATAAATCAATGAATAGCCCCTATTCTAAATAGCCCATTGTTGTTAAATATTTATTTAAAGACTAAAAACATTAAAATGATGTTATATGCAAATTAACTTGTGGTTAATTATGATATTCTTATTAATAGTTGTTGGACACTGATTATTTTGTAACTCTCAGCCTTGCGTTGGCTGTGGTTACAGCTTCTGCTCAGACAGAAAACTTCCATAAACATCTCACTTGGAAAGCAAATTATTTGGCAGCAGCAGTAACACGCAGAAATGCTTTCTTAAATTTCTCATTTTATTTTGATTGTTGAAAAAAGTTATGTTTCAGATTTTTGGATCTAGCTAGGCAGTACAAAAGAAACAAAGTTGGCTTTCTGGCACATGTATTTTGAATTGAACCCTTTTTCTGGGTTTGTTTCTGTTGCTAGTTGTTAGGAGAGTCAAAATGTTTTGGATCTGCAGAACTTGAGCTAGAAATTGTAATAATAAGAAGATTTATTATGAGAAAGCCAGCATGCCATTCTTTCTTTCTTTCCCTCATTGGTAGATATTTTCTGAAGCATAAGACCATATTTTTCATGTCTTCTATCTCACAAGCAGACCAGCCAAAACACACAGGACAGAAAAATCTAATGAATATCTTTTTAAAAAAATATACGTTTTCATGTATGTGATTGAAGTCATCATATGCTTGAAGTTTTTTGTTGACTTCAAGCAAATTTGACAAGCCCTGCAGGTGGCTGTGTATGAATACCCAAACATCTTTAATGCACCTTTATTACACAGTTTGCCCTTTTATGTTGTCAAATTCCTTTAAATGCTTCAGTGTAATTACATGTTTCAGGGCACAGCACAATGCACACAGGTAGCATATTCATAAATTTTCCTTTTCTCATCTGCCTCTTACTGTGGCACCAAAGCTTGAAATCATTCCTGCTGAAATTAGGGGAAACTCCCCATGGCGGGAGAGTGCAGAGAGAGTGGCTTTATAGGAGCAAAGTCTTGCTTTTGGCATCCTGGTGCTGCTCTGGTGGACCCCAGCAGGATGTCCTAGGCTCTGGCAGATGCAGGTGTTGGTGGAGATGGTTGGAGCCGGTTGAGGGCTGACTCCCAACAGAGCCCCTCTCTCCTCCAGAGGCACCAACTCTCATGCCAGCTCCCAGCCCCATCACCATGGCAGGAGTGCTTGGCTGGAGAAGGAGTGCACAGGGGGACAGCTCTCCGATGCACCAAGGGTGCCGTGCTGCTGGAGATGTAGGGCATGGAGTTTCTTTCTCACCACCTTCAGGCCAATGGATAAGGATCCAACTAAAAAGAAACTTTCTTGATTGTATGTATGAATGCCATCCCCTGTATTACACTGTAAATGCTTCTCATCTCTAATGTGTAACAGGGAATAATTTCCCATCGCTTACTAACCAGGAGAAAAATGCAGTGTACTCAGTTAAGAGTCATGTGAGTTGATATTTTTTTCCAAATGATTACCCAGAAAGAAGAGGGTGGGAAATGAAACACATTTCTCTCACAAGGAGAGAGGAAATGTAATAACAGGATAAAAAGAAAGTAACAACACATATATAGTTAATAAGCGTAATAAAGTTAACATACAGTGAAAGAAAATGTATGTAACCCTTTAATCTTTTAACAGATAAACTTTGTATTGAGAGAAATTTGAATATCTAAAAGATAATATTTCCTAATTAGCTTTTTCTTTAGCCCTTGGTAAGAATATCTAAGATTTTCGTGCTGGGAAATACAAGCCGGTGAGATTCACGTGGCTGATAGCCCTCGTGGTGTTACTGAGTGCCTTCTGCCCCCGAGTGATGCTGGGGTGAAGTCTGTGCTGTCTGCCCCCACCTGGAAACCAAATCTAGCAGATGCCAGAGAAAACTCTCCCTGGTCTTTTATAACAGCGTATTTTACCTCAGCAAGGAAAGAATGAAAAAGATTTAAGGCAAAGGCTGGCATGTGGAAATCCTACTGTTGGTAACAGCAGAACAGCCATACGTGTGCCGAGCAGGGAACATGGCACATGCCTCCACGCAGCCTGAGATGTCCTAACAGAAATGGTCTGCAGAGCCAGAAAAGGACGCAGAGACTGTGAGGAAGGGTTTTAAAAACATTTTTTCTCCTGTTATTTCTGCCCCTAGGTGAACAAACTGCTGCTCCATGGTGGTTATGAAAACATATGAAAAATGGCAGCATATATTTTTGAGTGGAGATTTTTCTGTGACCATTTTCGTTAAAAAAATAAATGTCATTTTCACACTTCCTTATGTATGGAAAGGAAATCCATGTTCTTAACTGAAAAATGCTTTGGAAAGCAATACCGTATGGGATCCTTTCCTGCAGGTACATCGTCTGGGCTAGATGCTTAGCCTACTTCTGTGATCAGGAGTGGTAGACCTTTCCAGAAAGAAACTCCTCTCCATCGCACCCCCAACCAGAGGACCTCTCACTTTCCACTGAATTTAAGGGGAGCTCAGCCTGCCAGCTTAGATCAGATGCCTAACTTCTAGGCAGTTAAAGTGAAGCAAGACAGTCCCACAGATAGTAGGTGGAATAAAAATACCTATGATGGAGATACTGAAGTTTTACAAGGAGACAGAAGCAAGCAGAGTGGGCTTGTGTAGGCAGGTATGTCGTTTATTCCAGATGGTGTTTTGCTTAAGTAAAAGCTGCAGATTCTCTTAAAGGCACTTCTGTGCCCCTCAACGTAGCATTTGAACAATTTGCAACTGATGTATTCATAAAATTTATAAAAGATTGCTAACAGAAGAATATATGGTGGATGCCATGAAGCACTGGTCTTGGCAGGACAGAAGATGGAGGAAGAGAAATTGATGTAGCTGCATTAATAGCGAGAGGACTCAGGAACACACGTCAAGCTGCAGTGAGGGACCGCAGCTGGGACCCCCTGAAGGAAGCAGTTAAATATACTCACTGGCCACAAATGCAGCTGCTTCTGGGACCAGTCTACATTCAACAAAAGCCTCTAGTGAATGCACAGGACATTCTGGAGAAAATTCTTCAGTGTTTTGAGCACAGATTTCTGTAGAAATTATTCTATCAATGCCTACAATAATTCCTGTCTCAAAAGTGTGTGCATTTGTAGAAAGTGCCTGGGGAGCTTTTTAATTTGTTTTCCTGTTTAAACAAAATTCCTTACCCAGAACCATAAAAAAAGAGTTTAAGAAGGCAAATAACAGAACATTCATGCACATGGATACACAGATACACACACACACACACACACACACACTCTCTCTCTCTCTCCCCCCCCGCCCAAAGCATTTGGCCAACTAATATGTGATGTACCTTTTAAGTATTTTGTTCCCAGAAAAATCTAATGTCTTGAAAACCTTGTGTTCAGCTTCACTCTTGGGTTTCAAATGTGGACAAGAGACTGTGGGAAATACCAAATTACATCATTCTCCTCCTCTCATTTCTTTCAAACAGTCCTTCATTTATTAGTGCTTTCCAACTACTTGCACATAAAGATAACACAGGAAAGAACTCCAAGACAGACATGGCAATCCTTCTATATTTCCATCCAAATTAGAGAAGAAAATTAAAATAGGATCTTCCTTCCCAACTGGAAAACCTAGGTAAACATATTAAAAAAAAAGTAGTTACAGAATTAAGAATCCACATTTCAATGTGCTTTCCCAGACAAAAAAAAGGGTGGTAGTAGAGTCAAATCTGAGATTTTCTGTTAATAACATTAAGGAACCAGATCACAACAATGCTGTAATTATACACAGAAATTGTGAATAAAGATTAAACATGTTAAATGAAGATTAGATGTGGTTTAAACTGAAACTCCAAATATAGTAAGGACTAGAGATGCGTAATCATGGTTCCAAAACACAGTGTGAAGGAAAATCAGCTAGTTCGGAGATGAGCTCAAATGCAGCTTTTGACTCGATAGCATGGCCTCGACAGCCTTATCTTTAACAATAAATTGCCTGGCTGTTATATAATGTGAGTATTTCTGATGAAATCATAGGTGCTCATTGACCTATGTGTTATGAGTCACTTCACCACTTTTGCTTCAGTTTTTCTGCTCATTCTTCATCTGTCTTGTCTTATACTCCAGACTAATTTTAGATTAGACTTTGTCTTCGTCACTGGTACTGGCATTGGTGTGATAAAGGATATAAATAATAAACCAATGCAGTTTATACACAAAATTACATTGTTTCAGGCCAACATGATCCACATGTACTTTAGACTGTTTATTATTAAAATGTGAGTAAAACTTTAGTTATCATGTTGTCACAGTTTCTTTTTTAAAAGAATCAACAGTAGAGTTTCTTTCTGTTATTTCTGGCAAACAAGGAACAAGTATGACTTGACTCCCTTACTCAGAAAAGCACAACATGAAGAACACGCTTTGCGATGTAACATTCCTAATGAGTTACATGTGTCTTTGGCTGCCTCTACCAATGTGATCGTGGAAAACACTGGGTTATGTCCTTTTCCTGGCTCATCCAAAAGAAAACAAAACAGAATATTAAAGGTCCATGGTGCTGTAGTATGGTTTTATTTGTCCTAGGAAGTGTATATCAGGTACCCCTGCGAAGAGATATTGCTCTGTTCTCTTAAAGACGAAAAAAGCAGAGATGACTCCACTGTATGACTAAGAGCAGAGTTCTGAGGAGATACTTCAAACTCAATTTATAAAAGCTTTGCAGCTCAAAAGGTGACATTAAAGTTGAAAAGGATAAAAGAACCAGTATTTTAAATGAAAGTAAAAAAGGAAGAAGTGCCTTTGATACAAATAAGAGAATAACAGCAATTTCTGAAATACAGTAATTCTATCCAAGTAAAGATATTTTAATGGTTATGGATAATAACAGGTAGTTTTCAACCACAGAGTCAGTCAAGTGCATATTAAATGGATCAAAATAAACCTCTAACAGTCACCTCTGTGTGTGACAACCAGAAAATAAATAGGATTAAAGTAGAGATTCAAATAAAGTTAAAGGAAAAAAAGAAGGCAGAAGAGCATTAATAATGAAGTAAAATAATAAAAGCTAAATAAGCTGAGAAGAAGGGTTGTCTTGGCTCTCAGTTTACATATTGCCCTCTTCTGTGAGCAAGAAAAAAAGAGAAATAATGCAGTAATAACATTTGCTAGACTTACCTTCCAGGCAACTTGTAGAGATACATTAAGCAATGTTCCTATGGTAGTTGAGGGTTGAAAGCACTATGTAAGCATAAATTTTATACCACTAATCAAGTGGCTTAAATCAAACCTTTATATCCAGGCAGAAAAGCCACATGGCATTGCAGAAAAGAGGAAGATACTTAAGACAAGAGAAAAACTAGAGAAAAGGCAAAGCAGATGACAAGGGGTGGGGGGTGGGGAGGGAAGAGCTTTAAGTAGATTATAAAGAAAAAATTCTCTCATATAGAAGATATAATGGATGAAAAGAATGAGCGATAGATACTACTGTCACACTCTGCTTACCGCTGAGATTTACTCACTGAACTGAGGTGCCCCAGTCAGGATCCTAAGCTGGAATCCAGCCAGCCAAGGTGGCAGCCTTAAGTTATCAGTTACCCACCAAAACTGTCCTTCTGAAATAAATGCCTGAGCTGTCTGACTGTGAGCAGGCAGGACTGAGTGCTTCTTCCAGAGGAAGAGCCAATCTGCCAGGGTCCATTTAAAATTTCAGCAGAAGCTTCATGCTTGAGGTGGGGGGCTGCTTTCCGTTGTTGTTTCCTAATTTAGCATGTCAATGAAGTGTCTGTAGCCTAAAGGTCCCAAGTCTGCAGCTTGAAATTAAATAACGTGGTTACTCTCCTCTTAAATGATTAAATTAACAAGCTGTGTAGGTGTTGTGTGCAGAGTCACGGTTTTCCTCAGCATCAGGGCCCTGTTTCAGACGCAGATATCAGACCTTGGATTTACAGCTGGCTGGGAAGTGGGATTTTCCATCTGTGAGTGCCCATGTCAGTACCTCAACAGCAGAAACCCAACTGGGGGAGGCCCAAGTTCAAGTCCATGCTTAATCTTGGCTGGAAATCCCTGACTCATAGAATAGACTTGAAACTGTCTTTTCTGTATCTTCAGGGAGTCCTTCAACTTGCATGTTGGTTCATTTGTTACTCTGAAGACGTACACATGCTTTTTCCTCTGTTCCATGTTAAAACAAAACTAACTGAAAGATTGTCATGGTTTAACCCCAGCCAGCAACTAAGCGCCACACAGCCACTCACTCACTTACCCCATCACCCAGCAGGATGGGGGAAAGAATTGGGAAAAAATAGTAAAACTTGTGGCTTGACATAAGAACAGTTTGATAGGACAGAAAGGAAGAAAATAATAATGAAAATAACAACAATAATAAAACTACAATAATAATAACAATAAAAGAATTGGAATATACAAAACAAGTGATGCACAATGCAGTGTTATGCAAAGTGATGCACTCACTGACCAGTGCCCAGTTAGTTCCTAAGCAGCAATCCACACCCCCCAGACCAACTCATCCAAGTTTATATACTGGACATGACATCACATAGTATGGAACATTCCTTTGGCCAGCTTGGGTCAGCTGCTCTGGCTGTGTCCTGTGCCAACTTCTTGTGCCCCTCCAGCTTTCTCGCTGGCTGGGCATGAGAAGCTGAAAAATCCTTGACTCTAGTCTAAACACTACTTAGCAACAACTGAAAACGTCAGTGTGTTATCAACATTCTTCTCATACTGAACCCAAAACATTACACTATACCAGCTACTAGAAAGAAAATTAACTCTATCCCAGCCAAAACCAAGACAAAGATCCTACTTCTGTTCTAATATAAGGTATAAAAAATTTTGACAGTTTTAACCTGGAAGCTTAATTCTTTTCAAAAGATTCACCTACTCCTGAATATATTGTGTTTTTTCTCATTTTTTTAAATCCAGGAAAATGAAATCAGCAATGTGAGTCTGTGGGTGGTTTTGTTGCCACTATATGAAGGCCAACATGAGAAAAAATAGTATTTAAATGTTGTTAAATTTTTTGGTTCTGGTCATTGTGGTCCACACTGAAGTAATGCAGAATAGAAAATGTAATAGCTAGAAAACTACAGTATCTGCATTTCTATATTCATTCAAAAGAGAAAGCAGAGGGAGAAGTTCTCTGTTAATAATCTGAATTGATATACTGAACTGTGCATCACTGCAGGAGGGACAACTCTATGCAGAAAAGGAAAATCTACATGAACTCAGACTTCTCAGTGAGGGGATGTGGAGAATAACTGCAAACTGGCATAGCATCCTCTGTGACTTTCCAGACCAAAACATAGAGGTTATATGAGGAACACACTTATATTCCAAGCAAAATAGAGCACTAATGATTGAGCCTTCATGGGATTTCTCATTTTGAAATAATTACTTCTTTTCTTAAATTGATTTATCTTGGTATGGACTCACATTGGCAGGGCCTTATTAAATCCCTGTGTACATTAGCTAAATCTCCACAGACAACAGAACTGCTTCTGTTTGACTGTTTCTGGGGCATGTTCCCATAAAAAGAATGCATGAGATTGTTAATGTGACAGTCCTTCAAGGCAAAGTCTATTTTATCAGTCAAGAAAAAAAATCTTTGTGGAATACTACTAGAAGAGATGAATGTATTTTAATTTTACGAGACTTTCATTATGAAAGGAATTTGAATAATTTAATTTGAAAACATGTTCTCAAGTGATTTTTTAAATAGTTTTAAATTTTATTTTTTGCTTTTTATTGTTGATTGTGACCTATAAGAATTATGAAAATAATTTTCCCCTACAGACTTCTTCCCCTTTTCTCCACATGACAAATTTTATTTCTTTTCCTCCTGTTGTTTCAATGCACTAGAAGTGATTATGATGACTTTTATTTAAACACAGTATCTCAAACCTGTGTGCATAGCACCTTATGTTGCCAAAATACTTTTGCTCTGAGAGCAGCCAAAATAAAAGCATGATTTTAGTGTTAGCTGGTTGCTGTGACTGCTAGAGGAGAATCACAAAGACACTGATGTCTGCACTGTTTATACCAATCTAGTGCCCACTATTTGTATTGCTTTAGGCCAAAGCAGATGAGGAAGGAAGGGGCTTGTCTCTCTTGAAGCCTTCTGGAAACACCATGTTTAATTTATTCGGTTTAATGCAAAAGCAGTAGCAGGATTTCTAACTGTAGTATACCACTAACACATGTTCAGTGAGGAACAGATAACGTGACATTATTGTGCCGTTCTTGTGGCTTGAGTTCCACGTTTAGTCAGGATCAATCAGAGGCTGAGAGTCTGCAATGATGAATGCTGAAAAAATAGAGATTATACACCCCAATTTGGTCTCCAAGAATCTGTGCAACAATTTCTGAGATTCCAGTTTGACACTGTAACATGTTCAGCAGCAACATTTGGAATTTCCTCCTTTTCCTCCTTTTCCTTTTCCTTTTTCCTTCTCTTCTCTTCTCTTCTCTTCTCTTCTCTTCTCTTCTCTTCTCTTCTCTTCTCTTCTCTTTTTTCTTTCATTGGAGGTTTTGTATTTGCCATTGGCTTTGTGCTTTTATCTGCTCCACAGTGTAGGTCAAAACATGAACCCTTGCCAGCACAGATGGTGAGACAGTGAACTGAAGTGCTGGAATAAGAGGTTGGATTGTGATGGGGCTTTCTTATGCCTGAACTGCTACTGAAACTTTTCTTTTAGAGAAATTCTAACTATAGACTCAATTCTGCAGATGGTCCTGACCTGCTGAGAAATGGAGATGATATTTTCAGCGCAAAGACCTAACTGAGAGGTCAAAGTAAGTTTCTTTATGATTATGGGTTATAAGCAAGCTCCTTAAACCTTCTGCATTATTGTTACTTAGGTTTCCATCTTGATTTTTCCAAATAAAATGTCCAGCAGTCTTGAACTGGAGGCGAGTGTCCAGTTTCCTTTATTTTTTTTAATACCGTGATGCTATAAAATCCTTGTTTCCTCAGATGAACTGCCCCTTTCTGTTGATTTCCAGTCAAGAAAATGTTGAAAGCTGTTGACAGCCCATCAGAGAAGGCTGTAATGGGAGAGGGATCTTCTTCACTCATCTACTACTTGAAATGGACATCATACCCAATAACTTTTTCAGTCTGTACAGAGGATATAGATTAAATTTTGGGTACTACAGAACTCTGAGAAGTAGAGTTTTAAACAATGAGGTGGATTTTAGAAGATTCATGTCATTCAACAGTAACTGGAAACCATTTCCCCATTTTAAAATGGATTTGTCTTGAAATGTTTTTCCTCACAGAAGTCACAGTTACATATAATCCTAACTTTTGTCAAGAAACCCATTATTGCTTTATAGGCAAAGACAGATGAGATGGCTCTTTTATTGTTTTAACGCATTCAGTAGATCTCACACTATTACAGTCATTAGAGCAACTTAAATAGTATAGGAGTTTACCATTGATTCTAATGTACTTCAGATCTGGTGAACCAAGAGCATGACACTGCCACTTTTGAACAACATTCGGTCAGAGGTGTATTTGTAGTTTGAAATTATTTGCATCACAGCTTACTTTGATTTAATATTTTTATACATTTATGCAGTGTGCCATGGAATGACATGAAGATGTGTTAATCCATAGAGTCTGTTCCAAGTGTCTTAATTATCCAGTTTTATTGTTGATACCTGGTATCTGCATAAATTTATCTTGCAGTATAAATCTGCAACGTTAAGTAATGCCCTCAAAATTGCTTCTGATCTGTAAATGTTTTCAGTTAGAAAAAACCTTGGCAATTTCTTTACTTAAGTCAAGCTTTAAAAAGTGTGCTTCATTAAAACAAAAGTTTTCAAAGATTTATGTCCCGGAGGATTCCTTTTTGCAACATCCATAGCTCTTAGGACAATGCATTATACTCAGATCCATGCCCATGGGTGCTGGTTTGGGGGGGCGGGGAGGGAAGAGAAAGAACTAACCACTAACTAAGAACTAAGTGTTTCCTGTTCTCCCAAACTATATCTAACAGCTTTTTCATTCCCTCAGCTCTCTATTCTTTTGCTCTCTTATATCTAAGTTGCCCTCCAATTCCAGCAACTCATAAAAATACTTTGGGGTTCCATGGGACATACTCAGTTTGCAAAGTTTCTCCCTTGTGTAAGTATTTGTTGGATTTCTTGCCTTAGTCTCCAAACTCTATCATTAGAGAAGTAGGTAAAGGCAATGCAGTAGTAGTAGTACTGAAGGTGATTTTGACAGCCCATGAAAGCTTAGCCAGTTAAGTGAGAATTTGTAAAAATCGAAAAAGTGGGAATTATCACACAAAGCTGAACTGGTTGTGGCAATCCTGTTTCTTACAGCATCTACATTTTCTCTGTGATTTTTTATGTAGCTTTATGCTCTCTGCGCTGAGCACTTACAACCACAGTAGGAGGAGATACCACTTGATGTCTTATTTCCTTCCAGCATAGTTCCTAAGCCCCAGCTTTGCCTTTCTGGGACATCACTCTTTAATGTGGAAAGAAAGAAACAGAATAATGAAGAATAGAAAAAACTTCATTTCTTTGTGTATTGTGTCTCCTTTTATTCTGTATTTTTCCACTTTCTCTTCTTCCTTATGTCTATGTCTTTTGCACCTGTGTACAGGATTCCCACAGAGTTAGAACAGGCAACAGAAAAAAATCAAGTGTCTTCTGCCACCACTGTTGTGGAAACCCTGCCTACAGAAGGGAAAAGAAAAAAAAAATACTGACAAGGGTATTTATTGGTAGAGGAATCTTCCTGAACTGAACCAAACATTTCTTCTATTTCAGACAAAAAAAGTTTTACCCATAAAGCTGCCAGCTTTGCAGCCTAGGTTTATGGAGCCCAGAACCAAAATGTTTTAAGGAGAGATAGAGGGCATTTTTTTTCTTGGAGTTATTCCTCCCTGACTGAAATAGGCCGACTCCTTTGTGACTGAATAAACCGAGGTATTTGAAGATTTGCAGAACTTCTACTAAAATCACTTTCAACTGTAAGCCAACATCAAGGCATCATGTTTTTGAATTAGTTACAGTATCAAAGAGTTTCTCAACATGACTGTGTTATGCTGTTTTCCAGATGGGATGGAGTTCTGTGAAATCTCTGTTCTTATTGTGCCACTAATCTTGCCTCATGACTCAGAGGCTGAAAGCCCTAAATAATATTGATAATCCTCTGTAGTCTCTTTTCAGTCTTAGCAATGCCTTTCCTCTAATGAAATAAGTTATATGCTTTGCAGGAGAGATCCCATGATTATTTTTGATACTAAGCCTTCACTCCATGCTTACTGACACTGTAAGTTGTTCTTCTGATTTGTATCATAGGAAAGGATTTAGAAATCCAGACTTTGCATACATTATATGATCTGTACATAACAAAAAGTATAACTTCCAGTATCCACAGAGTATTTGTCATGTAAGCCTAGCTGGTTTCTCTGTGAAGGACATAAGGAATTCATGGCTTGGTCAGAGGCACCTACCTTTAGGTGTCTACATATGAGCTTGGAAAGAGATACCTAAAGTGTCCTTATAGTCAACAAAGATCTTCCTACACATAGGTGGTTACTGCCATCTGAGATACCAAAAGACAACCAGGATATCTGTAGATGCTTGGCAGATGGGACACATGACCTTAAGGAGACACATAGCCTCAGAGGCAGCAACTGGAGGCTAGGCAAGATACCTACACTGAATACACTGAAGTGATCTCAGTGAGACCACAGACACTTACCTGATATACAGGCACTTACACATAAACTCTAAGATAACTTACTCCCAAACTGATTCCCATCCCAGACGACCTTTGGCTCTGTTCAATCATTTTAGTGCCATTTCAGAAGGCTGGTGTCTAGCTGCTGCTGAAGCAAGGCATGGATCCTGCTGGTCCTGTGTCATAACTGCCAGCTCTTCAGAGGTGTCTCAGGTACCCTAGATGTATTTCAGATACCTATGCATGAAAGTGGAGCCAAGCCCATCATGTGTGTGCCTGGCAGTGCTTGTGTACAGTGTGGGTCCAGCGGCATTGCTCTAACATCTGTAGAAGGCAAAAAGATGCTCTATTAAGACTTGTGCAGAGAGTAATTAAGGAAATGCTAAACTTTGTGTATGTTAGTTAAAAGTTAAATTTACTATCACTGTGCATATAGTGTTACACATTATGGTGCAAAACAGCTTTTCTAATTAATATGCTGAAAAGTTAATTATCTGCTGTGCATTTTCTCTGTGGCTGTGATCTATAGACCCCAGTGAAGAAGGCAGAATTTTCCTGTGCTCCTACTCAAGTGCGCTGGCAGTAGCTATTCTCTACCTTTTGATAAAAACCCACACTGAAGATGCATACACACACACACTCACATGCGCACATGCTCAAGCACAAGTGCCATCCAGCTGGTGATGGATCAGACTTTATTTTACTTCCCTAATTCAGTGAAGATTTAATTTGTGTCTTCTTTTTTTGTGACTCAAGTTGTGTAAAGAAGTAACTGTATAAACAACAATCAGTGACAGAAATAACTTTCATGACACATGGAACATGGTAAAGAGTAGTACACATTTTTAAAAGCATGTGCTAAAGCAGGGCATTTGTTTTATCTTGAGTTCCTCCTCAGCAATAGTAAAGAAAAAATCAGTTCTCTTCTAGAAGCTCATTGAAATAATTTTCCTTTTTTTCCTTTTTTTTTTTTTTTTTAGAGATTAAGGCAGCAAAAACATTAACTTTCCACAGTAGCTAGCAAGAAGCTCATAAAAAAGTCTAAATATCTATTGACCCTATAGTCTCAGAGCTGCAAATAGTCTGTACATAATAAAATTGCACTACAAAAGCTATTTTTGTTTTGAAAAACCTCTTTATGTATGTATAAATTATTTATATTAGTAGCTGCAGTTTAGGGTAATGAATATTCATATCTTTAGTAATGCTAAAGCTGGATAAAGTGGAAACATCTATTTGGTTCCGTAAAGTACACGCTCAAAGGATATCTATCAGGTGACATTGTCCAAAGGACTTTCTAAGTTCTTTTAGGTCACGGAAGAAGTTCAGCCCTATGAACTTAAAGTGGATAGAGTCTCATAAATAGGACCTACATAGGACATGGAAGGAACCTAAGGAAGAGAAGTATCATTCAAGAAAGCTGGACACCCATATCCAATAGAGGGACATTCGGCTAAACTAACAGGTTTAGGGGTTGGTGTCTATTCTAAAGTAGTTGTCTGGCTTTACTCTTTCCTCTTGCCAAAGATAAGTTGCTAAGATGAATGACTGAATTTCTGTCTGGAGGTCCTCGCACACACCTTGCTCTATTGCAGACATTATCATTGCAAGGCATTCTGACTTTAAGGCTGTCAGAGCAACCCAATATTTAAAGAATCTCAATGCACCCAAAAGGGCTGGTCATCAAGTCCATATCTAGACTGAATTGCTGCGGCACCTCATAGTGAGTCCCTGAGACCTGGTGCCCTCTCTTTATTGTCCCTGTAGGGATCCTAGCTGATGCATGGGTCCACAACATTTTAAAAAGCATGGGTACTTGTTCCCAGCCACCTTCCAGCTGGATGAGGGATGGGACTTAAGCAAGGACTGAGCCTGGTCCTCCTGGAGCAGACCATTGACAGCCCAGCTGTCCCTGGGGCTTTTACACTCTTGTATGCATAAACAAGAAACTAAACTTTCCCAGGCTATCAGCATGGCATCATTCACAAGCAGATGGACCCTGTAAGGTACCAGATGCCATCATGGAAGCGACGAGCATGTCTTTGTGAAAAGAAAGATCACTGACAATGTCCCATACTTTCTGGGAAGATTCGTATCTTTAGAACTTCATAAGTGCACCCACATTCACTAGTGGGGGAGTTAAGCTTGTAATTTTATAAGGGATACCTGTTTCCATCACTTCCTTTAGAAGAAAATAGGTTACTGCTCCTCTGCTTCTAGAAAATGTGGGCAACTATGCACAGAATACAGCTAATTTGCTATATGGACTATATTGATTCTGCACCTTTAACAGGCCAGGTTAATTTGATGAGGGATAAATAACATAGTTAATTAGTGACTGTTTCTACCCATAAAACTAAACGATTGGTTTCAGACCACCATAGACTGCAATGCTTTTGAAGGACTTATGCAGTATTTAAGTGCTAATGTGCTGTTCAAACTGGCTATAGTTCAGGGCTGCCTGAACCCAAATCTTGAAGTGCAGTCACACCTCCATTTTGTATGAAATGTTTTCTAGGTGCTTAACCTGATTCTCTCTTGCATGGTTAGAAGTGTAAGAAGTACCTCAGTTCAAACACCCCTTACACCTCACCTTTACAAAAACCATAAAATCAGTGGAAAAAGGCCCAGAAGCTGAAACCTCTCCTCCCGGTGGTACTGTCCCCGTAAGTGGGGAGACTGCTGATGCAAGTTCCTCCTTTCACGTGTTTTCTCTCTAGCCTCACTCATTTGTTTCTGTGAGGAAGTCTGGCTTCATCATGGACAAAGAGTGGCCCCCTGACCTGTGCTGAGAAGGTGACCATTTCAGATGCTTACCTGTGATTCTCCCCCAGACATGAGAAACAAGTGTCAGCCAATGCTTCATCAAGAATTACATATTTCTACAGAAAAATTTTTGGCTTACATTAACCAGCATTTTCCAGAAAAAAAGATGTTTTGCTGAAAGATTCTCATCTCACTCTAATAGCAATACTGTATAAATTACAAAGCTACAGGCCAAATGCCTGCCACAGCAGGATTTATTTCTCTGTATACTCTCCTGCTCTTTGTCCAATGTAGTTCTGGAAATCAGATTTCCCACAGTTGTCTTTGAGATCACTCCTGCCTTGCAGACTTCACTCATTTTCAGCTCCTCATTCCAAAATTTATCTTTTCTTAATTTTATCCCATTACTTCATTTGTAACCATTACACAGGTTCATGCCTAATGGTTAGAATGTCAATGCAATATCATGCTGGTAAGATTGACAGTATCAGGGTGCATTACTCCTTTCTGAACGTCTTCCTCTACCTTTTGTGAAAATTAATTTATGGCTGATTGAGGTTGTCAGGCTCTGCAGCAATTCCACACAGCTACATCGTGTTCTGACTCCTGGTCGGCTTGGCTTATTAAAGCCTTTTAAAAACTTGGCATCAACCTGTACTGGAGCTGTGAATTGCTCTGTTGTAGCAAAACAGTCTTTCTGTCAATTCTGTTGATTTTGAAATGAGACCGGTCTGATCAGACTTTTCACATATGGAGGTGCACAGCTGGTTCTGTTGCTTTCAAATGCATCCAGAAATATGCCCACTGGGGCATCATGGGGCTGAAAGGAAAATGTTATCTCATGAAACAATTTTACCTTCTGAGGAGAGATGTATCAGCTGGTAGTGACAGCGCTGTAGAAACAACAGAGGTAAAATATGCTACAAAGATTTTCAGCATATTCATATTGAATTACAGTAGAGCTTAAATACTATGTCCTTTGGCTGGGGGGGGGGGGGGGGGACGGACCAAAAACCTCAAGAATGAATGAATTCACCTTGTTTTTGAACCCTTAAAAGGAAATCACTGTGAACTGGTAAAAGGAGCTCAACCAGTATTTTTGCTACTTCAAATGTTCTTCCAATTTCTGCTCTGCATGGATGACAGATTATGCTGGATCTGCTCCCTGCTGTATTAATTGCAGGATTATGATTTAAGCACAGTAGCTTTATCTTCTACTGTTGTGTCACAGTGTAGGCTGAGGTTATTTTCCAAGGGAGTAGATATATGGGTGAGTGTGTATACATGTACTGGCATGATGTCCATAGTAGGGGTGTTAAGGTTGTCTCTTGTACATCTTAATTCACTAATATCTCAGCTTTAGCTAATATATTCCAAATACTCAGGACCAGAATCTTTCTTCAGCACTTGGGACCAGAGCCTTGGCAGGCAGCTAAATGCTGAGTGGTTATGAAAAGGGTATTAAACAAAACAAAACAAAAAAAACAAGGAAAAAGAAAAAAATTACCCCTAACATTTCTTGAGCAGGACGATCTGCTGCTATTCATGCTGCGTTCATGTGAAATGCCTACTGGTGGTTCCACGTATAGCAAGAGAGGATTATTTGACCAAAGGTAGTCCTTGTTGTTTAGAGAGAGACAGGAATTTCTAAGCAGACATTGTGTGATTCTTGATGTTACACTGAAAGACCTTGAGCTCAAGTCACTGAAAGGCATGCCCATGTAGATATAGCCAAGTACTCTTTGAGGAATGAAATGCTTTCCTTACCTGTGCTTTTCCCACAACTGCTTTGCTGTTTTGAGTTGTCAGGGAATAGAACTGCATGTAGAGATACACAGCGCAGGCACACCATGGAATAATAAATTTTTTGTCCTCTTTATTCCCTTCACTTTTTGAGGATAAAGAAAATTTCCATAAAAGAATGCAGATTTGTAGTCTTTCTGTAGTTCCATCAAACAGAGAAGACAAGTGAGGAAAGGTTTCCTCACCATTTAAAATGCTTTACATACACCTCTGTAATTGTTTATATTCTTTTTTTCTCAAAACCATTGAAAAGCAGTTGGTAGACAGGTATGTCTAATCCCTGTGGGGTCATATCGTTGTCTTAATTTAGGAGTAAAATTAAACTATTGCTTGATTAGTGATTCTCTGGGAATCTTTAACTTGAAGAATTGCTAATATAATTCTCAACTTTGTCACATCTGCCAATAAAGTATGGACACACAGTTTTCAGAGTACCCACAGGGTCACTGATATGCTGTAATATATATAAGGTTTGTTTTTTCAGAAGACACGAAATATTTATTCCAAGTGTGGTGGAGAAAAGGAGACCTATTACTGTTTGAATTCTCAAAAATAATATATTGTCCGTCAGTACATTGCAGGAATATCAGTAAACATTATGCTACAACTCAGGCAATATGCAGGTTACCAAGACAAAATTGAATTCTGCTTCATAATTAGGGCCCACATCCCAGGGTTTAGCTTACACATGCTTTGCGCAATTTCCTCTGAAGGAGGAGATTCTCATTGTCTAACTCCTACAGGATGCATGGCTTGTTGTGGTGCAGTTTGACAGATCCCTCACGCAACCTCTTATCTGTACCAGTACAAGAAATGTTTTGAAGTTTAATATGGAGGTGGCAAGTAGACATTAATGAAGTCATATGCCACTATGTCAGAGAAGCATGACAGCTTACAGACTACTTGCTTTCCACAGGAAGGTCTTCTTCATAAAGCCAGAGCCAGCCTAGCTTACCTTTCTCTGACATAGGTTTCGCCTTCCTCCTTGGCTTCCCAGAGACATTTGTCCTGCAGGCAGATGTTGCCAGCTCTTCTGTTGCTTTGGGAAGCAAAGGAGGCTGTATGGCTGGGAGAGGAAAAGCAGACTTCAGAAGGGATCCACCTAGAAGAGGCTGGAGTGGAAAGCCAGCTTCCAGGCCCTCTGGCATCCCTGCTTGCACAGAATAGCAAGTTTCTTCTTGTTCTTGGAGCTTTCATTTTTGGTGTTTCAGAGCTGATTTAAGAGACTTTAAGAGTTTCTTTTTCATGCGGATGACAGATGGGTGGTGGCAAACAGGTTGTAATGGAAGAAAGACATGACAAATGAGGCAGCTAACTTTGTTCTCTAAAGCTCTCCTTAGCATCTAAAAAGCATAGCAATTCAGAGAGCAAATGTAATGTAGTTCCTAGTATATTGGTAGAGAAAGTACATAATAAAGCTATGGATCTGACTGGAAAGGGGCAATTTCACTTCACAGTAAGTTCTGAGATTTCAGAACAAAACGAATAAAGCTTACAAAGTCAAGCTGTCTATCCTTTTGTTTAATCTTTCTTTGTCTATTAATCTGTTACTTTACTGATAGCTTTTGAGGTAATAGGCCAATTTCAAACAAATTAACAGAAGTGTTAAGGTATCAAAACCGTGACATTACATTATGTTGAGCTGGATAATGGAAAGAGTCCTTACAGGTAACAGCAGTTAACATGTCACTTTTCATCTACTTAGAAGGTCAAATTGCTTTGCATCTACTGCATGCAGCACTTGTACGCATTTAAACCAGTGAAAACATGTTTTGCCTCTTGTTTCATCCCAGGGGCAGGAGAGAAAAAGGTCAGGGAACAAAGGATGCAAGCTCATAGCAACCCTGGCTACATCAATTTGCAGTTCATGAAACAACTTGTTTCCTGTGCATTAAAATGAAAAATGAAATCTTTTGGGTTTGGAATGCACAAACACCTATATGACACGTGTATGTTCCAGGAATAAGAACATAAGAACTGTACTGAATGAAATCAAATGTCCAGTTAGGACTAGCGAGGCTAGTACTCTGTTTCCAGCAGTGACGTGTGGCAGGTGCCTAATGAAGAATAGAGGAAAGGGGCAGGATATAGTGATACCGATAGCAATACAATGGTAGTTCACCAGAGCTCTCTTCCTTTCTCCAAGGGCTGATGGTTCCCAGGTGACATCAAGGGGATCTCTGCATTTAGCAGCTCTTGGTGGATTCCTCTCTTTGCTTTCTCAGTTTGCTTCTTGGTCTCACACAGAAGTTTTCATCCAGGTCATACAACAAAGAGGTCCACAAGGTAATAGTGTGCTGAAAAAGTGTATCTTCTCATTTTTTCAAATCTGCCACCTGCTGACTTCAGTTAATGCCTCCTAGTGCTTGTACAGAAGGGTAGTATAAACAACAATTCCTCATCAGCTTTTCCCATCTACGCATTATTTTCAAGACTGTTCTGGTATTGCTCTTGAAGTTCTCTCTTCCCTGTAGACTCCTGGTACTTGAATAGAAGCCATTTCATATCTTTCATCAGTCTGTGTACTTTTGACTGTTGCTTTACTGGTTTGGGATTGTTTGGGACTAGAGGTGCATATTAGGTATATAATGAAGGCACAACATGGAATAGTGAGTTTTTTGTCTTCTATGTTCTGTTTGTTATTTAGTTCTGGGACAATGTGGAATTTAAACATTTCTCCCCCTCCCTGGATTGGTATGGATTACTCATACTCCTATACTATAAAGCCAGTCTTTCTCATGCTAAAGAACCTTTTCCAATAGATCTTATGTTTAACCAAAAAATAATTTGGAAAAGAATGTCCCAATCAGTTCTAGTTCTGAAAAGTTTGAAGACCTTTTCTTTATTCAGGGGAGGACATAGTCTGGGAAATGCAAATGCGTTAGACTCCAGGAATTCTTTGAATTTAATTTTAGTTTAGTTACTGGCTTTACAATTTCAGTTTATTACAGAAATGGGAGTTTACATAAGGAGTGGTGAGCCTGGCTTTTCTGTGGGACCATGCACTTAGTCCTACTTCCCCCACTAACTCCCATATATACAGTGAAGGCAGCAGTTATTCTTTCTTTGTTGTAGACAACACTTTTTTTTTTTTTAATTTAGACTTTTTATTTTTGCAACAATCCCTGTGGCAGAACGTTGGCTAACCCAGTGTTCAGTGATATATCTTAAAATTACTTAGAGAATAATACAAATTGAGAAAAAGCTCTATACAAGCATGTGTAGCCAAATATATAGACTCAACTATGCTGTTTGGAAATTCCTTTATGTATTCTTTCAGTCAGCTCTTAGGAAATGATACAATACCATAGCTATCCAGTCTGGATGAATCAAATAACTGAAACAGCAAGCTGCAGCAGTGCAGCCAATATCTAAAATTCCAGGATGTTTTTCTAAACAGAACAGAACAGTTACGTATAAATTTCTTTTAAAACAATTTAAAAATCATTAACATAAATGTCAATGCTGAGTTTTAATTTCACTCATAGTCCAGGCATGATGAGATGAGGATTAAATTCTATGGACAGTGGATTGCAGTTCCAGTTTATTTTGACTAGCTAACCAGAAAACAGAAACCACTGACTAAAATTTAGACAAGTGCCAACTACACATTAAAGTTTTAGGTGTAGAAACCTGCTTACTAAAGCTGGGTAAGGACTAATATACCCTTTTTTACAAGACACATCCTTATTGGTTTCTGAACAACAGTTTTACATAATTCACCATTATGTCATTTTAAAGAGTTAGAATTTAAAGGATAAGAAAATGTTTTGCTTTCAGAATGAGACACATTTCTTTCTTCAGCTTGTAGAGAACAACAGATTTTTAATTCATTATTTACAAACTATTTATGAGCCAGGATTTGCAAGCCTTAAATGGTTAGAAAACACTGTTGAACAACTTCTTTTACATCCTTCTGGTATTTTCACGGGATGGATAGTACAGACAGACCCATGCAAGGTGCTTTGTTTCTCATAATGCCTTTCAGTTCTTGTGAATTTGATCTTACTTCAGAATGAGAAAATCAGGGAGTCACTGAAAAAGATGCAAGTGTTTTTTTTTGCCTCTGTCACCTTATCTGTACATTTACTGACTGGCAGAATATATCTGGAAGGCTGTTGTTGATAGAAAATACACAGTGTAATCTTAAAAAAAACCCGCTGATTTTAGTTTCAGTATGGATTGCATCCTGACAAAATGTACCAAAAGTTTTTTTCTCTTGAGCCACCATTATGTTCTAAGAGTTCACTAAGTGCATGCAACTAGTTATTATTCCCTGTACTGAGGAGATAGTCTGCAAAACATATTACTGAGTTCCATCTGCACACTCTGCAAATCTCAAAGGCATTTTTCAGAGGCACCAAGGTAGCATTGAGAAGATACTCTGACACAACATAAGAAGTGATGCCTGCTCGTTACCTCTGAACATTGTCATGTGTGTATTAAAACAAAGAAACAAACAAAATTGTATTCATATCCAGACTTCCACTGAAAAATTGACAAACATTTCATAGAATCATTGAAAATCTTAGACTGCATCCTCCAAGTTCCTGATCAAGGTCAGACTTGTTTCAAAATTAGATAAGGTTGATAAAGCCTTGGCCAAGTTTTGAACATCTCGAAGGATGGAGATTCCCAGACCTCTCTTGGAAGCCTGTTCTAGTGCTTAACCCTGCTCACTGTGAATATTTTTTTCCACAAGTCCAATTTTTGTTGGTATCACATCTAAGAGTTACTTCTTGTACTTTTGCTGGGCACCTCCTAAACGTCTGGCTCTATCTTCTTTGTAACTCTCCTTCAGGTACTGGAAAACTGCAGTTAGATCCCTTCTCATGCAATGTTTCTTTGGGTTTAATAGACCCAGTTTCCTTAGCATCTCTTTATTGCATGGAGACAAGGGGGTCCAGGCCCCAAGTTATCTCCCCGCTTTGTTGATCCTTCTTCTTTACTGGGACATTCAAAACTGGACACAATACTCCAGATGTGGTCTCAGAAGTGCCAAACAGGGGGGAGTAATAGCTTTCCTTGCCCTGCTGGTTACAGTCTAGCCAATATAGTGCTAGATGTGGTTGGCCTTCTTTGCTGGTAGAGCACACTGTTGTTCAACCTCCTGTCTACCAGGACTGCCTAGTCCTTTTCTTTGGAGCTGCTTTTTAACCAATAAGTCTCCATCCTAAAACATTGCACAGAATTGTTCTGTCTCGGATGCAGGACTTAACATTTGCCTTTGAACTTAAATTCCTGTGAGCCCATTCTTTCATCTTTTTGAGGGCCCTTTGATGGCAAGCCTCCCCTCCAGCATTTCCACTGTTCCCTGCAGTTTGGTGTCTTGCAGACTTGCTGAGAGTGTACTCTGTCCAATGGTCCAGGTCATCAATGAAGGTGTTAAACACTACCAGGCCTTGAGGAATGCCAGACATAACTGGTAACCAATTGGTGTTTGAACTAACTACCCTTTAAGCCACGGTACACTGTATTTTACCCATTTTGTAGATTACCCATTCAGTCCATATTTTGACAGGCTGGCTACAGTGTTACTATGAGACAATATGTCAAAAGCCTTGCTAAAGTCAAGACAAACAGCATCTACTGCTCTGCCTTTGTCTCCTGAGCCAATCACTTCATCTCAGATCTACCCTTCGTAAATCCACTTCTCCAAATATTATGCAGTATTTCTGTCCTCTGGATTTTCCTATGGTAGACCCTGGGTGTCTCTAAGCCAAGTGAAACAATGATGCCTACATATCCCCAACAGAAACTAACACTTGAAAATGTCAATTTTTGCATCTTTATTTTTTAAAAATCATCCATCCCATCAGAAAACAGTATTTACAGTGCGATGATATCAAATATTACAGCATGACTATGCAGAAGAAGTAGTATTAGCCTATGAAAGTGCAATGGATTTTCTTCTATCCTTGTCCAGTGCACCCTGGCAGAGGAATGAAATCTTGTCTCATGTGACCTGAAAATATATCAGTTTTATGCCTAACCATAATCTATACACACACAATTCCAGGAATAATGATTCTAATAAATCTACCCTTCATTAATAAGTGATGAAGGTTGCTTTCATATTATATCTGATATAACTCTTTCCTGAAAGTAAATACAACCCTTCCCATCCTGCTGCTGCCTTCCATCTGTGTTGCCAGTAAACTGTTCTGAAGTTGTTACATGGCACTGCTAGTACCAGCAGGATTTGTACAATGAATGAAGGCAGGTTTTAACTACTCCACATGGACTTGAATGTCCTTGCTTTTCTTGTTATTGCTGTCGGGTTTTAATCATCCATTCCACAGGCACTTCCAGATCCTATAGCCATTTGTAAATCTCACAAAATACTTCACAAGTTCATTCAGAGAAGACAGATACTGGGGGGTGGGGGGTGGGGGATGGGTGGGGCAGGAAGAAAGACAAAGTCCTCGAAGTTCCTGAAGTTCATTCCTCATCTATCTGGAAAGGATGTGTATCTTTTATTTTTCCTTTTTTTCCCCACTTTATTTTAAGATGTTTTTACCAATGGGTCATCCATCAGTTATTTTATAATCTAACATTTCTGCATCAGCAATTTTCTCCTAGTTTTCAGCCAGCATTTAGTTTTCCATTATTTCATTTACTTGTTTCTAGGTCCACTACATGAATCACTGAGAAAACTGAGCTCCTCCTTAGAAACACACCTACAGAGACATCCATATTAAACTGATGTTTAGATTGAATATTAGTCCTCCTCTATAAATTCAACCATTCTCCTCCTACTTTTTTCTCCCAAATTCTTTACAAGTAGGCCATATCTATTAAGAGGTACTTAAGCAAGCATACTCAACACTTTTTAGAAGGAGACAACTTCACAAATCTGGTGAACCATGAGGTTAATTTAAAGCCTTTGTGCCCTTCATAGTTCAATGCAGATCTCTTGAAGCATCATAAGCACCATCAGAAAAAGTTCTCTGCTAACACCCTATTTGCAGGTCTGTGTACCTGCTTTCTACATTTTTCTCTGGTTTTGGATGGAATTGTTTTTGACAGCCTACTCATCAGGATGATTAGCAGCACATATGAAGCAGTAGCAAACCACCAGCTCTTAACTTTTAGTAAGAAAATAAATTACCCTAGAAGGTAGGTTAGCATATACTGATAGAAAACATCAATCATAGTTTGTTCAGGGGAAGATGAGTGAGACACAGTGGAGTGTTTTGTGATGAGGAGAAATGGAGGTTGATAAGATTTGTTTGAAGCTTCTAGGAAGAGAAGAATCCTGAGTGCAGCTATAGCCAAGATCTGCGAATTATGTGAGTTTCCTACTCTATTGCTTCCAGAGTGAAAATGAAGAAATGAAGAGGAGAAAAGTCAAGGTCCCACAAAATGCTGAGAGTAGAGTCCACACCATAAACCACTGTGAATTGTAATTGCAACCTAAGAGTCCAGTACACAGATCTTCCACCAGCTATGTGACTGGTCAGGATTTCTGGCAAGAATGGGATAATTCAAATTGTTTCTGCTCTGAGATGCCTCTTTGCACATGCAGACCATCTGCCTTAACTCTGCCCATTTTACCAGGAGTAAAAAACTCTTCATTTTGCAAGTTTATTGTCCCATGAGTGCAATGAGTTTGGTGGGTCTCAGTTCTGACTTACTCCTTGCAAAAACAACATACTGGATTTGCATTATTTACCAAACTGCAGTGAGGACAGCAACTGCATGGGCCAAGAAGACTAACAAAACTTCTATGTTCCCACATATCAGGACTGAGTCATGGTGATGGGACAGTATCTATAAGAAGTTAGCTTTGCTGCTGCATTATAGATAAACACTAAGTTTCATTTTCCAAGTATCGCTCTGGCATCTCCCTCTAGTACTAAAGTCACACAAGACTTCAGAGATAAATGTGATTGCCTCCTGCACTTTTATATGCAAAACTCATTCAGTATAACATATCACACGAGACATTCCACAAAATTAAATGGCTGTATTAAATGGTTCAGTGATCCTTGTGGAAAATTCCTAACAAGATCCTGAATTGTTTAAGATTTAATTCTATCAGTTATAAGACTGCTGCTACCCAAACCTCGGCGACAGATGCTGCGGTTATCCAAAACCCGGCGAGTGATACTGCAACTGAACCAGTGGACCAACCTGCACCAGTATCAGTTGCCCCCATACAGAAAAAGAAATATATAAAAAATCAGTACGCTTAGCAAAAGCATGCTCCTGAATGTGGTTCAGCTCTTGTTTAAGTTTAAACAACTATTTAAGAAGATCACCCAGAGATCTGCCCCGAGGCTGGATAATTATGAGTGGCAGGGTGTGTGGAGTAGTATGGGCAAGTACCTAGAAAAGTGGGCACCTCCAATGTTTAGGAGTGAGCATCCCTCTGCCCAAGAGAGAGAATATAGAAGGTACACACTGCGAGGTGCCCTGTGGTTTTACCTGTGTGATCATGGATCAAGCATCACTTTTTATCTTGATGGAAATGTTATTTTAGAAACAGGAAGGATAATACATCAAAGCTATGGTTCCACTTTTTCTAGTAAGATCATAAATGTCCTGTTTGTTTCCTGGTCCCTTTCAAATAATCACAGCATACTTTGCTTGCCTAGTATTTTTAAAATGGTGTGTTGCAATCTTGATATTCAAGAAATTGTCCCCAGAATGACAGGCTGGCTTTGAATATGTTTTGTTTCATCAACACTCAGTGAGAGAAAGAGGAAGAAGTCTTTGCACAAACACAGATCAGGAGAATAGATAAAAGGAGAGCTGTAGGAAAAGAAGGAGTTTGTAAGTGCACTGTGAATACAGACAGAGCTCACCTTCCTTTCTTGTCAAATAGAGCAGAATAAGAAATAATTGGCTTACTTTGTATGAGAAAAAAAGATAGGTTCAATATTAAGAAATTCTCACAAGCCTACAAATGGTTAGATAATGGAGGCAGCTGCTGTGGGATGCTGCAGAATCAATATTATTGGAAAAGTTCAAAGTAACATTTAACACTCTGCTATCTTTGGTGGGTTGGAAGAAATCAAACTGCCTCTGCCCGTCTGGGAATTGAATGCTAATAATATCATTAGTTTTCAAATGCTAAGGATGGAAACAGTACAATACAGATGAGCAATGATCATCTTTCCCTCAGAAAACCTCAGAATGCCCAATTTGCAGTCAGTGCCAAGAAGCCTGACAAAATGCACAGAGCTCCTGCTAAAACGCACAGAGCTCAGGGCAGGACAATGCAAAAGAGGCTGGAAGAGGAAGGGTCAAACTACAGGGAACAATATATAACAAAAGGCAGCATGGGATACAGAGAAGAAGGAGAAAAGGGAGAACAAGATTGCATGAAACAAGGCAGTGTTGCTTTACTGGAGTTCATATTAATTTCTACATCATTTGCCTTGTTCTTGAACATTTTTTATATTAATATGGTGCTATATCACAGCTGAGATGGGCTTCTACAGCATCTGGAAGTGGTCAATTTTGGAGAAGATAATGGCATACTTTGTGTGGGGATAGGGTTCACACAAATGAAATGAGATACAAAATGTGCAGCGGGGCTGCAGGATTGATGAGAGGAAATAGTTGTTTCCAAACTAAAGGACTCCTTTCAACCCCCAAATTCCTATGCCAAAAAACACTGAATGGTGTTTGTGGCCCAGCTGTACCACAAATGCATTAAACAACATTAAACAAGGTTCTTATCTGAACAAGGCAAAGCTCACAACATTAGGGAAAGACCACACAGTTGTCTCATGAAGTAAGGCCTTGAAAAATGCAAGTCTTTCCAAACAGGTCAGCTGAACTAAAATTCCAGCAACAGATTGCTGTTATTACATTGCACTTTAACAGAAATGCACTGGGAATCCTGACAGCCAGTCTGTAGCATCCTGGGTACAGACTGGATACTTCACATCTGACATTACTTTCGTGACCTTTTGAGAGAGACATAGAAAACACATTAGAAGACAGGCCTTTGTGAACTGCGTCAGGCTTGGGGTAAAAACATTGTTCCAAAACCTTTATACCACCTCATATCTCTTCCGTTACTGTTTTTGATTTGTGTATGTTCTCTGATATTTGATCCAGGCACAAAGTCTTGGTATTCCGCATTGCCTTTTGTAGAGCTAATAGTCCACTTCATCAATTTGAATTTAATCATAATTATTACTGCCACCCTTCCTATTTTTCTTAAGGTACAAAACTACTTACTTGCTGACCTCTAACTAATCTCTCTTATTTCTGTGAAATTCTATTTAAAGATACACCTGAGCATTTCAAAATTATGACAACCACACTGTGAGGAAAATCAGAATAAAATATTGGGAGTGGGAAATTGACTGTTAAAGAAGGCAAGCAAACTACAGCATAAAAACTTGGTTTCCTGCCTGCTGGATGTATCTCTTTATTTTGCCACATGCATATTCAGAAGACCATCCCAACACAGAGCATGATCTCTGCTTGTCCTTCACAAGCTTGGGGGGAGAAGAGGAAGCTCTGCCCTCACCTTGCATCACCCATAATGCTGTCATCACTGAACTGAGGCACTGGCTGCTCCAGGGATTCAGCCAGTTCCTCTGCCAGCATCAAAAATGATTGTTTTTCCATATGCAGTATGGGCCAAATGCATTAATTCTTGTGTTCCTTCAAAGTGCTGAGGGATTCAGAAGCCAGAGAGAGGACTTTGGAAGGGTACCTGCCAGTGCTACAAGGCAGAGCAGATTTCCTTTCATAGCTCTGGCTGGACAGCCTGACAAATTTATTGCCATGCTGATGGCCAGATTTAGGGTTGGGAAGAAGAGGGGGGGGGGGCGGTTCAGATTAGATCAGAAAATATTACCTTTGTTTTGCCTTCCTCCTCTGAATTTAATGTTGACTGCTTGTGAATGGCTGGGCATATTGCCTTAGGTTTCGGTGGCACTTCACTCTGCCCTGCTGCTTCTACAGGGCAAATACCATATTGGCCTCCCCAGCAAAACACGCTTTGCTTGTTGGACTTGGAACAGGATAACTGATGTAAGAATAGTGTCCCATGACAGCTGAAATGATGGGTCTGGGTGATTTCATAGTTCTTTCTGGCCTCTGTGAAAATGTGTCGAAGAAAGTAATCCCTCCCACAAAATTACTTACAGTATAAATAGGCCATGCCCATTTACTTTAAAGTGAAATTTTGATCTTGCTTACCCTGGTTTTAATTCTGCTGTCCTATGGCAGCAAGCAGAATGACACTGCTGAGATCTAGTTTTAGTAAGTGAAGAGTAAAATCCTTGTAGTGCAGTGCACTGCTCTCTCTTTACCCTCTCTTAACTCTATAAAATCATTGCCTCTGCAGTTTTACCATTTCTGATCCATGCAGGTAACTTCAGAACCCTGGCACCACACATACTATGGAATTATTCTCTAGTGGGAAATTGCATGGGATGGTGATAATTATCTCATCACTTTCATAAGCGTTAACTGGATTCCTGTTGTTATGTTTTAGAAGTTTTTCTATCTTCCTACTGCCCTTCCTATTATTCTCTCTTCAGTGCAGCCCTTAAATTATGAAATAACCTGCTGAAATTCATATTGTGTTACAGATTTGAAAAGAATGGCACTGCTATGACATTCATTTTCTGTATCAGAATATAGTACCTCCAAACTGTAAAAACCTTAAGACTGTAAATATGAAACAATTTCAAATAGGAACAACTTGTAGCTCAGAAAATGTCACAAATTTGACCACAAAAGGAGAAAATTATCAAACCTAAAATGTATGTTTGTCCCTGATGGCAAATCCACATGTATGCTTGTCAAAGAAAAATAAATCATAAGTAAATATACATATAGTAAGGAATTTAACTATCCCAGCTCAAACAGACTATTTAATGTACTATGTTTTTATTTCACGTTTATTTTGTGAAATCACTTGATTTTATTGTATGACTGCTGTCATAAAACATCTTTTCCTGATGAATAACATTTGGCATAAAGCCAAAACATAGTTTGGCCCTTGTTTTTCTAGGATTAAGCAAAAAAGGTATAAGCTCTCTGTACTTTGTAACACTAAATGAAAGATCCCAACTTATCAGTGGTAAACACTTGAAAAGTGACCACCTGAATGAAATGAATAGCCTGTGTGGTTACAGATTCAACATCATTATTCAAGGACAGGAGAATGAGAGGAAGAGATGTCTTCAATCTTATATAAACAAGAAACCGAATATGTCAGAGATGCCAAAGGAAGAGATGGGTCTGCCTCATCTAAAACACCCAAGGTGCAGTTAGGGCCCTTAGATGATGTACTATCTTCCCCTGGACAGACGGAGCTCACTCCCTCACACTGTCACTCTTTCATTCTCCCTCCCTTTCAGACTAACATACCATCACAAATAAAACAGAGGAGGGAATGGGAAGAGTAAGCAGAGCATAGTTCTGCATTATAGAAGATGCTGACCACTGAATTGGTGGGGAGGGATAATTTATTTGCTCAGATAAAACCTATGGCATTAGAAATCTGAAGCATTTGAATAGAAGAAAATAAACCAAAGAGAAGGAGGCAGGACTAGTTGTGGAAGGAGGTTGGTATGGTGTAGGCAAAAATTTTGGCAGAGGTACATGGAAGGAGTGATTGTTTTGAAGTCAAAGTTCACATTTTCCTGCTTCACCTGCATTTTCCTCACAATTAATTTCATCTTGCCATGACCTTCACAGAACTATATATGCTTAGTCTTCAGAAAATATCCATGTGTACTATGAGCTGCAGACTTGCATGACATGTTATTTATGTCCTTTCCAAATATGTTCATTAAGATGTTAAGTAAGTCCAAACACAAAGGTGACCCATGTAGCACTCAACAAGACATGTACCATCTGCCTTTGGGTTAGATATTTATTATTATTCATTATGCCTTGTTTCCACCAAGCAACTGTTTTTCAGTCTACATGTCAATATTACTGTCAGTAGCAATATGATGCTATAAACAAAATTTCATGAGATGATAGTAAGCACAGTAAAACCTCATATATTATACCACCTTGCTTCTGTTTGTCTGCAAGTTTTGTCATTCCATCAAAGAATTAATCCATTCTGACAAGAAAGATAAATTCTTTTATTTCTTGTTTTCCATTGTCAGTGAAATGAACGTTCAAACAAGAGCTTCAGAGATAAAACAGCAGTGCCCCAGGAAGAGCTCTGATCTCCTCACTTGTAGCCAAGTGTCCTCATTGTTGGGCTGCCACAGCCTTACTCTGTGCTTGCTCTCCTCCTGATCTATTAGTCCTGACTTGACAGATTGCCTGGTTTTGGCAGGAGGCCTGAACTTCTCCTCCTCTCCCCCACATACTCACTCCTTCCATCAAGGCAATAACATAATGGCCAGGGAAGCCTGGCTGCTGGGTAGACCTCTGTGTTTGATATCCCTCAAGTTGAGGAAGAACCTCTATCTTCCAAGGTGACTGCCTAGATCTTAAACTCAAATTTTGAGGTCTGCAGTTTCAGATTAAAAACAAATCTAAATGATCACAGACAAGTTGCATTACTTGTGAACTACATTCTGCAATCTTACAGACACTGTATCACACTTTCTTCTTTACATTTAGTTTTCTTCAAGTGCATTCTTTATAATCCTTGACCATTTTTGCCACAGACATTTTAAACAATTCTGGCAAAATAATATATACTCATACTTCTCTGGGTAGGACCAATGGAAAAGCATCATTAGTACTATCAGAAGAAGGCATTTTTTCTTTCCATTCCACCCTTATTTCTCAATTTTCAGAGTAATTGGTGTTGTCGTGGAAAGACAGTCACTTTCTACTGCAACAGCTGGACAGAAAGGATGACTCCCCTGCTACCTTTGAAAGGAGAATATATACCTTTAACATCACTTTCTTTATTCACTGTAAACCACAAAGATACAGGAATATCCATATTTGACATTCCTCCTAAATTTATTTTGACTTTTCACTTAAATCTACTCAATTATTTATCTGTATAATCAAATCTGCACAATCTTCCCAGAAGAAATAAATGACATAGTTTAGATATGCAAAGGATGCTTAGTTTCTGAGAAAGAACAAAGCCTTTACAAACTCTTCCCGAGAGAACATAACTTTGGAGAAAGATCAAAGGAGAAAACGCAATCCAACACTATTAGATGGATTAAATTTTATGTGTAATCTTGCAGTGGTATTGCTCAAGTTTCAGTACCAGAAAGGTTTTGTGAGCATTCCCAAGAGAGAAAGAAAGTAACTGGCATGATTTGTTCAAGATATATTCCAAGGGCAGAAATGAGCAGATGTGCAGTTTGGAGCTTTCTGTGTATTTCTCAGCACCTTTATCCTCCTGATGTGAGAACTAGATCTAATGCTCATTTGGGGGAGGCAGAGCTGCAGTCCTGAAGCTGAGCTGCCTTAAGTTCTTTTCTGGGGATTTTTATGACTTGTTCTTCTGCCCATAGGGATCTGAAGAAAACAGTTTTTGTGAAAAAGTTGGTTTGGTAGAGTTATCTGAGCATGTTCCCTAAGAGCTCTGCCTTCTTCGTGTTCTTTACTGGGCTCAGTCAGATTTATTCACGCTTGTAGATGTGGAGGGAGGCGTGTTGCCTTGACAGCATTCCTTTCCATGTTTGCTCCGTCATCAGCCTTTTTAGGGGAAAAGCATGTGCCACCCTCCAAGCCTTCCCCACCTGAGTGCTGCCTGCAACTTGAAATACCAGTAACTTGTGCATTTCCAATTTCCTACTGTAACTCGCCAGTGCATGTTAAGAATTTCTGCTCCATGAAACTGTTTTTCATACTCTTTTACTAAAGAATTAATAGCTACTGAGTTTATAAAGTGGTAATTGCTATATCACAGTCCTCTCTTAATCTGTTCATATTTGCTCTGCTGTGAGTGTTTACAAAAAGAATGATAAAAACATTGCAAGTTCTGACAGGGGACACATTTATTTACTTCAGGTATATGTAAAATGTTTATTTTTACTGTTCTGTCCCAGTTTAACACACAAGGTTTTACATTATGCATTGAAATATGAATGTGCCCCTTGTTGTTTTAGTCTGCATGTGGGAGGTTAATATCTGTAAAGCAAAGTGACAATAGAGGAGCAAAGCAGGGCCCCTGGGACATAAAGAAATACTGATTCAAAATGTAGAGCTGCCTCCTAAAAAATATTTCAGTGGAACATAAAAGACTACATGACAAAAAAAACATAATACATGTGCTCTTGGATGGATATCTGTGATGAAAATTCTTTTTATTGTTTCTGGGAGATAATAGCAAAAGTATATAATGTCTGCCATAAGGCGTTATCATATTTAATCACATTTCACAAGCTATTGTTTCTGCACAAAGCAGTGTTTTTCTAGTACTGCAGCCTATTTGAATATGTCTCACAAAACTCTGTGAGATATTGTACTCACTGAGAAGCGTATATGATGCCTGGATTTGAGCAATTTGATATTCTTGACACAAAAGAACTACTGAATGTCATGAGGAAGTGCTAAAGATGACAGTGCAGCTATGTGTTTAGAATTTCTATTTAAGATCATCACAGTTCATCCTTATAATTGTGAGCTAACTGGATAATATAAACTGGGGAAAGTTGTTGAGTCTTATATCAAATAAAGCATGCTCAACTAGCCTTGAGAAACTATGCACTGAAACACATATGAACTGGGATACCCACAAAATTTGATAGGGTTTTACTGTGAAAGAGTTAAGCAGTTCAGAAATTAGAAAAAAATCCGGAAATTTAGTCTGGAAAGTCATTCTAAGGAAAGCATTAGCCTGTCAGTCTCCCTTGTTTTCATCTTGAAATTTCATTCTCAGATGAGTGCATTAAACCATTGCTTCTGTTAGAACTACACAACTTAATGCTGTAGATATTCAGATAATGGCAAGTGGATTTGACCTTAAAGAACTTATTACCTCAATCCTCTTTTTATTACACAAGTCATCAGCCTGCTTAATTTCAGCTCAGCAAATCACTACATAAACATATAGCAGGTTTTCTACTTAAACAGAAATGTGTTTTGAATTTTTGAGAGAGGCAGCATTTTCTTGATTAGGTTTAGTGATATAATATACAGCATCGTGTATGCCAGTTGAATTCCAACTCTGAATCTACAGAAATGTAAAGTGGTGTTTTATATATTTTATATGCAAAACATTACACTAATATCACATTAAGGCCATATAGGTAACTATCCTGAAAAGTCATACAGGGGCCAAAAGGCACAAAAGAAATCCATCTCTTTTTTCCTATAAATGTCTTGCATTTTGCCTGGGCCTGTATTACTCACATTGATCCCTGTTGTCTTCTATAGAAAGTAGTTAAATCTCTTGTGAATTTACTACTCATAGATCAGAGGATAGAGACATTTCGTGTTGCTTACACACATTTACTATGCCATCAAGCTTGGATAGAGAGGTTCAAGCATCTCTGTGTCTCCTTGACACAGTGTTATGGTATTCCCATCTGTAAGTATTCACAAATTGTGAGTCAGACTATTAAAAAGTCACAAGACTGGCCTAAAACAATGATGTAAACCCCCCCCTTTTTTGGGTTGTTTTTCTTTTGTAATTTTCAACTCTTCATGGAATACTCAAGTAATTTTTTCAAGCTTCTGGAACCATAGAGGTCAGAAAGCAGAGAAGAGAAAACAGGCGCTTGAGTGGGAGGACTAGAGATACAGCTGGCAGTGATGATTCAGTCCATATGCAGATTGTAAGACTTGATGGGATGAAGATGCTTCTCTGAAGCTTTGCAGACAGACCCTGAACAAGAAGATCCAAAATGCCAATTCTTGGAGAAAGAATTAAATTTTGACCTCCAGTCCCGGTGTAGTACAAAAAGAAAGGAATGTCAGAAAATCTCACAAGAAAAGATATAAAGGAGATATCCAGGAATCAGGGCCCAGAGAGGGTGACATGTACGAGACAATAATGATGGTACAAGCACGTCTAGGGACTAATGGAAGAATTCTTCAGCAGACACTCACTGAGCCTCCAGAAGGTGATGCTATTCCACTTGTTCTTCACAAAAGAACAATGTGGCAAAAAACCACATTGATAAGGCAGAAACATGAAGTTAAGAAATGAATACAGTGACATTGCTAGCTGACTACAGCAGCATACTGTATGTGCTGACTTCAGTCTTGGGTCCTATGTTCCTAACTGCTATTTGGTAAATATCTTCAAAACAATGGATAATATACTAAGAATTAAAACTCTGAGACAAAAACACCGATAATTGGGGACCTTATTCAGTTGACATTTCCATTAGAGCTAGCATCCTGCTAGCACTTTGTAGTCCAAGGGAAGAAAGACAGGCAACTCTAAGGACTGTCTAATTCCAACTGAAAGGAAATACCTAAAAGGATGAATTTTGCCCTACAAGTGCCTCTTGTCTGCATTGACAAGAGATGATTAACTCAGGTGTAGATATCTGTACCTACCTCTGAGGTTGCTTTCTACTTAGGACAAGGGCCAGGTGCTTAACTAAGAATTTCCAGAACAAAATTAGTGCAGTAGTCTTATGATTTTATGAGTATCAAACAGTTCTATTTCCTGTTTAGTGAAGGCTATTCTTTGCTGCTTGGTAGCAAGATGGATGCATCATAGTCTATGCACATGTTCTCCATCTTCTGTAATGGAAGAATTAGGAAATTGGTAGGGTACTTAACCAAGTTTTTCCTTCAGAAGTTATCAGTGAATCTTTCATTTTGTCAAGATGATCTCCTGTGAAAATTTTTCACAAATATACCAATTTTCTGAGCCTAGGCATGTTACAAAATTAATTTATTACTTTTGGTATACCTAACAGAGATTTTGTTATTTAAATGTTAGCTGCATCATTAAGTTTGCCCTGAAATAACCAGATGGCCATAACATAGTCTTCATTTGTTATAAGCCTGCAAAACAAGAAGTTAAAAGCATTTTCTTTTTACGCCAGAGTCAACAAGTTAAATTGCCAGAAAGCAAGCTCTTCAGAACATAGACCCTAAGTGGTGGCTGGTACTGTTTAGTTTAAATTTCTTCTTGTTGAATGGCTCCAAATCATATAATCTCAGATGTTACAAACAGTATTACGAAAAGGAACAGAGCGTCCATCTCTTCCCACTGAAGAGCATGGTATTTAAGGTGTTTATGTTTCTACCAGTGTTGGCTAGATTATTGTTTCTTTGAACTGACTTTCAGGATGTAACGGGTGTAGTCACTGACCCCTAGCTGCTAGACCTACAGAGGGGAGACCTGAGGACAATTACACCCCACAGCTGGACCTGCTTGCTGGTAAATCCAAACTGACCATGCTTTTTCTCTGCTGTGTATGTCCTTCAGTGGCTGCTGAGTAGCCCGATTCTCATTTGCACATGGAAGTATCTGACTCAGAGGAAAAACTTTCAATTAGTTAACAGCTAACCCAAGGCTGCTCTAGAGTGCTCTGGTTTTTTCTTTGTCCTTTTTAGGGAAGGGCTGGTTACTTCTCAACCTTTGGGATTACCTTTATTTTGGTTATTGCTGTTTTTAACTTGTTTGGGGTTTTCTAATCTGATTCTATGTTGAAGATGTGAAAAAAAAATTGAATATGTGAATATGATGAATTTTCTACATACAGTCATTAAATATAATGATAGCTGAAATTTTTAGCACAGCAAATACATTTTGAAAGAAAGAAAAATTGGACAAATTATATTATCCCTTTCCTGCACTTTTTCCTGGTAGTCTTCCTATTGGCAGGCATGCAGATTCTTCACCTCCTGCCACAAACCTCCAGCATATTCTATTATCCTTGCCTGTTCTCCATCATAATGAGTGTGCTCCAAGGGAACTGTGGTACGTTTTTGACTGCTTCACTTGATATTGATGCATTAATGTGTTTGTCAGTGCTGTTTTTGAGATTGCCCTATTCACCCCCTCCAATAAATCCAGATCTGCACCAAACCCATCCTTCCCATGACCTTCCCCAAAACAGCCTTCTGGAACCTAACTGGCAAAGAACGGTTACCTGATATGGAGATAAAGAGGATAGGTTTTTAATTTTACTACTTTGAATACATTGTATAAGCTTTAGGAACTAGGGATGCTAATCTGCATTAATCATCCAAACATTTTCATGCACCCTTATTGTTGATGCATTAGCCAGAAGAAAGCGATATTTGCTTTTCATGTCAAAATTACTGGTATATTTATCTCCAATTTTTTACTAGATTTGTAGATCTAGAAAAGTGTGTGTTGTCTATTCTGAGAGAAAAAGAAGAAAAAAAAAACTTATTTAAGCCAGCAAAACGTGGTGGTAAGGTAATATTAGCACATAATATAGCTGGGAGGAAGCAGGATGGGGAGAAGCTCAGTAGCGCTCAGACACTGCAGAAAGCACTGGGCTTTGCTGTTCATGCACACAGCAGACACTACTTAGGAAATATGGCATTATGGTACTTAGTGTGGAAGACATACAAAGCAGTGCTTTGAAACTTGCAGGCCTTGGTGATGAACCAAGCAATGAATTATGCTATACTCAAAATGGTAAACAAAAAGAGTCGGTAATAATTTGTTGGAGCTTACTTATTAGCAACTGGCTTCAAGCTTTCTGAACAGTAACACCAGGAAGACAAATGTAATCACTTTGGTGGAAAATACATTTGAGCATGATTTTTTACATTGTTTATTGCTATTTGAGAGGTTGTCTTAGGCCCATGTAAAATATTAAATTACTAATATTAAATTATGACATTTTTACACACATGATCATTATCAGCGTCTTAATGTCCCTTCTTTGGAATACGTATAGCCTAAGACCAACTAGAAGGCTGCATTCTCCAAAGACCAAAGAAGTTAGCCCACCTAAAGAAAAGGAAAAACCCACTTTGTTTCATGATTGATGGTAAGTAGAAAACAAATTACTCTGATCTGTATTCTTGGAAGCTGTCTGAAATATTATTTTTTGACATAAGATATAGGAAAGTACCACACAGAGCAGCTCCCAGCTACTCCTTTCTCAGACAAGATTCTGTACTCAAGTGACCAGACAATCAAGGCTAATGTTTGGTGTTGAACTGCAAAGAGAGGAACAGACACACTAATGAACACAGTGGTTCCACATTATACATGGCGGTTCTACTTCTTCCCTCTGTACATCATCCCTCATCTCGTTTTTTCACCCCATCGGAGCTTCAGGCTGGTCCTCTCTTTCCACTCATCCTTCTGTCTGCCTGAGGCTGGCCTTTCCATTGCGCTGACTCACTGGTTTATGCAGCTGTGCTCCAAAAGCATTCCTTGAAATGACCTGGTTTAAGGAAAAAGAAAATGCCACCATTGCCCCACTTTTCACAAGGAAAAAATCAGAAAGTATGCTTTCCTTGGCTCTCTCACACAGACACTAATTTTGTTCTTCTTTTCCCATTCCTATAATCAAAAAAGGCATTCTAAGTGCTAAAAGCTGTTGGCTTTTTGGTGAGTTTCTTGAAGCAAAATGACCAAGGCATATACAACAAATAAGGACTAACATTGGATTGCAATTCCTTTGGACAACTACACATAAATACATTAAGGGAAATCACATCATTTCCCAGAGAGTTTGAAACACACAAAAATAGGGAATATACTTGGCTAAGTAAAGAAATTGCTTATCCAACTCTAGTAGTAACGCATTTAAGAGATTAATTTCCTCTCCTGAAAGCTTTTCTGCAATGGTAGATCTGTCCTTTTCCTCCTCTGTGAAATATGGAAATGTGCCTACAAAGATTTGTGAAAGAAACAGCATTCTTTGCCAAGGAAAACATAAGTTGAAAGTGTCCTGGGTTTATATCCCTGGGTTTATAACCCATCCCCTCCAGAAATCTATCATTTGTTATCTTAAAGACATGTGAACTGTAAAGCAAGGTATTGTTCGAATGTACTGTTTAAATGGGACTTTCATTTGTTATGTCACTTTAAGGCTTCTTGAGGGAGTTGGCTGTAAATTGCTATTGCCAAACCTTAAAAGATGGAAGGGAAAAATGTGTTATTTATTGAGTGTTGACTGTGTGTTTAGCCCTGCACAACAGAGGGAGCAAAACATACCGTTCCCCAAGAGAGATACTTGGTTTATATTAGGTGATATAATACAAGCACACAAATTTCCTGTAGAACAACAAAAGGCCTGGCTTCAACAAGGTGTTAAAATACAGGGTGCATGGTAGACATTCAATTTATAGTGGATCATCTCTGGAAAGTGTGGTGGAAAAATATATATTAAAGAGGGATTTGAAAGAGCAAAGGCATAAAGGGAAAAACAGATATGGAGATAAGTAGAAGACAAAGACTCCACTGAGAGAACACTTTTCAGTTACCTGAAAGTTTCTTAGTATTGAACTGTTCTTTAACAAGCAAAAACATTTCAGATTCTTTCAACACTCTGGTAGTAGCTTGTGAGAAATCTCTGCGCTCCATGATTTACACATCTGTTATACTACTGAGCAAAGAGGCACATATTAAAAATGTGTATATTTGCATGGATCTGAATTTATTTGTGTAAAATTAAAGGGGGATTGCATGTATATTGGCTTTGAGACATTCAGGCTTCTAGTTTTGCAATGTTTTCAGGATTCCTGACACTCCTTTGCATGTGCGCTGTCTCCTTAATGCCTTGACCTCTCATTCTTACCTTCATATAGTCAAAGAACAGCAGAGGAAAAAAAAAGCAGCAAGGAAAAATTGATCTCTGGGAAAGCAGTGATTGAGCAGATGTGTGAAAAGATGAAGGATTTCCTGCGTGAGACATTTTATTTTTCCTATTTAATGATATTCTATATAATACTGACTGGCCCCTCCTTTACTCTCTCACCAACATTGTTCCTCTAAAACACATGGAACTTGATTTCAATCTTCCCATCACAGTTTCAGATTTTTGCTGTTCCATCAGGCAGACACAGCACACAGATGCTTCCTTTCACTCAGAAAAATCTTCCCAAAGTTTTCTGAGTACGCCTATCCATTTACCAGTCCCTTTTTCCTGTCCTTCTCGGAGTTCCTGGTTTCATGAGGACTCTGCGGGCGACAGGAGTTCTCGGTTATCTGCAGTGCTCAGCGTAGAGTCAGGGTTGACTTTTCAGGGACAGAAGTGAAAAAAAAGCCAGCTGCCCATCAGCAGTGCAAATAGCATTTTGGTGTCATTTCTAGAAGGAGGTAGAGTGGTTGCCAGACCAGGGTACCTCTGCTGGTCCATATGGATGCATGCCATAGGAAATGCAATATCCATTAGGAAAACCTGCAGACAGAGTAGGTCTGAAATGCACTTTTTATGGTCTGTGTGGCTTTAATGCTATTTCTTCCATGACAGAGCTTCTGTGATAAATTCATTCCTCATTAAAATGTGTACACAAGATATGACAGGCCAGAAGTTTAAGGACCTTATTGTTTGCTTTCCTACTTTTGCTCATAAGGAGAGTGAAAACAAAAGAAGTTTATGATTTCAGGCATTACATTGCACTATACAGTGTAGCTACAAATTTTTACATTAAAAATAACCAACAGAGAAGGGCTGAGTCTGCATTACAATCTAATCAGTTTTAGGATTATAAAAGACAAGATGAAAGAGTAATGCAGAGCTTTTTGCTCTGCACTGTTTCTGCATAAACAATGTCTACATCTCCTTGAGCTTTACAGAATTTATTTTTAGGCTGATGATTTATATAAGTAAAAAAGATCAGAATCAGATGCTGCTATAGTAGGTGGGGGGATCTAGCTACACTGTGGATGTGAGAGCTCTGATAAGCTTTGGTGTCTTTCAGTTATGTGACATGAATTGTATCCTCCTTGACAGTGCTCGTGGCTGGGAGGGAAAGAGCTATATCTAGCTCTGCTGGAACCTTGGTAAAGCCTTAGCTGTGTTGCATGCATCATTAATATTGCATAGGAGCAGAACCAAGGAGACATAACTATTTGTCTCACAATGCTGGTTGGCCTACAGACACAGAAAGCAAGACCATGCTCCCTGGTGCTTATCCACTAAGGAAATTAACTTGTCTTCCACCCCACTGCCTCCATGCAACCTAATGAGCCCAGAAGACCTCCAGGATGTGACCCAGGCAGAGGTGCAGGCCTTGGGCTGCTGCAGTAATTATTACCATCAACCACTGAGCAGTAGTACCAGGTTTAGCCTGGTATTACCTGCAGATACAGATGACAAAGATCTGGGAAAGGGTAGAGACCGGTGTTCACTCTTCTGCAACTGCAACTCTTCAAAGTGTTAAACTTTGCAGAGTTTCCCCTACAACAGTGGGGTGGGTAAGCTCCCATTTTGCCTAGGTGCTTCTTGTCTTCATTCGGTGTTGAGGTCCAGTGTCCTGGATGAGACAGTCAGGTGTGGAGGAACCTGCACAAAGGAGTTAAAAAACACAAGAAAAGCTGAAGGCCAGGGATGAGGATACTGCATGCCAGTCACTGATCACCACTGGATCAGTACACTTAGTTCAGCCTTTCTTGGGCTGTTTTCATTTCTAACAGTGGCCAAGTTAGGGAAAAGGGTTGGGCAATACTTTCTTGTGAGGTTTTGAAATTTATCATCATTCCAGAGCAGAACAAAGTTTGTGACTTGTAACATAAACTTAATGAAAGTATGTAAGAAAGTTGTTTTTTTTTTTAAATAAAACAGCCCACCCAGAGTAACAATTAGCTCCTCTAATTTCTGAGAAAACCAGGTTCAAGGAACAGCTCTTCCAGTGCCAGAGCAGGGTCTCAGAAATGTCTTCTTTCTTAGGTGTACTCTCCTGGCAGATCTGGGAAACTTCTTCTTTGCTCACTTGGGAAAAAAGTGTAATATGGGTAAACAAACTGAATTGGCCAGATGATTTTAGATAGGAGGGGAGAAAACAGAAGATTCACAAACATCCCAGAAGAGATATCAACTCCTTTTTTTCCATAGTCCTGCTAAGTAGGGAATTAATGCGGGATGTGGGACATTCTGATTAAATTCAGTCCTTTTCTGGACAGGATCTTTACCCATATTAGGACTGATCAAATTTATTGTAGGATAGAACTAGAAAAGTGTTCTTAGTAAAGGTATTTCATTTTATATAAATAATTAAGCATGACAAGGAGAATTAGAACAGAGGTTTTCCACCTCCTGACAGTGTCTGAATGTCTTTCCCTCCCTCCTGTTATCTGAACCACGATATTCCTAATTTGCTACTCTTCTTTCTCTCCTGCTCCCTATTCGTAATAGTTCTTGGACTGGTGGACTCTATGGGCACTGCTACTTCTGGCCAGGCATGACTTCCCTGGATGAGGAAAATTTTGTATCCTCCTCTCAGACTGTCCCTAGGGAGATGTAATGAGGCACTTATTTTCAGTTAACTGTAGAAATTAACTCCTAGAGTGTAAATAGCATACGAGAATGCCCACATGAAGTCCATCAGGGCTATCATCTCAAAGATGCAAAGGTTTATTAGCTGAAATATCTGGAGTACTTGTTCACAAACTGGACTACCATTAAGTGTCTAGATAATGACACTCTTGAGCACATCAGTCACCTATGTATAGAATAAGCACCACCATCACATTGTTAAGACTTCCATTATCCTGAGTGAAATGGAGACACAATGTCTCTATGTCCTTTCTCCTTAGCATTTTTAAGGACAGTTATGATGTTGTGAGTTAATTCCAGCAGGGGCAAAATAGCTCTATTAAGATTTCTGGGTCAGCTTCAAATCATCTCCAATCTAAACTCTGATATTTCTCAAAAAGGTTTTGATTTTGCACTGATTAAATGAGAACTAGGTGAGGGGTTAATTAAGTGAGTTTGCTTTGATAAAGTTTGACTTATTCAGTTTCAGGGAGCACAGTCATACCAGTTTTTTTCTCCCCTTGTGTTTCATTTTATTTATCTAGAGTTAAAGTTCCTAAACCAAGGAAAACAAACTTTACATTGATTTCTAATCAATATTTTCTTTGCATCATGCAACAAACAGCACAGGGTGACAATGTCATATTAAAGATAAATGGGCTTTGGAAATGCACTTTTCCTGTATAATTGAAAACAGCTACACATCAAGAAAGCATTTGCTTTTCAATGTTCTCTTGTACAGGGGAAATTGTCTGGCAGAATGAGTGTAGGTCTGTGTTTCAAAGTGGTAAGTACCTTTCTGATCTCTCCCTACCTCGGGCCCCCTTCCATCAAGCTCTCTAGGAGAGTAATTTGTTGTATTTTTCCAGTTCTTCCAAAACAGAAAGTCCACCAGCTTTTCTTTTCTATTTTTTTAAATTTCTTCCAAACCCATTATTTTAAAAAGCACCTTTTAAAAATGGTTAGAAAAATTCTTTTCAGAAATTAGTTTTAATCATTTGCTCCATTGCAAACCTTTATGAAAGTGAGGAGGCTTAAAGAAGGTTTTCCATTTCTTTTTTTACTATTTTAAGCATTCATCTTTTAGAACTGTTACATTATTCATCTGCACCACTTGACTTTAAGGTTGTTTTATTCTTTAACACTATATATGTTTTACATTAATAATAAAGTAATGATTTCTTGGAAAAAACTCTTTCAGATTGTTCACATAACTGATATGTATTATGGCTTATCTTGCCACATAGTTCAAATATATTTTGACTTCAATGCTCTGCATGTTTTATGTTGAAATACTGTGCAGGTCTTAGTGGTAGAGCCAAAAGTACAGTTTTAAATATAAGTAGTTAAAATTAGCTCTTTCTATTACTTACAGAATTTATACAGACAATTTCAGATTTTCTCAAATTATTCTATTAATTTTATACACTTCTTTTTTCAGATCTTGCTGTGTAAGGACAATGTGAACAATGAAATGGAATGCACCTTGTAGGGTGGCTGTATGGCTAGTATTCCAAGTCATGTCATATTGTTTCTGTTCACTGAATGCCTGAGTTCTCCTTTGAATAGGTGAAGGCAATAGAACGGATGTCTGAGGATATGTTTCTGCCAAGGAAAGCATTAGCAACTGCAGAAAAAGGAAATGTTACACAAACATTTTCAACCTTTTCCTTTCTTTGGTTGTGTAAACTTTGCCTCCAACACTTGGCTTATGCCTCTTATCATGCTAGACCACAGCAATGTAGAAAAGTAGCTGTGGCAAAAGGAGAAGTTGGTAGCTGAAGATTAAATCAGATAAAGATAGAAGCAATAGCTTGGGTTAAAGAAACAGATCATCAGATTTTATGTCTGCTGCTTTGGCTGAGCATCTTTTTGCTCTGTTCATTGTTCAGCTGGGAATCTTATTAATCTCACAGTGTTTCTGTAAGTCCACATAATGGCAATGGCAAAAAAAAAAATGTTTTTAAAACTGCTTTGGATTATTGCAAAGACCTTTGTTTGGGGTTACTGTGGATGACTCCTCAGATATCTGGTGCTTAACATGCTATACTCTGATGGGGAGCACATCCTTAAAGTCCACAATGACTCTCAATTAATTTCTAGGCTTTGGCTTTAATACATCAATAATTTCAGTCCTGTCTGGAACTTATTAAACACAGAAGTTGTAAACATTTCTGATAAAAATTCTAGGACCGGAGCATGTCAAATCTCCATCTCCATTTTTAAACTATCTTCTAGTTCTTTCTTCCAGTCATTACAGCCTACAGAAACAGCTCAGAATGTTGCAATTGCATGGTTATATGAGGAAGAGTTTTCAGTTTTGTTACCTGCTCCATAGGAATTACTGCCCAGGTTTATCAAGAATAAATTAGCATGTTCTTAGAATTTGGACAGTCACCATCACATTTTAAATGAACATTAATCAACCAGTTTTCTGTGTCCTAGTCTAGTTCTTGAAAGAAGTAATTCTAGAGTCAACTTCCATCACAGCTCCACAAACTTTATTCTTGTATGCAGATTCTTGGATACCGCAGCACCAAGCAGTAAATACAAAGGTCAGTCTTTTCTAACAGATCTACAGGGTTACTTCACATGTAAATGAAGTATTTCCCTATCCTTTACTGGTGCAAAAGCATTTATTGCATGAAAGAAAAGTATACTTAACAAAGGGGACTCTATTGTAGTCTCTGCAGTTCTGTCTGGAAGATGATTTTGAAGTGGGCCAAGGAAATGGCAATGACAACTAAACCATGAATTTGCAGGTGCACCTGCCAAACCAAGGAAACTGGCATGATGCTGGTTTCTGCTGTAATCAGCTGGTAGAGAAAAGGTAATTTAATCATATCCCATTGGTTTTGCAAGCATACTTGCAATAGATCTAAAATGTGGGCTATTAAGTCTGATGTGCCTTGTAGTGTCCTGAAGTTCCTAAGACTCTCAAAGAAATAAATAAAAAAATCTTCATTTTTACTGCTAAGGAACAATTCTTCCAGTTTCTTTTGCTATGAAATTATCTTTCCCTCTACTTACATTCTCCAGATCTTCCTGTGTGAGCTTTTCTTTTCTGTAAAACCTCAGTTTATATGTACCAAGAACTTAATGATCATTCTTATTCAGTTTGATTATGGCCTAGTATGGTCCATTTTCAGTACAGGGCTTGATTTTGAAATTTAAGTAGTACTTCAAGTTCAACCACTGTCCCATACTTCGATTTAGCTGTTAATGTCCTACAGAGAATTTCACTCCCCTTCTAAGAGCTTGAGTAATTTTAAGTTGTTATCTCAGATGCTTAACAATGTATATGACAGAAACATGATTTGATTGACAAGGAGATGTTTTAGTTGGAAAAGTCCTGAATGTAAACTTGACAAATGAGCAAGCATGACATGGAGATCACAGGAGAAAAAGAACTGGAGAATGACATGAGGTTTTTTACAAAATTACTTTTCTAATAAAGCTACATTTCAAGCTGAATGATTAGCACTTATTCAGCAGATCACCATGCACTGACCTTGGCAGTATCACCAGGGTCAGATTTGCATACATATTCACACGCGTGAATAATTCTCAAATTTTCCATTACATTAGGCACAAACAGGTTTCTTTTCTCTCTCATCATGCATGAATGTCTTCTCTTGCCACTATATTCCTCTTGAAATGAAAATAGCAGGTTCCCCCTTACAGTAACTCAGCACACGGGTACAGTATCTCCTTATAGCTGTCTCCCTGAAAAGCCCAGTGACACATTAAGCCTGGTTTTTGTACAGTGACTCCCCTTCTGTAGATATTGCATAATGGCAAAACAGTGATCTTCCATGTTTGGAGTGTGGTACCACCTGCTTTTGGATCATTGTCATTGACTGATACTGGGTAATTCTAAAAGCTTGATATAGCCTGTCCTGTTATCAGGTATTACCTATTAACACTAATAGTTGTACCAGAGCAGCAGTGGAGAAAAAGCTGGATATTTTCCTGCAAAAATAAGTTGGGTTATGGGAAATAGTCTTTCTTCTGCTCATACTCAGCACTTAGCAACACCTGGAGGATGCCATATTCTATAGTAAGTGGCAAATTATATAGGCAAAACTCCTTGTTCTTCTAATGCCTTCTGTAAGTTTTTGTTTTCAAGGTGACTTAGCTCTTTAGCATAGCCACTTGCTACTAGAGTTGCACAGAAAATGAAAGTCCCACTTCTTGAAGGGTTTTTAAATTTTAAGATATAGATTTGCTTCAAATCTAAACGAAACATGATCATGTGCAAATTATTTATGTAGAAAAATTTGTTATATTACAGTATTTTTATTTTTTATTTTATAGTAATGTAATATTATTTACACAAATAATACAAAATCATCTGCAGACTTTTAATGAAATACTGTTTCACTGGTAAAAATTGAAATATGTTGCTCTAAAATCTATCAAAATGGAACTAAAACCTAAGGAATGGTTCAGCTGGCCAGTCAATAGGTGTCTACTGTATACTGCTGAGCGTATCAACATAACATGTGTTTAAGGGTAAAGTTAGAGGCTCAGAATTTGATGCAGTACTTATGCATGTATGAAATTCCTTGATATATCCTGCCTGATTTCCCTGCCACTATGGGATAATACAATTCTGCAATAAATCTTGTATCATATTTTCCGGTCCTATGGAATGTAGATATCTTAACTATTAATATCAAATGGGAATAATTTGGGATTTTGTGTCCAAAACACAATTTTGGAAAAAAATTAACATAATTTGATTCAGAAATTTTCAGATTTACCTGGAAAATAAGTCTACTGAAACTTTTTCAAACAGCTTTAGCTGTTTTTCATTATTTTCACTCGTTTTCTGCACTTTCCAGTCCAGAAAATACAATCTGTTCAATAATGCCATTTTTAATGGTATAGCATTGCTTACTGAGACTAGTAAACAGCATAATGTCTATGCTCAGATACCTCATGAAGAAGAATTTTAATATTCAGAATAAATTTCTCTACAGGGAAGTTTTCTGTCAGTTTGCCATTTTTGACAGCTGAGACTGAAGTCCTTATGACAGTGCTGCTGCAGCCATTAAGTACAAGGGTACTCAGCTCAGCAAAGAGGTTTCTGCATTGATAGTACAAAACAGATTTCAGAATTTATGAATTATATATAGGATCTCATATTCAGTACCCTAGAGGAAGTTGAATTGGAAGGGACCTCTGGGAACTATTTGGTTCAAACTCCTGCGTAAAGCAGGGTTAACTTCAAAGTTATGTCAGGTTGTTCAGGGTCTTGTGCTGAATAGAGATATCACACCTGATATCACACCTTCTCTGAGCCCCTCTTCTACTGTTTTCCCTGTGAATCATTTTCCCTGAGAATATTTTTTTTTCCTTCTTCAATCAAATTTCCTTTGTTATAGCTTGTGATGGTTGCCCCTTCTCCTTTTGTAATGTCTGACCAAAAAAAAGGTGAAACCCATTTCTTTGTAACCTTTAGGTAGTTGAGGGCAGCAACTGGATTCCCTTTCTCCTTTCTCAGCTCCATGCCGAGCAAAATTGGTTCACTCAGACTATCCTATGTCACATACTCCAGCTCCCTGACCAGCGTGGTGACCCTCTGTTGGACACTTCCTTTTTTGCTGATCCCCCACTTGTTCTGGAGAGCCCCAAACTGGACACAGTATTTCAGATGAGGCATCACAAGTGCCAAATAGATGGAAATAATCACTTTTCTTGACCTTCTGACTACGCTTTTTCTAATGCTGTGTTTTATGCAGCTACTCTTGTTTGCTGCAAGAGCATACTGCAGGTACATGTTCAATTTGTTGTCTACACGGACAGGTCATTCTCAGCAAAAGTGTTTTCTAGCCAGCTGGAGCCCAGACTGTAGTGTTGCATGAAGTTATTCTCCGCCAGGTGGAAGAATTTCATTTGCCTTAGCTGAACTTCACGAAACTTCTATCAAGCAAGTCTTACAGCTGAAAGGCATCCCTAACTTCCAATATATCAACCTACAGATAATCTACATGGGAATTTGATTCATCAGGTAGCTGGCTCAGAACATAGAGCATGCAACTGAGAAATTTCTAAAGAATTAAACAAATAGATTTAAATAATAGAGAAACTGCTGTGTGTATGTCTAACAAACTTCTTAGCCTGTGGCTAGCCTCCCAGCGCAGCAGAAACCTAAGCAGTATTTTGAATATTTGAGACTGGGTTTTTTGCAACACTGAAAACAGTAATATCTGAGAAAATAACTTCATTCCCTTATTTATATTAGAAGTTATAACATTTCTTAGGGTAAAATCTGGTACTTAAGCAGTACATTCACTATAGTTATCTTTAGAGGTACGTTGTAGTTTTCAGTGTATTTTGTAGGTCCACAAAGCAAAAGCATTTTTCTTGCATCTTTTCAATTTGCTGAGTTTGTGATTCTGAATTTTTCCTGCCTTTGTCATTTTTGTAGGTCATGCTTTAACCTACATCAGTAATGTTTGCACAGCACGAACAGTGCTTGCTGTACCTTGACTTATCACATTCACTGGAACCATTGTCAATTCAATTGGACAAGAAATGGTTATAGCCTTTTGGAAGGTCAGGTGTGATTCAAGGAGGAATTTCTTACCTACGTGAGAGATGCTTTTTTCTATAACCTGGTCTCATATAATTTCATCTGATGCTATAAAATTCACGTACACCAGTCAGCTACCTCAGTGCAGCTGCATGCTATCCTGTTCACACTCAGGCACTACCTATGCTACATTTATAGCTGAATCCGTTAGTTTATGAAAAAGATCTTTAACACTCATGCAGTAGTGTAATTATCATCTGCAAAGAGAAAGGAAGCAATCTATGCAAACTTGCAAGTAAGCCATATTCCCATGCTTCAAAAAAAAAAAAAAAGTCTTGTCATTCAAGTGGTTGCTTTTAAACAGTTGACTCTAAAGATAAAAAGTATTCAGGGCTTATATGAGCTTTGAAGAAAGTGTGTAGGAGGGATGAAGGGAAGGAGGTCACCCTCCTTGCCAAGTTATGGACATGAGAGAGAACTACAGTCCTAGCAAAATATATCTCTGCATGGATGCAAAGCAGCTCTCATATGGAGGCAGCATCACTGCCACCACCAATAGCAGCACAGATAAAGCTGGTGGATGTGTCCTTGAGTGTTTCTTTTTTCTTCTTTATAAAAGAACATCTCATCAGTGTTGCCTATGGTCCAGGAGAAATACTGTGATACCACCGAGAAGACTGTTGGCACAAAGAATAAGGATAAAAGATCAGAAAAAGAAACTAAAGAAGGTGTTCAAGCTGGGAGCTGGAGCAATGGGGTCATGTTCTGATTTGCCTTTAGAGGATTAAAGTCTGGTCTTTAAAACTCAGAGTTTTGTATGTACCTTTAAGACCAATTGGTTTCATTGCCTTTTAAGTTGGAAAACTGCACAAACTCTGAAGTGTTGTCAGGTTAGGGGGTCACCCTTGCTTTGAACTGTACTGCATTCAGTCTGTAGATATTTTGCTGCATGTTTACAAAGAAAAAAGGCAGAGTGCAGAAGATCTCCCAGTATAATTGCATGTCAAACTGTTTTCTATTGCCTAAGTAACAGATACATATCTCTGGGAGGATACATGACTCCAAAATTTATTCTTGTGCAAATTGATGTAATCCCACTAAAAATTGTGGAGAGGTACCAAACAAAAGAAAAAGGTGTAATTGATAGGCAGTGTCCTGGTGTAATTCCTAGTGTAAAATGTAGTTAGTCTACTAATTCCTTCATATCATGGATTAATCTGTGAGGGCAGCAGTAGGGCAATTCTGTAATTCATAGCATAGTTGTCTTATACATGGAGTTACACCTGTGAAACCACAGAAATGGAAAGCTGGTGTTATGTTTTATTGAATATCCCTACAAACTGCAGCAAAAAGTGTCATATTATGGGTTAAAAAAAAAAGACAACTGTAGATCAGTTCATAAAAAAAACAAAGGGGAGCTAGAAGTGAATGAGGCAGAGAAAACTTGAACATTGAATAACTTTGTCTCAGTTTCAAAATGAAATATTGACAGTAACCAGATCTTTAAATAGATTAATTTAAAAAATAAAATGTACAAAAAAACTAGGCTAAATATGTTTTAGATGAGATAGATGTATTCAAGTAAGGAAGGCCTGATTCACCTCAGGGCACTAAAGGAACTAGACAATGTAATAGCTGAATCACTAGCAATTATATTTAAGAATTGTGAAGAACCAAATAGCAAACATATTATTTATCCTTGAAAAGGAAAGTATGGAGGACTTGGAAAATTATAGCTCACAGCACTGAAATTTAATCCCTGCAACAAATCATTAGGCAATCAGTTTAAGTATCTAGAAGGTAAGACAGTGATAAAAACTATCGAACATTAGCTCTTTAAGAATAAATCAAGCCAAACAACCTTTTTTTCTTTTTTTTTTTTTTTTTGATAAAACAAGTCATTTAAAGGATAAGGGAAAGGTAGTAGATGTAACATACTTTGACTTCAGTATGATTTTTGGCAGTGTCTCAAATAGTATTCTGTGATTATGTGATTCTCAGAAGCATGCTGAGGAAGCATGGTAAAGATGAAATCATCATCAGGTGGGTGTGTAGTTGGCCAGAAATAAGCCACTGAGAACATCTACTTATCACCAATGTTAGAAAGCATCTTAAAGAGTCAGAGGAGACTCTTTGGAGCTCAGTTATATTTGATATTTTCTGTAGTGACAGAAGATGGTATAAAGGTTCAATTTATGCTGGTTGCAGCAGATGATACCCTGCAGGCAGGGCTAGCAAACCCTTTAGACCAAGATCAGGATGAGAACAAAAAGTCATCTTTTGAAATAAAACCAATATCATGAAACAAGACAGGTCAAAAAGGAAAAACAATGGATAACAAAAAAGGATATGAGATGTATACAAGTTCACAAAAGCAAATACAATTTTTTACTCTACTTTTTGGTATGTTCCATGTAAAAAAAAAATGAGGCAACAAATCTGTTCTTATTTTACCACTGGTGAAGTCTCAGTTGGAACACTACACTATGACAAAGATGTTGCCAAACTGGACAGTGTCTAGAAAAGAACAAGAAGAATGCTAGGTGACAAAAAAACCTTCACACAGCCACTGCATGTGGGTTTGATCCACACAAAACAGGATGCAGATATGACAGATAAGGTAAGTATGAGAACCTTCGTGGGTCCCTGGAGGATCACTGTGCATTTTAGCCCTGGTATTTAGGCCCATACTGGGGACACTATTATTTTGAGCTTGGCACATTGGAGCGGATACTTGGTCTAAGGGAGATCAACTTCCATTTTGATTGCTATGGGGTAGAACAAAAAGCTGCATAGTGTTGTGAACTGAGGCAAGATCCAGGGTGGGGTGGGATGAAAAAGGTTGAGACCTGTATGTCATGGTGGTCATTACACCATAATCTCATCCCAATGATTCATCATTCTTAGTGAAGAGATGCCAAAGAAGGTATTTTTTACCCAGAGGAGTGAACACAAATAGTATACTGACCAATTCTGAAGCTTGGATCCATTCAAATTTTTTAAGTGCTTAATTTCCAATAAATCAGTTGTAACTAGGTTTAATTAGGGTGAAGAAACTGAAGAAATCTATGGCTCATGGGATTCAAGTATTTCAAACAAACCATGAAGACATTGGACTGCCCTCTTAGATATGTGGTTTAGTGTGTAAATTTTGGGAGAGCAAAACTTTTTGTGAATCTTTATGTGGTTTTGATCTTCCTTTTAGTTTTTGTTCTTCAAAATCTCCCAAGCTAGCTTTATAAGCAATATGGGCAAAGTTTTGATCAGTGATGATGCATCATGCTTTCTTGTCTTAAACACACACAAAAATGACAAGATGTGACAGATGGGCTTGAAATTGTAGCAATTTTTATCTATTTGGGAAATATTTGGCAGAAACTCATCACACTTATGCATCCCTTCCTCATTCCTACTGTCAGTTTATGACCTTCCCAATCTGACACATGTCCTTGCTCAGGTCCTGCTTGTCTCCCCTCAGATGATATTTCAGCATGGGGAGAAAAGAGGTGCCTCCTCATTCGGTGAAGTGGTACTAGTGGTACATCTAGTCTCACCTCTCAGCTGGTTTAGAGGCAATTTTCTCTGCAGTTTGCTTCTGTTTCTAATGTGCTGGGGATGTCTTCTACACCCCACACACCTACTAAGCAGCAAGGACAAACCCAGTTCTAACTCGATAAAACTGCCTTTGGCTCCTCTGTGGAAAACCCCAGTCTGTCCCCACCATTGCAGTCATGAAAGAGAAAGACAATTCCACTCCTAAAAAGTCTCATTACTTTGTTTCTATGGCAGATCACAAAAAATCACTTGCATTCTGATATCATGGGTGGGAACTGCTAAGCTGGATCTCAGAAAGAGCTTCTTCTGGCAGAATTAGACATACATGCTTTGCCCATATCTCATCAAATCTACTCTTTGCTATCCCCCTATATCCTCAGATATCACGTTTGTCCTCTTTTCTAAATCAACAGAAAGAGAAAACTCTTTCAGAGTTGCTATTCTTTTCACTCTTCTCAGTCAAGACAGTATAATGGCATCAGGGTTATATTTCTACAACTTCATAACAGCTTTTTTAAACCCCATTTAAAAATCTGCATCTTTTTTTAGCTTTCCAAGCCTAGTATTTTCATGTCCACATCTAGACTGCTGGCAGTATGTTATTCATCCATTATCTTGCCTACAGTACATTAAAATGCAGTACTTAGAAGACTGTATAAGAACTTGCTAATGTATGATAATGTTTTTCTATGCCAATATACTGACAGAAATAAATGTGAGTTTTTCATTTAAGAACAGAAAACCAAAGATGTTTCACAATCTGAATCAAGTTTTGCTATTATATAAATTAAGTGCATGTTCTTTGTTTGCTCACAACCTCTTCTGCTAACTTGGAACATATATGGCTTATTTCACAAGGTCTTATAAACCGAAGTTGGCACATAGGAAATAGAGACTGACAGATCAATTACAATTAGCTATGGAGCCAAGGTACAGGTGTCAGAATGTTATAAGAAGTTGTTTTGTGTTGAGGCTTTCAGTTTAATACATTATAAGATCAGTTGGCCATCACCTTTGGATCAGGCTATGATTCCTGAGTTGACTTCCAGAATGTCTGGATCTTACAAGGACTTACACATGTGCATAACTTCCTGCCTAAGGTAGTTTCAATGATTTCACTGGGAATACTCACATGAATAAGATTAAGTATATACCAGAGTGTCATAGGGAATCCTAAGCAGGAAATATAAGAATTAGGTTCCCAATAGGAACATTAATATAGCTTTGTTGCATTTACTGCATATGTTTATGATACTATATCAATTTAACAACATAAACCACAATACATTAAACAGTTTACAAGAAAAGTGAGCACAGAGAATACTGCACAGTGAATACTGCACAGCTTGCAGTTTTTCAGCATTATTCGTGGTCTTCATGGCAGTTTTCTTAAGGGAGTCTCAAGAATTTTGCTTTGTATGTTTCAATGAGACATTTTTTTTCTTTCTTATGCAAACAGTCAAAGTGGCAGCAGCTTGTGTCAGCTGTGCTAAGCTGTGCATGGAGAATAAAAAGTAATGCCACAAAATTGTGGAGTGGTCCATATCATTTCACAATGAAGTCTACAGTTAAACAATGGAGTATGCAAAGGTGATGTTCTGATGATACCTCTGTGGGAGGCAAAATGGAGAATAATAATAGTAATTCAATTCAGGAAAAAATGGCATAGTTTTAGTATAGGAATAATGGAAATAGAACAAAATATATCAGCTCAAAGTATAAGTATTATGTACATCCAAATCCAAAACTTTGGGCTATAAATTGAGAATTCAGTTGTGGAGTTCGTAGAGAAAAAAAAGTACATTAACAATCACAAGACTGAACCATCCATTTAACACTGAAAGAAAGACTGCAGGATGCATCAGTTGGGGCAGTTGTATTTGAGATAAAAATATACTCACATCACAGTGGTGGTACTTCCTTAGGAATATCATGTGAAATTTTAGTCATTCTGTTCAAGAAAAAAAAAATAAAAATCATAGAACTGGATGAGAGAACTGTCAGAATTATCAAGGGAACTGAGCTTTTTTCATATGACTAGAATACCCTGATCTGTGCTTTTCAAAAGAAAAGAAAAAAAAAAGAAAAAAGGTGATAAAACCATTCTTTTAAATATATAACAGACTGGCATGGGGAAGACGTGTATAAAGTCAACAATAATTTAAAACTAATGGCATTGATTTGGACTGGAAACCAATAAAGTAGAAGCCTGAAATTGCAAGAGTCTAGGTGTCAAAAGACAGAAAATTTAAATGGGAATTGAATAGTACTGGAAACCAGAATCCTAATATTTCAGGATGGAATAACAGCAATACGGGAAAAGATTATGCATTTCAGTATCAGAGGATTAAATGTTATGACAAAAGGTATTGACTGTAGTTGGACATACCTTCTAAATTGGAGAGACATGGATTTTAAGGATGGACTACTCGGTGGATAAAGAATTGGCTGGATGGTCGCACTCAAAGAGTTGTGGTCAACGGCTTGATGTCCAAGTGGAGTCCAGTGACAAGTGACGTTCCTCAGGGGTCAGTATTGGGACAGGCGCTGTTTCACATCTTTGTTGGCAACATGGGCAGTGGGATGGAGTGCACCCTCAGCAGGTTTGCTGACGATGCCAAGTTATGTGGTGCAGTCAACATGATGAAGGGAAGGGAAGCCATCGAGAGGGACCTTGACAGGCTTGAAGGGTGGGCCCATGTGAGCCTCATGAAGTTCAACATGGCCAAGTGCAAGGTCCTGCACATGGGTCGGGGCAATCCCAAGCACAAATACAGGCTGGGCGGAGAATGGATTGAGACCAGCCCCGTGGAGAATCACATGGGGGTGTTGGTTCACAAGAAGCTCAACGTGACCCAGCAATGTGCGTTTGCAGCCCAGAAAGCCAACTGTATCCTGGGCTGCATCAAAAGAAGTATAACCAGTAGGTCAGCTCTCTAGTCCTCTCTCATGAGACCCCACCTGAGTACTGCATTCAGCTCTGGGGCCCCCAACATAAGAAGGACATGGACCTGTTGGAGCGAGTCCAGAGGAGGGCCACGAAGATGACCAGAGGGCTGGAGCACCTCTCCTGTGAAGACAGGCTGAGAGAGTTGGGGTTGTTCAGCCTGGAGAAGAGAAGGCTCCAGGGACACCTTATAGCAGCCTTCCAGTACCTAAAGGGGGCCTACAAGAAAGCTGGAGAGCAACTTCTTACAAAGGCCTGTAGTGATAAGACAAGAAGTAATGGTTTGAAACTGAAAGAGGGTAGATTTAGATTAGATGTAAGGAAAAAGTTCTTCACTATGAGGGTGGTGAGGTACTGGCACAGGTTGCCCAGAGAGCCTGTGGATGCCCCATCCCTGGCAGTGTTCAAGGCCAGGTTGGATGGGGCTTTGAGCAACCTGGTCTAGTGGAAGGTGTCCCTGCCCATGGCAGCAGGGTTGGAACTAGATGATCTTTAAGGTCCCTTCAAACCCAAATCACTCCATGATTCTATGATTCTCTGATTACGTAGAATTTAAAAAGGTGAGAACTTAAGCCAACACTTATACACCAAGTAAAAAGCAGTTTTCATGCAGTCTCCTTCCTGTGTCCCCATGCAGATTTAAATTTCAGACATTTTCTGATTATGAACTCTTCTGTGATTAGGGTCCTTCTCAAAACAAAATCCTGTAACAGAAATAGATAAATATTTTTTCAATTTTAATATATATAAGCCCGTGAATAAAATAGTTTAACTCAGAAGACTGAATGTCACAGAAAGTTTTTGACATTAGTGTTGGAAAGGAAATATTTTTCAGCAAGCAAATGCCCTTAGATGCCCCTCATAAACAACCCAGCTAAACTATTCTGAAATAGTTAATATGCACCAGCACTTAAATTCAAGGGCATGAGCCACTGTTATACCACATTTATACTAGTGTAATTCCACTGACTTCATGAAAATACATCAGAAACAAATTTGATGTGGCTCAGAGTTAAGCTTATGCTAGGTTTAACTTTGAAAGGAGCAGGCTGAGCTGGTGCAGGAAAATATCAATATAGTAAGCTATGCAGAAAGTGATCTTTTGTGGACTCAATTAAGGTTTCACGTCTGTTACACTGCAAGTTTGTGAATGGACATTTTCCAATTTCCAGAGCTCCGTATAGTACATGAATCTCCATTATAATGGGATTGGTGCTTTTGATTTTTGTGTTGTAGTAGATCATTAACATTTTAACATCTTGCTTTATAAATCTCTATTTTTTAAGCATTGGGAAAATATTTGAAAATGTGTCCAGCTGCATTTATTTCAAAGCTCTTTTTTGCATCTCAAATTGATTGTCTATATAATTTCCATAATACAAACGAGAGCACAACAATATTACTATTTGCTAAGTATGAATTTCAATTAAAAAAACAAATTTCAATGAAAAAAAGGAAAGAAATCAAGGCTTCTGAAACTTTCAGTGTATCTTAAAAACCAGTTATAGGGAAAGCAGTCTAAGGTAACACTTCTTTTCTAGAAAACAAAAGAGATTTTTAAAAATATGTTATGTAACGCCATATATGACTGAGATAAGGAATTATGCATCTGAGTTAAGAGAGCATTTTTTCCTTCAGTGCTGCTTAATAACAGTATTTAAACAAAATGTCATTAATACTGTTTTCAGAAGAGGCCCATTTCTCCAAACCTTTTAATACTCCCCCAGCCCAACATGCATTCCAGCTCCCTGCAAAGGTCCACGTTGTGTTACACAGCCATGTCCTCACCTCCCCAAGAGGTCAGTGGCAGACGAATCTGCTCAGAAATAGCTCCTTCAGAACCAGCCAGGTAAAATGTGAATCAGCCCCAGACCTGCCCTTCCCTGTGCTGTTGAGTCCTCTCAATGGCCTTGGCTTCAACAGGAGTTAAATTTTAACATGAGGTGCTCAGCACAGTTTAGTATTTAAATTCCAGATGAAAAGGCTGTGCCAAAAATCGAAAATAAACTTCAGTGAAGGAAAAATGGTGTAATTCCTCCTTTTAGGGACATATTTATGCTCAGCTCCTGAGGTTTAGGGACAATTTACAGCAACATGTAACATACACCAATTAATTTGCTTTGCTGTGTCAGCTACATGCCCACAGTATAAATTCAGAAAACTGTATTTCACAAATAAAGGGTTTGACTAGTAACATATCATACTCAAGAGGAATTTGAGCCTGCATTCTCTGCATATATTCTGAATCCCTTGTTATTTCATTATCTGAAATTGCATTGGTCATATTCCTTGCCTAGCCCTATTCAGGCCCTCTTCACGAACAGAATTTCATCCATTAAGCAGATTGAGGATGTTCCTACTATATTGTTAGTGTCACTGTCAGCAATGATTTATGTTTCAGAGAATGTGGGCAAATGTGCTCAGACTCATATGTGGTGGTATTGTCCAGAAACTGGTTTTCTTATTGGTGGAAAAAATATATAATTCCATTTTAAATGACTCGCCTATTATCCTCTACTTTAGCTTTATTAAGAGCTGATAATTAATCTGCTAGCCTTACTCAGTATGTGTTATTTCATCTCTTGTTATTAACTGCTGGAATTACTATCCCTGCAGTTTGGAAAGAGCTAAGTATTCTTTCATTCGACAGATGGCTTATCAAAATCTGGGTAACCCTTAGCTATGAGGAAAAAAAAACTCTCCAAAACATTAGCCCCAAGAACAACTCATACCACAGATAACTGAATATTTGCCTATTTTTAGTATTATGCTGCAGCTAGCAATAGAAGAGAAAGTCAAGGTTTCTGTAATGCTTTTTTCCTTACACTCCCAAATGACATGGATCAAGTAGGATATAAATAGGTCGCCTTAGTGTGCTGCAGAGTCTTGGTACTACTTTTCCAAATTAGATGCCTCCTGCCATGTTCTTTGGGAGATGTAGCTTCCAATTTACTTCCAAGCAAGTTGACATGAAATAAGAAGTTTCAATTCTCATTCAGAAAATCTGACATTACTCTGAACTTTTCAATGCCAGTGCAGCCTTACGCTCATCCATGCAACTCTTTAGGAATTGGACCTCCATAATTTCTTTCATCAGGCTTAGGCTTATAGGAAGAGGTAATTGACTTTCATTAAAACACAGGATAGCTGGAAAACGTGAATGAACTTTTCAACAGAAATCTGAAATAGAAACTGGAACCTTCAAGACAGGTAGAAGCTGAAAACAACTGCTTTAATTTTAACTTATGCTACTGAAATAATAGAGGAGAAGGGAGCAGTTGTGAAACAGTGCAAGAAAGCAGCATGTTATCAAAGGAGAGGTGGCGAATCATTAGCGCTTTCTGTATATGTGGGTAGTTACTGCTTACAGAAAATCAAGGGGTTAGGTGAAGACCTGGGATTTTTATAACCAGTAATTTGAACAATTAATTATTTGTGAGAGTCAGATGTGGGGGACCTCAGCCAGACTGAGGCCCCTGGACAGGACGACTTTGACCTTGAGAAGATTCCAGTCCACCTGTGAGACAAAAAACAGGAACAATAACTGCAAGATAAACAAGTTTTGAGGCAGTGTCGACTGCAAGACAAGGCGTACGTGTCCTTTTGGCAGAGGAGCTGAGTTGTGATGGACTGTGCAAATGTTAACCAATGATAAGACAGCATAACAACTTTGAACCAATAAGAAAGAGACATGTCTGGGGAAGCTAAGGGGAAAGAGAGTATAAAGGAACAGAGAAAGAGCACAATAGAGGCTTTTTGCACTAGCTTGCTTTTATAAAGTTTTGTTATCTTGTCGTTTTGTCCGTGTCAGCCGCGACAGTCAGATCCAAACCATCTTGCTCCAATAAGTAGTCTTCCCCAGAAAGTGTCACACTGACTTGAGCTTACTAGCTTGAAGACCAGGATGTTTATCATTGTGGGTAAGAGTTCAAGATCTGGCCTTCGCTTGGGTCCAGATGGTAATTTTGTGGATTTCATCACTTTTAGCCCTGAAACATATTGTTGTCTAAGACTAGGTCATAGGCCTGCTCAGCCACTGCCAAAAATTGTCTCCATACCCTTGCTTTGGGGTGTTCATTTGTACCTACACACAAGGAGTGTTGGTGCAATGTGATTACAGATTTAGGGAGTGTCGTGGTTTAACCCCAGCCAGCAACTAAGCACCACGCAGCCGCTCACTCACTCCCCCCCCATCCAGTGGGATGGGGGAGAAAATCAGGAAAAGAAGTAAAACTCCTGGGTTGAGATAAGAACAGTTTAATAGAACAGAAAAGAAGAAACTAATAATGATAATGATAACACTAATAAAATGACAACAGTAGTAATAAAAGGATTGAAATGTACAAATGATGCGCAGGGCAATTGCTCACCACCCGCTGACCGACACCCAGCCAGTCCCCAAGCGGCGAATCCCTGCCCCCCACCTCCCAGTTCCTAAACTAGATGGGACATCACATGGTATGGAATACACTGTTGGCCAGTTTGGGTCAGGTGCCCTGGCTGGGCATGAGAAGCTGAAAAATCCTTGACTCTAGTCTAAACACTACTGAGCAACAACTGAAAACATCAGTGTTATCAACATTCTTCTCATACTGAACTCAAAACATAGCACTGCACCAGCTACTAGGAAGACAGTTAACTCTATCCCAGCTGAAACCAGGACAGGGAGCTTTGTTATTCTTCCTCTATTTTTATTCTCCTTCCTACTCCTTTTCCTCTCACATTCTTCAAGCAGGCAGAGCTGAGAGGGGAGGACAAGCAGGATGAGTCCCCACGTCCCCCAGGAATGACTGGGGGAAGAGGACCATTCCTTCTGCTGCAAAGGGACAAGCTCCTGGTCTGTTGTGCTGTTCTTTTGAGTCCCAGCAGCCCTGGTTTCAGTGCTGGTGGTAGACACTCTTGCCAGGGTATTGCTCACTCACTCCTGCTTTCCTCCACGTGCAATCCATATGTGAATAACCCCAGTTACAAATTCTCAGCAATATTTTCTACTTGACTGTTATCAATTTAAACAAATTGCTCACTCCAGACCTTAACTTCCTTTCCTCCCTTTTTCAAATCAGAACTTCCATTGTGTTCAATGGCATCTTTGTTTGATTATGAAGAGAAGAGTTTAATTTGAAAAGGAAGATATATGTTATTGTTCTCTGATTATTGTTGTGGCATTCATTCTCAAATGTAGCACAGAAATTTCTTTCAAAAGTGCTTGCTAGTTTGGACAAAATTATTCTAATCAATAAAATTGCTTTCTTTTTGTCAAAAATGCTCAGTGCTAGCCATGCATGAGAATAAGAAAATCCTACAACCTTTACGGAAGATAAGATAAATACGATTTGCTGGATATTGAATGATTTGAAACATACCATAGCATTGACTGATTTGGAGAAAGATAAGAAAATGAATGATGCGACTTTTTCTTAACTCTGCCTTTCAAAATGCTAAACCACTGTGTTGCTATGTAAATAAAGTATGGCTAGCCTGAAGCTGAGAAGTACAGCTAATTACATGTTTTTCTAAGACAAGCCATGCTAATTTGTTCTAATGTTTGCATTTCCATTTTTATGAGTTTCTCTAGTTTCCACAAAGTTTATAATTCTGATCTAAATCTAATGAAAAACATTTATGGTGATGCTTGGCTTGTAACAAATGTAGAACTGTATGACCTTGTGTTTTTAACTGTAGTTATTGTACAGGATGTCTTTAGTAAGAACGATACCTTAGGAGCACTTCATAAAGTAGCTCAATGACATCTGCATAATAGAATATTGATGGACCGACTGGCCACTCCACTTCTACATTAAAGGATGTGTGCTCATGCAAGTGTCTGGATACATAAAAAAGAGGAAGCCAAGAGTTATTAAATAGGCAGGTCAACTACCCTTTATACATATGTGTACAGATTTGTGCTGATTTCTCTTCCTTGTTCCTCCGAAATGATCAAAAATATGCTTTATCCTGGGGATTACTAAATTAAAATTCAAGTGCAGGAACAGAAATTGTGTAGATATAAACTCTCAGGCTTGTCTGAATTACAAAGATTTCTGTGCCTGATAGTGAGACTTAAACATGAACTGGTTGGCAAAATAATACCTACTGCTTCATAGTAATGAAAACCAAAACAAATAATATGTGAGTTGGATGCCCCTTGAGATTCAGTCAACAACTAGCTGCCAGGTTCTAGGGTAAAGAAGGGTCACACCTGAATGGTAGCAGTGAAGAATGAGAAGCCCATCAAACAGTCTGGGTTAGCTGAGAACAATATGCTGATACCAAGAAAGAGTATCTTAATCTTTGAGGGATGCTACTTATTTGCAAACTGGAGGTAAAGCATTTTAGAAAAAATAAAACTAATAAGCCCAAAAGTAACAATGAAGGAAATTTGACGGACAAACACGACCATCAAAGAAAGAAACAGTATTTTATTTCATTGATAGCTCTTCTTTCAATTCTTTTGATTATCTTGGACACAGCTTTTCTTATTTTATGTGTCGCTTATTATTCATGAAAAAAGGAAAGTGTCAGTCATAAAGTTGAGAAGTGAAAGCTACTACTACTTTTTCCTTTGCATAAAAAAGATCATAATAAAAGGAGATAACTAGCCATTTCTCTTGTGATTATTACTGCTCCAGAATATGGTAAGTGAATTGAATATTATACTGTGCATATCTAGCATTTAACCTGATCTTCTTCATCAAGAGGCACAGAACATTTACGTATCCAAAAATTGTATACTTAAATAAGTATTTAATAGCCATAAACAATGGTTCAGCCAAGTGTTAATTATCTGTAGAACAAATTATTTTTAGGCAACTGGATGTTCACTATACTAGATTGTTAAATGTCTTCAACTATGCTTACGATAAGTTTTAATGGAAATAAAGTTTTATGGGATTTTTTTACGGATCTAACTTTGCCTGACATTGTTAGTGTGACTTTTGGACTCATCATTCATTTTTTTTGGCATTCAGAAATGTTCCTTATCTTACGCTTACTGTTTCCCCATGCTTATACCTGCACACACACACATCATTTAGGTCTTTAACTATCTCCCTCTTTGCAGTCACAAGACAAAATACACAGACAAAGCAAATTATATGAGCAAAAACATATTCAATCCTTCATTCTATTCCTCAGTTCCTGATGATATTACTAGAGAGCAAGACCCTTATGGACAAGAGACACTGTAAAAATAATGGGTGAAAGGAAGAACTCTTCAGTGCATACAGATCTGTTTGTTTGATTCCAGCTAGGTCAGTGGAGGCATTACAGATTTCCATCAATGTTCAGAAGCACCTGGTCTGGGGAGCCTGCAATGTCAGTCATTAAGATATGCTTGCAAATTACTAGCTTGAACAGGTTACAGATTAAATAAAAATAATAATAATGTAGATTTGTACCTTGTCCTTCCTCATTAGACACACGTGTCAATAAGCATAAATAGCTGTAGCAAATGACACCTTTTATGAATTATTAACAAATAGATACTTGGTAAGAACCCCGAGTAGGTGGTCTGTCTCACAGGACACCATTAAGGACAATCTCCATTAAGGACAATATCTGAATAACAGACAATGTAAACTGCTCAATTCTCTCTTTAATGTAAATGTTACAGTGGTCATAGGATCGAAGTTAGACCTTTATGTGGTAACAAAACATCACTTCATTTCTCTTTGAATATTCCATTTATGGATTGGTTTAGCTCTAAAGAGCTCTAAAATCCTCAGGTATATGCAATTCACTTTGCAATTTGGGCTACATACAGATGTTCTTTTTTTGGGGATCGTGTCATTCAGCTGGAAAGAGTGCTATCAACTGGGCAACTGGGTTATCCCTAATTGTTTACTACAGCTCCTAGGGCAGGCACTACCATCCCCTCTGATCCATAGATGGTTGATTGTGTGAGTGCTCCCTAAACAACTTCAACTAAAATAAACCAGACTAAATTTAGCTGTTTAAAGACCAACGTTTTGCACTTTGAAAGATGCACCGAGTTCATTCTCTGGCCCAGGAGAAAAGCCGTAGGCCATGCCATGATATGACTAGACACTTTTTTATTCAAAACAGAGTGGCTTCATCCAGAGTGCCTGCAGAAGAGTCCCTGGCCCATGTACTGCTCCCTGAACCCTACGTGACTGTTGTCCGTGATGGTCTGATGCCTGGCCAAAACCATGCCGGAGAGAATGCTAGAGATTAATCAGCACAGACAGTGCTTAGACCTGAGTCCTGGCCCTATTTAATTTACTAAAGTAGAGATAAGCATTGACAAGCATCCCACAAACAAGGTAACTGAAGCTGAGAGCCAGTGCCAGGACTAGGCTGGAGGCAGGTGGGATGGGTGGAGCAGAAAGTTCCTGCTTTATTACAGAATGCTCCTCTCCCTCATCTGGAATCAAACCCCAGACCCTCAGCTCTTCCTATTTCCCTTTTACTGCCGAGCATGCAGAGGATGGCCACCTGCTGCTGCATCACAGTTAGCTCAGGCAAGACAAACCACTACTTATAAATGCCAGTCCCACTGAAAATCAATCCCAATAGATGCTGATAAGATTCCATATAAAGAAATCTCTTTGTTTTCAGCTTATTTGGAAATTTAGGAAAGAATACAACCTTGCTACATTAAAAACAAACAAACAAACAAACAAATAAACAAAACCTGGAAACAAAGGGAAAGAAAGAACCATTATGTTTCCACAATCAAGTATTCAAAATAGGGAAAAATGTCTGAAAGCTGCCTATGTGATTTTATTCATTATGTTTAATAACAGGAATACCAAGAAATATTTCTAATTTCATTACTTAGAGTGTTCTAGGGATGTAAAAGGACATGCATGTAATAGTGTTCCTTCACTGGAGGTACCACCTAACTTAAATAGTAATGAAAAGTATTAGCACAGCAGCTTAAAGCATACATGCATATTAAAGTGTGTGCAGGAAGGTCTCATGTTGTCCTCAACCTTAGCACATCAATTGCATGTTTGGTTTGGACACTTGAAACTCATTTTTGGAAGTAGCTGAAAGACTTATCTTTTAAAGAAGTTGGTATGTGTGAATTTTATGCCCATTACTTCCTACTTTCAAAATGTGGTAGTCAAACCCTGAAGTCATCTTGAGGGAAAATGTATAAATGGCACTGTTACTATTTATCAATGAAAATAATAAAGTAGCTAAGAAAATTCCATTGCTTCATATTTTGATATAAGCAATAGATAAATATCATTTATCAGTTAAAGCCCTAACTGAGGTCAGACCTTACATGGATCACAAAGAAGGACCACTCATCTTCATGTACTCCAGTCAAAGTTTAGTTATTGCTGTGCTTTGTAGACTAGCTGCCTATTGTTCCAGATAAAACTGATAAAGGTATAGTTATGGCAAGGCCTGTGTTTTTCTCAGTTCCAGCCACCTTGATAAGCAATATATTTTGAGCAGCAGTATGCTGAATTCACTTAGCACATTTTAAAGCATTTTCTTGCATTGACAGTTGATATGTTTACTAAATGGGTTATTTACTTTGTACTCTACTTATATTTCCTATTAATTTCTTGTAGAGAAACAAACATTTCTGTTTATTCTCTCCATTTCTCTGAGTGATTCTGGCTCATAAATTGCAAGTCATGCCAGTCATAAATTGCTTCACTTCCTCCAGCAAAATACTACAGGACACTCTCTGAAGAAAATGTAAATTATTTACATTCTTGTAATTCCATCAGTCTTTATACATGGGCTAGTACAATGTTATGTTTAATTAATGAACTTCTTAAATAAGACCATCAGACCATTAAAGGGCATAAACTATTTATAAAGAAAAATAGAAATTAAGTTTATTGTTTTCAGCATAAACATTCCCAACAGTCAGGCTTTGTGTTTGGAACAACATGACTCAGGAGGCACCAAATTTGGAGGCAAAACAAGTCAAAAACTTTCTTCCCAAACTCTTGGTTATTCCAGTCAGGTGTCAAGTACAAGCTGCCTTTTTTTTCCTCTCTTGATTACATTGATCATCATGGGGATGATGAACTGGGTAGAGCAAACCAAGAACAGTACAAGACTTTCTGTTCTGTCAGGCTGTTTTTTGTTTTTAATTACAATGGTATTTAGTTGAAATCATTGCCCAGAACTTATCAAATATTGTTGGAGATGTAGCCTAGAGCTGATTGAAACCTATCTTCAATATCAATAAAAAGATTAATATCACAAAGGCAGTGCACTGTATGCCTTCAAACAAAACTCCATTACTGCTCTTATTGTCCCCAAAGATTTAGCCTAAGGAAATGTTCTAAACCATAAATTAAGAGTAGTAGTTTCACATAGTACTTCCCATGCCTGTAAGATGAGATCTGTTTAGCAGTTCAGCTTGTCCTGGCCAATGTGAAACTCCATCATACTCCTGCAGTGTGTTTTTAGCATGTGCCTTGCCCCACATTCTTTCCTGAAGTAAATTTGGAGGCCCAAATCCTTGTTCATAGAAATAACTGGTTTCAGTGAGACCTCAGCAAATCCTCTGAGCAGTCTCTTATAGTAATGCTCTTTTAATTTCCCTTAATTTAGTATAATTTTCATGTATTTCCCTTTATATGTCTAAGCTACCTGGCAAGACAGTTCTGGTTATTGTATGATGTGTTATTTGTTGATATGCTGCTTTTACAAGTTACAGTTATGTCTATCTGCAGCCTGGAAGCTATTTAAAACAAAACCTAATTGTTGAACCTTCCTGATCTTTGCAGTTGGATGGGCATAAGGTATAAACTCTCCTTTGGGTTAGACCCTGAACTCACAAACGTCCTGTTGTATTGGGTTTCTGTGACAAGGTTTTGGTAAGGGTGGGGTGGGGTAGGGCGGCAGGGGTGGCCTCTGTGAGAAGACACCAGGAGCTGCCACCGTGTTGGACAGAGGCAGTTCCAGTCAGCTCCAAAACGGATCCACCACTGGCCAAATCTAAGCTCATCAGTGATGCTGGTGGCATCTCTGTAATGAAGTATTTAAGAAAGGGTAAAAAACTGCTGTGCAGCAACTATGAGAGCGGAGGGAGAAAACAGAGGAGCCCACACTGCAGCAGGTGGACATGTCCTGAAGGAAGCTGCAGCCCATGGACAGCCCATGCTGGAGCAGGCTCCTGGAAGGAACTGCAGCCTGTGGACAGAAGCCCATGCAGGAGCAGGTTTTCTGGCAGGACCTGTGACCCCTTGGGGGACCTACGCTGAAGCAGTCTGTGCCTGAAGGACTGCAGCCCATGGAAAGGACCCATGCTGGAGTAGGGGAAGAGCACGAGGAGAAAGGAATGATAAAGACAAGTGTTATGGACAGACTGCAACCCCCATTCCCCATCCCCCTGTGCCTACTCTGTTATTAATTGGCAATAAATTAAATTAATTTTCCCCAAGTTGAGTCTGTTTTGCCCGTGACAGTAATTGGTGAGTGATCCCCCTGTCCTTATCTTGACCCATGACCTTTTCATGTTATTTTCTCCCCCCTTTCCTGCGGAGGAGAGGGAGTGAGAGGGTGGCTGGGTGGCAGCCAGTCAAGGTTAACCCATCTTTTTGGAATCATCTTTGTCTTGGTATTTTCCGTAGGATGTATGTAAGTAGTGTCTAAAGCCTGAGGCTTTCAATCAACCCTGAAAAAATATGCAGAAGTGTCTTAGCTGATCCTTAGCTGATATTTAATTGATCTACAGCCATCTTCACTGCTCACTTGCCTCAAAACACTTAGTCATTCTCCAAATCTGGACTGATATATTGTCACAGAAACAGTTTTGTTTCCATAAGCAAGAGAGTGGCACGGTGATGAGGAGCAGTAACAGGCCAGCAATGACACCAGCAGTCAAGACTCTACATATTGACTTGTTTATGGTGGTACGTGATAAAATTTGAAAGTATTGCTCCTGGCTTAGAGGCAGAAATTAGTTGCCAAATACGACAGAGATTTTTATTATTATTATTTGTTCTGTTTAATGGCCAGAAATCTGTCATTCTTTCCACTTCCAAACTGCGTTCCCATTAATTGAATGGATATGCTCTTACTGCTGTAGTCTTCTCAGCCATGTCCTGAGCTAAAAACAGTAAGAAAAATATTGCTCACTATGACAGAACCATAGCCAGATATTTTGATTCAAAAACTTGCATTCGTGTGTTACTTTTCATGATGCTGTTTTAGGTAATATCTTCAATTTCCCTAGTCCAATGCACTGATGTGTCCCTAATGGGTTATCCTTGGCTGCTGAGGTGCGTGACTGTCCTTATATGCTAGTGCAAAAGAAATGGATAAAAATGTTTTCTTACCAAGCTACAGTAATGGGTTTTGAGTGTTGCCAGGAACAACGGTGAGGCTGTGTACAAGTAGGGGTTGGTGTGAGTGCTATAAGGCTATTCTGGTTCTTGAGCTGTGAGGGTACCATGCATGGGACAGTCAGCCACAGCAAGGTTTCTCCTAGGCACCTTGGAAACTGGTAATGTGGAAAGCTTCTGGGAGCAAGTTTCAGGAGTGGTCTTAAATGGTACTTTGGGGCAATTCAATCCTTGAAACTCTGTCCATTACAGACTAATGTGAGGAGATTTCATTAGTGTAAGCACCTCTGGCCAAAAAAGTCCACTGTATTTGTGAGGAAGGAGTTCATCATCCCACTCAGTTACATTAAAGAACACTATAAAACTAACAACCCCATACATTTTATCAAAATGTGCAGTGTTCATCATAAACAAACAAGACTTCATTTGCAAGGTACTGTAATTATTATAGACAACGTACTAATGCTTTCCACATGGCCACTTGGCACCTAGCAGCTCAAATAAATTCCCCCTAGTAAGTTTACTTTCTAAAAGGTCGTGAACACTAACAGGCCTGATTTATTCATTGTTTCTATTACAGAGGGAAATCAAAGAAAACCTGATAAATTGCTTTCATTGGGACATAAGCACAGCTTTTTGGAAACTGACAGTTCAGATGAAAACCTGACAGGAGGTCAGCAACCCTTCACAAGCCTGTGGACACAGAGTGGTCCGAATAAACTCAAACTTCATGGCTTGATAAGACAGACTTTTCCCAAAGTCTAGGTCCGTTAATAATTCCTGCTCATATCAGTTTCCATAATGCCCTGGAGAGCTTTCCTATCATTTCAGTTGTGAAGGAACCATAAGGAATGCATAAGCAACTATATGCTACAAGAAACACAGCGAAGTAAAAAGAATCCTTATCTTAATTGGTCTGGAAAAAAGAAATCTTAAAAACCATTGTTTTGTTTGTCTTTCTTCATCCACCAGATATAATTTAACAAGCCTCCACCCTGCCACACCTGCGGTTAATAGATTTTTGTACAATTTCTCACTGACCTCAGGCAAGTTGTTCCAACTTAATTTCCCAACACTTAAGGCAAAAAACTATGTACCTGCTATTCCATAGAATAACATCAATATTTTAAACATTGTGAGAAGAATGGAGGTCTTGATATAAAACCGATATAAGAATTTATCAAGGTGGGATTTTTTTTTAAATTTAATTTCTTTTTTTGGTCATACATTAAAAGTGGCTTGGCATAACTCACATTTAATATAAGAACTAGAACTCAGCAAATTGTACTTTAAAATATAGGTTTAATATAGCCACTATGATCTGGAAAATAACTTGTTATCAAAATGAAATCTTTTTTACCAAAGAAAGGAAGGAACATGAAGGTGCACAAGTCCATGGGACCTGATGAGATGCATCTGTAGGTCCTGAGGGAACTGGCAGATGAAGTGGCTAAGCCACTATCTATTATATTTGAGAAGTCATGGCAGTCCAGGGAACTTCCCACTGACTGAAAAAGGAGAAACATAACCCCCATTTTTAAAAAGGGAAAAAAAGACCTGGGGAACTACAGGCCAGACAGTCTCAGGTCTGTGCCTGGCAAGATCATGGAGCAGAGCCTCCTGGAAATTAAGCTAAGGCATATGGAAAATAAGGAGGTGATTGGTGACAGCCAACATGGCTTTGCTAAGGGCAAATCATGCCTGAGAAATTCGGTGGCCTTTTACAATGGGGTTACAGTATAGATGGATAAGGGAAAAGCAATTGATGTCACCTACCTGGACTTGTGCAAAGCATGACATCCTGGTCTCTAAATTGGAGAGACATGGATTTTAAGGATGGACTACTCGGTGGATAAAGAATTGGCTGGATGGTCGCACTCAAAGAGTTGTGGTCAACGGCTTGATGTCCAAGTGGAGTCCAGTGACAAGTGACGTTCCTCAGGGGTCAGTATTGGGACAGGCGCTGTTTCACATCTTTGTTGGCAACATGGGCAGTGGGATGGAGTGCACCCTCAGCAGGTTTGCTGACGATGCCAAGTTATGTGGTGCAGTCAACATGATGAAGGGAAGGGAAGCCATCGAGAGGGACCTTGACAGGCTTGAAGGGTGGGCCCATGTGAGCCTCATGAAGTTCAACATGGCCAAGTGCAAGGTCCCGCACATGGGTCGGGGCAATCCCAAGCACAAATACAGGCTGGGCGGAGAATGGATTGAGACCAGCCCTGTGGAGAATCACATGGGGGTGTTGGTTCACAAGAAGCTCAACGTGACCCAACAATGTGCGTTTGCAGCCCAGAAAGCCAACTGTATCCTGGGCTGCATCAAAAGAAGTATAACCAGTAGGTCAGCTCTCTAGTCCTCTCTCATGAGACCCCACCTGAGTACTGCATTCAGCTCTGGGGCCCCCAACATAAGAAGGACATGGACCTGTTGGAGCGAGTCCAGAGGAGGGCCACGAAGATGACCAGAGGGCTGGAGCACCTCTCCTGTGAAGACAGGCTGAGAGAGTTGGGGTTGTTCAGCCTGGAGAAGAGAAGGCTCCGGGGAAACCTTATAGCAGCCTTCCAGTACCTAAAGGGGGCCTACAAGAAAGCTGGAGAGCAACTTCTTACAAAGGCCTGTAGTGATAAGACAAGAAGTAATGGTTTGAAACTGAAAGAGGGTAGATTTAGATTAGATGTAAGGAAAAGGTTCTTCACTATGAGGGTGGTGAGGTACTGGCACAGGTTGCCCAGAGAGCCTGTGGATGCCCCATCCCTGGCAGTGTTCAAGGCCAGGTTGGATGGGGCTTTGAGCAACCTGGTCTAGTGGAAGGTGTCCCTGCCCATGGCAGCAGGGTTGGAACTAGATGATCTTTAAGGTCCCTTCCAACACAAACCATTCTATGATTCTATGTTTCTAAAAACAAATGAAGAAAACAGCAGAGGCAGCAGTTTCTAAGTGGGATGAGAATTGCCAGAAAGAAGAAAAAAATGAAGAAAGTAAGTGATTGGGTAACAGAATTTGAAAGAGGTGATTGAATGAAACAGTAGAAAAACAGTGACTTTAAATAAACTGATGAGAGGAAAGATACTGGAGAGCAAACACAGGTATTCAAGTTTCCAGATGCTTACTAATGAAAGAGGACATGAGGGTGGGCATACAGCTGCTTCTGTTCAAATTCTGGCACACCTTAGTTCATGGAAGACAAGAATAAAACTTTTTGAATATGAAAGGGCTAAAGAAAATATTTTTTTTCTTTTTCTTTTTTTTTTCCTTAAATAAATCTCTGACCTTTAAAGGTGTAGGCTATGTTTTCACACATGCAATATAATATGTATGAAAAAAAAATACTTTCTCAAGAAAAGTTAAAAATATTTAAGCAGTTAACCCAATAGGTTAATGCCACAGAAAAATAATTTCTGCTATTCACATGGATTTATTCCTGTGTTAAAAAATTAAGTGTCTTGTAGTAAGTTACCATACCTTAAACTATGCTAGATAATATCTTTCTTCATATGTTTCCTTGATTTCAGTAATGTTTACCAGTGGTATAGGAGAGTCAAGAGCTAGTGAAAAGGAGGAAATATTTAGGTAGAAAATTATATTTGTAATTTCTCAGCAGAAAAACTGATAGCACTGTCTAGTTATCATCTCCAACTGTAGGACACAAAGCCCAAAATAACAGCCAAATCTGATGTCAAGCGAAAAATCAGTATCAGTCAAAATAACATTTTACCCGTTTCTTCTCTCATCTCTTTACTTACATTCTTGGGTTAGTATTACTGTTGCTGTCTGCAGATGAATACTCACTAAGAGAAGTCCCACCCCATTTAATGTAAAAATCTGCTATTGCCATAGGCTGTTGATTTTTTTAAAACTCTGTACCTCAAGATGTGACAGTATTTGCTGGATTTACTTTATTAGTTTTTAATCATGACCCCAGGCCCATACAAGTTTGACTCTTGAGTTATTCTGGATCTTGTAGGACTGTCAATATACAGATTATGGATTCATACTGTATTGAAGGTTTTCTGGGGTAAACCTAAACCAGTGGCCTAAAATACCATAGTTCATAAAAACTGCATTTTAAAATTTCATGTCAGAAGATTTAGACACTGTCTCCTATGAAACAGTTCTACTAAAGTTTTCAGGATTGAAAATGTTTAATCTATGAAAATAGAGTGGAGGTTGCTTACTGATTATAGGATCAGGAAAAATTAAACATTTATACCTTTAAGAGATATTAATACCTTTAGTGACACCTTCTACATGAGTTGCACAATTTATAAGAAGATGTATAGGGAAGTCTTCAGACTGCAGATGCATGTAAGACTTTGTAGTATGTGGCTTTCTTTATGTTTAGAAGAAGAATATGGAGCAACTTTTTTTTCCTATGTGACTGTGCCTCTCTTTAGCATTTGATTTAAAAAAAAAAAAAAAAGCCCCACAGGTTCAATTAATTGTAGAAGAATACATTATCCCTATGCCAACATGTTGCCAAATGTTGAAAAAATGCAAAATGAGGCAATTCTACATTTCTAACTAATGGTTTTATCCATTTCTGTGGAATTTCTGATCCATGGCAAGAGAAAGAATTAATTACTTCATTGCTGTGAGTCTTCTTTTGACTTTGGCAATATTCCCTAGAGGATTCTACCCAAGATTTTCTCTTGTGAATCCATGCAGAATCTCCTGCATTTTTTGTTAGTCTATGCACAGGAAACATCAATTAAGACACATAGTGGAAGTAAACTCAGGAATAAAATTAAAATTATCTATAAAACTTAGGAGCAGACAATGGCATATTGGACTGAACTACAGCCTTATGTCAGGCACTGCAGCAGGAAAAGTCTAGCTATACTAGAGAATGAATGAATCTTAGAAGCAAAATCACCAGTTTTACTCCTTCTTTGTGAAAGGTCTGTTTTGCCAACCTAAAAAAGTAAACAAGAACACCAGAACCACAATTTATTAGAATAGGGTGGGAAGTATAATGAAAAACCATGTCTGTATTTCCTGTTCCTTTTACACTCCATCCCACCCAGTATTAGAGGGGTAGCAGCTGTTGCTTGCTCAGATACTTCAAGATCCAGGGATGCACGTAGTATTGTTCCTCTTTATGGTTATGACTGAGTATAATACTACTCAAATTATTTTTAACAGAAAACCCACTAGCATATATGATGCTACTTTCATTATTTTTATACGTAGATTGAAAAGAGATTCAGCAGTGAAGGTTGGGAAGTTAAGGAAAAAGTGAGAATTTTGGCTGAAGTTTGAAAGTGAGAAAGTTTGAACTTTAACTTTCCTGCTTTGGACAGAAGTTGCTTGTTAAATGCAGGAGAATATAGAAAAAGTCCTTCTTCCATGAATGATCAGTCATAAAGCAGCAAAAGAAAGATCTTTCCAAAATCTTCATTGAAGGATTATGCAAGCTGTAGCAACAGTAAGATTTTCCCTCTATTAGACAAACTTGTCCCATATCTAGCAAAATAATCTTCAGTGTTTCATACTCAGGGATATAAAAAACATGGGGGAAAAATTAATTAAGCTTATAAGAAATTAACTGATTGGGAAACCAATAAAGAGGACACTGTCCTTAAAGCTTCACAAATGACTTGTTAACAAACTCAGATCTGATGGCAAATGTTAAGATTTCCATCCATCGGCTTAACCATGAGACTGCTCTTTTTCTCCTTTGTCTTCACTGTAACCTAAAGCTGGATTACTCAGCAAATGCCTCTGTAAAGGAATGCAGACAACTGTCTTCCCACAGGAGCTCCCTCTGGACCAGCAGCTGGAACATGATGTTATATTCCTGTACCTGTGCATTTAATCCCTACTGAAAAGCAAAGTATATTGTCTTGAACTCAGTGATATGCTAACATGGGCTCAGACCTCATTGGATCAGGTCAGCTCAGGCCACAAATGGAAAAAAATGTGCATATAAATACCTTTGTAAATATGTGTAAAGACAAGGACTTCTCCAGAAGTCAACAGCTAAAAAGGGCATTCCTGTTCTAGCATGCAACTTGGCAAAAATGTGCTGACACTGTTGAAGACAGTTCTGAACCAACTTACAAGTTTCCCATCTTCTCATTTTAGATTTCACAAGATGTTGCACTACAGCTGCATTCCCCATATTGGCCAGTGTACATGCTCCTGAGACATGTGGAAAGACATACCATGTTTTAGCACTTTGAGGCTTCCATTAAACACGGCATTATCTATCTAAGGAGAACATCTGATTGCATCTTTGACGGACCACAGCCTCTCTGCTGGAGGAACTTTTCCTGGCAGACCATTCCACTACAGGATCAACTGGAGATGCTGTGCCTTTTTCTATTTCTGTTCCAATAAGTTCACAACCTTTCTTTATGCCTTATCATGTTCTTCTGTGTTATTCTGTACTAAAAGCAAGTACTCTTGTTTGTAATGCATAAGCACATTTGTGTAATTCTGTCAACCAGAAAATCAAAAATGTTTGGTGAGGACAATGAAAGGAATCTACTGAAGCAGAAACATTCCATCATATTAATAGCTGCTCAGGAACCAGCTGCTGAAATTACAAGTTAAAATAGGAAAACACTACATTCCAATTTCCCAGGTGAAGCTGTGCAGTGAGAGAAGTTAGGCCAGTTTCTAAGGCGTATGAATGCCATTGAAAATATGAGTATAATTAAGATAACACTACTATTTATCAGTAATTAGACCTGTCAACCCAGGAGTGATTGGCGTACTCATTTCCTAGGGCTTTGCTTCATTTACTTGAAATTCTAATTCATCTCATAACTCTTTGGTAGGACATTTAAAAAAAAATAGAAAAACTAAACAAAAATGTTCCCTCATTTTTCATAAGGATCTAGTCTTCACATAGTTTCATATTAATTACAGACCCTAAACTGTAGTTTGATGAGAGTATTTACTTTGGACTGCAGAGTATCAGGATAAAGTTGATTTCAGTATGTCCTAGTTTTAGAAAACAAAGTAAGTCTTCGCCTTCCTTGTTTGTACCTCAGACCTAGCTGGACATCACTCATCACGCTGCCTGTCCCACCTTCTGTTCCTTCCAATACTTGAGCAACCCAGATGTGTCTGAGATCAAGTTAGAGTCAGGAGGATTCTTTATTTCTTTCCCTTACTGGCCCAAAAAACTTTTGGCCTCTAGGAAAAGAAACAGCTTTTGTCTATGCAAGTTAAAAGGGAACATACTGAAAGGTCTCTTGAAAAGAAAAGCTCTATAAAGATTTCAGTATCAGTTGTAAAATTATATTGTGGGCACTGTTGTTCCCCTTACTGTCAAGATTACAGATTTCTTTTAAACTATTTATTTTTACCACAACTTTGTATATTTTTAAAGCATGGAATATTTTTAACTCACCAATCCAGTGCAAAAATCAAGGTCTTCATTTTATCTGCAAGTTTATCCAAGAAAAGGAATTATTTTTCATTTTCAGGAAGACAACAATTTAGTTACCAACAGGATGAACTCTTCTCCAAGCACTTTGCTAGGCCTCTGCAGCAAGCTTAATAGTGTCACATTCCAAATGGCTACTCTGTAATACTGAGAAGGGAAGGTGGTTTTTAGCAAGTGGCGATAGACCCATCTGCTAAGGAACAGCCATCCCGAAGTTCTTAGTTTCAAGTGTTGCTCAGCTACGCTTTGGTTTCCTCTGGAAAGTGGCTATCTTTAAACAGAGCCCCACTCTACTTTTAACCACATATATTATTCAGAATGGTGCCATATAGTTACTTTGAAATGAATATTCTGCCATGGGGCTAGAAGGAAGAAGAAAAATCTCTCTCTTTCCCTCTTTTTTTCACTCTTCTTGTTCCCAGTTTCACCCCTTCCCATTTCCATGGTTGTGTTCTTTTCCATCCTACACCCAAAGGAACCGTGGGGACCTATGCTAAGCTACAGTACATTTGTGTGTTTATCTAACATTTTTTAATTGTCTTTTCCTTTTTATTCAAGAATACAGACACCGGCTGCACATATTTCTCATAAAAGTGAAGTGTGTGCACCTTTCCAGCTAATGCATAGATAGTGCACAATGGCCCTGGTACAGTCATTGGAGATTGATTAGGACACATAATGAAATATTTAAGGCTGAGACTCAAAGCATTTGCAGTTCCTGTAGCCTGCCAACAAAGCTATGGGTATCAGCATCAAGTATGTAACTAAGCTGTCAGCAGTAACCAACTCCTATTAGACAACAAGTGGTATCATTAATTTTAGATTAATGAAGTAAGGAGAAAAAACATTAATCTTTACAAAATAATTTTTTTAACTTGTATATTATTTACCTAAAATCCTGCTGTGTGTTTATGCCATGAATGGACTTTGCATCATACACTGCCTTTGCAAGTGGCTGCAAAGACATTTCTGCTCTTTCTGGAGGCATCAAGTAAAGAAATTGGTGGAAGACTACAGCCAAGATTTTAGACGGAGGACAAAGTGAACAGCACCTGGTTTCTTGTGCTGCAAACTTTCTAGAGTTAGGTGGAGTGTGGGAGGAAGAGCAGAGTCAATGCTTTCAGTTCATAAATGGTCAGGTCCACCATACCGGTAGCATCCAGATGTACCTCCTTCCCTGTTGAAGCTTCTTGAGCAAGAAGTGTGTATATTTCTGTGTGTGTCTAAGGGGCACTGATTAAGAACATCCAACTAATTTGTGATTAATGTTTCAAAATAGAAGACATACCTGTTTTATATAGAACCATATTCTATCACTCTTATGTTGAGTTGGCAATATCTTCGGGACCACTGGCAGACTAAGGAGTTAATTAATGTGAATAGCATTCCGGAATCTGGCTCTAGATGATTTTGTGAAATATTATTTCTACTAAGTAGAAGTACATTACATGCAATCTAGCATGGTGATGAAGATCCAAAGGATGTGGGAATCCTTTCAAGATTCCAAACATAACAAAGGCTCAGCTACTCAGTGTAGGCAGGAGCGTGGTATATGCAGAGGCTGTTAAGCTATGTAACCATCACAAAAGAAGAAGTCCATAATGGAAGTTGTAAAAAATCCAAGGAAATGGTTTTCTTGTACACATCAGGAGATGCAAAAGCATGTGTACAGAGGTGCATTTGCAGACCAATCTACTTAAACACTGCAGGAACTACTGCTTCTTATGAAATATTTAAGTAACTGTGTTTACTGCTGAGAAGATTGGAAAGAAAATAGCCTTTTATAATCCTAAAATGCCATTATTTGGAAGACTGGGCAAGGAAGAAGTAGCAGAGAGAGAACAGAATCATGTAATTATACCTGTTGACCTTCAAACAGATGTAGTCTGAGAAATAACACATGCAAGAAGGGAAAATGGGTTATATTCAGAATTAAGAAAAATTTCTCAAATATATAGGAGGAAAAAAGTGTGATGAGGGATTCAAGTACTGCATAAAAAATTGCTGCTCAGACTGCACACAACACTAGCAAATATGCTAATGGAATAATGGAAATATTTTCCTCTTTTATAACCTCTTTATTTTGCTCTTACTCTACCAGTCTTTGTGGTTGTACAGTACCACCATCTAGCTCATCTATTTCCTTTTGCCTCTGAATATTCAAAAATTTCCACACAGTGAAGATGAAGGGAGCAGACCATTGTTGTTGCAGTGTGAGTTAACTGAGGAAATTTAAAATGTAATACATTTATGAGACACTAATTAGTCATCAGTAGCTCCTTGTGTGTACACTTTATTCTTTTTATGACTGTGTGAGACAGATAGCTTAATCTAAGTCAGAAAGGGAGCAAACTGTCGTTCAAGAAATATGCAGTGCAAGTGACTACATGGGGAGTTATTGTAGAGCAGCTAAAAAAATAACATAAAAAGTATAATGAAAAAATCCTTGAATACAGAAAATAAATCTAACAAAAATACCACAGTAAGGCCTACATACCTGTGACAAAAAGAAAAGAACTCTAAGGCAAAAAGTAAACTGATATGATTTAAAAGCAAGTCATATGAGGTTACTTTAGCTAAATGTATCTCTAGTGAACATAATTGGCAGCAGCATAAATTACTGCAGGCTATTATAAATTAAGATAGCTTAAATGATTATAAATAGACAAAGGTATAAAACAAACAGAAGATTTTTTTCCTTGATGAAACTCAAGAGTATGGAAAACAGTCAGTGAATTGGCTGGAATACCAAGAATTTAAAGTTGTAGCCAAGGAAATTAGGTACTGCTAGGAAGCTAAACTATCTGTTTCCATTAGCTTTTAGTGGAGTGGCTGAAAGTATAGGTATCCACAACCTGGCCTTTTCCAAAGGTGAAGACAAGGCCAGTAAGGCTGGGATTCAAAATCATATTTGATATTTACAGAGATTGCATGACTACTTACTGTTAAACTACTTTATGTGAAGGAGAATACAAAGCTTGCTTCTTCATGGCTCTTGAAATAGAGAGGCAATCACTATGGTGGGCAGAATCTCCTACAGAGCTTGGTACCTCTCTCCAGCTACAGCTTGTTTTTGTCACCACTGGAAACAGGACATTAGATTTGATGAACTTTGACATGGCTCAAGGGTAATAAAACTCTTGTGAGTTAGGCAGGCAGCTAATGCGTCACAAAGAATTGCTGGGGGAAAAAACAAATCCAAAACAAAATGCAAAGTAATTTAAATGCCAATCAATTGCCTGGTCTCAATGGTATATTTGGTAGTCAAAGATTCATACTTAAGCATGAAATCAATGACCTCTAAGTCATAATACAACATCTCCCTTGAAAAAAATAGCTACTGTTCCGGAAAAACTGGAAAGTATGAAATACTGTACCTTTAGGATCTGTGGTTTTTTGTTTTGGTTTGTTTTGGTTTGTGTTTTTTTTAGTAAGAATAATTAATGGAACACAAATAACTGTATAATGAAGGAAATCAAAAGAAAGCTCAATATGTGGAAGGAACTTAGTAAACACAGTGGCAGATGGATTTGCCTCAAAGAGACAATATTGTTACTTTACATGACATTTTCTGTATAGAGTCTCCTCAAGTCATCTGCCCAAGCAAGAATAACAAATACATTTTTTGCCCTTTTTGGATTACATCAATATGATACAGCTGCTGCCTCAGCTGGAGAAAGAATCATTCTCCCCAAACAAGAAATAATTAAGTACGGGTGAATGCCAAAAGTAGGATAGCTTTTAAATTGAAAGCTCTAAACATTATGGACAGCCCTGGATGTGGGATTATTTTTACTATTTGAAATAATAGTAAAAGCCTTTTTTGTATTCTGCATTCAAGATGATGCATATGCTCTGAATATTTTTAATTGACATTTTAATAAAACTCCAGGAGAAAGGCTTGGTTGAAAAAATGCAAGATTAAAGGAAAAAAAATTCTTAAGCTAAATTTTATATTGCAAAATTGTGTGGCCCTCATACTATGGCATTTGGTAAGTAAAAATGAGCTTAATTTTTTACTTTATATGAAAATAAACCAGTCACCTCAAAGCTGAAGGAAACAGTGTTTTATTGCCTTAATCATCTATGTTTTTCTCAAGTAACACTGTTTTCTAAAAAAACTGATGACAAAAACTCAGGTAACATTTTGTAGTTTTAGTCTTTAGTGACCTACAGGATTTCTTCACTGTTGAACGCAGCTACCAGTCATAATTAAAAACTCAGAAGAGAAAAAACAATTAAATCCCTTGCCACTTAAGGTGAAGGATTTTCCTCATTATTAACTTGAAGAAAACTAGTGCTATCATAAGGACTGAGATGTTGGCTTGCTCTCCAGAATACAAATCTACACAAATACTTCGCAACACTGACAATTTGTGAAATCCACTACCTTTTGAAAAACTGCAGGCAGCTACAAAACTCCAACCAAACCATCAGAGATACTAATATGGTCAGTGATTAAACGTGGCCATAGGCTTTTGTAATTAGCCAATTTTCACAAAGAAAACTGTACTGAAAAAAATGGTATAACAAATCATACACGAAGAATGGCTTGGTTTTTACCTACACTGGCATTGATGTTATACACGCATATGGGAAAACTTGTATTAGTAATAATGTGACTCCCATACTTTTCAGCTGGAAATAGGTTAAAGTAATAGACTTTTGTGAAAATGCCCAATGCTTGTAATAAAACAGCCAGTCAGATATATGATTAATGCTCTTAAAACCATGTATGGAAGGGCATTTATTTTTCTTCTTTCCAAATTGTAGTCAAAGATCACATTTTTTTTCTAATATATTCATTGTCTGAAACTGTCATTTATTCCCCAAATATAGTGAAGCTATTGATGGCTTTCTTGCTCTTCATAGTGAATATTCAGTTGATTTCTCTTATGTTCAAAATCAGTCATTCTTCCAGTTTTTAGAAATATGGTGCCCAATCAATAAAAGAGAGTGCATTCAAAGCTCTAGTAAGTCCAATGGATTGTCCAAAATGGAAGGCAGTCATATAAAAATAGAAGGATGTTGAAATAAGTAATGACAATCTAAAAGGGTTTATGTAACTTTTATTTAACTCTGCCAAACAAACATGATATAAAAAATTTGGATGACAAAAAAAAGCTCAGTAAGTATAACAGAAGTTGGCAAGACATTTTACTTAATCTTTAGTGTTGCAGTGGTTAAAAAAAAGAATTTCACAAAATCAAAGTAGATCATTAAAACTGGATGAAGACTAGTTAAATGCAAAAATGAAAGCAATCTGCCTACACATCATCACAATCTTGCCACAGACATCTGAGTTTTGCTTCATAGCACCTCAAACTTTCTAGAAAATTTATGGGAGAAAATCAAAGTAATCAGTGGCACAGTTTGTGATTAGAGTATACTTTCTAGACTGGTAAATATTAATGATGACAGACCAGTTTTAGAGCGTGGTCTGGATCACTTGGCAAGATGTTCTCCATTGAACAAAATACTAATTAACAGAAATAAGTCAAACGCCATATGTCTAAGAATATAAACTGTCAACAGGGGAATATGACCACAATACAGAGAACTTAGTTGTACTGATAGCTAACCTATGAGAAATTATCTCTCAGTATATTATTATAATTAGGAAAGAAATTGTTATCCTTGAAATGTAAGCTGCAGAGTATTAAGAGGAAGTAGATAGGAAATATCAGCTCTGCGTACATTAGTAAAAATCCTGGGACCCATTCTGATGTCCACACTGAAAAAGAAAGTGGAAACATCTCAGGGAAGAGCTTAATTAATTATGTATATCTGTAAAGCATTTTTATAGTAAAGACAATAGGAAGATCAATGCATGTAGTAAGCTCAAAAAGGGGGATTAAGAGGTGATTTGCCTGTGATCTACAAGTAGCAAAATGGGAAGTAACTCCTGATAGCTCTGTTTCCCATGAAAAGGATATCAAAACCTGATGAAAGCTGTCTGGTACATGGTTTAACATGTCAGGTGATTTACCAAATAGAACAAGTAGGGATGTGCTGGATTCTACCTCTCTAGAAGTCTGTACATCAAGACTGGATAACTTTCCAACAGATGTGCTAAAATTTAAAGAGACACTGTAGGTTGAATGCAGGAATTGCTGGGTGATTTTGTATGGCCTGTGTTACTTAGGGAGTTATTAAAGATCATAATGTTCTTTCTAATTTAAAAATCTATTAACCTTATTTGATTGAGTCTTTTACTTCATTGTTATGCTTTCTACAGGGAGAGAAAAAGGTGGGGAGAAGCACAGTGAACATCTAACCTTGGAACAGAAAAGCAAAATCAATTGATTCAGAAAGCCTCGTAATGGTTAACAAAATATTTAATTGAAAATTGCCCTTGAGAATTTTACTGTGGAAGAGCATATGAGCTTGGAACTGCCTGTATCTTCTTATTAAAGGCTCTTAACTGATGAGATTGGCAATTAAATGAACAATTATTTGTGCTATTAAAATATGAAATGGCAATGTATTTTCTACTGGTTCAGGACGTGTTAAAGTGAGCTTATGAATGAACTGGCCTTCAAAATTATATCTGAACAAACTGTGCTTTCAGCTAAAAGCAATGGGAAAGAACTAGCTGCCCTGTATATACTCCCCATGTATCCTTTTCCTACAAAGAATTCCAGCTCTGAGAAAATGTTTGAAATGAAGCTCCTAAATTAGATATAAAAGTAACAAGCTATAAAAAGTGCAAATTTGGCAACAAATTGGAAAAATCCTGGGGTGGGATTTATCTGATCATAATTTAGATATGTATTTTAGGATGAAATTAATTGCATCACAGACTAGCTCATTTTTCTCCATTGATTCCATAGAGATTCTAATGGGATGAAATCAGCTTGCAGGTTCAGATATCTAAAAGTATGTGTCTACATGTACATTAGGTGACTAAACTCCAATTACAGCTCACGGAGATCTAATTAACACAGTCAGTGGAGCCTAGAGCAATTCAGTTGGCTACAGCTTGGTGTCCATTCAAGGGTTAGCTGAATCACTTTCCACAGTCCATCACCTCTGTTAACTACAGTTGGATAACTGTAGTGGGAGCCTAGACACATAGTTCATATTTAGACACCAAAATGTTCATGTTCTTAAAGACATAATGTCATAGAGGTATAAACTTAAAAAAAAAAATAGATAGTCTGTAGACCCAACTCACTGTAGAAATAGTGATGATAATAACGTACAACAACTCGTGTTTTGGAAGGCTGACAGGAAAGCAAGGAAATGCACCATACTGAATCTCCATTGTAGACTCAGTTTAAAAGACAGCAAGGCCTCACATCCACCTCAGCCCATTTATTCAGTGTAACAGAGTAGAGCGACCTGCTGATCCCCAAAAGCCCTGCATTCAGCCTGAGGGCTCCCTGTTGTGTGAGTACAATGATAAATACAACCAAGCCACCTCACTCGTTCTTCTTCAAAGGGTGCGGTATCGGGGGCTCAGGATTGCAGAACATAAATTGGCATGAATACACAAGTCACGGTACAGCATCCGAACCTGCTGCAGTCCATGGGAAGCTCAGGAAAGACTGCAGGAACATAGACAAGCCAGAGCTCCATAAATTGTGCCAGGCGTAGCATCATCAGCTAATGCAGAGCTCCCCGCCTAGGAAAGCCTGAAGGCATTATCGAGATTCAGTGTTTATATACCCTCCTTTTTGTTCTCAGGGGTGTAGCATGGAAATGCATTTTGTCTAATTTGCTCATGAATCTCAGTGCAGAAATAACTGTACAAAAACATATGCCAAGCTGAATTCTCGGCTCTCCATTTACAGGGAATGTCCCTCCCTTGAAACAACCTACCTACTCCTTTTTCAAAAAAGAGACTCATAAACTAATATGTACTTTGGCTCACAGCAAACGAGACTGTCTTCAGTGTGCCTGACCACATTAAAACGCTCCTGCCTCTTCCTGACAGTTTGACACATGGGGAAATTATGCAGACTGATGCAAAGGTAGGCTCAAAACCCGGAGCAGGAGAAACAGGCAAAGAGAGGACTAACAAACTAGGATTAAAAGGACCGGGGTTTATACATCTTTTTTTTTTTTTTTTGACATACAGAAGGAAAAATACCTACAGAGATACTCAAAAGGAGGTCAAAAAAAAAAAAAAAAGAAAGATATAGAAGATGGTTATAAGATGTGCAAAGAATAAGTAACTTGAAACCAATGCAGAAGGAATATAAAAACTAGCGAAGGGATTCAAGAAAGCAGAGAAATAAAGCAGCAGGAGAGCAACGTAATGTTGACAGCTGTGCTTCTCTGGATCAGCCCAGTTTCCAATCATTGATTTTTTTACTCAACAGCTGACCAATTCAGGGCATCTCTGGAAATTAAGTTTGCTACAAAACCGATCACTGAGTACGGTATTAATGTTTGCATTCTTTCTTTTCCTAATTACTTGATTTTTATGTCAAGTGAGATAATAAGATCTTTATTTGATTCTTGACTTCAGTATTTCACCTAAGACTTCTGGTTGGCTTTTTAGTTGAGTGTAATGTCCCACACATTAAAAAAAACCCATACAATCTTTCCTTCTACTGACCAGTTTGTAGCCGTAACTGGGAAAGATGAAGCAGCTGTTGAATCTTTGGGTTAATTGTGGCATCTGAGAAGCTGGATAATCACTGGAACAATTTTCTCACTATTTAACCTAATCTATGGGTATTCAATCTATGGGTCTGGTCCTTTACGGGGTAAATACAGCAGCCATGCCGATGGGGAAGGAGACAAGGAAAGGGAAAGACTGTCTAGCCATACAGTTATTAAGTGAAGGCATAGTTAAGCAAGGAATAGGATGAATAACTTGTCCTCAAAATTATCAGATTCAGACTAAGTTCTTCGGTTCTGTTTTATTGCCTTTCTGAAATATTAGATGTTATTCATTTTAATATGTTGTAGAAACGCCCAAATGAATGGATCAGAAACTATTTCTCTCACAAATGGAAATGATAAATGTGTATTTTTAATCAGTACATGATGGATTTTCTACTCAGTGGGGGTATTGTTAGTTGAAATCCTTGTCCCAGTGAAGTGAAGCGAACAGGCAATTTGTGACTGACTTTAAGGTACCGAATATTTATGGTGGCACTTTGTTTTCACTGGTTTTGGTCCCATTCCTCTATCCATTGTACTTGGGAGAAAGAGAGTATATCACATATTCAGGGCTGGAAAGCTCTATAAATGTGATGATAGCCATACTATTATAAATAGCATTCACTGACTAAATAATATATCAGGTTTTTTACCAATGCAAGCTTCTTTAAAGTTCTGTGTATGTAAGCAATGGTTTTGTAATCCCTTTTAAGTATCTGAGAGATTAGAAAAAAATGGTCTTAATAATTCTGAAAGGCAAAGTTCATGCATGACTCAGATGTGCATTTCATTTCCCTTGATTCCCCCATCCCCTTCTCCCTGCACAGCGTAATTATGAGTACACTGGTGTTGTCCTTAACAGAGAGAACAAATGTCAGGTTAAGTACAATCAAAATAAACAATTTCCTTGAAAGTACCTTTATTAGGATAATCTCTGTTCTTTTACACATTTTTTTTAAAAGGTAAATTTATTTGCTGCTTTTCCCATATTACTGATCCTTTATGTCTTGGATCTCCCCACTGAGGCAAGAAATAAAACTGATTAAAACCGTGAATATCTAGATGAGAGAATGTTAGAATTCCTCTAAAGTAAATCCTTTTTTCTTTTACTGATCTGCTGTCAAGTGTCTGTAGGGCACCCCACGACACCCACACCTGCTGTAGGTGGGGCAGGATGAGGCAGGTGAGCAGTGGGGATGAACATGCCTAGGCCAGACTCTGCAAAGCTGCTCTCAGGTGGGGCTGTGTGAACTCTTGCAGATGTTCTCACTGTTCAATGGTCCTGCCACCCAGAAAACTCAGCTATTGCTCTGAAAATCTATTGCTTGTTTCTGTGACTGAATTAAACTGAACTCCTACAGTGAGAGACAGCAAAAGACGTCTCCACTTAAGAACCCTTGCATGTACTGGTCTAATACGTGGGACTTCTTTGAAATTTAAGTCCTGATTGCAAGTTAGAATTAGAGTAGGGACTTTGACCTAGATATCACTTATCCTTGCCTTAGCTTTTTTAGCTACACTGGGATATCTTTCTCACCTTCAGATCCTCCTTGAGAAATCTGAACAATATTTCAATAGAGATTAATTCAAATTTTCTGACAAAATTATGCTGGAAAATGTTTTGATTTGCTGTATTAATTGCTGTAGTGCAGTTCTGAAAGAAGGTTAGAGAGGTAAAAACATCCAGTCATGGAGGTTATGAACAGAAGCCAAAATAGACTCAGCTGGGGCTTTAGAGTCTGTTACAATTTAAGACTTGTAAAAAATGAAAAAACAAAAAGAATCCCACCAAACCAACCAAGGTTATCCATTGGTTTATCAACTGCATTCCTGAGATATTTTTTCACTCACTTCTAGTGAGAAAATTTATACAAAGAGAAAGTCTTCAATTGATGCCTCAAGCCTTTATATGAAATACTAATGTAGCTTCCCTTTGGTTATTCTTAATCGTGTGGACTACAGTCACATGTTAAAAATGGCCTGAATAATAGGTACCCCCTGCTGCCTAGATAACATGGTGCTGATTATTAGGATGAGCTATCATTTCATGTAAGACAATAACATTTCCAGACTAACACACTTTCTATTTCACATCTCACCCCAGAACAATTAGCAGGATCAATAATAGGCACAGCTGTTTCCATGAGGAGTCTAAATTCCTGGTTGCCCCATACTGGCACTGTATTGGAAGTTTCTTATTTCATGAAGTACTGCCATAAAACAGAAAAAGAATTCTCTCAGGAAGCATCAAACCATTATGCTAGGAAAGGATTTGTTGCTATAACTCAACTTAACCAGATTCTGTTTTCTTTTGTATTGTTGGACCAAGTAATATTTATCCAACTTTTCTCGAGTGGGGTATTTCATGCCAGTATCTTGAAGAGCCACAGAACAACGAATAAAAAGTATAGCTTAATCTACTTCATAAAAAAAACCAAAAACAAACAAAACAAAAAAACCCCAAACACCAGATTGTTCAATGTCTCTCACGCAAAATACCCATGTTATTACTGTGTGCACATTCTGTATCTGTATCTTAATTGTATATCACAAAAGCTGACCTGAGTCCTCAAAAGTGATGGGAATAGGAAATACGTTTATGGACGACTGCATAAATGCACCAGCATTTACTGTATCTGTCAGTTTTAAGGAACTTTTATAGAGAGATAAAGTGGAAATAAGAAACTATAAGGTCTTTATTAGTTACAATAGAGGGCAGTTAGATGACAACCTTCACAATGGTGCAAGGTAAGACTACTAAGATTAATTTGGAAAGTAGAAATGGAAGTACAATCCCAGATGCCTTTTCTGCACTTAAAATCTGGTTTTATTTCTAGAATATATTTTAGGGTAGATTTATAGAGAAATCACACTGCTCTATTTTAATCCTCAGAGAAAGACTGCAACTGAGAACACTTCAATCATTCCTGCACATGTTTTTCGGATGGTGTGGCATGCTGCCTCTGGTGTGCCCTCCTGTACCACCATATCCACCTCCTCCAAGATCATTTTGGGATGATTCATTCTTCATCCTTGCACCAATGAATCACTGTGCCCACAATCTGCATGTGCATGTCAGAATTAAAGTTTAGAAATTGGGGGAACAAGCTGACAATGTTCAGAAGGCATGGTGTTACATAAATGTATTCTTGTACTATTTTCATCTGTTTCATCTTTGAAAGGCAACAATGAATGAAACATGTTACTGAGTTTGGTGTATGAGAAGCAAGGCTTTACCAAGACATTGTTCATATCCTACCTACGAAAAGTCCCATACATATTTTTCCAAGGCTACTTGCATTTTTGTTGTTTAAAATACAGGGATTTTTTTCATGCATATGATTTATGTGTGATTTTTTATTTTTTTGTGAACTGATTGTACTTATTTCCAGTGAGTAGTCAAATTCCGTTGTACCAAGTAATGAAAATTCTAGCACAAGACAGGTGAAACGGAGGAGACAAACTGCCACCGTTAGTATAGATGACAACTGTGATCCATCAGACTGCCAGGAACCAAGTCAAACCAAATTAATTCAAATGGATGTCACACTAATGGAATAAGTAGAACTCTAAATTATGTTTTCAAAGCTTGCACACTCAGGATCTAGTGAAGATGTTCAGCAGAGTAAAGAAAAAAGATAAATGGTGAGCTCTCCACCAGTGGCTTTGCCACGCAATTAGATATCACAACATAGAAAGTTATTATTTATGCATTCTGTAGTGACTCTTTGAGTCCATTTTGATCTCTGGATGACTGAAAGACAAGATGACCAAATCAGGACATCTTAGCTGTGAGTAAAAGAAGGTTAAGTTATCCTGCATTTGATATGGGGTGTCACAAGTAGTTGGTACTCACAGATTGTTACCACATGACATTGTTGAATGGTAACCTGAGTATGTATTCTGCATCCTAATCCTCTAGCTGTGGTCTGCAGAAATCCATCTCCAGGCATCAGCAGCAAGAAAACCTTTGCTTTCATTACTGAGAAGAGTTTAACTACTGAGCAGCATGGAAAAGCTCTCTAGCTGACAAAATTTGTTAGATTTAGGCTGTGTAAATCAATTCCATATGAGAGCAGAATAAAGTGTGAAACTCATTCCCTCATCAATGGCTTCAATCAGGCATAGAAAACAGCTTATACTTATCAAACTACACATACTGCAGTGTTGGAAGGTGGAGACAAAGGTACCTGAATTTTTAATGTTTTTACTGAATCAGAAGCTGTGGCCATGGAAGCAAGCTTTGTAGGTACCTAGATATATTTAGGATGAGGGGCAGACTTTCAGCTGGTTTCAAAATGCTAGAGGATGCCTTTAGCTATGTAATAGGAAATGCATAAAGAGATGATGCAGGGCAGTAAGGATGTATTTAATACAAGCAAAAAAAATTGCCCCACCTAAAAAGTCACAGATACACTTTTCATTATATTAAGCACATAGCTGTATGGTATATGGCTCAGGAAGATGGCAAAGTAATTGGGAAAAGTCAATATTATGGTAGAAAGATTTAAAATCATAAGTTGGTTGAACATGTTAGAAGGTCATTCAAGTTATCATTCCTATGTAGAAAGTCAGAAACTAGTGAGTCTAACAGGAACCAATGTCTGAAAGCCACAGATGAAGGCATGAAGCAATTATCCCACTAACTACATTTGACCTATTCTGCCAAATGATAAAAAACTTTTGTTTACTTCAGGATCACAGGATAGGTTAGGCTGGGAGGGACCTCAGGAGGTCTCTGGTCCAACCTCTTGCTTGCAGTAGGGTCAGTTCTGAGGTCAGACCATCTGCTCTGGGCTTCATCTAGTCAGGACTTGAAAACCTCCAAGGACAGAATCTTCACAACCTCCTTGGGCAGCATGTGCCACTGCTTGACTGTCCTCATGGGAAATCAGCTTCTCATATCCAGTGTGATGCTTTCCAGTTTCCATTTATGTCAGTTGTCTCTCGCTCTCCTGCCATGCACCATTGTGATGAGCCCAGCTCTGTCCCCTGTATGATCTTCTTGTAGGCACGGGGGCTGCTGATGGGTAGCCCCAACATCATCTCTGCTCCAAGCTGAGCAAGCCTAGCTCTCCCAGCCTCTCCTCACAGAGCAAGTACTCCAGCCTCCACCACCTTTGTGGCCTCTGCTGAACAGTCTCTGACTCATTGATGTCTTCCTTGTATTGGAGGGCTCAAATCTGGACACAGTATCCAGATGTGTGTGGTGAGTGTTGAGTAGGGGGAATAATCGCTTCAGCTCTGTTCCTGTTTGTATAGCCCAGGATGACATTGGCAATTGTCCTGCTTCCAGGACACACTGCTAGCTCATGTCCAGCCTACTGCACCCCAGGATCCCAGGACCTTTCCCACAGAGCTGCTCCCCAAGCAGTTGGTCCCCAGCCTGTATCATTCTGAGGGGTTCATCTGCCCTACATACATGTTTCTGCATTTGCCCTTGTTGAGTTTCATAAGGTTCCTGTTGTACCATTCCTCCATCCAGTTTGGATTACTCCAGATGGCAGCCCTCCTCTCAAGCGTAGCAGCTGCCCCAACCCCCCAGTTCGGAGTCATCAGCAAATGTGACAAACTAGCAGTCTGTAAGCTCCTCTAGGTCGTTCATAGGGGTGGTAAACAAGACAGGTCCCAGGACAGACCGCTGTGGTACTCCCCTGGTTACTGGCCTCCAGGGAAAGTATTTAACCACTGCCCTCTGAACATTTAATCAGATTTTTATTCATCTTCTCCATTCATTCAGACCATAGGATCTTACTATGGATACAAGAATATTGTGGAAAGCAGTGTTGAAACCATTGCTGAAGTCAAGGTGAATTATGTCGAGTGCTCTCCTCTTGTCCACAAATCCACTCATTTTATTATGAAAGGCGATCATGTTGTCCATTTTACTGCAGAAGGCAAACACTTTGGTCAGGCAGGATTTGCACTTGATAGATCAGTTCTATCCATTTCTGATCACCTTCACCTTCATGCTCCCAAAGATGTACTCCAAGAGGACTCATTCTGTGGTTTTCCAAGGGACCAAAAGGAGATGATTGGCTTTTTGAAGACGATTGAGACATTTGCATTTCTCCAGTCATCACAGACCTGCCCACATCTCCATGATCTTTCAAAGTTATAGAATACCCTTGCAAAGGACTTTGGCAAATCCCTCAGCATCCTTGGACACAGCCCATGGGTTGTTCTGGATTTGCATGTGTGGTGCGATGACCGTGGTGAGCTGCCAGACCCCCACCCAGCTACTATCTCAGTCCCTCTCCTCAAACAGAACAGGGAAAGAAAACAAGATGGGTAGAGAATGACAGTCAAAATAGATGTGGATGGTGAAAAACAGACAAATTAAAACAACACCTTCCCCCTACCCCTTTATTTCCAGGCTCAGCTTCACTTCTGACTTCTCTCCCAGCTGTGCAGGGGGTGAGGGTGAGGCGGGGGGTTATGGTCAGTCCATAACACTTTGTCTTTGCTGCTCCTTCCTCACACTTTTCCCCTGCTCCAGTGTGGGGTCTCCGCGGGCTGCACCTTCCTTCAGGAAATACCCACCTGCTCCAGCCATTGTCTCTGTGTGGGCTGCAGTGTTGCTCCAACGTGGTCCCCCATGAGCTGCTAGGGAATCTCTGCTCCAGCACCTGGAGCACCTCCTCCTCTCCTTCTTCTCTGATCTTGCTGTTCATACAGTTGTTTCTCACACTTCTTTCCTCATGCTTCTGCCTGTGTGGCAGTTTGCCCCTCCTCAAATATGCTTTCCCAGAGGCATCACTATCTTGGCTGATGGGCTCCTCTGTGTCGTTTGGTAGGAACCAGCTGCAACTGATTGTGTCCGTGACTGGGCAGCCCCAGTCTCTTTTCACAGAGGCCACCCCTGTAACCCTCCTGTCAACACCTTGTCACCGGCACCCAATACAGCATGACTCCATATCAGACTCATTGACAGACTGATGAAGTATGAACTAGATCTGTGAACAAGAAGGTGGACTGAGAAATGGCTGAACTGCCCAGTTGAAAGGATTGTTATCAGTGGCACAGTCCAGCTGATGGTTAGTCACTGGTGGCATGCCCTGGGGGTTTGGTGCTTAGGTCAATGAAGTTTAACATCTTCAATAATTATCTGGATGAGTCACATGGGACAGAGCAAGTTTGCAAATGATACAAAACTCGGAGGAGTGACTGATATACCAGATGGGTGTGCTGACATACAGAGGCACCTCAACATCCTGGAAAAAAGGACTGACAAGGTCCTTATGAAGTTCAGCACAGGGAAATGCCAAATTGTGCACCTTGGGAGGAATAACCCCAGGCACCAGAACAGGCTAGGGGCAGCCAGCTGGGAAACAGCTCTGCAGAGAAGGTCTTCGGGGTACTGGTGGGCAACAAGTTGACCATGAGCTATCAATGTGCTCTTGCAGCAAGAAGATTGGCCAACAGCCTCCTGTGCTGCATCAAGCAGATCATTGTTAGCAGGTTTAGAGAGATGATCCTTTGCTTCTGCTCAGCCCCGGTAAGACACATCTGGAGTGCTGAATCCAGTGCTGGGCTCCTCAGTCCAAGAGAGACATGGACATACTGGAGAGAGTCCAACAAAGGGCCATGAAGGTGATTAAGGGCTTGGTGCATCTATCTGCCATACAAAGGAGAGGCTGCAAGAGCTGGGACTGTTCAGCCTGGAGAAGAGAACGCTCAGGGCAATCTTATCAATGTGTATAAATACCGGATGGGAGGAAGTAAAGAAGATGGAGCCAGGCTCTTCTCAGTGATGTTCAGTGACAGGAGAAGAGGCAATGGGCACAAACTGAAATACAGGAATTTCCATTTAAACATAAATAAAACCCCACCTCTTTTTTGGGTGAAGTTGGTCAAACACTGGAACAGGTTGCCCAGACAGGTTGTGGAATCTCTATCCTTGGAGATATTAAAAACCTGACTGGACACAGTTCTGGGCAACCTGCTGTAGCTGACCCTGCTTTGAGCAGGGACGTTGGACTAGACCATCTCCAAAGGTATCTTCCAGCCACAGCCATTCTGTGATTCTGTGATTCCTCTCAAGTAATCCCTTACTCAACCCTCAGCCACAGCTGTTTTTTCTCCACTCTCTTGAGCCCCTTCAAGAAGAAGAGGGCTGGGAGACCTCGCTGATGAAGGCTGAGGCAGAGAAGGCATTGAGTACCTCAGTCTAACCTGTGTTCACTGTCACTAAATCAATCACCCCATTCAGCCACGGACCCCACTTGTTCGGCCTTTTCCTACTAATACAGCAGAAGTAGCTCTTCTGGTTGCTCTTGCTGTTCCCTGTGAGCATCACATTCAGGTGAGCTTTGGCTTTCCTCACAGCACCCCTGTATGTCTGGGCAACGTTTCTAAATTCCTCCTTTGTAGCCTGTCCCTGCTTCCCCCCTCTGTATGCTGCTCCACCACAAACTCCCTGCTTAGCCACACCAGTTTCCTGATATGTCTACTTGTTTTCCTGAGTATTGGGATGGATCATTCTTGCCCTCAGAGCACGCCGTCCTTAAAGACCTACAGCTTTCCTGAGCAACTTCACTCCTCTGATCTACTTCCCATGCGATCCCACCTACGAGTTCCCTGATCTAGCTAAAGTCTGCTTACCTGAAGTCCAGGGTCAGTGCTCTGCTCCAAGCCTTACTCACTCCCCTCGAGATCTCCAATTCCACGATTTCATGGTTGCTATATACCAGTGTCTTAGTGACTTCAGCAAGCTCCACATCTGATAAGTCACAGCCTGCTCATTTTCACTGCTCTCCTTATCTCAGCCAATAACTGGATAAGGAATGGGACATTGTCATCTGAATATGATGAAAACAAGATGTTAAGAAGAATGAACCAATAAACTGTTCTGACTGCAGGATCATAAACTGCTTCAGAGGCAACACTAGAATTGTACATTATAGCATCTAATCTGAATAATATACTTAGATGCTATGCTGGAATAGTAAATTTTGAATGACTATTTATAAATCACCTGATATTATGAAAGTTTCAAAGATTATCGGTATGTATGAGACTAGCTATAATTTAAAGAAATGCTGACTTTCTATCTTACATACCAACTACTTCACTGCTTACAGTGTTTATTATCTTGGATTTTCTGAGTTGCTGCTTTACTTTCCACCTTGCAAACTGAAACCTCTAAACTAAATTTGCAGAAGATCTTGCAAATCTGAATTTGGAACACTTCAATGCAGGTCAATTGAAGAAGTCAGCACACAATCCAAAGTGTGGCATGGCCACTGACTTCATACAACACTGAATCAGAGATCAAATTTATACAGAGGTGGTTTTGCCAGTTGAAAAATCACCCTAGGGCAAATGAAACTATAAACTTTCCATTTCCCACAAAAGCCTCCTTTATGCAGACCAGGGCACAATGGTTGTTCCAATGTGGAAACTATTTTTCCTGGATTTGTGTTTTCTTAAAATCACCATTGTGTTGTTGAAAAGACAGTTATGACTGGATTCTTCAAAAACTAAAATTATCTTTTCATATTTTTGACAAGTAAAGCACTGGTGGAGGTTATACTTTTTTGTTCTGAGGAAAAGAGTGCCTCATAATCATGGCCTCAAAGGAGTCTTAGTGAATATAATTTACCCCCTGTGTATTTAGTCCCAGCTTTCTTGGAAACACATTCTGCCAAGATTTCTATCTAATAAATATTTCGATGCTGCTGCTATTTTCAGAGGCAGAGCTAGCAGGTTTGGGATTTTATTGAAGATTTTCAGTTAAGGGCAGGCAAACATTTTGGACTCTTGTGTGAATGTATGAAGAACTTACTAACCTTCAAAACCAGCATGAGTATTTCCATCTGTTCTGTTTTTGTGTCACAATCTATTATCATTACATACTACACTGTGAACTGAATGCTGACTTCAGAGTATGAAAGAGCAACACAGTGAATGTCTTGTGACTAGTAGAACATTTTTTTGGATGGTAACTTTTCAAATGAAAATGCATATAAGTGTTGTCTTTGAAGATGTAATGAAATAAGTGTCTAAGTAGTCGGAAACATCAGGAAAGTCCACTACTACTTACGAGAATCAAGGTGATGAATTTGGATTTGGATGTACAGATGTAATCTTTTCTTGCTGTATGGGGATTTTTATGTTTATCTCCACTGTATACTGAGATGAGAACACACTTGATAGGTATGTGAAATCAGATCTTCTTCGTGGAGGTGAATCGTATTGTGTGCAAACTGTCTTCCAACTAAATATTTAATTAGCTACTCTTATTGAGATGTAATCATTCAACATCTTTGCTCAGTACAATTGAAACACCCGACATAGTAGATGACACTAAGGTCTGATAAGGTGACACAGGCCTTGTCTGCTGAGTCACCCTAAGCTTGACTTTCGGATGCTCCACAATATGGTTCAGAGGAACTAGTGTTAAATGACATGGATGGGCATGTCCATAGAGCCTCACCCCTGACAGAGAGAAGGTATGGTAGGGGAAGACTCATGGGGAAAGGATCAGAGGAGCCACGCATGACTTGGAAAGAAACACTGGAAACAAATCTGTATTGTGCAGGCAGTGTAGGCAAAAGACCATGTTGAGCAATTTTTTCCAAATTTCCTGTGAAGTGAAGTATCAGGGACAGGCTGAGCTTATTCAGAAATGCAGCCTATGAGTAGGAAGCCACTGTGGAGCTTTAAAGATGGTTCCCCAAGTACAATTTATGCTATGAGAAAAAGGGAAAGTCTGTCTAAAAGGGAGACATGAAGGTAAAGGGCATCATCAGTATCATGAAGCAAACCTTTTTATCCAGAATTAGCTGATCTCATTTTCAGTTCAAACAATGAATCTAATTCATGTTTGACTGAAATTCAGTTCAACCTTTATATCTTTATTTTCCTGTGTGTACAAAGTTCATTTTACCCTCATACGTGCAACATGTCTGTTGCCCTTACCAAAATAATATTCCCATCTCCAAATGCAAACAACCTTTCTGAGTCTATACAGTTTTATTACAAAGGTCTTGCTTTATAAGAAGGCTCTTGTGAATATGTGGCACACTGGAACACATGTAAACCAACAGCAACCCAGAGCAAAGAGTCACCATTCAAGAAAAATGTATCTAGGAAGCACAGGATATTAAAAGTCATTCCTTCCTCAGTAAGAATTTGACCAGAAATTTCATCTCTTTTAGTTTTTAGGGACCAGTGTTACCTGGATCTGGACATGGCATTTTTCATGTACTGTATCAAGTTCAGAACTAGATCAATTATAATTATCAAGAAGGACTTTTCTTTACAAGAGTTAGCATGTCCTGGACAAACTCTATTATGGCCAATTGGATTTAGCTTACCTGAATTTACATTTTAAACTTATTTGGCAATTAATATTGAATGTTTTCTTTAATTTTTTATTTGGCAAAGACATTTAGAATCAGTCAAGATAAAAGACATGTACATATTGCTACAATTACTTTATATGCAGATACCCTTCATCCTTTAGGCTATTTCTACACTGAGTTTTCCAGAGGTGTTGAAACATATTTTAATTATAAACTAGCTACAGCATGGTGTTTTTAGTATAGTTTATCCAGAAATCTTTACTTTTGTGACTGTTTTAAGTACATAGCCATAGAAATATGGAGTGTTTATCACTTCCCTGCTTTCCTTGCTCAGTTGTGACATTCACTTTGAACTGTGTTCTCCTTGTAAATAAATTTTGATGGACTTCTAGAAGAATCTGCAAGAACACTTCTAGAAATTCCAAAACTAATTTCATTAGTGAAAACACATATATTAAATTAAAAAGCAGCAAACCCATGTGTATTTCTACTATATTAAATTTAAATTTGGGGCCATGTCACAGCCTTCTGTCTGACATTCCTTCCTAGCCATAGACACAACAATCCATTTCAGATGAATAAAGAAAAATCCAGATTTTAACCATCTTTAATTCTAACTTATGGAAGTGAAGGATAGGGTTGGAGAGATTAAACAAGTTTTACAAAATTAAAAACACCACCTCCCAGGGTTTTCCTGTTATTATGTTAGGGAAATGAAAACTTTTATTCAGTTCTCCCTTATTTTCAGCTAAACATTCTGAATTTTCAGTTTGCACTAGTTGGTTTTACAGAACTCTAGAGACAATTATAATAATTCTATATGGCTTTGCTGATGTAGAGTGGCTTCATTGTTTCACTGGCAATAACATCAATGCCAGCAGCCTGGGCTCTGCAGCTGGTAGTCCCTGTTCCTTTAATGGTGGCCCACTGAGCAGCACATATCTAAAGCCCTCTGGGACATTGCCACACACAACATTCTCAGCCAGTCATTCATCATGCAGGTGCGTAGAGATATATCTGCATTGGGCACTTGGGGGATTTCTACTGGACTGCTTGGAGAGTCAGTAGGTGCTTGCATCAATGCTTGCTCTTTAGTTTTTGCCTGTGTATATAGTTTGATTTCAGTTGCTGATCATGTGCTTACCTCAGATATGTGCTGTAGCCGGTTTTTTTCAGCATGAAATTGAAGAGTCTCTGAGATGTACTGGTCTTTCCTAGCACAAGTAATTTTATCCTGTGTGTTTTAATAATGGAACTTTCCAGTGAAGTTGTAATGTTCTTTTAAAGCATGTGGCAATATGATAAAATATGCAGCAGATTCATCCTTCTTCCTCAATTTGCATAGAACTTGTATCTCAGAAATGAAAACTCAAGAAAGGGTAAAATGTTTATGAAATTTACTGACCTGACATGATTTTGTTCTTTCATTCAGGACAATATTATTTCACCAGCTTGTGGCTCTGGTGCTTAAATCTGATCTCCTCCTTGATCTAGCTTTAGAAGTAAATGTTTTAAGGAATGAAATCTGCTAGGAAGGAGACTCAAGAATGTTCTGATGAATACTTTCAAGGATGCCATTACAGTCCTGGAACAATCTCCAAGTAATCTTTTACTTCTGAAAAACAAACACCTGTTGGCAAGACTGTTGAAAGCGGGCAGCCCCTTCAACCTCACATAAAATCAGAAGCCTCTGATTGAGCATCCTCTGGCTGGATCTTCATAAACTTGGTTGCTGAACATTGGCTATAGATTAATGGAAAACAGGTACTTGGTGGGATGTTGCACATGATTTTCATGGACAGGTACTGTCTTAGCAAAGTAACTTCTACTTTCTTCTCTTGGAGGAGAAAGTACAGATTGGCTTACGATGCCAACCTAATCTATTGGATGAAATGATATACTAGGAACTAAGTGACTTGGATTTCCTTCTTGGATCAGCCATTGATCTGCTGGCTAATGGAAAATCAGTTTCCTCTAGTCTATTTGTTTTCCTCCTATTTTCTTTTTCCTCTCTTCTGTTCTGTATTGCTTCTGGTCTAAAAGAGCCTTGAGGAGGATTTAGGTTGTGTCCGTTTCTTCTACTAGTTTTGTCCCTAGAAAAAAAGAAGCAAATTTAAAGCAGAGACAAGGTTGGTTCTCATTGATTCTGTGAAACACTAAAGATAGATTTCATTGTAAACTGCTATTTTCCAACATTAGTATGGCATAATAATTTCAGAGCTGCTGTTCACACAAATACTTTTAAAAGAAAAGGAAATAAATAGCGAAGAAACAACAAGAAAAAGGAGTCCTCACCACCTTTGCAGTTTTCTCTAATTAGAAAATTTATGATAGATTTGTAAAAATACTGACAGCTCCTTTTACTTCATATATTTTTTTAAGTCTATTCAGAAAATTTCCCTTAGAACACCAGGTTCCCATAGATAACCAATCATTCACTGAGATATTCTACCACATTAACCATCCTATCCCATCCTGTGGGAAAGAAATTATTTGCTAGAGCAGCACAAGAAGCCTGTTTTGATTTCAAACAAGCTGCAGAAGAGAAAATTGTGTTCCTAGAATGTCTGGTTAATGGCTTACAAGAAATAACTATCAGTACCATTGTCTTCAGCAACAGTTCTACAAAAAAAAAGTCAAGAGGGATTTTGCTGCTTTTTTCATTTCTTCGTAACTAGAGACATAGGACAAGCAGCCTAGTCCTCTATAAATCAATGGTGATACATGAATTGTAAACAGGTGACTTAGTTTGCAAGGTCATAGCAAAGTTGTCAGGCAAAATGCAAGGTAGTAATCAGAGTGTAGCTGTTCTGTGTCAGGGTGTACTTGCAACTCAGCCTTACTATTGGTCATAAAAGAATATAGGAAGTAAAGAAACAGTATTTTGAATGTAATTCCTAGTTGTTTCATCAGAATTCCCTTCACAATTTCTCTCATACTAGCTACTACAGCAGACAAGTGTTATGGATACACGACTAACCAAATCCAATAGGTGTTAAAACTCAGATTTATTCTTCAGCAAAAGTTCGTTAGAAGTCCGGTAGCATTTTATAAAACCACAGGCTCAATGATGTAAAGAGAATTCATACTACACGGCTGACTTAAGAATCGCCAAAATTTAAAGTGATGGCTCAAAATGCACATATCACCTAAAAGCTGAGGGCTCTCTCCCTCGAGGAGTTACCTCGGGCAGTGCCCCGACCCGAGGGGGAGTCCCCGACTGCAGACCCGCTGCTCCAGGAGGACTGCCCATGTGTCCTCCAGCGGGACCCCGTTTATACCCCTGTCGAACCTGACCTGTGGTCATTTAATTCTATTGGCCAGGAGGGTCACCTCGGTGTACCTGGCACATCTCAACTGGCCAGTTCAAATTTCAGCCTGCAGCCTCCAGGGTTTCCTTCCCCTTCTCCCTTCCTGGAGAAGTTTTGTTTCCTGCTGGATGGATGGGGGGCGGGGGCGGTATGTACTGCCATAACAAGGAAGAGAGTTCATGCAGGGTGGGGACTACAGTACTTTCTTTTGAAATGCAAATACTTGATGATGGGGAAGATCATAGAGAAGATTTACCTGCTGTATGAGCCTTAGGACTCATATGATGTCTTAGGAAGGACAGATGGCCTTTCAAGTTGCCTTTTAGCTTAATTTATTATGATTCTTTAAATTTTCTGCACCGTTTTTAGGTATCTGGGTCTGGTGGAACTTGAATGTAATTAGGGCCCCAAATCTGCAATGCAAGTTAAAAACTGGTCCCCTTAATTCAGTGACAACTTGTGACAGGTCTTCAAGGGACAAAGACACTTTAGGTGTAAACAGTAATCCCAGGTCATGAACATCTCTAAAAAATTTGCAAGCACCAGCATATTTCATGTAGCTCCTCAGACACATACTTCTCTCCCTGCTCTGTCAATAAGAGGATCAGAGCCTCAAACGCAGACACGGTCTGCTGTATGACTTCAGCAGAAGCACTTACCCAGCTTCTACAAACAAAAGAATAGTAGGAAATAGGCTTTAAATCCTAAAACCTAAATGCAGCTGCGCAGCTGTGTCTGTTAAATGTTAGCACCCATGTATGTCTTCTTGGATACGTGTGTAATTCCCTGCTGAAGCTTTTTTTTTGTGTGTGTGACTCTTTTGGATGCACAGCATTTTTTTTCAACTTTTCATATACTGCAGACTTAATATACCTGTATGACATCTATAACAAACACTACATTCCTTGAAAAAAAAAATTTGTAGGAAGAAATTTTCTTTCTACAACACAGATAGCTTCGGAAGCAAAAGAATTTGAAAATGGCATCTTCAAGCGTGTTGACCTTGGTACAGTGAAATATTTTCCATGCCAGGATGAAATGAAACTCATAGGCTTTGTGAAGAGAAGTGGTACTGGAAATTCAAAAAAGAAATGGATGCACAGACAAATTCCATTCACCAGCTTTTCTATCAGTGTGAGGTTGATGTCAGCCTGTGAATACAGGAAAACAAAAACTGGCAACATATGCCAAATCCTGCAGCCCTGACTGCCAGAAGCACTGATATCAACAGCTCTTCCTCAGAGGCCTCTGAGCCTGTGGCAAATGACTTATTCTTCTGGAACAAGAACATCGTAACGAAGTTCCTCCCTGCCCCTTCTGAGATGTTGAAATTGGAAGGAACAATTGACTGCATAATTATTCACCCGAAGTTCCATGGACGGGGCTCAATTGTCTACTGCAGCCTTTGGTTATTTTCCAAAAAAATTATTTCAAACACATCACTGATTTTTTTTTCAGACTAATAGAGCAAGGGAAAGAGCATATAGTGATAGCACTAAACCAGCCCTAAACAAACCTGGGAGAAACCCAAAGTACAACTGGAATATCAGTAAATCCTTCAGCATGTGGAATTTCTCCAGCAGAACTCTCAGTACAAAGAATTTTTGTACTGTGTTATTTTTGGCTGGGAAACAGCTTCAGCCTCAGGAAAACAAACAAATAAAATCCATCCCCCAATACCAATAAGGCTGACTGAATTTTAAATGTTTAGGGGGTAAATAAACTAAGCATCAGACAAGGAATTCTGTTTGATCCCAAACTACCTCTGAATTAAAATTGGCTTTGGAAGTTGTTTTAGTGAAATAATAGTAATAAAAATATTCTGTTACCTGCTGCCTCTCTTTTGCCACTTCCCTTTCTTTCCCATTCCTCAGGTCTTCCATCATTTCCTACTTTCGTTGCTGCTTTTAGTTACTGCAACCTTCTGTTCATTTGTCATAGACCTGCAGCCAACCCTCTTGCATGGTAGCAATGCCTGTTGAGAAAAGTTATATATTTTCCATTTGTCATTCTTACTAGAGGGTGCTGAGGGTTACGGTCTTGCTAAAGCCCATAAGCCATAAATAAATAAAGTAATAAATTCAATTCATATTTTTCCAAGATGCTTTGATTTTGGAATCACAGAAAATCTGGGAATCACAGAATTATTGAATAATAGTGGTGGTACATCTGAAATCCTACAGTGCAGCAGTTAGGCAACCTCTCAGAGAAACAGTGCTGCCTGGGGTAATCCCTGCTCTGCCTGATTCAGATCAAGGCTCTGAACTAAAGTCTGCTACCTCAGTAAGTTCAGCTGATTCCGAGAAAACGTTGAACTACCTAGCAGAGGGTCCTGTGCTGCAGTTCATTGTTTTTTCTAGGGAAATTAGTCTTTCTCATTTTACTTTACATGAACACTAACTGCAAGTTCATCCTGAGTATGTTTACAGGAGATCAGCAGAGGCTACCACAGGCTGACGGCTCTCCAGGAAGAAAAAGAATTTTTGGAAACTTAACCACAGCTTTTTGGTTCTATAGCGAACTTTTGGGTTTTTTCCATTACGACTAGCTTGTGGAAGCACGCATTTTCATCCTTTGTCTGTCATGAGGGAGCACACTACCTCTGCATGAAGGCGTAAGACCTCCTGTGATCACTGAGGGAACCTGACACAGGGTCTGGCACTGGGCTGAGACCAAGGGTTAGGCACACTGACTAAGCAGGTCAAGGCCTGCACAGCAATAGAACTGGACTCAGGTGCCATTGGTACCTTCTTGTATTCCTTTCTTCTTGATGTATGTCAAAACTGAGATTGGCCCGTAAGCATTAGCAAATAGAGTCTGTAGTCGCCCGCAAAGCTCCCAAACATATTACTTCAAATGCAGCTACCCCAGGACAAATCCTCCTAAATGTGTGACAGCTCCCTGTTCCCTTCTGAAAGTCTAATTCTGACCAAGGTAAGCATATAATTAGTGTTTTATTTAACCTATTTTGTAGTCCCTATGGTATGCTATCCCAGAGGCTAAACTCCCCTCTTCACATAATTATAGAAAGGAAGGGAAATTATAATCAGATGAAAAAAATGCCTACAACTTCCCCTTTCCCCCACCAGGAATGACAAGAAAAGAGAAGAATTGAATATAGTAGTTATAGCTAATGGTAATTCCTTGAAACAAAAAAAACAGTAAGAGAGCTTTTCCTATTTTTTTAATGAGAAAAAGCGATAGTGAAATTGTTTTAGTGGAAACTAGAGCAAAAGGGAAGAGTCACTCTCATTCATTCTTCCCACAGTAAATGTGGTTTTGTTACTGAACAAAGTCAAGCCCAAGATCTTTGCCTGCTTGTGCTCAGTCACGAAGAAGGACAATGGAAAATTATATTAGAATCTCATTCCTAGTTTTGATTCAAAGGAATGGCTGAATTATTTTTGCTGAAACTTTCAGTGAGGAAAAAAAAAAAGAAAAGAATGAAGAAAATCAGCCTCTGGCAAAAAAGGCAGACTAGAAAATTAAACACAAAGAATTAAAATTCAACAAAGACTGGACAATCTTAGCTAGAGATGTTGCCAGTAGCCACAGAGATGATGGAATAGTTTAGGTACATATGTATACATCTATATTTGACTAACATTCCTGAATCTATTATTGACTTATTTTCATTAGTACATGTAATGCAGATTATACTTCAAAACTGCTCAGATGATAAAAAAAACCTTCTTTTAAATGATTTGAGAAAATTAGAGCTCTTAAAAAGAAGGGAAATATTTTTAATTATAAATCTTTTTAATTCCTATTAAAAAAAATCTTTCTAAAGTGTACTTCATAGCCAGTTGCAATCACTTTTAAGATAGCTAGAATTGCTGAAAGTACCAGCCATTTTTCTTACAGTTTGAAAAGGCAGAGAAGTTACAAAGGATAGAAGGCTAGACAAAAGTGGAAGACTCTCTTTGTAGAGGTTGCTTTATAAAACCCTTTGTTTTCTCCTCAAAAATAGACTGTAAGAGATTCAACTTTAATGATTTCAAAGAAAATTTTGAAACAGGAGTAACTCTGTAACTCTTTATGAAATACGAGCATTAAGCACTAAAGAATGCATTGTGTTGTGATGACAGAGGATGAAGCTGGATGACATCAGACTAGTAACAATCTAGTGAGAGGCTTTTGTGTTTGAGTGGCTCACATGTGAAAGACTGAGGTAGACAGGCTGTTATAGCACAGGTATAGGATGGGTTTAATGAGAGAGATTCCTCCCTTGAGACTCCCTTTTGTGCCTGAATTATCAGAAAAATTGAAATTAGATGTGCCATTCTCCTCGCAGCAATGGTGTCACGTACCTACTGTCCATCTGCAGAGAGCTCCTCATCTCGGTGCATGCAGGAGGTGAGCCCTAGGACTAACCCCAGCACAATCAGCATCAAACTCACCAGGTCCCTCAGCAGCAGCTGAAGGGTGGGTCTCACTGTAGTCCCATCCACAGGCTGGACAACTTAGGCTGCTAAGTGGCTCATCCAACTTCTATATAGGTCTATTCAGAAAAGAAAATATAAACACATCTCAGAAGTAATTTCAACAAACTGTCTTGTTTACTGCATTATCCTCTACAATCACACTAAATAGATCTTTCCTGGGCTGAGGGCTGGAGATAGAGAAATAAAGTCTGGTCAAGACTGCTTCCATAGAAACCCCCATCTGCTATTTATTAGTATAGTCATAACCTTAATGCCTCAGACTCTTGCTCAGGTTCAAACCTGGTTTACTTAACAAAGAATGCCCTAAATGAAACACAGAACAGTAAAAAAACCCAAACATTCTCAAGTCCAAGAAACTATAAATAGAAACCCTGGAAATGCCACACACATCGTATAAATAAAAATTAACCTGAAACCCAGGAAGTAGATTATTACCCCAAAGTTATCAGAAGTGCTGTAAAGATATCACAGAAATGAAGCCCAGTAAAAATATTCTGCCTCACTGCATGAGAATACAGTAAACTACTGACTTGGAAACATATGGTTTTGTGGTAACATTATTGGCTTTTGAGTCTATAAAAAATGAATGCAATAGTAGTATATCCACACATGTCTACAAATATTCCAAATGTTTTAAAAGACAACATGCTAACAGTGATCACTGCTAGATTTTGGACATAATTTGGGCATACATCTCTTCAAAAATTGCCTAAAGCCATCTGCTGACAAACACAAACAAAATTAATTGCTGTGAGGTTACACAGAGACAAACAAAAGGGGACAGAAATCAAAGTGTGTTCAACTGACAATTAATCTGTATTTGTGATAACTGGCAGAAAATGAACAGGACAAATATTTTGTTATTAGTGCAAAATACAAAGCAACACTACAGATTTACCTCATGAAACAATACTGAGATTTCTGAATGGACATCAGCTCAGAGGAAGCAAACAAGGATAAGAAAGGGAATCTTAAAACGATAGATAAAATCTGAGGACCTGGTAGCCTGGAATATGATTTAGCAAATGAAAAAGACCCTCCATCCACATCCTACAGAATGAGACCACTCTAAGGGAGAGTTAGCTCCTTTATAAGGTTTTCACTGTTCTTAGTAGAGAAGAGCTAAGCTATGGAGGACAGGGAACCACCACATCATCTCAAATTGCTTGGAACAGCCATATTGGAAGTACTTCAAGAGAGAAAATGTAAATACATAAAGCAGGTTTCCCAGTTTTACCTGAGCCACAAAGAGCAGTAGCAGCATTCCTATAGATAAAAATGACATTCATGGCATGTTAGTAAGAAGGGAAAAAATAATAACTGAGCTCCAAAATTGGACAAAGACACAGAATAAGAAGTGAAGTGGTGAGTACATGTTTTCACCTTCTGAGCCCTGAAAAAAAGTATGTTCCTTAAAGATATTTCCAAGCCTGTCTGCTAGCTAAAAATACCTCATTCTCCAAAAATGCTTCTAACAATAATTACCAGTTCAGATAGAAAACAAGATTAGCCACATACAGTGTCAAGTGCACGAAGAGCTTCCCTATCTCTCCAGGGAATGAAAACCAGATGAAGATATTGAGTTGGTTAATTCCTCATTGGCAGGATGTGGTTTATTGTATAGAGTCTGCCATCACTGCAGTAATGTAAAGGAAAGTGCCTTTTGTACCACAGCTATAATGAAGGTTTATTATGGACAGAAGAACATGAATAAAATGTGATATAAGCACTCTTCTACATTTCTGAATGAAAGCTCAATTATAATACAAACAAATCAGATTTTAGAAACTCAGTACTGGCTGTGGCCATGTCTGATCCAATAAAGAAATATCCAGTGCCAGATATTCTAGACAGGTGTATTACTAAAGAAGGGGCAATTTCACTATCTTACCAATACAGTTACCCTGTAGAACGAAAAAGACTTAAATACAAGTCACTTTTATTTGATTCCCACTTGTGCCATGTCTGTCTCCTTTTTACAGTAGCTAATGTTAAGTGTTTGGTTTAAACACTGTTTCTCTAGAGTTCATTGTAAAAATATCTTTTGCTTGAGTTCTTGCAGCCTCTCCTAATTCTATCTGTTTAAGCTACAATCACAACTTTCTAATAGGAATAGTTTCATAAAGGAAAACTCCAGCTTCATCTAGTAAAATACATCTTTCTGGAAACAGAAGTAGAAATACACTGAAGAATACTCAGGACAGATTACAATGATATTGACCATCAGTCTGTAACAGTTGCAATGAAGGTAATGGAAAAATAATATATTTGTTATTAACTCCTGAGGTTTTGCAGAAAAAATAAATTCATGTGCAAATCTTAAACTGTTTTTTGATTGCTATAACTTAAAGGGGGCAGAAGCCACACCCCAATTATGTGCTACTACATCATCTTTAAAATTCACTGGTAAATATCCATCTCTCATCCCTCAGCATGTCTCTTGCTTTTTATGGGGTAAACTTCAACTATTTGGCTCCATAAACGTGTCCAAGGTTACCAGTCTTTCTTTCTCTTTCAGTGTCTCTTCTACAGACCAGATCATTATCCTTGTTTTCATGCTGTTGTCAGTGCCAGTTCTCCCACACAAATTTTGCTCTGCAGATATTCATCATTGCCTTCATAAACCTTCACATGGCTGACCTATTAATTTAGCAATCCATTAGCTGCCTTCTTCCCTTAGGTCTTAGGTGCTCAGGCATCCTCCTTAATTTTCCTGTCCTTACTGTTGATGGATATGCCTCTGCCCTTTCCTGCTGTCCACATTTCCCAGTGTCCATAGCTTTCTTACAGATCTCCCAGATCTGTGTCAGGTCATTTTGTCTGACATCCCACTTTTCAGATTGTCATTATTCTTCTCTGAAACTTCCCACTCTCTGTCCTTTTCTCAAATTCTTGAACTCATCCCCTCTCTGTTGCTATACTGTCCCATATGACTTTGCAATAGTTCACATCTCTTTAGTGTCCCTCCATCTGCCATTCCAACCCTCTTTTAGTTCCTTCCTGTAACTTCCATTTCACAACCTACTACCAGATCTTCCTTCTTCCCTTTACAGTTACTTACCCTCTTCTTTTCTTCCAGCACCTCATGATCTGAATGACTTAACCTGTTGTGAGTTTCTAAACTGAGTCACAGCCACAATGACTCCAGGCAAGTCTACATTGTAAAGGATGATAACAGAAATTACAGTCTTCCTCAATGCTGCCTCAACTGAATTCTTCCCAGGACTCTCTACCATGCTATTTCCTCCTTCCCTAGCCACCTTCTAAACTGCTTATCCTCCCAATCCCTGATTGCACCCTCTTCTCGATGTGTTAAGTTCCAGCATAAAGAAGCAGAGTGATAAAATGTATCTGTTCCTCTTTGCTGACCTGTCTACATACAGCAGAATCACCACGAGAAAACTTTCTTAGAGGACATCCTTTCTCACATTGAGTGGCTGCTGGAAGATGTGGGGTATCTTGGCAAAGCACTGCCTGTGGTTGTTTCAATCTTAATGAATACAGTGGGAACAGACAGAGATTCCAATTAAATCCAAATATATCTGATGCCATTAGTCAGGAGAGAATGAACTGGAAGCCATTCCAGCCCTCACCCCAAAAATAAATCCAAAACCAAAAGCTCAGCAATTGCTTGCCCAGAACTCATTAATAAAAAATTAAACGGAATAAAATTAAGGGAAGTGTTGACCTTGAAATCACTGTCTCTGGCTCCTCTTACAAGCAGATGCTGTTTTGTAATTTTTCCCATACTACAGTATTTTTTCTCCTTGTTTCTGGCTGATGCATAAGCAGTGAGATCTGAAGGCCAAACGTCCAAATGACATGTGCAGATGCAAGCCATGAGTCATAAGCTTTGTACTTGTAAGAAGGCAAAGGTTGATGAATCTCATACAATCCATCCTCCTCAGGTACCTCTAAGTTCAATGTACCTCATATGTTTACTGATCATCTTGTCACATACACTGTAGATGCACTATTAGATTTGTTTAGAATATGATAGCTCAATCTCCTCATTCTCAAAATGGATATGGAAACCAATTCAGAAAAAGTCATATGGGTGTCCAGAAGCTTTCAGTTTTTCTCCTTAGTCTGTAAGATGGTACATACAGAAGCTCCTATGAAAATCAAGACTTTTTTTCATGAAAAGATTGTGTTATAATTTTGTTCTCTTGATTTTTTAAATTTCCTTGACTTTCCTTTTTCCTTTCCATTTTGTACTTGGTGTGTATGCAGTGCTTAGCTGTCACTGTCTATTGCAAATGAAAAAGGACATGCTGTCCCTTGACACAGTAGGTAGGTGCCTCAAGGTGCACAGCTTCCAGCTTCTCCCTCTGCCTCCAAATGCCAATGACTTCTGGATCCCTTAGCCTCATATCAGCCCATTTAGCAATCATGCTCCTGTCTCAAATCACAGTCCGAATTCCCGAACTTCGCATAACTGCACTTTAACTACTAAACTTTAACTGTTCAAGTGGCACGAAAGGTACCTTCAGCAAGATCCTTTTCTGTGGACTTGGGAGAGCAATATTTCCAGGCTCTCTCCTTTATGAGGTCTGGCACTAGAGAGTTTGCAGAAGAAAGAGGAGGGCATCAGATGACAACTTCACACACTGTTCTCAAGAGCAGAGGGTGGAATAGGCTAAGTTGCTGGGCATTTTTGGCTCCTTCTTTTATACTGTAAAAATGAGGTTGGCTTTCTCTCTTTCTTTTCTCCCTCAAATTCCTTTGGCTGTTGAAAAAAAAGGAAATACCTCTGCCTGTTTTCTGTTATCATAATGGGCAAACCCATTGAAGGCAAGGTGTTTTCCTGAAGGCAGAGCTGAAACTTGCCAAAAAGTTGATAATTCTTTCGTTATTGTGAAACTCTTGGCCCTTTTCCCAGCCAAAAAAATTCATTAGGTGAAGAAACAATGACCAGTGGGAATTCTGTGATCCATAGTTTCCCAAATCCTAAATGAGCTGTTATGAGAAGAAATTACTTGTTCCATTGTCATAAGAAAGCAGTCCCAATCTGAAATGGAGGGAAATGGGAGGCCCTCATCATTGCCAAGAGGCTGCAGCAAAAGACTGCAGAGAGAGGAGGCAACACTTATTTTAGGGCTATTGCATACACGATCCTCACATGATCACCTGAGAGTGTTTGCATTATATGCTCTAATGAACTTCAAGCAACCAGAGTAGACTCCCAGTGCAGTCCCATGAGCTTTATTCAACCTCAAAGGTTTCTCCTCTGCAAACCTTGGTGACCTTCCTCCCTGAGGATAAAAAGGTTAGTAATCTGATAATTGGATAAAGAGGCACAGGTTCTCCACCATTTTGCAACTCATAGCATTGTTTATACATGAGCGGATCATTGTGTGATCATGTGGAGCAAGTCAGGAGGGTGTGTTTTCCTTCACTCTGTACAGACATAAATGGAAACAAATTAAAGGGCCATGATACACCCATCCTGGTATGCCTATAATGTGCTTTTCTTTCAAAATCATGTGCTTGGCAAGTAGTTAAACTGAACTCAAAAACTGCGTGTGGGAGGCTGAAGAGGTGGAAGTGTGGCTTCTGAGACAAAAAGAAAGCGAATGTGGCATTTGTCCTGGCCCTCTGGGAAAGGTGAGTGCCAAACCAGACCTAATCAGTTTGACAGGAACCCTAATTGTTCACATGACCCTTTCTCCCTGAGATGCCTGTAGGAGGCTCTGCAAGAAGAAACGTCTGTATGGCTGTCATGGGAAGAGGGGAAGGTTGGTTCCCAAAATATGAAAACTCCCAAGCACAGAGATCCATTTACAGCCTGTGTACTCCATATATAAGTTTTGTGAGGCACTTTCTGGTAATATAGGAGTTACCTAGATAGATCTCTTGCAGAAATCTTCAGTACAGGAAGAGTGTGTTCACTCTTCTGAGGTTTCTTTTCAGCATAGCATCCAAGGAAAGCTCCATATATGTCTCTCTTCTTCTTCTTTTACATCCCTTTTTTTTAACCATTTATTCTAGGGACCACTGAATACTTTTCCCAGAAAAAAAAAGGTGATAGTCTGAATGTGCTGCATGCTTTCACCATGAGTCCAGCAACCAAAAAATGCATGGAGAGTCCATTTCACAGTAAAACTTGATCTAATATTATTCATTAACCAGTTCTTATCACTATGGAGTAAGATGTTTCTGATTTTAATCTACTGAGGGCTTTTTTTCTGTATTTATTTTACCCTTCTATCTATGCTACTGAATGTGGATGAAACAGAACGTAGTGAAAGCAGTGTTCATGTTATCTTGTTTATTATGGTAATGTTTGGCTTATAAGTCTTTTCTCATTGAGAGTTAGTCAGATAACTTATTCTCTCTTTGTGTAAAAAGAGGTGACATACAAAGAAAATTCTGTTTCACAGGAAGTTGTATGATGTCAATATCTGTTCTGTGATATACAATGAAACAAAATTCTAAGATGTTAAAATTACCAACAAAATTATATTCTGAGAGAAAATTGACTTAATTAAAATGTCCACACAACTGAAATATTTTGCTTAAATATGAATTTTGCTGTTTTTCAAAAATGCTTCTTTTTGCAAAGGAAAAAACCCACTCATTTCCAAAATCCTTAAGATATGATTAATTTCATGTTTTAATCAAGATCATTAGTGTGGAAACATTTTAAAATGTTTTCATTTTGAGAATTGCATATATTTTTACTGAGAGAACATTCATTTTAAAGAAGTTCCTGATCAGATTTGTGGTAGTATAGGGGATGCATTATTCCCACCTTTATATTGCAGCAGTCAGGCTCACTTGCTCAGAGTGCTTTGATGTTAAACAAAAGACCTGTCCCTACTAGTTGGAACATATCTTCTGAAACCATCCCCATTAATGTGATACTGGGGATGTGATATCCAGCTGCTACTAGGACTTGTTCTATTTTAAGCAAGTTTAGAAAAAAATTTGCTTTCCTTCCTTACTATATGGATTATGACCTGACTATATTTTTACTATATGAATTTTAAATGACACAGTAAAGATGAACATGACTCTGAATTACAGGATACAACACAGAAGCGCTTGGCAGAGAGTCTTTGAAATATGTATAATTTCCTGTATAATTTCCTGCTTTTTTTATGCTTGAAAACTGCAGTAGGCATAGTCTCCATATGCTGCTTTGTTCCATATGCAAGGCATGATGTGTAATTCCAACTTCTATTTAGTGGTGTTCTGCTAATAAACGATAATGAGATACCATAATATAGCAATATAATTTATGAATAGGCATAAAATAAAGGTTTGCAAAAGGAGTAAAACAAACAAGTGAGCCAACAAGAGCAACAACAAAAAAAATCCTCCTTCTACAACTTTACTCTCCATAGTCTGCCCCTGAAATTAAATCAAAATCATGGAAAGCACTAATATCAGAACATTGTGAACCAGCTGTTTCTTACAGCTGACTAATTAGTCTGTATACCCAGCAAATCAAAAATATTTGTTACTGCTTAGGCGAAGTAATCCTACAGGAATTTGTCAGTAAAATAAACTTTATCTGAAATAAGGGGAGTACCTCCTGCTTGAAGCAGCAGCTCTCTGCAAGTACTAAAGGGTGCTGGAGGGAAGGGGGGACCCAGCCCACACCTGATTTGCACCATTTCCCCCTGCCATCGCCCTACCACCTCTCCACTTTCCCTTTGGATTGGTAGGAGCAAATCTCCAAAGCCCCAAAAGTCCCCTTACTCTGATCTTTTTCTGCTTTCTTGGCTATGTGAACTGAGAGTGGAAAATGGAAAGGGGGAAGGGAGTGCATGCTAACTGGAAGTTGTTACATGACAGTATCTTTTGGTGACCCTGGCAACATATTTAATATTTTCCATATCAAACTAATCTGTATTATCTGACAGAGGGCTCAAGTTAATCCCTGCCTGGAAACCTAAAAGTGACAGGAAAGGATTTTGGTGTTGCAGCTTTATCTGTTGCAATGACAGTGCCTATGGCTAGTTATACCTTATACAATGCATATCCTTGTTCTTGCACTTACATTCTCTTCTTTAATACACCAGAAACTTACCCACTTACCAATACTGTAATACATTCCCCATGATTTGGGATGGATCAGGGCTTATTCGTGTACAGAAAATGAGGCTGAACTTGAAGTACAGCTACAGTTGTGGTTTAGGTATCTCTGGTGAAACTGTTGTGATGAAGGGGTTGTGCATGGTTGTGTCTAGACCAAGAGACTGGACCACCCCCAGGATTCTCCTCCACACCCGTGCCCTGGCAGGTGAAAAGCCTGAACAGGACAGAGCATGCTGAAGCTCTCTCCTAGCCTTTGGACTCATATTTTCCTTCTAGGGAAATGGAGGTGAGGAAGTGAAGTGGAATCGTGATTTCCTTGGTCTCGATCCCCTGTGGACCTGGGATCTGATTATGATGCTCTCTCAGACTTGGGGAGTGGAAGACAAATGAGGTCCCACAGGACTCAATAATTCTCTAAGTGCTGGGCTGGATGGTGACCTCTGGGGCTAATAATACCTTTTGTTCTAAATTTGTATAGACCCTCTCCAAATGTGGTTCCAGTACATGGTTGAGTCTTCAAGGTACAAGTGAAATGCAAATGAATAAGAATCATAGCACTCATTGCTTGGGACAATATGGGAAGGAAGGTGTTAACTCTGCAGTTGGACACACTCAGGTAAATCTCCTGCAGTCTTGACTGTGCCAATGTAAGACAACCAAGGGATGAGGTAATCAATCCCTCCCCGATTGCTCCTCCCAAGCAGGGCAGAGAACAGTGGCAAATGACCTCTTTAAAGCCAGCTGAAAACTAGTCAAATAGCACTAAGGAAAGATGGAGTTGCCAAGAAAACTATGGGAATGGAATAGGTAAATGGCTCCAAACATCCTGTGTGACATCTTATAATTAATGTCTGTGGCTGCAGTGAAGATGAAGTTGTGAGATAATTTGGGACTACGACTGTTGCAGGAAACCTTTATGTCTGCATATAGGTGACCAGTGACCTTAGCCAGTAAGGACTGGACAGATGAGTTGCCTTCATTGCACAGCTGAGTCCTGGTGTTCTCTGTTTGGGCCTTCCCATGGCGGCATTCAAGATACAGTGAGAACAGTCCACCAGTAACTCCCACTGTTGTGGGATTTTCTCTGCCATTAAATCACAGAATAATACTGATAGAAAATGTTAACTACAGAAACAGTGATGTTTAAAAATGGTTGCTCTTTCAGAAAAATTATTTCAGGAAAGATTATAAAATATATTAAGACAGAAGAACAGTGACCAGAAAATAAATATCTTTCCCAGATTATCTTTAGTTTCTCTGCTATGTAGTTACAGTTCTGTTAAATTACATGTTATCTTGCTGAGTAATTTCTACTCTGCCTTTGTTCATAGAAGTAGTGTAAAAGAGAAAGAAATCACTCTTTGAATCTTATTTTTAGCCCTATTGGGAATTCTCAAGCTGCAGAGGAATCCAGTTCTTCTCAACTGGAAGTTATCTATGGTAATTTGGCAAATCATTTTTGTAAATTTGAACATTATATTAACAGAATGAAACAGCTGCAACATGGTGAGATGAGTTTCATGCCTTTAAGCAGTGAACAATGGTCAGAAGTAGAAAGAAAAATCCAAATGTAAGATAGCATTAAAAGAGTGTAATAGAACAAATACCCTGATGTGATGGACATAAGTGCCATAATTTGTAGTTGAGATACCATAACCTTCATCTACACAAAGTTCAGCCAACCATTAAAGCAGTAGAAAACATTCCAAAGAGTTGTTACAGTAGGGGTTAGATTGATCCTTTGTAACAAAAGAGGATACAGTCTGGTACCTAAAGAATAGAATTTTAGAAGCTGTACAAAAATGTGCATCATACTTTTAGAACCAATGCTGATGCAAATGTCTCTATATGTGTACAGCTAGCTTCATTAAACACTTCAGAGTAAAAGAGCATTTTACTCCTACTGTTGCAACTTGACTGGAATTTTTTATCAAAATGCCATTGCATCAGAAAATACTGTTTTGTTAAAATTCTTCTAATTATATTAAAATATTTGTTTGAAATGCCTTAAAGCAGTGAATATTCACTGAATCTAAGTGAGGGGCCTGGAAAATACTTCATAGGTTTGGTCAGACTTGCTGATTGTAAGATGAAGTCTTCAGCCACAAATGAGTTGATCTGACTGAGAGGCCTCTTAGCTGAGGACCTCAGAAAAGCAAGTTTCTTTAGATCTGCATGTTTTACTCAACAATGAGTACTTAAGAACTCTTTAGAGTAAATCCGCAGAATCTATATTGCAGATCTGTAATATTCCATACTATATCTATATTCCCTGTTTCCCCTCTTTCATAAATGATAATGGATTATGAGCTGTGATGTAGAAAAGCAAATTTTAACATAATTTTACAAAGGAAAATCAGGAGTTCTTATTATTGAGTGTCAGAGCTAGTGTTCACAAAGCTTTGCCTGATGACACAGCTGTGTTTCTGCAACAGTGGTCATGGGTTCTCCAGGACACAGCTATGAAACGTAGCTTAGGTATTGGGGGTGGGATGGGTCCTTTAGCATCCAATCTCATAAACTGAGGCCTTTAAAAATAAGATTAAAACTTTGAATTAGGCCCAGGATGGCCATGTTCAGGAGAAAGCTAAGTGAAGCAGCATTAATACACCTTAACAGCGTGTACGTCTGCAGAGTTCGTGTTCCTTTTTCTGTTCAGCATAATCACTGAATTATAAAAGTGGAGGGGGACAAGAGACCTCATGAGATCTTACACTCCAAGTGTCACTTCCTTCCATCCTGGGAGCAGTACATGCCAACTGAGCAGATTTTGCACAGTATGCACCAGGGCCTAGGGCAAGCTTCAAAAGTCTGTGAGAGAAAAATGTGTGAGAGGTGATGTTTTCCACTTCCTGGCTCCTATCTGAGCTGCCAAGTCAGAATAAGGTCTGAAACTTGTGCCTTACACAGAAACAAAATGCCTTCAAAAAAGTGGCCAGAATCTTTTCACCTCTGCATGATATGGTCTCCTGGCTTCCTCTGAATTTTGTCAGCTTAATTAGCCTGTAATTTGGGAAATAAAAATACAGGCTTGCAAAGACCCCTTGAAAGCTTGTCCACTTCTGAGTAAGTCCGTACTTTGGACTTTAAATAGGCCATCTGGAAATACTTTCCTCTCAACTTTTCCTTAAAAAGACCTACTTAAGAGCTTCCATTGTATCTTGGCACCAACTATTATACTGTGTCACGATCCCTGTACTGAGAACATTTTCCCTAATATTTAAACCAGATCTCCTTTGTCACAGGTTAGGGCTGTTTTCTAATTGTGCTGTCCCTCACAGACACAGTGAACAACTGATCACTGTATTGTTTTTACTACCTTTATATAAATTAGAAGAGTCCTTTAATGTCCCTTACATCCTCCCTAAGATAAGCAAACTCAACTCTTTCAGTCTTTTCCCACTGGTCATGCTTTCTTAGACTGTTGTCACTCTTCCTAATTTCTACTAAACTCACTGCAATTCATCTACATACCTCACAAAGTGTGGTTTCCAAAAAATAGATAGTGTATAAATATGGCCAACAGGGAGTTGCCATTGTGCAGAGGAGTCATGTTTTGGTGTAAGTTTGACATAGTGCTTTGTTGGGTAGCAGGAAGATAATAGTTGTTAATATGTGAGACTGAGAATTGTCATTTTTCTTACATGTAAAATGATAAAAAGTGAGACGGGAAAATTTTCAGAAAAATCAATATTATCTTTCTTTGCAAGACTGGAAGCATTTACATTTTAGCAATAAATTTAGAAGAATCTCAGCTCTGAAGCTTGTCCTTGTTAAATCAAATTCAATGTCACAAATGTTTACATAAGCAAGGATAATTAGTACCTCTGTAATCACTTTTACTGGCAATCTATGAAAGAGCTGAATGCTTCAACTTTAGCCCTTTAATCTAGAGTAAAGAAAAGTCAGTGTTATGTAATCAAAACTCTAAATATTGAACACAAAATTACCAATTAAGGTTAGGTACTAATAGGTCTCCAGGAATAATAATAATAAAAAATTACAGCATTCTAATTTTAAGTAAAGTTATTAACTAAGAGTTGGGTTTGCAGAATCTTCATTAGAACATCACCTCATTTTTCAGCATGTGTTTGCACAGAAAATATTAAACAAATATTGACTAACTCTGAGTGGAATTGCAGTAAAATTTTTACAGTGGTAAAAATAGTCCCTGAGACTACCATACAGAGCTTGAAAATAAAAGGCATGCATAATCAAAGGAACAATTTCTCCTGATGGCAACTTTTTCTTTATTTCAGGAGTCATGCACTTCATGTACTAGAAAATTCTGTTTCATAATTCCTTCTTAAATATTGGTAGGAAGATTGGTCATCAGGGTACCTTGGCGGTCACTTCTCTCTCAGTCATTTTTTATGAGAAATAGCATCCAACTTGATTTCCAGGATTAGCCACAATTTGACTCTCTTTCATATGACCCACAGTCTGTTCTGACTTAATTATGCTATTTTAAAGGATGCTTTAGGGTTTTTCCATATTCAGGAGGTCTGCTCATCTGCAGGTGTTTTTCTTTCTGAAGAAGTTAGGTATTTTGAGTGTGGATGGGCTTTTATATATGTTTAAGCAAAACCATTGATACTGGAACAATTCACTTTCTTGTAATATCTCTTCGATAGAGAAATTAAAATGAATAATAGCTTACTTAGCTGTGTGTCTTTAGAACAGCTGATCTTCTCTGATTTATATCAGTGATTATGTTAATGCCCCTAAACCCTACAAAATTGCTTCTAAAGGTTTCCTATGATGAAATGTTCAAACCTCAATCTTTTTTTTGTTCCATTATAGATATCTATTTAGAAAAATTACCTAGTTCTTGTATATTGTACCTCTATTTTGTGAACCCCCTTCATTTTAAGATTATAAACAAATAGCTCTCTGAAACAAATATGGGCCAAGTTGTTCCTTTAGGGGATTATTTTAGACAGCTGCACAGCAAATAAGTAGTGTGAGGCTTATTTACACATGGTCATTGAAGCATTCATTTCACTGATTTATAGGACAGCAAAAGGTCTTCAAGACACAGACCCAGCAATTTTGAGCTGAAGTTGAAAGAGAGGATTTTCTATCCCTGCCCCCCCAAAGGTGTTAAAAAAAATCAGTTGAAGGATTTGTTGCCAGAACTGATAGATACAGTGCAGTCCTACATCCTGGATAATATTGATCTCAGATGCTGAGTCTCCATTTTTCATGCTGTAATCATAATATATATTTGCAAAAGTCTTAATAATATATGGCATTGCTTCTGTAAAAGGTAAACCATGCAGACTTGTTTTTAACTAAAATGTGAAGGTAATACTATGACTAATGCCACCAGGACTAAATGTTAATGTGTTGATTTTGGGACACCAAAGTAGGGCGTGATTTTCATAACCATTGTACATATTCTGATCTCATTGACATGTTTTATTGATATTCAGCATTTCTTAATTTAATTTACCCTAATTAAAAAAAAATTACACCTCTGCATATGAGCTAGTTATGCAAGCTCTTACCTATAGGTATCCCCAGGAAGTGTAAGTCTTATCATAAGATGAAACCTCCAGGCTCTGGAGGTGCCTATTTGTCGTTACTGATGGTAGGGGAAGGGACGGGCTAGCTTAGACTCAGAAATATGTTATAAAATTGGTTAGCATTACCACCCCCCCAAGGTATATTAGCGTAAGTAACAGAAAATGAAGGTCTTTAAAATCAGTGTCCAATTCTGAAATTTGGACAGCTTTACTGAAAAGGGCAGGATGGGTCAGCTGTCTATGAGAGTAGCTGTTTCTCTCAATTAAATTAAATCTAAAGTATCTCTCTCTCTCCCCCTCTCCCTCTCTCTGTCCAGTCCGCCTGTCCCCTCCCAGTATGTATCTACAGTACAAGGTCCTAAAGTTATACAAAATGAATCTTTACCATGGAGATTTGAAAATAAGTGGTCTGAATAACAGATGTCTTTTAGAATTTGAAATCAGTAGTGTGAATGTTTACTTATGAAAATGTCTTTTGTCATTATTGTTGTTGAAAAAAAATTCCAAGGATTAAAAACCATTCACATCATTCTCAAAGAATGTGTATGAAATTTCATCTGTCCGGTTCATAGAGTTTTGAGAATGATTCACACAGAGATGGTAAAATTGTCTTAATAGCCTTGCTCTCCTATTCAGCAAATGTCCCTGCTTGCAAGCAGTTTGTGTTGGTATACTAGCAATGTTATTATCCATGTAACTAAAAAGAAAAATACAGCAATATCAGTAAAAATGACTTTGGGATGTCTTTGGAAGGAATAATCTCTCAATTTCAAAATAATTCAGTTTAGAAGCATTACCGGAATCAGGTACCATTATGGTAAATGGTACATTTTCACTTGATTTATTAGTCAAGGGCAGAATAAAAATGCTTAAAGTCTCTTCTAAAGGTTAAAAACATATACTTATCACAGACTACATGTTTCTTAGAAGGAAAAAACCCCAACCCTATTATATTTTACGAGCACAGATTCCTTCAATTTCCTTCATACCTCATACATTCCAACTTCCCATGTCACCTCTGCAAAGCCATCAAACAGAAAATGTTTTAGTAAATTTAAAAACTACTTGGATAAGATGTGATAAAGCAGTAGGGTATCCATGAATAGGCTGATTTTCAGGACCCTGAGATCTGTCAGATCAACACTGATATTTATACACTATTCTAGATTAGGTTCAAAGGCATAAATGAAGTTTAGGGATACAGTCAACTGCTGTAATTTTAGTTTTTGACAATAATGTCCTTGAGATTGCAACTCCAAACATCAGAATTTCTCAGAGTTTAATTCAAACAATTGAAATGTTCTATACAATTAAAATTCAGTTGCCACAACTTGCAAATAGAATGGTTTATGTTATTTAGCTGTTCTTTTCTCCACTCTAAGGAAAAGCCTTTTTTTTCCTTTGAAAAATATTGAATTGAACTTCTATATGATTCTGAGAGGAATTATATTACTTCTAGCAAATAAATGAATACTCTTGCCTTTTCTGTCTACCTCACTGTCCTATCCTGGCATCACTTTTGATCCTTTTCTGAGCTAAATCAGTTGTCTATGGCTAGTCAAACTTACTGCAAAATGCAGTAGAAGACTTGAAATGTGTTACAATATTTTCCAGGTCTCTGCTTACACACGTGCGCTAGCTTCAATATGGTCAGCTACTGCAGTTATTTCCTCAAAGAATCCTAGTTCAGTGGTTGCTCACAGAGGGTCTAAAGAATCAGTTCCAGTCAAAGTCAAAGCAGAGAACAAACCCTACCTTTGCTCTTTCCTTCCTTTCACTCCTTCTCCCTCAAAGCCATGTCTAAGTAAAAGCCTTGCATAACTGCCAGATATTATTCCCATGAAATGCATTTAAAAGTTTAAAAACTGGTTTGTTAAATAAAATTTTAAAAATGTTTGAAGAGATGTCAAATAGACAAGTGCAAATATCTCTGAATCAGCTACAGTTTTGGAAGCAACATGTATATGCTAGTGAAGTGCTCAGCATGTGCTAAGCCACCACTATCTAATACTTCATCTTGATAACACTGGAGCCAGCTAGTCACGTCTATCATAAATCACTTCATTAGTCTCAATCAAGCCTATGATGCCATTATTCAAATACATTTGTTTGAAGTAATGCTGACTTTGTTGACAAATTTTTATTTCAGTTTGGCTCAAACAGCCTTCTCCTTTAGGTAGGGCCATGTATAAGCACAAGGAAAGAGACCAAAGACAGAAGGTTCCCAAGATTCTTCTGCCCCATTCTGACGCTGGCTCCTTGCTCAGTCCTTCCTTGGGTATGAGCTCTGTGAGGCCTTTGGGAGAGTTCAGGGATATGTGGAGGGCAGCAGCTTCAGACGACCTGCGTCTTCCTTCCATCATCTTCTGCACTTCTGGCAGCCTCTGCACACTAGGAGGCACACGCAGTCCAGGGCTGGCTGCAAAATCATCCCAAGAGATGATTTTGTCAGCAGGATTGAGGCCTGCATTAGGAAGTTTCAATATGGAATATGTAGCAAACTCCAACCACTAAATAAAGTGATAGATATATATGGTATAACAATCATCGGAATAACTTCAGAAAATCCTTTATTTGTTTCCCATGTAGAAGAAAAATTTTCACAAGTGTCATCTGGTGACGACCCATAAAAATAGCTCACACCCTAAAGGTCATACTCAACCAAAAAAGCCAGTGAAGTCTACTGACAATTGTTTCAGTATAATTTGGTTTAGAATCCTAGTGGTATACAGGAATACAAAGGAAATAACAGGTATACGTGAAGGACCGCAGTATGAAGATACTAGATGATGATTTTATGCGTGCCTTTAAATACATCAACAAAACCAATATGATTCTGTGATTATGAGATATCTTATATTCGATCAGTAACTAAGATAGACATGAAATAGTTTCTGAAGTTAGACATTTACAGGCAAGCCCAAATTGTTTCAAAGCTTGCTATAGAGATCCATGGATAATTTGTGCTAGTTTTCTATAGCTGTCACAGCGAGGAGGAAGCTCAGGAGAAGAGAGATAATGTTGTGCCAATATTTAAATGGAATGACCCTTAGACATCAGCCTGATATTGATTCTGGGCAAAATAATGGAACAAGTGATATAAGATACAAGTAATAAAGAATTAAGGAGGGTAATTAATGCCAGTCAACAGTTTGTACAAAATAGATGTTATTAAACTAACATAATACCCTTTTAATGAGATTACAAGTTTGACTGATAAAGGTAGCAGTGCTGATAGAATACAAATGCTTATATGTAAACCTCTGCAAGGGATTTGACTGGACTCTGCATGACATGTTGATTGATAAAAGAAAATATAATAAAATTAACATGATTTTGATCAGATACATGAAATAAACTGATGACTTGTCTCTACTTTTAACTGTAAAGAGGTAATAATCTTGAGGGCATAGGTTTCCAGCAGTACGCACATCGATCCTTGGTCCAAGCAATGAATTTTTTCAAATCAATGTTAAAGAAGAAAACAGAGTAACTATTGATCAAAATTTACAGATTAACAAATTTAGGGGAGAGGTAAAAAACAAGGAAGGGTCTTCATTGCAGAAAGATCTGGATTATTTGTTTGCCTGGACATAATTTAATGTAGTTAAACATGCAGCCGTCATTGGCTGTTCTGAGAAGTATTTTGACCTCCGAAGGACTTTCAAAGAGATTTACCTGATACAGTAGATGACCAGTTAATGGTAAGCCTCTGGTCTGAGTTTTTGCACTTCTGTGTCCTTGGCCAACTAAACAGTAAAATATCAAGAAAAGCAGACATTTCATTTTACCACTATATTTAGTATAGTGAGTCCATTCCTGGCTTGTTGTAACCAGGACAAGTGGTAGAAAGCTAGAATGCACACTTCAGCAGGCATTTTCTTACCTCAAAATTTATTGTCTCTTGCTACAGAAATCCAAATATTTTTAAATATGCAATGATATTGACAAACAAATGAGTATAAGCTTTGCAAATTTTCAGCAGATTGTATCTCTGATAATCAAACTTCATCCTGGGATTTTTCTTTTTATTGATTGTTTCATTTCTGTATAAATGTACATAATACAAGGTGCTGACCCTGGTATTCAGTGACAGGAAACATGGGAATGGTTGAAAGCTGCATCAGGGGAGATTCACACTTGATATTATGAAGCATTTCTTTACTGCAAGGGTGGTCAAGCACTGACACAGGCTTCCTAGATAGGTGTTTGATGCCCCAAGCCTGTCAGTGTTTAAGAGGCATTTGGACAATGCCCTTAATAACATGCTTTAACTTTCGCTCAGCCCTAAAGTGGTCAGGGAAATGGACTAGATGATCGTTGTAGGTCCTTTCCAACTGGAACTATTCTATTTTATTCTATTCTATTCTAATTCAACTCATCCCCTAATTCTCTTAGGAAACAATCTCTTTCCGTCATCCTATTACTTAATTATACTGATTATATCAATAACAATTTACAGAGATTAATTACACTTTGCATGAGCAAACAGCATATACCCCTTTACTAACTTATTACATCCATTAAAAATAAACTTTTTTGCTTTATAATCAGTAATCTAAGAAAATATTGTGTTATTTATTCATAAACTAAAATATCAATGCTATCAAAAACAATTAAACATTTAATGCAAAAATAATTGTAAATGCCATCTAAGTATAGTATTTATATTATTTTTATGCTATTAAAAACATATAAAAAGCTGAAATAATTTTTATATCAGTGTGTCTCGAAGCATCTTACGACATTGTAGAATCAAAAATTCATTCAGACTGGAAGGGACGTCAGGAGGTCCCGGGTCCAAACTCCTGCTCACAGCAGGGTCAGCTATTGGGTAAGACCAGGTTGATCCACCTGGGGCTTGAAAACCCTCAAGTACAGAGACTGCACAATCTCTCTGGGCAGCCTGTGCCACTGCTTGGCTGTCCTCATACGAAAAAGCTTCTCCTTACATCCAGCCTGAACTGAACTTATTTGAAGTTACACTGTTTGTCGCTTGTCCTAGCGCCATATACTGCTGTGTAGAGCCTGGCTTCTTCTCTGTGATAACTTCCTTGAAGTTCTGGTTCAAGGTTTCAGATGTTTGTATTGTAATGAAACATCTTTGCATTTTGCATATAATAAACAGCCACTTTGCTTAAATACTAGAGCTAGAACCCTTCCCTTAGCAACAATTTCAGTATCATTTCCACTGATTTTCATCGAGGATTTTGGTGACACCTATCCATAATATCTGTAAATAATCATGTCAAGCTAATACAAACCAGCGTCATAGCTAAACACTGGCAAAGCTATCTGCATAGTTTAACAAAGGAAAAGTTAAGGCATGACCTGATAACAGGGAAGACAAAATATGGATGTCTTCTTCGATCTAGCAGAGCACAACAAAAGCCCAGGGCTGAATGTTGAAACCATGCCAATTCATGCCAGAAATAAGGTGTACACTTTTAACACTGAGGATAAGTAGTGCTTCAGATAACCTGCCTGAGGTCATGGCATATTCTTCTGGAAATATTAAAGAGAACTGAATGCTTTTCCCCCTAAAAGATATGCTCTACTTCAAACAGGAATTAAATCAGGAGCATCCTGTGGCTTGTGTTATGCAGGGGGTCAGACTAGACGATCACAATGGTCCCTTCTGGCCTTAACATCTATGAATCTAAATGGAAAATAGCACCAGGAGAACTCAAATCCCCTCACAGATTTAATAAAAGCCAAGAGCACATGGCCGACCCAGAGGCAATTTTAAGAGTTGCTAGCATGACCAACTGCTGATAATGTAGGGCTCTGCCAAGTGGCCAGACACTGGCACTGAGAGAACACATTTCACAACCTGACATCTGGGATTTCAGGTAGGTGTGTACATCACATGCGGCAACGCAAATGCCTAGAGAAAATGAGGAAAGCTTTAAGATACTAAGAAAGAGATTCTTTTAAAGAAACAAATAGAAGAAAACTCAGTTTGCTTAATTTTATCTCCTCATAAATTAAATAATAGGATTAATCAATTGAGTATTGTAGTATTTATTTTTTACTTATAAATAAATATCTAGTAGTTATGAACACTACATATCAAATTTATTCGGATTCTAACACTGGTATTTATTTTGAATTCTTAGCTGAAAACCTTATTATTAACACTGCAATAAAACCCAGAGAAACTATAAAGGAAGAAGACATAGCTATTGCTGACATAGTGGCTGATCCTGGATTTTTCATTTCCATATCTCTGTACACAATGAATGAGCCAATTTTATTGTTTCATAGTCACTTTTTCTTGACCACCTTAGCTCTATTCATTTATTGCACCCTGGAATCACTGCACTAATTTCAATATAATTATCTCTCATTTAAAATGAGGTATTTCACAGAAACAGAGGATGAGACTGATCTCATCTAAATTTAAAAGTACACAGCACAAATGTCTGGTTTTTGGTTTAGTCATCCTGGGCTCCCTCAGTAATCAGTAAAGAGGAACTGGCACTTTTGTAGTGTGATTTGTCTGACCTACTTTAGATGTATATTTGAGGATGAGATTAATTTCTCAGGTTAGTACTCTTCAGTCTGAAAAAGAGACAACAGGGAGAAAGGATGTGAAATGCTAAAGAGCTACAAAATCATGAATGGCCTGCAAAAAGGTGAAAAGAGATCAGCTGTTCAGTGTTTCTAAATAAAATAAAATAAAATAGAAAACATTAAAAAAAGATGGCTGTAGCTTCACAAAACCAAGCACGCTGAGAATGAACAAAAGGAAGTAGTTCTTCAGATTTGTCAAACTCCATGCCAAAGGTCTATGTGGCTGCTTGAAGTGTGCATGGGTGTTAAAAGAAAGTTGTACAAGTAGATGTAAAAGAAATAATTTGTAAATTCCTAGCATCTCAAAATTACATGCACTGTACAAAAATCCTTTGAGTTGAAATAACCGGAGACCAGGAGAGTAATCAGGAAAAGTGCCATGTATGCTCTTACTTTTCCCTGAGGTAGGTGGACCCCTGGTCAGCCTAAGTATGGTTGCTGTTATGCTCATACATTGACTATAATGGGGAGCTTGGAATAGTGGTTCAAGGTGAAAGTTAACATCTACACTGCAGATGACTACATTTGATGAGATTAAATCCACAGAGTGTCTTTGACAACAAAATGAGCTCAGGTTTAAAATAGGTTGTATGTGGGAGAAGGAGGGAAAACAGCCAATAAGGTGCTGGATTTAGCATTTTTGTAGGCAATCCAACCTCCCACCACTGTTCTGATTGTACCTGGTTCCTGCAGTCCATTAATATAATCATAGGGCTGTTGGCTGTTCAAATATTACTTTTCTAGTTCTTGAAATCTGAAAACCAAGGGGTTTTCTCCACAGAGGTTAAAAAGGACTGCTGTGGGTTAACCCCAGTAGGCAGCTAAGCCCCCCTCAGCCACTCACTCACTCTCCCCCAGTAGGATGAGGGAGACAATCAGAAGGGCAAAAGTGAGAAAACTGAGTTACATAGCCTACCAGTGGGACTTGATTCTCTGTTATTTACAAAAGGAGTTGATTAGACATCTTAGTTTTAATGTAAACTAGATTAATTCCACTCTTCATTTCTGTGCTCTTCAGAAAAGGTTAAAATTATTCTGTGTTAATACGTTGAGGGTCGGGGGGGATGTGTATGTGTGTACATATTCATGCAGTGACAGAACAGAGAAACTAAGGTATGTTTGGACTACCTTCCTGTCAAAATACGACTCTTCTCCACATCACTATTGAATTTAAAAACTGTATTATGTTCATCTATGAACTTAGAAGAACATCTCAGCAGATTATTTCAATTACTCTAATGGTTGACTATTCATTTCAAATACCTAAAATAGCACACATAAAAACTTCCACATTGTCTCCCCTTTCCTGTGACTCCTGCCAGATCTTGTAACACAGCTTGACATATGCATATCATCACATTCTCTTTAAGGAACTACAAGGTTTAGTTAAGTAGTCTTAACTGACTACTCTAATGAAAGTCCTGGCAAGAAGCAATACTGCCTTTAAGAGCAGAGTAAGAAAACTGTGCTGAGAAGGCTCTGCAGAGCTCAGGGCTCTCTGCACATGCTCTTCCCATGATCCCCATGGTCCATTTTCACAGTGTTTCCTTGATTCCCTGATGGACCACAGAAAGAAATCTGAGCAATATCAGCAGCCACAGGCTGCTGCCCAGTTTACTTCCCTCTTACACTTCTCTCTCCTCTCCAAAACTGGTGTTCAATATATAATGAAGCTCAGTATAGTCTACAGGATCCAGAATAATGTATCCTATATTTATACTACGGTGATACTGCTATATCAGCCGAGATAACAGGTATTTTATACACATAATTCATACATTTTCTGAAAAGCTGAATTATAGGTTCCTTAAATCAAAAAATAAAATTAAGCCAGAATGTGTAGCAACATTACTCAGATCAGTATCTTCCTCTATGATGTTGATCACTTTGAATTTTTCACACCAGAGATTTGATACATTTAACTACAGAGAAGCCTAAAGCGAGTGACAAAAAACCAACCCTTCAGACTTCCCATATGCTTTTAAACAGAATGTGGCATGAAGGGGGGGGGGGGGGGGGGGAATAAAAAATACTTCATAGTACATTTTGAAGGATAGGCAACTTTACCTACTGTAACATTCTCAGTGTGTTTCAAAAATGTACAGCATCACAGAACATAAAGAAATAAATAGATCTTCAGCTAACAGTGAAGCAGGGAGGTTTTTAAAATATTGAGTTCATGTATGCAGAGAAAATTCTTCTCCAACATTGTAGATTGAAAGGGATATAGATCAACAGGAACTTTTTTGATAAAATGTCTGCATTGCTCGAACAGTTTTATGGAATACATGGGATGCTCTTTGGAAAATTATGGTGTGATGTAGAGTACAAGGAAAGAGATTCTGCTGCAAAAAATAGAGCAACACTGTGGCTAGAGGTGGTGGAAAATATCCTTTGGTGGTTTGTAGTGGCAACCAATGCAGGTTAAGGGTTTTCTATATCTCCCTATTGTTCATGTAGTTTAAGTATTAGATCATAAAGAAGCTATCTTAAGGATTTATGAACAAATTACAATGCTGATTTTGCTGATGACATTACCTGGCTCAGCCCCTTCTATTGATGGTAAACAAAAGACCCACCAAGCAGCAAGCAAATCAAAACGAAACAGGTTGATGGTTTCATCAATGAAAGGAAGACAAAAATATGGTTATTGATGTCCCAAAAGGAGCATAACTTCAGAAGGACAATATTAAAAGAAATAAGTCAGTTTTCCAATCAAGAGTGGAGCCTTACAGTGAAAATGATGCTGTGGTAGACATCCAGCAATAATGACCAAATGCTGCTAACAGCTTTTATAACCTTGAAAAGATTTGGAAAAATAGCATGATTAGCATTGTCCCAAAAATGATTTTTCAGCACTGTCATCTTTATGAAATAAAAATTTTCAGTAGTGGTTAGGAAGAACTATTAATGAATTCAAAAGCTTTGATTGCAGAAGTTTATCAAAAAGTATTGGGAAGCTTATTATACTGTAATTTCTACGTAAAGGAACAAATGTCCTGAATCAACTATGAGAAAGGAATGGAGATCAGCATTTTCAGGATAAGCTTTAAGAGTAATATCAATATGACCTTTATGTTCAAATGGTAACATGAACACCATTCAGAAGTAGAAGATGAATGAGAGCTAAGAAAACATTACAAAGCACAATAGGGAAAGAAACCCAGTCCATCAACTTGACACTTAAAATTTGAAGTCCATCATAAAAATAATGAAATAAATTGCAGAAACCAGGGTCCAGCCCATGAACAGGATGGTGCAGAAAAACAGACAACAAGAGAAAAATTAATTTTCTTCACTGAGGATATTATAAAAGGTTTTAACTCCTCACGGAGAGCTGAATAACCCCTTTAGGATTTATGATCAGTTTCTCACTATTCACAGTTTAACTGTCCCTGTAGTCCTTTCCCAGTATGCTGCTTTTGCTTAAGAAATACTAATCAGCAAATTAGTTAAAAAAAAAAAACCACTATGATATAAGACACTGTGAGAGGACACAAGGGATTCCTTCATGACCCTCTACCAGTCCCCATTTAATAACATAAATATCAGTCAAATTTAAGGAGCAGCGTAAAGAGAAATGAAGAGAGGTTCCAAGTCAGCTTCTCCTCATTTTCCTGAGAGGCTTTGATCCAGTGTTATTAATGTCACTAGAAGTCTGTCTGCTAACATCTAGGAGCACAGCAAAAGGGTCTTACCTGCAAAACCACATTGGACCAAAACCCCATGCTCTACGTTGAAGGATTCTCTTTTTGTTACAAAATGTAGCTATTCTTCTTATGCCACAGTTTTCAAATAAATATATTCAAAACATTGTCTAAAGCTGTTGTGTTATTATTTTGTATTTGTTTTTAATTTCAAGTAGTGTATTCAGTATTCTGTGTTTACTAAACATCAATATTTTTATAGTCATTCAGAGATACATGCTAAAGCCATGGCCAATTGCGCCTGGATAATGTTATACATCTATTTAAACGTGACCTTCAACTGTTCTCTCTGATCAAAACTATTTCTTCACTGTTCTTCAGCTAATGGATTTTTAGCACCATATGTGAAGTGTGGAGTATGCATCAGCATCTTTCACATTAACTCTCTCCAGAAGACAGAAGGGAAAAATCTGACTAAAAATGTCTAAATGGATTCAGCTGTACAAGCACAACCTATTCATTTGCACAGGAGAGTCTGAATGACAGAGCTAAGTTTAAATGTGGCAAACTGCCAACTTAATTGAAACTGATAAATATGCATATGAAGGGCAACAGACATCCGGTTTATTATTTGTGGGGTTCGTTCCTGTAAATTCTGCTCAGTGAAAGCTGGTTAAATCTTTATGTTTGACTAGAATGAGTCCCTTTTTCAGACTTTATTTTTATTGAACTTCTTTACATTTGACACAAGTCGTTTGGGTGTTCCTTTAAGGGTCTTGCACCTGCTTTCTTCTAAGGCCTGCAAGCCAGCTGTGGAAAAACACAGTGAGTCTGCGGATGAAGGGAGTTCACTGTAAGATAGCTGCATATCCCTTCAGTATCTTTGAATCTAAGACTATGGCTTTCCACAAAGAAATTCACATGAAGTCATGCCTACATTTCACTTTAATGGAAACATATCAATATGATATGATATAATGTCATACTAAGTAGAGTTATATTTTTATTGCATTAACTTTCATTTAAGTAACTAGAAACTTAAAAGGGAAGTAACTTCATGTGTTCGTGGGGGAACCACTGCTTTTTACAGACTTTAACTAATTTCTCTTTTCCATGAATATCGCCATACTCTTCCTACCTGTTGCCCATCCATTATGGTTAAAGTTTAGTTTTATACCTTAGTCTAGTACATATTTCACATGTAGCTTCAAGCATTCAAATATTCTTCCACAGTTCAATTGCAAAACTTGTGTGTGCAGATACTACATGTGTAAATGAATGACTGGTGTCCTGCATTGTCAGGTGACTGAATAAGGAAACTTGAGCACAATTCCTGGCCAACAAGTAAACACAAAGTCACATGGACATGGGCAGTGAATGGTTGACTATGACTGGTAGTTGAAAGAAGGCTGTTTTAAATGTGATTTCATGGGCTTGGGGTCCTCTGTGAAATTCAGAGTCTTTAATTCTGACTGCTACTAAAATGACTTTTTTTCTTATATGTCTTTTGGCATGCAGTACCTTGCATTCATTTTCTCTGTTTATAGGTCAAAATGCATGCCAAACCTTTCATTCAAAATTATATGCCCAAAGGCTTTGCAGTCTTGCAAAACTCTCATGAAAATTTACGATAGGAACCAAAGACCTTAAAATCAAGCCACATAGAAATCAAGTCTATTAACACACTGATCCCAGATAATGAAAAATCTGATAAATCACAGAGTTTAAGGACAAAGGCGGCCATTATGATAATCTATACTGATCTCCTACGTTGCACAAACTATAACTTTTCACCCAGTAATTCCTGATCTCTGGATGAGCTACAGCTCTTCTTCTAAAAAGACAAACAGCTTTAGTTGAAACTTTAGTGGCAGATACTCTGTCTGAACCCCTTGTAGTAGTTCTAGCAGTTAATCACACTGATTGTTGCATAGAAGTGGTTGATTTCTGGACTGAATTTACCTAGCATTCTCTGTCTGCCTTTGGATGTCAGTATGACTTTGCTGTATCAGATAGCTCTCTGCTATCAGAATTGTTTCCCCAGTACTACTGTCATCATTTCATGATCACTAAATCTCTTCTTTGATAAATTGAGAGAGATGTCTAGTCCTTCAAAGATTCAAAAAATTTGAGATTTTTTTCCATCTCTGTTCTGAGCTCCTTCAATAGGGCTGTTGAGGTATTGACTTAATTAGTTTACATGATCCAGTAACTGTACCTAATCTGCTTCTTCTATACCAGCTATTACCTCAGCCATAACTGGGGAAAGTGCCTACCAGAGAACACAGGACCATCCTGCTAGTATGACCTGTATGTCTGGTTCCTAGGCATATGGACTTATATTTGGCTTTAAATGAGAAAAGCACATAAAGGAGCTCTCAGGAAACAATTTTTACACATGATTATTCCTTTTCACTCAACCAGTTTCACTCATCTGCAAATTTTATTACAGCTTTATGTTTGCTTCTGGTAAAGTACTTGATTAGCACTGGGCCAAAGAGAGATTCTTCCAGATCTCCTGGTTGTCATCCAAAATTTAACAGCTGAAGATGCCCACATTCTCCAACAGCCATTACACGCAAATTAAAGCCTACATCACTTATATTCTCCATGAATTTCTGCATTCGGATTTAACAGTCAGTCCTCAAGGATAAGGTACCAGACCAAACACTTTATGCAATTTATATGAGCTAGAGTAATAAACCTTATACGTGAAGGCAAGAATTTATTGCTAGTTTAATTCATATCCAATCTTATTAAATAATTTAGTCCAGCTGTAATGACAGTAAAACTTACCATTCAAATTATCTGATTATCATGTCTCTTTCTCAATAGTAATTTAGCCAAAACTGATACAGACAGGCTTCCTACTGTCTCCCTTTTCTCTGATAATATGCTCACCCTTTCACTTCCTCATTAGATTATAAGCTTGATAAAAGGTTTTCCCCAAGAACTGGAGTGGGGGTGAGCCATTTGTGACCCCAGGTCTTACCTCACTCTTTGAAGAAGTGTGATATTGATGTTTTCTTCATCTTAGCTCTTGAGTCTGCTTTGGGTCATTTTTAGATTTTTGTGAAAATCACCTTAACTTGTTCTTTTTCCATTGATTATCCCTGAATCCAGTTTTACCTGGCTTCCAGGTTACATTCCTTTAATGATCAGTGTGATCAATTTGTGATTTGTGTTGCGAGCTCTGTGGCCTTTGGTATCATTCTGTGCTTGTACATTCAAAGCCTTATAATCTTGTGTTTTGAGGGCCCATTGCAATCCTCTGCTTTTTTTCAGCAATCTCCAAGCTGCTCTCAGTTAATCCAACTAATGTTTTATTAGCTTAGTGTAGTAATACATACATCCTTGTCCTAGGACCATTAATAGCACTTTTTACAAAAGCAGCAATGTGGACACTGTGCTCTGGTAACTACTGACTATCAGTCTCAACCAGTTATGGTAATAATATTGGTAAATTTTTTAAAGCTGCTTAATGATACAATCCATACTGGAGTTGAATCCTTTTTTTTATTTTTATTTTTCTTTTTTTTTTTTATTTTTAAATTCAAGTTCAAATATTCTTATGCTTACTTACTCAAATAAGAAAACAAACAAACAAACAAACCAGACCCTTCTCTGAGCAAATTAACTGTCTAGTCAGAAAGTAAAAAAACCTCTCTTGGTATATATACTCTGCCTTTCACAGATAGGCACAAACTTGCTTTGGCAACATTTAGAGTCAGTTGAATTGGATTCTGCTCTGATAGGAAAATCATGTAGCTTTGCTTGGTGTAGCACTATATGCATTACCTAATAAATTGTCAGCAGGTTTTATCAGTTTGAACACTAACCTTATTAAGTTTACCTACTAAGTTAGCTGCATAGTTTTTGGATCAGAGGTGGTTTATAACTACCTGGTTTGGGGTATGGTGAGGGAATAACAAACACATGGTTACAAAAAACACTGAAAATTACTTAGACACAAAAGTATTTAGAGCAATGATTTTCACTTGGGAACATAGGCTGTGAGAGACATATGCGTGATTTTTACCAGATCCATAAAAATCTAAAAAACCCAAATATTTGGTCAGTAACCTTAAATCTTGAGAAAGGGGATTGGATCAGATGATCTCCAGAAGTCCTTTCCAAACTCAACCATTCTGTGATTCTGAAATTTTCCTGTGGGATCCAACACTTTCTTTTAAGGGAAGAATCACCAGTATGGCTTTGTTGGATACTTTAGGATTCAGGGAGGAGGAAAGATCTGGAATTTAAAAATCCCCAACACATTGTTTGAAAAGCATTGATCTACAATAAATCACAAAATTGGAAGTAAATACTGAGCTGATTTGCTCCAGATTTATATCTATGCAACTCAAAGAAGCATTTTGCTGCAGGAAACTTGCTCAAAGAAATTGTTTGTTAGAGAATTTTTAATGAGGTAATTATAAAATAATGAGACACATTAACTAGCAAATCACATTTGACACACAAGTTAGATCAAGTAGTTACTTGTATTTTATGTATTTCTGAATACCACACAATAGTGGTAAGCTTATTATATTCCAAATATAAGCATAGCAATAAATACTTATTGTCATAAACCTGTAGTTTAGGCCACTTGTTTTTGCTATCAGTTCAGTTCCTTAGATGCAGAAGGTCAACTTTTCAGTTAGTCAACTGCAGACATCACATTTTGATGACATAACAGTCACCTTAATTTATTCATCTGAAAACCTTCATTCTTTGTAATAAGATTGCTTCAGACTACCTGACAAAACATAAGGGTTCATTGCAGGTAATGAAGCAAATTCATTCCTAGGATTTGTAATTGCTCCGGCACTATTTCTCCCTGAAAATGACTGAAGAGAATTAGTGGACTTTTTAAGTTCCTGCTAACTAATGAAGATATCAGATTTTTTTGTGGGGTCTATGTCAGGCTGCCCAGAAAACAAAACAATTATACAAGGTAGGTTGATATTCTAGCTGTTGCACTTGTCCTTATCCAGACTCAAAATGCATATAACACTAATAGTCTGAGATTGACTTGTCTATTAAAAGCTGGATTTTCCCTCTGATCACAGTATAATGCTTTCACATCTAAGACAGAAAGATTTCTTGTGAGTGTTACACTCCAGTGAGACCCAAAAAGCACTCTTGGTATAGGTCTGCACAAGGTCAATGGGTCTAATTCTTTGCCAAAATGCTACAATCTCCACCAAAGTCAATGCAAAATAAAAATGACAGGAAAATTTACCTTGTATGTGTATGATTGAATTTGGCGTGTTGTCTCAGGTAAATACTTTTAAAGACAAACAGTCTTGCAGCTATATGTCTAGTAGCAATTTCTGAAAAACTGCTATTGCAGCACATATATGTGGTATACATACATTAATTTTAAGTGTCCAACAGCACTGAGCAGCGAGCATGAAATATTTATACCAAACATAATGAATTAAACCTTTATATCTAGAAAAGCATTTTTGTTGTTGTGGTGGTTGTTTTTCTTAGGAAAGGAGGTCTTTGCTTTGGTAGCTACTTATTGGTGAAGATTAAATTAAATGGTAGTCTCCATAAGTTCCTAATAAATTAGTGCAAATGGTAAAGAATCTTTAAATGAGCTTGTGGAAGATGACATTCACAGGAATTCACACACTGCATCCAAATTTGCATTTCAGATGATCAAGAATCATTTGCAAAGAAAAATATGGGTTTGATAGGACCTGATAGGGATTTCCAGAGACCTTGACTCAATCTCCAAGTCTGTCACAGATTTGCTATGTAATTTTAGTCATCCAGATGCAATTCATTGGACTAAACCTAGCTGTACATAAGCATAGTTGTTAACAGAGATGAAGACATTAAGCTGCCTTTATAGTCGGTTGAGAGAAAAAGACATTTTTAGGGTGTGATTTATCTGCTCTTTAGATACTTAGTTGATGTTGAGAATTACAGCTTGGAAGTGCCTGTTTTTCAATCCTGATTTAAAAGGGATCCTAAAGTCATTGACTTACATGTAGATATGTACACCATGGACAGCTACAACTGTTCAAATGAGCCCTGCTGCTTGTGTATTTGTGCCTTAGTTTCTGCATATAAATTGAGGCTAATTATCTCTTCTTTTTTACAGTTGTTTGCTCTTTAAGTCTGTATAAACCATATGTTCCCAAGATAAGGTCTCCTCTCATTTTATATACAAATGAGGTTTCAGCTTGGAACAGTTCAACCACTACGGTGGTATGAACATGTTCACGTTTTTAAGAAATAAATCACTAAATTAATTTTAATAAATTATTTTCCTGACCCTAAATGGGGTTTCTTTTTTTGCTGATAGTAACATAGTTTCGTTTTAATGGCACATATATCTGCAAGTTGTCAGAGCGTCTCAATGTCAGGGTATGCTTGAATATATGAAACTTCATTCAGAAAATTCATAGCCTTAACACTGATCCCATTTTGCCAATTTCATCAACTGAAAACCTACCTGAAAACAAAAAAATAATAATTTTTAATCATTTCACCCTCCTCTAGAAAGGTACTGCATGTTGCTGTCAGATGCTGTTGCTACTGTAAAGCAAGCATGTGCAAATTAATGCTAAGGAAGACAAAGCGCCTGAGTGATTTTGGACTTTGCATAACTTTTTGAGAATGTGTATCCTCTTGACAAGTACTTTCAGACAGCAGAAGGGTGAGGACATCATAGAATCATAGAATGGTTTAGCTCTCCAGTAGTCAAAGTAGTGAATTTGGACATGTAGATCTCCCTGGATTTCAGTACTGCAGAGGATTTAATTTCGTGTTAGTTTTGGTTTTTCTAAATTCTAATATTGCATAGTCACTAACATTTGAAAAACAATGTTAATGGATAGAAAAGGATTAAAGAACGCTAGATGTAACTTCTGCTAGGCTTAATTGATCACAGTTATTCAACCTAATGAGAACCTCCAAGTGTTTTCCAAAAGGTAGATGGGTGTGTAAACGTACAAATCAAAGAGCAGGTAAAAGCTAAGATTTCACCCTGTACAGCAACACAACTGAAAATGAGCTACCAGGCTACCATGTGGTGATGGAAAATCATCTGGCTTGCTGTGAACAAAGGCTTGACACTGCAAAGTTAAAATCTCTAAGTGACTTTTACATGAGGGGGCCTAGCTGTAGCTGACTGTCTTATGTGCTGAACAGGCTGGCTTGGCACTAAAGAAAAATTGCAGAAGGCTGTCCTCCCACCAGAAATTATGAGTAACCACCCTGATGCTTTAGGATGACTACATGAGGGAAGTCATATGCCACACTGAGTTTTTATTTTGCTCTTTGAGGGGTGTTTTCATATACCAACAAGTTTTCTGATGGTATCTTCTTTATAACAAACATCTCTGTACTCTTACCCAGTGAAAGACCTGAAATGTCAGATGGAAACTGAGAATGAAGTAGGAGTGAAAAATACCAGCTAATTACAATTAGGCAAAATATTTGTTCTAACATTTCAGGAACAATAAGGATTTTTTTTAAAAAAACCCAACATTATATTAAATTATTTTGATCATATTTTAATAATGCAAAATATTTCAACTTTAGACATAATTAATTACATATGGTCTGTATCCAGGGTTCCCACACATATTCAGCAGGTCTGGCTATCTGAAAATTCCTGCCATGCAGCTATATGGACACAAGCAAGAGATATTTCACAGCTATCAAACTAAGGAATTTTTTCCTTTTTTAAAATTCTGTGGTTTATCCACGGATCCCATGAAAACTCTGTATCTCCATTGATTGAGTGACAATGAAGTAGAAGAGCTGATACTTTTTAACTAAAATAAAACATTTTTTCCACCCAAAAAAAACCCCACCTTGAGCTGAAAAAAGAATTTTAAGACAAAATTAAATATTTATTTCTTAATTCATTTTTCTTTGTGCTTTAAATTATATCTATTCATTTTGGTTTAAATTTCTACAAACCAAAAATGTCATCTAAATGTCATAAAGCTATTCATTTTAACTTGTAGGTATGAAAATCTTTAAATTTTCCAAACTTCTTTCATTTATGTGAAAGTACTTGGTAAATTTGAGCTAACTTTAAAAATAATTTAATTTCATCTCTTCTCTCAACAAGCTTTCTTTCTCCGTAGCTGCCACATGTTTTACAGCTATTCATTTAAAAACTTTTAGATACCTACAAATTGTCACCACGTAAATACCAGAAATAAATTAAAACACAGTCCCTTCTTGACATATTCATCAATATTTATTCCTTAATTTATAAGCCAACTGAATTTCTGTCCTAACTGTAAGCAAGCAAATAATGAGCTTCTTTTCTCAAGCCAGTATGTCATGATAGCTGAACTGTTTTTGAAGATTTGTACTTTTCATAAGCTTTCTAGTACTTGTCTCATACTTCATCAGGTCTGCACTGAGCTCATACATATAGCTATTTTATTACCTGCTAAGTGTTTTGATTACAGATTCTAATCTTTAAAATAAAGCAATCTCTGCTGATACCTTCTAGCTACAGTCTCATAGCAACAAAGCTTCCCCTTACTTCCTTTGATTCTGAATTCAGAATAATTTATGGATGCTTAAGCTCTTTTGTTTTATTTCAAGCAGTCTGAGTTTTTCTCAGGAAAGGCTTTATTTCCTTAAAAAGCTATAAATCAATGCAAGATCACAAATAGGCAATTTTAAACATCTTTTGTTAAGGAAAACAATACCTTAACACACTTGCAATCTTATTTGAATTCATTTGGTCCACAGACATATTAAACTTTTATTCTCTGTATATAAGGCTGGCAGAATTAGATAGCAAATGGAGAAAGTTCCCTTCTTAAAAGTGTAAAAGAGGAGTTTGTAGCTGGTAGAGTAGTAACTTTCACAAACCTAAATTCCCTTCTCCTTTGAAACACAGAAAACAGTTTCCTTTTATTCAGTAAATATTTTGTCGTATAAGGCACCCTAAAATAGCAAACCTTTATTGATAAAATCTTATTCGCTATTCATCAGCAAAGATTTGATTGAAGATTTGACTTCTTTACTCTTTAAGGCAAAGTCTTAAATGCAAAACTTGTGAAGCTCACAAACTGTTTTCTTCCTGTCCTGTGGCCTTTGCATAGCTGTGTGAAGCCACACAATGCTGAGCACTGTCTAGCTCATTACATTACTATGCTCCTTCCTGCTACTGGCACTTAATACTAATAACTGAGAGACCAGTTCAGTAATTCTCACCCATTTATCAGCTCAAGTGTATAACAGATTTGAATTGTATTTATCTGGTCATCTTGATGATACCAAATATTGTTATATTCATGCTGTAAAATCTTTCTGTTATCGTACAGAAAGTGTATTTAACACATGGCAATCTCCCCTGCAATCTCAGTCCAAGGGCAGACAGCTTCCCAATGTCTTTATTGCTTAATGCTCATGCTTATAAGGAGATGCAGAAAAAGTGGGACTGCCATTCTACGACAACATTTTTTTCTTCATGTTCCCTCAAGTATGACTCTTTCTAGATTATTGTACTCTTTTCTCCTGATGACCATAGAATCATAGAATCAGAATCATTTAGGTTGGAAAAGACCTTCAAGACCATCGAGTCCAACCATCATCCATGCCCACTAAACCATGTTCTGGAGTACCTTGTCTACACACTTTTTGAATACCTGCAGGAATGGTGACTCAACCACTTCTCTGGGCAGCCTATTCCAATGTCTGACAACCCTCTCAGTAAAGAAATTTTTTCTAATATCTAACCTAAATCTCCCTTGCCGCAACTTAAGGCCATTTCCTCTTGTCCTATCACCAGCCACCTGACAGAAGAGACCAACACCCACCTCACTACAACCCCCTTCAGGCAGTTGTAGAGAGCGATAAGGTCTCCCCTCAGCCTCCTCTTCTCCAGACTAAACAGGCCCAGTTCCCTCAGCCGCTCCTCATAAGACTTGTGCTCCAGGTCCCTCACCAACTTGGTTGCCCTTCTCTGGACACATTCCAGCACCTCCATGTCTTTCTTGTAATGAGGGGCCCAAAACTGAACACAGTACTTGAGGTGTGGCCTCACCAGTGCCGAATACATGGGAACAATCACCTCCCTGCTCCTGCTGGCCACACTGTTTCTGATACAGGCCAGGATGCTGTTGGCCTTCTTGGCCACCTGGGCACACTGCTGGCTCATACTCAGCTGGCTGTCAACCAGCACCCCAGGTCTTTTTCTGCCGGGCACCTTTCCAGCCACTTTTCCTATAGCGCTGCATGGGGTTGCTGTGACCCAAGTGCAGGACCCAGCACTTGGCCTTGTTGAACCTCATACAGTTGGCCTCAGCCCATCGATCCAGCCTGTCCAATTCCCGCTGTAGAGCCTTCCTACCCTCAAGCAGATCGACCCTGCCTCCCAACTTGGTGTTGTCTACAAACTTGCTGAGGGTGCACTCAATCCCCTCATCCAAATCATTGATAAAGATATTAAGCAGAATGGGGCCCAACACCGAGCCCTGGGGAACACAACTTGTGACCCGCTACCAACTGGATTTAACTCCATTCACCACAACCCTCTGGGCTTGTCCATCCAGCCAGTTTTTCACCCAGCAAAGAGTACACTTGTCCAAGCCATGAGACGCCAGCTTCTCAAGGAATATGCTATGAATCAAATCAAATCAAACTGGTGAAACAGAAATTGATAATGTTCTACCTAGTCATGGATACATTCTCCTGCTGTTTTCTATGCATCCATTTAAAATTTATTACATATAATTAAGATTTCTTATGAATGAGCTAAAGAAGGTTCTGTAATGTCTGTCTGATACCCATATTCAAGTCACAGTAACTAGTTTGCCATATGAGCAAGAAAATCATCACACTTCTGATAAGATTTTATATTGGCCATGTAACGTTTTCATTAGTTCTAGTCAGCTGCATGAATTTCCACATTAGTCTGATGCCTTAGCAAAATACACAGGGACTTTGACTAGATTCATCCTCTAGTGTTATCTTGCATAGGCAGGACAGGCAATTTAAATATGTGCTCCATGATTCCTCTTTCAAACATAAACCAAATTTGGTTCTTCAGTTAGAAAGTCTTCTATCTTGGTCAAAATATGGAGAGGGTAGAGGTCTCAAAGACCTCAAAGACTCAATAAGCTGTTGGGTAAAGATTCTTCAGCTACTAAGCCTTTTCCACATCCAAGATCACAGGAAAGACAGAGATACTAGAATCCAGGTTTTATTAGTCCCGATACTCAGAGAAATACTAGTTATTATTAGAAATCATCAGAAACTATACTCTAGTCTCAGGTCATTTTCCAGACTCCCAGATCATTTTGACAAGTTTATGGTATTCTAAGGGGGGGGTTACTATTTCTCAGGTTTTACACCACATCCACTTTTTTTTTTTTTTTAGTTCCTGGAAGATAACTACTATGATGCATTAAGTTCTTTGCCTAGATCTTTTCCTGTCTCCTCTCTGGCTCAGATCATATTCTGCAAATCTTGGCAATCTATATCCCAGTATTAGGTAAGCTAACACTTTTTTTTCTACTGAAGTGAACTTTCAGAAGATACTTGATAATCTGGTAGTCTTCCTACAGGAGTTTGCTGAAGAAAAATCCAGTATGTTACAGCATGGTTGTCTGAGCCAATTTTCTATCAACACTTTAATTATTGCAATGACTTCTTATCTTGTGCTGCAATATTTTTCTACTACACTTCTGTCTGTGGCTATGGCCTTAAAGTCCTCTGTTTATCACATAATCCTTGTGATGCCAGGTTTATTCTGTGGAACATTTCTCCAGGAGTTTGTCTGTAGCATCTTCAGAGAAGTAAGAACTGGTGTACCCTTTCTGATTTGTGCCATCTGAACAGATGCTGACTGACACACTTTCTGTTTACCTTTTTTTTTTTGTGAACTTCCAGTTTTTCTATGTTAAAATGAACTCTAAGGATATTTACAGGCAACTTATTACTTGAAAGTTTAACTTCAGTGCTGTCTGTTGGTAAATTATGATCAATGCTGTGTCAACCTCTTAAAAGACTTTCTATCATACCTTGATAGTTCCTTGTTGAAATGATGGGGCAGTCAATCGGACTGTAAATCCACTGATCTGTCACTCACAAAAAGTCCATTACCTTATTGTTTTATGCTTGAATGAAGTACTTGTTACTGTGAAGTCACAAGAGTCACTATTCCCCACTTTTTGTCTTGTCACACTAAAGCATCTGGGAACAATTAAAACATTGTGAACAACTAATAAGACCAAAGTATCAGCTTCAATTATCTTTTTTTAAGAAAGCAAGATGTTTTTCAGAGCATAACGACTCATTCTTCCTTGATGTTACTGAGTTTCTCAACTTGCCTGTCTTTATAGCTGCTAATACAGAGATAATATTTGGAACATATCTGTTTTATAGACAATGCACATCAATCTGAGTGTCTTCAAACTGTGTTTTCAAGCCAAGGGAGGTTTTTGCATGTGGACATACTGCGCTTTCCTGAGGAAGGCCCCATTGTCTGACCAGTTTTGAGCCACTTGGAGCCCAGTCATCTCCTCAGGCATGTGCCATTTGGATACAAACATGCTGCTTCCTCCAGGTGCAGTTGTCAGTCTGGTGCCTTTATGCTCACGTTTCACCATTTCTTTGGTGGTACTGGGACCAGTGTAGCTCAGAGAGTGGTCAGGACCAGGCTGGGGAAGAATATGGCGACAGGTAATCTACAGAAGTTCTTGTCAGTGTGCTGCAGCAGCTGGGGCTCCCTAAGGAAACAGGGCATGCCAGCCAGGGCCTGTCCCGCTGCCCTAGACAGGGAGCAGGGCAGCTGGGGGCACCCGGGGCCCATGGCTAGGCAGAGCAGGGCTGTGGGAGCTGGAGACCATCCTTGCTGTGGCATCACTGGGACAGGGCCTGACAGCCCTTGGGGGGCAGCAATGGGCTCCTGGGCTGTGGTCAGGGCTGCGGGAGGCCCTGGGCAAGGCCAGACAGGGCTGGTAAGGCCACTGGTGCCCTCCAGACCCTGACAGGTCTCTGCTTGGTGGGGCTTCTGGCAGTCAGTGAGTTGGGGACACCTAAGCTGGACACCGCATCTAGTTCACTGCCTTTAATAGGCACAAATGGACCCTTTCTCCATGTGTTTATCTAACCCCTTTTTTAACCAGAGCTTGAGAGCTTTTTTAGCTCTTCAATTCGTTCAGGCAGTAATTTCTAACTCATTTTCAGCATATGTGATTGTTACCGTTCAAGGATGATCATCTGCCTCATGTGTCATCCAGCCCCCGGTTGAATTTTGGGGGTCCCCCCCATGCACGGGCTGCCTGCCAGCACTGCGGAGCTCTGCCCGTGCTAGTCTCCATGGTGCAGGCACACACTCCTTGCACCGCACCAGCCTAGCAGGGTGACCAGGAGTTTGTCAGAGGTGACTGGTTTTAGCAACAGATTTGTTTACTTAAGCCTTGGCTGTTGATCCCCAATTACATCCTGCTCTTAACAGCCCTTTCTGGAGGCATCAGAAACAAGATTAATTAATTAAATATTGCTTAAAGCATTTTTGAAAGTTACTTAATCTTCTCACCAAGGTAGGTCTTCTCAATGACCTGCATTTTGAAAGCTGCTGAACTTTACACTTATTAATCTTATAGTCACTCAAAAGTGGCTCTTATAAAATAAGAAATAATGCATCACAGTACCTTTCTGCTGCTAACTTTGATATTGTGTTGCCTAACTCTATTCTAAAGTTGTAGGTGTAATTATGCTTTGCTGTTCCTGTTTCCTGTTTTTTACAGACAGAGCTTCTTTTTTTTGGTGGTAACCTTTGAATAATGAACAACAATAATATCTGTGAAAGAATCCTAGACTACATAGTAGAGCCCAAGTTAGGTTTGTTTTCATTTATATGCACTTATAATGATCCATATTATTTCAGATTTAAGTGGGCACAAAAAAGAACCCATGGGGAAAATATATGAAAAAAGTTTTTTCTTTACTTTCTTAATTGTTGAATGAAATTTCAGGCTTTGTTTATGAAGTCTCCTAAATGCATAATCTGTTCTCATTTCTTGAAAGCTGGAAGATATTTAAGGTTTAATGACATAATAAAACATGTGATAGAATACTTCTGTCTGCTAAAGGTATTATCTTTTGTTATAATAAAATTTAATAGAACAGAGGAAAATCTTTCTTTCAGACATTTTACATTTACGGAAAATGATTGTTATTTTCTTAATATTGGTGATTAGTGATGTAGCCTGTGATTTAATGAGAGCTGAGCTCTCAGTGAGGTTTAATGATGTTGTGAGATGACTGAACCACAGCTATTTGTTAAAGGCATGTTCACAAAACTATGATTTCTATCATACTGTGTATGAGTGGAAAATGAAAAGTCTATGAAACAAATCAATAAAAAGAGATGATGAAAGCAAAATATACTATATACACCCTTCTAATATTTATGAAGAGTTAAGTCCTGGCTCAATAAAAATTTAGCTATGAAATTCAATGGGGTCATGCTCTTCCCTGTTAAGATTAAATCAAGGATCACAAATATGCCATTTTGGCCCATTGCTTGATAAAAGACTCCTACCACTGTGGTTTCCAGGACACCAAGATGTCATTACAGCTCTGAGAGAATAGAAAATTACCTAAATGCATGGGACCTATGTAGGATCAAGGGACTTAGAAAGCATGAGCAGAACAGGTTTTGGCCAGAAAGCATGGACAGAACAGATTTTGGCCAGAAAGTGTGAGCCAGAAGTGAACAGCAAAAGAGCAGATCATGATGTTGGAGCTCTGATGGACGATACCCAGGATTTGGACTGTAGGGAAAGCAATTGCTGTACTTTGAGAAAGGAAAGGCATATAAGGAATAGTGCATTCTGTCTGCTTTTTCCTTCAGGGGACTATTTTTCCTCTCTTTTGTGGAGTAGAAGCTGGTGAAATTTTTACTCTGCTGAAAAGCAAGAGGAAGAGCTGTAGCATAGGAGAAAGTGAAAGCAGGAGACACACTGAGATCTCCCTCCCCCCTTCAAGTGACTGGTGTCACCTGCATTGTGCCTGCATTCCCTTGGATTGGTCTGTTTCCTTGATCTTTACCTCTGCCAGAAAATAATTTGGAAATTTCTGATATACAGAGAACTTTAAAAAATTCCCATCGAAAGCTACAATCTCCTTACAGTTACAGCAGGGTATGAAGAGTGTCTGAACCCATATCTCTTAGCACACAAGAAAGACTTAATCATTAAGATAACCTATATCCTTGAGGAACAAAGTGTGGGGAAGGTTCTTAGTCCCTTTTGGTGAAATTGTTCTTTAACTTGAAGCAATTTAATGTCAGAAATGAGTGGAAAGAGAGAAAATGCAACCATAAATCTAAAATGTGTTGATTAGAGAACTCATCTAGAAAAGAGAGGGAAGCCTAGATATCACTCTATTGTCCATTGAATACTTAATATAAAATTAAAATAATAGAGCAAAGGCAAAATTCCAGTCTTTCTTCCTCCTTAGATTTGTCCCAAACACTAAATTACAATTATTTTTGTGCTTGTCTTCTCTTGTTTCTGCTGAATATTTAGATATTTCATGCAAAGTAGGAAGATTTCCAACAGCAGCAACTGAATGTACTTATTTTCACCCTATCCTGACATGCCCAACAGTCCAGGGACAGAACGGCCTGAAAAGAGATTAGAAGCCTGGATAAAAAAAGCCTTTCAAGCAAAGGAGCTACCTGAATCTAAGATGTCCTTAACCTCAGTAGTGCCCTAGATACAGAGCGATTAGCAGATGGACATGTTCACAGACACATTTTGGACAGAGCTGGAGCTCTTAGACTTGGTCTGAGAGCACCAAGAAGATGAGGCCCTGCAGGCAAGGATATGATGATTCTGGAGAGAGATGGTCCTTTACCTTCTTCCAGGGTCAGATGGCATTTTAACAAAGCAAGGGAGGTTAGGAGGATTAAGATTATGTATCCAGGTGAGATCCATGTGAGATCCAGGCTGCTTGCATTCTGCTCAGTTTGGGACTTTGTTTGAAGCACCTGTTTAGGCAAGAGTGGATCAATTTTCTAACAATCCTAAGCTGTCATTTTAGGTACCTAAAATTATTCAATTCAATGGCTTCATTCTGGAGTATTTTATAGTCCATTACAGTGATTATATATAGGTGTTTGCTCTAGGTGATTGCACAGTCATGACATTCAGTTCACTTTCAGAAAGCTTTCTTTGGGGCAAAAGATATTAAAAAATAAATTTGGGAAATTAAGTAGTGGACATCAGATTTTTCCCTTCCTAGCTGAACCACTAATTCCTAGGCCACTGAATCAGGCTCCATTTTCTGCAGGACCACCATATCCTCCAATCTGGATGCTAATGTGTTGCATTTAGCTATAATCTATCACATTACTGCTTTGGGAATTGACTCCCTAAACATTATCCAGAAACTCCAGATAATGGCCACCATATGTAAAATGTGGATGTGTTCTGCCGCCTATGCTTTGCTCTATGTCCAATGCAGAACACATCACATATGTAAGGTCTCAACCTGCCAGAGTTGGTGGATCATTCTCATATTTTATATGGCACAGTGGACTGGCTTCAACAGGAGGGGTAGAATATGTATCCTTCCCCAGAACACAATATAGACTGGTTGTTCATGTGCTCTTCTGTGAAGTAAATGTGAGCTGCAATCATAGAATCATAGAATGGTTTGGGTTGGAAGGGACCTCAAAGATCATCTAGTTCCAACCCCCCTGCCATGGGCAGGGACACCTTCCACTAGACCAGGTTGCTCAAAGCCCCATCCAACCTGGCCTTGGACACTTCCAAGGAGGGGGCGTCCACAACTTCTCTGGGCAACCTGTTCCAGTGCCTCACCACCCTCACAGTGAAGAACTTCTTCTTTTCATCTAATCTAAATCTACCCTCTTTCAGTTTAAAACCGTTACCCCTCGTCCTATCACTACACTCCCTGATAAGGAGCCCCTCCCTATCTTTCTTGTAGGCCCCTTTAACTATTGGGTGCTGCTATAAGAGCACATCCCAGATACAGGTGGCAGCAGCATGACTTCTGAGTTAGCCCCTTAAAAGCAGTAGACCAGGCTTCCACTAGATTCTAATAAGAATAAGACAGAAACTAAGAATGTAACTCCCCAGAAAGGCAAATCTTGTCTTCCTAGAAACAGAATCATAGGCACTCATGGAGCTGTGAGATAAAAGAGGGAAGCCCCCAAATGAGTTGAACAGGCAGAATTAGATGAATGATAGATAGAATTGAGGGGAAAGGCTTTATTTCACTCTGTCAGTCATAAATCACTTGTCAGTTGAAGCTTGTATGCATGAGGAGACAGCTCACTACCTGTGGTGTTAACTGGGAGCAAGAGAGATGTGAGTTCCAGTTCATCCGCTAGCTCCTGTTACTGTACTGGATTCAAAGCTGGTTAATCAGTACTACATTCACTCAGTGCTTTCCTTACCCAGGAGAATGCCAGAACCCCTATACTAAAGATAATGTGAAAATTGTTTTCCCTTCATCCTAATTGCATTCCTTCATTTATCCCCAAGTATCTTACAGCTTCTTCTAGGGTATCTGTTGTGAAGCTTAGAAATTGTCAGAAGATCATAAGGGAGAAGAGACAATTGAACTTCGCAGCCTAGATCTAAGATAAACATGGATATTAATTAGTGCGCAAACAAGGTATTAGCTATACCCCATGTGTCCCAGTTCAGTGCTTATGGACAGAGGATGCCAGAGGGATCAGGTTCCTATAGCTATATAAGAAGAAAAATGCCTTTTATTGTTGTTGTTGCTTTAGCAGAGGGTTTAACTGAACTATGACAGTCTTATCTATTTCAGGATAAGACACTTCCAACATGTGAAAGGTATTAGTGTTAATAAGTGCAGTGTTCATAAAAGTCTGATGGTCCCAGAATTAGGTAGCAACTCAATGACTGCTTGGGAAATCTTGATTTTGGATTCAGGTATGAAAATTTTGAAATCCAACTTAGGACACTTAAGGTCCATTTTGCATGTAAGCCTGTGTAGCTGAGATGAAAATGCTTCATTAAGAGAGAAATTCAGAGATGCAGTGAGGGGTGTTGTTTATGCAGTCACTGTTGGAAAATACTATTTCACCCCCCTAAAATGACTGCGGTCAAATTATTGCACTCAAAATACATGTCTCACAAGAAGCAAAAAAGAACAAGATCCCTGTAACAGTCAAGCTCCCATACAAAATAAATCCAGGAGACCACAACATTTCATATCAGTGTACTAGAAAGGGCTAGTGAGATGGCAGGAGATGGAGATAATGAATCAGCCTTGGAGTGAAGGAAGCTGGAGAACTGAACAACAAATCCAAAATGCAGGGTCTAATACAATAGGGTTGGCAGCTGGGAACATTTATTTTGAAAGATTGCACGCTCAGGTAAAGCAGATAAACTCCAGGGAATAGAATTGAAATTGAGAAAACTAATAGAGCTCTGATTGTTTCCCCATCTGAATAAAGCAGAAAAGCCAAGATTGAATATTTTGAGAATTCCCAGTTCTACAAGCAGAATAAAATTTGCAGAGATATCAGAAAGACAAACCAGTGAGTTTTCTGAGCAAATGGGCTTTTTTTAATCACTATGCAGTTCCGAAAGGAAAGCAAACAATTTTTGAAGACTAACAAACAGATGTGAAGAATGAAGCTGCAATGCTGAAGAGAGATCTGTAATTTCTCTTTCGGTGTTACCTTTGTAAATCAAAAGCTGGAGAGAACTTTGTATTGTACGGACTATTCTCAGACAAAGAGTAATTAGAGGTTGCATATCTGAATAGGGAGATGGAGGTATTTAATTTGAAAAGATCTGTGAATGATTGCCTTATCTCCTTCATTATCAGAATGTGTTAGAACTTAGGTGCATATTTCGGATGACTGTACTGTTTCACTGCATAGTAAGTACATGGGAATATAGACTTAAAAAACTAAGATTTAACTACAATACTGTGGGGAATGGTGGTTGTTTAAATTCCAGTGATAACCAGAGGACATTCCAACAGATGCTTAGTGTTTGTAATTAGTGTGGGAAGCAGACTCTAAGCAAGAGTCTTTAAAGTTTAAATCTCACAAGGGAAATATAAAGACTTAATATGAGGGAGAGAAAATGTATAAAAGGGAAGATTTTACCTGACAATTCTTTTGTTGTTAATTGTAATTCTGTCCTGGTTTCCAATGTTCACAATGGGATTTTTGGTACCATAGTTTTACCTGAGGCAGATCTACATTTTTCAATCAAGCCTTGATTTCCTGTGGTATGATTGTATATGGTGTGGTCTTGACAAAAAGGGATCCTGTGGTGCCTGCAAATGTATATTACAATTCTTTTCATGTGTTTCAGACCTCTTGTATAGCATGCCTCAGAAGAGAAAGTGGCCATTGTTCTATCTGAATGTAGCCTTAAGAACACCAGAAACACTTTCACAGGTGCCTCTGATAGCAGCCTTAGCCTCATCATTAAATAGCTATTGTTGATTATAATGAATTTAGTACTGCTGTCCAGCTCTATGGAATCTGAAAACCCTCCATATATAGGGGACACCATACAGTGCTCAAATTGTTTTCCTGTAATATTTTTTTTTTATTCTTCAAGGCAAAAATCTGATAGTGGAGGGGTTTTGGTTTCAGTTGCATTCCCCTCTTTAGTTGGCTGGTAAAGGCTTATTGTGAGGAAGCAACTCTGTGATTCCTGATGAGTTCCACCTACCAGGTTCCCTGGCTCTGCTAGGCTCCCTGCCCTTGCCAGTGTCCTTGCTATCTTTCTGCTGGATATCTTTTGAAATATTGGACTTTTTTTAATAGAGTATTCAAGGTTATTTTTTTGGACCATGGTGTGCAGACCTGTGGTAGAAAAATAGTAGCTTGGTCACAAGTCCTGTTGTTCAGTCATCCGTGGTTCAAGAGGACTTGACTTAATTAAATGCTATTAGTTAGTACTTTATAAGGAGAGAGACTCATTTAACCTGCCCTGAAAAAAACTTAGATTCTATTTACCACTTTTTAACCTTCAGTTTGAAATAGCTTATCACAGATTTTGACCATATTGCAGAGCTTTCATTTATGAGGTCCATTGCAGCAGCCTCTATTTTTTCTTCTGCTGTTTTAGCAGTATCATTTGAAAGACCTTACACATTACTTGAGCCCAGTATGGAAGATGTCACATTTTCATAACAAAAAAGTTTTGATCTATGCAAGTATTTCAGTTTGAATAGATCTTAGACTGAAGAGCAGCAAAAATTTATAAAGAAAAATAAAAGGTTTGTACAAGAAGGGGATGAAGAGGAGAATGAAAGTGTGCTGAGTCAAGATCCAGTATTTCACCTTCTGTCAGTCTGCCTCCAAAGATCTTCATCATTGCTGTGTGGCTTTGCTGCCCTTTCTGAAGTCTATCCACAGAACCCTCCACCATCTGCCACTAACCTTCCTTCCCTGAGGGCCAGATTCTCAGCTGATGCAAACAAGTGCAACCCCAATGATTCCTTTACATGCGACCTGATTTTTATTCAGACTTTGCCTCAGGGTTACTTTGTCTACTGTCATCACTCCTGTTGTCAGACCTGACACAGGCTGAGTTTCTCCCAGAGGCTTGGCAAGGAGTGACCTTGGCATCCTTGCAGAGTTCCATTAACTTCAAACCAGGTCACACTGTAGGACCTGGTTGTAGTTCTGGGACTTAAGCTGAAAGCTCTTCAAGAAAAATATTTAATCTCTTTGTGTTCTGAAACTCCATCTGCAGGAACTTCAAGGTGAAATGGAGGGTGCAGTCACACAGCAATGCTCATTGCTTAATTGTTTTACATTTCTGTAATGTTACCTTTTTTTTGTGTCTACCACTTCCAGGAAATTTATATTATTCTAATCCTTGAGGAACATTCAAGACAGTGGTTGCAGAATTTTAACTCAATCTTCAAATGTATTCTTATCTTTCAAGCGATTTGTTTTCTCAGCAGAAAATCCACCTTTTGATAATAGTTTATGTAAACTAATGGACCCATGGTTACATGTATTTTTAGCAAAATTACAGGTTTTCCTGTGAAATTTGCATTAATGAATGCATCTACTAATATCTGATTTTTTAACATTGTTTTGCAAATACTACTGTCTATAAATAGCATCTTCAAATGTCTGTAAAGAGGAACTAAAATCTTTAAAATTTCTAAAATTTTCTCTGTTTCCTCACTCTTTCATTCCCTTTCTCTACCCTTAGGCTGTCCTTTCCCCACCCCACCCTGTTTTAAATTTTCCGAACTGTAGTGGGAAAAAAATCCCCTTCCATAGGTCTTCTATTTGTAGGTGTCTGACTCAGATTATGAAGGTCTTCCCTTCCCCCTAGAGGAGGGGGGGAAATGATACAACAGATGGTTCTCTCTCTTTTTTGACTACTTATTTGGTGAGATCTGCGTTTTCTTTTTGGAACTCCTTTCTGATGAGTTAGAAAAAAACCCCTTAACTCTGCAGTATGTTTTACTTTCTGAAGTGGGTTTTCTCTGACAACCCCAGCTGTACCACTTGTACTTTTCTCCTTACTCAGTTTTTAAAAGAGATTTTTTTTTTTTATGAAGTCAGCTTGGCAGCAGTGCTTAATTGCTTTTTCTTCATTTGCTGGCCATTTCTCATTACCTGTCTCTTCCTACAGTATAGTGAAGGCACATGCAGCACCCTTTTTTAGTCAACACACAGCAGCACTAACAAAAATACATCAATAGGCTGGAAAAATTCTAATACTAGCTTTCATTAACAGGCAAACAAGAGGCAAAGTAGTCACAGAAGTCATGAATACAAAGCAAGCTGCACTATAAAAAACCTGACAGTACAGAGTCATTACCTATAGTCCCCCAACCCCATAAACTAACAGGCATTTGCTTAGTTCTATTTGCAATAAGCCTGAGTATTTAGCAAGAATAGTCATTTTTATACTTTTTTTCCATGCTTCAGTAACCATTAATATTGTATCTGTGTGCTACCAGATAACTCAAAATACAAATTTGATCCAGACAGGGGGCAGAGAAGGGCAGGAAGGGGTGCTTTCTGGCATTTCTTCAAGTGAGCACTGAAGCATACAGTACAGTGTTTAAACCCTTTTTATTCAGGCATGTAGGAAAATAGATAACACATTGAAACCTATTCCAGGAGAAAGTCTGAAACTTCAAAGTGAGCACAGCAATGTCTTTTGAGCAAAACTGACCATACAGAATGAATTTATATTGCCTTCTTGCTTTGCATCATGGGATTTTCCTTTGATATCATACCACAAGACCTAAAGACAGATTTATTCTATGATCAAACTGGAGCCTAAATCCATTGACTAGTGAAGAGTTTGCAGGGATGTTCCCCATTTTAAGTAAACCCTAATCTCTTGAGAATAACATAAAGAATTAATTTTCTGTATTTTTGTCAGGGAAGAAATCTTGCAAATTATCCTAGAAAGATTGCCTTCTGGGTGTTCTAGGAGATCATTCCTCATGCAGACCATTTAGTGTATCTTTGCCTTCAGTATGCTTTGCCTTGCTTCCTTTATGTTTGTTCAGCTGCAACAGGTACCTGGGGATCAACTGAATATGCAATAAACACCTTCATCTGGTTATAATTTTCCTATTTGATTTTACTCAATGAAAAGACTTGAGAAGTCACCTTTTCTGCAGAGAAATTTTTGTAAAGTTTTGAAAGCAATCTGCTTTGCAGCAAAAGAATAGTAAACCTGTGAAAGACTTGCAGTAATATTTTTGCTAAGGCATTATTTTTCCTCTGCACTGTCAAAAAGAAAGGTTTCAAAGACAATATTTTCTTACACACAGATTTTAGTGAGGCTAGCCATAGAAAGGTTTCTGCCTTCCAAGGCAAACTCTCTGATCACTTCTAGAGAGACAGGGAGAGGTCAGAATGAAAATTTGAAACAAAAATAAACACTTTGACACCAATCATTTTTCCAGAAAAACAGGATTTTTTCTCCTCACTCTGAAGTTGAACAAATGCATTTTAAAATCTCAGAAATTGTCACAAAATTGAGATGTCATTTTCCTGTAATTTCTAACAGTAGCTCAATTTACTAGGTAATAATGCAGTTTAAGCTCAATACCACAAACTGAGACCAAAAGGAGATCATGCTGTTGCAAATTGTCATGGGAACATTCAGTAATGTCTTCAGAGAAAGTCTAAGGGGCACATTACTAGTGAAAGGTCTGCAAATGACAAAACAAGATGAGTCTGTTAGAGAAAAAAACAACCATAGTCAAAGATAATTTATTTGTAACCAGATTACAGACTTCAAGGAAATGACTAAAAATTCTGTTCTAATTAGGAGGTTTGAACATCTTTAATTTTGTTCTACAAAAACGGTTACTGCTATCATAATCCAATATTATAATGTGGAAAAGAAAAAAAAATCCTGGATCAATTACAACAAAAAGGGAAAAATCCCAAATCTTTTATTTTCTGCTAATTCATAAAATTTATAGCACAAATTGGGAAAGTGGATCAGGGAAACTGTAAGCTGATCCAGAGATGTGTTCTTGAGCTCTTATTCCTGTAAAAGTCTTCCCATCCTTCAGTTTGGTCTGTAATATGTTTCGGGCACAAAAGATCATCTTTCTTGCAGAGGTGATCTTCAGGGACTGCTTTTCAGCATGTTTTTGTTTTTCACCTAAGAATAGCCAGACACTATGTATATTAAGAGTAAAGGATAATCGACAGGACACTACGTAATTTTTTACATTACTCTGTGTGTGAGGTACAGAAATTGCATATCTTACAAACTACCACAGAGTTTTGGTAAAGTGAAGGTAGCTTCTTTCCTCAAGTATTAATTAATAAGGTTCCTGGGGTTTTCCATCAGAAAAAATGGGTAGCTGCAATTTTTTTATTTTAATAACTGCTTTAATTGGTGAAACATTGCTGTATATCCCACCCACAACACTTTTATTGCGCTCCTTTGTTCAGCTTTTCTACTTCTACTGCCCTTCACTTTGAGAACTTGCTCTTCAGATTGTAGAGTAGTTTTTCTTACTTATCTGTTACCATACTTGCTTTAGACTGAGTGTTTATCTTTTCATTGAGGGAAAGTTCTTACCTGGAACAACTACACATTAAAAGGGAACAGGGAATTTATGATTGAAATTTGGAATACTTCCATCACATTCAAAACAGGATTTCAGACTCATTTGTTAAAAGATAACCGCCTCACCACAGACAGTATTCCTAATTTTTGTCTAGCTTGCTATCTATGCCTTTTTTTTTTAATCAAAGATCTGTGAGTATGTTATTTATATTCTCTTGCAAATTATTTTTGCTTCATTTACTTTGGATTTTAAATTTTCATTTCAGGCACTGAGATGCACCACAGTACAGAAAAGTGCCTTGCTAAAGGCATGCAAAAGTTTATTGACAGCAGCTAATTCAGGATCACTGTTGTTCTCATCTTGATTTGGGAGTGCAGCTGTATTTTCATATATTTATACTATTATAAAATCCACTCAATATCTAATGTAACTTAGAGACAGGCAAGTAGCTCCACCAAAATGTTTCTCGCAACTCTAAGCATCTGTACAGACTTTTGTGGGGAACTGATTTGTGTCTCTGCTCTGATCAGTTGGTGTGTTCTCACAATACAGAGGTCAGCAATCTGTAAGGTCAGGGATTTCTGATAATACAAAGGAGCTGCAGAGACCTGAGCATAAAAATAAACAAAACAGTGTCTGAGATAGTGTTGTACAGGTACAAATATTTGGCAGTCATCCAATAACTCAGAAATGTCTTTCTTCAACTTCAGACTGCAGAGCACATGGAAAAAAATCAAGTACTTCTCAGTGAGAACTGGACACAAATACCTGTAGTCCTTTACTAAAATTACCATGCTACAAGCCTTCCCCAAGTGTTTACATTTGCACTTGTGCAATGTCCTCTCTGGAGAAAGTCAGCTTCAGTTCCTACTCTTAAGGGAGTTATTCTTGTCACAAGAATGCTTAGGCTTTGCTAACTTTTGTACTGACTGTTGAAAGGCAATTGCAGGTAGTGCAAAACAAAGCTCTGATTAACAGACTTGTTATGACTTGAGCCAAGAATACCTCCTGGGAACTTTCCTCTTTCATTTTTCTTCACTTTTGGGTTGTGTTCTTAGAAGAAACAATCATCATTTCCAGTGTGTGCAGATGATACCTATATTTAACACTTCTGTCAAACTGCTATATTGAGAACCCTACTCACTCTAATTGCTTACGTAAGACAAATTGTTGGATGTTAGCTGCAAGATAATAAGTCCTTTAAACAGATTAAAGCAATGCCATCTAATTTTACTAAATAAAAACTCTGTAAAGCAGTGTTCATTAACCAGCTTTAAATCTCTGCTGATTTTTCCATGCACAACATCTGTAATATGCTTTACAAAAAATCTGAAGTTCAAAAGAAACCAATGAAAATTTTAAAAAGCTAATTCTTTTGTAAGAAGTTTTCCTAAGAAAAATTCCATTTACCCTCCTTTACAGAAAGAGAAAGCCAAACTATTAGGCCCAGTCAGCAAGAAGGTTGTCAATCCAGTTCACCTGACATTTTCTTAATTTTGGATGTGGTAAGAACATAATTTAGCAGAGTATCAAAGAATATTGATTTATTTCATGAGAATAGACCCAAAATATTACATAGACATCTCAGTAGCAATATATTGTTGGTGTCATGTAGAAACACTGGACTAACACATTACATCTAATTAGACTGGGCCAGCAGTGTGCTTCCAAAGTGAATTTCCTGCTCTTCTCTGTGTTCTGGTTCACATCACAGAGTAGGCTTGGAGTTCATGAACTGTAACTTCTCAGATGAAACTAAACTGGAAGAGGAGCTCCAGGAGGATGGCTAGTGCACTCTGTCAGCCAATGGTCACTCAGTCCATGGGACCAAAGTAGAGTTAGCCTAAAATAAAGAAAGAAAGAAAAAAAAAAAAACCTCCAGAACCTCACCAACAATTGTTTTTCTTACAGATGATCCACTCCAACTGGTCTGTCACTACTTGCTAACATAGGCACATCTATAAAGGACCTCCTGGAGTAGCAAGTTCCACCCCCTTCTTGGGAGCCTTAAGGCACGCACTTAGTACATTGCTTCATATCTACATGGGTACATTTTAATGCATGCCTCAATATCACACAAACATTTTCTTTCATCATGCATGATGCCACAATTAAATTCATTAAGAAATTAATAAAAATGAAAAACAATCTTGAGCATGAATTAATAAAAAGAAAGGTTTGACTATTCAAGGTGACCATGACCTATTTCTGCATACTCTGTGCATTACTCAAGTGAACACTAGGTTTGTGCACAGACAAAAGAGGATTTTGTGCTATAAAATGGGTAGTTCTGCAAAGGGACATTTTTACAGTAGTCTCATTTTGATTGTTCACAAACATGACAATTTCTTTTAGACAAATTATTGTCAATTTTTTAGGCTTGACCTGGTAAAATTTAGTAATTATAGTAAGAAATAAATGTAAAAAATAAAAAGGAAATACGTATATAACTGTATATACACTTGCCCACTGTTGGCCCACAACTGAAACATGTTTCCCTCAGAAATAATGAAGAAAACCACCTTCAATATTCTATACCCCAGGCAGCTTTTATTTTCAACTTTTGAACTTTTTCATTTCTATCTCTGAGGAAAAACTTGCCTAGTAGCAATGTAAGGTAAAATGGGAATGACAGCTTGAAACACGAGAGGATTGCCAGTTTTCATCATAAGTCTGCTAAGTTCCCAGCTAGAAAATGTTAACAGCCAGAAAATTATCCTTGGAGAGGTGTTTCAGTTTCCTTCACCATGAACAAAGTACAAGATTTGTATTATCATGCATGTATTGAGTTTGATTTTTTAATGTGTTTCATTTGTTTGAGTTTAGGTGATATCCATGGATCCAGTGTACATCTTAAGAAATCTTATTTGTCTCATCTATCTTCTGAGTAAATTTTTTAAGCGAGCTGCTCATGCCCCAGACATTTTTACAAAGGAGGAAAATTTCTAGATGAAAGCTCAAGTGATCTGTTCCCATTATGGTTCAGTAAATGCCATCACAGATTTTTTCCACACAGAAGAAACCTCATTCCCTCCTTTGGAACCTACTGCATAGTCTGTTTGCAAATATTTTTTTTCCATTACCTACCATTCAAGAGCTTATTGTGCAGGTATAGGTTTTAAACCAAGTAACTCTTCATTAACATGATACACAGATAATTTTCCTGGACAACTACTTGAGAAAGAATGTTCATGTTTTCAAGGGGATGTAGAGAAAACATTGTGGCTTTACCCTACCAAAAGGAAAATGCTATAGGCATGCATGATACAAAGAGAGAAAAAAAACCCAACCAAACACAAAACCAAACCAAACTAAAACAAACAAACAAAAACCCCCAAATACCAAAACCAAAAAATGTCAGATGGTAAACAGCGTTTTGTCAGGAGGCAGATATAATTAGGTTCCTTGGAGGGGCACATGCCTCAGTAATTGTCTTAGTAAGGGGAATATTCTCTCACACACATTCAGCATTTTCAGATTTCAAAATGACCTGCCTAACATGAAGTTTTAGGCCTATTAAACCAGACACAAACTTTTATGTTTTGAGGTTGTACAAAGAAATATCATTTCTTGATTATTTGTATTTCTTGCAAAACTGACACCTTCATGTGATTCATGACTCAAAAGAATCTGTTGTCCTCTGATAAAAATTAAAGCATTGTTCCACCAGATAAATTCTGAAGATATTAATCATATGCAACATGAACTTCACCCACATCATCATCCTTAATCTCAACAAAGGTAAAACCCAAAATACGGAGCTTGCTGTTGCATCACAGAAGCTGAGGAATGTAGTAAATACTACAGAGGACTGCATGTAGTATACTGTTTGAGGAAGCACATGTAAAAAAAGAAAATAAAGCTTGATTTTTCCTCTTAGTTTCATTTGAATAATCAAGCTCTAAATTGGAGCACTTAAATGGAAGTCAAGGAACTTGGAGTGTGATGGAGGAAGCAGTAATCAGTTTGAAAAGTTGTTGAATCTCTGATGAGCTTTGAATATGTCAGATTAAGTTATGTCCTAGAAAGGGAGGTTCCCTGAACAACTGCTAGTCACTTTAAATTATTCTGCATTTCAAACAGGAAATCATCCAATTAGACTAACAGCTGCAGAGATTGGAATAAGCCTTGCATATTAGAAAATTAAAGAAAAAGCAGCTGAGTACTATGTAAAGCAGCTAAGGTAAGTCATTTCCCCTCTTCTTTTATCTAATAATACTTAATTTCAAGGACTTTTAGGATAAGACAATGACTGCAAATTTGTTACATGTGATTAAAACCGGAAAAATCATTTACCACAAATTGTGCTGGATAATTTTAGCTGACACTTCAGATAGATGTTCTATTTGTCCTAAACTATCCATTGTTTCTTTCAAGGTGGGTGGAGACATCTGTATTTCTTCTTTTCCCAGGTCAGTTCCAATACCATCACTATTATTTCAGAAGTTTTTAATGAAGATGAGCAACACTATTATATTGGAATGACTCTCTAGCTAAAGAATCATCTACATTTGAAACTTTCTTCTAGAAGACAGTCTGAGATTGTAAACTACAAACTATATGTGAAAAAGGAAAAGATAATTAAGGTCAGGAAAAACAGTAACTCAGTAGAAGGTGGAAATGAAATTTTATATAATTAAAAAAACCCTCAACAAACAGAATTCTGATGCCAGAGAAAATAGGATGATAAAAGAAAATAATATTGAAGATACAACTTACTATTTATATAGTGTCCTATTAAAACACCTTGAGCATTCTACTGTATGTGAGAAAAGAAATAAAACCAGTATACTTTTACCTAGACACCCTCCATGTAGTTTCAGGAAGATATAAACCAGCCTGTACGTCAAAATTATATTTACCATTTAATAACTGGACTAATATTAGACATCAGTCTCTAAAAAGACAAAACGGATAGAGTGATGAAGTGTCAACTACAAATGAAATTATAAAGTTATTTCTATTTTAATTTTTGTGATGAAATGTGTTTTAAGCCAAGAAAGATGTTAACACGGTAAAGCTATATATTTCCGTAATGATTCTCTTCGACACCTACAAATACCGTCTTAGTGCTTTTGGGAGCGCACATCCCATAACTGGCCTTCCAGAGACATGCTTCATTTCTGAAGAGGTTGTTCCTTAAAGAACCTCAGGTTAGATAAGGACTTTGATTTTTTTAACTCACCATGCACTAAATGTCAGGGCACATTCTCATGCTACATACACAATTACTCCTAGAGGCTTTGCTCCCAAGTGTTTTGCCTGGGGTCTTTGTCCCTTTAATACACACACAACATCTTGTAACTTACCACAAGAGTTCACTGAAATCTCAACTGAATCTCTAGCAGGTAGAGATACAGCCTTTAAAGTGCTGTAATTCCTCTCAGCTTGCTTCAGAATGCTTCATTCCTCTGATGCTTTTTAAATGAGCCTCAAACCATAATTAGGAAAAAGTCTAATAATTTTCCTTAATATGTAATTTCAGATTGCTTTCTTTAGAAGATCTTTAACTAGTGTTCAAGCTTGGAAAGTCTTGATAGGATCAAAGACAAATTCATCAGGAAGAATATATAGAGGAAGGTAACTAGATTATCGTACCAGTATATATTCACCTCACATTAAGATTTAGCCAGCTCTGGAAAGATTAGATCTGAATTGCCACTAAAAGGATTTATTTTTTTTTTAGTTAAAATGCAAAATTTCAGTAAGAAAATGGAATTAAAGAAAATCCAGGAGACACTCCCTTGCCTGCTGATAGACAAAGAATTCATAGACTAAGCTGCCCCTAAGGAGTGAATTTTCCTAGCCCTACAGATGTAATCAGTCAAAAAAAAATTCTCTAAGCCAAAAAATGTGTGCAGAAAATACAATTTAACTTTAAATATGGATTAAAGAATGTGTTTAAATGGTTGAAGGAATCAAAGGTTGAAATATGTTCAAATGAAAGGTTCAAATAGAAAACCTGTTGTTTTTAGGTTACACAGAAGATGCTTGTCCTTGGGAAAATTAAAATTTGCATTAAAATGTTACATTTGATATTCATCAATGTAGTAGAGTAATTATCTAATGGATTGGCATCAAAGAGTAGCGTAGCACTGCATTAACTCAAGTTGGCAAAAGCATGGCAATCACTTTGGCCGCTGTTGAAATGCAGAAGTATATGGTAAAAAAGAACGTCTTTAACACTACAGAACACTGTGTAATTATTGTGGTGTCACAACCCAGACTGGACAGACCAGGGAGTCCTGTTTAATTCGAAATTCCCTCGGGCTAAATTAAGGTGAAATGACACCAAACGATCAGTTAAAGATTTTATTCATGACAGAAGCAAACTGAACTGGGGAGGCGTGGTAGTAGGTGGCAGGGTTTCTCACAACAGGAGCTGGCATAAGACTACTTCTGTAAACCATGTAACCCAGGGTAACCATATACATCAATTGAGGGAATAAAGGAGATCCCTCCCGTTGAGTCACGAGGTTCAGAGCAGACCCCCTTGCTTTCCAGACTCCTCCTCAGAGAAGGGTCTAGGGGCGGCTGGATCTACTCTTAGTCTCAGACTTGGTCAACGGTTTATATCTTGAAAGAGATGAGGTGTAGGGATTGTGGAAAAGGAAAAGGAAAGAGAGAAGAAGACAGAAAGAGAAAAAGGAAGAGAGAAAGATTTCACCGTCCTGGGTCCAGCATTGGTTCAGTCAGCCGAGGGGTCCCGTCAGCCGAGGGGTCCAGTCAGCCAAGGGGTCCAGTCCCGGTGGGCTTGCGCACCCAGGGCTTCAGTTTGTGTCTTTTTATCATCCTTGCCCCTCCTTCGGGCAGGCACCCAAACTCGTCAGGTTAATGAGCAGTTTGTGAGCCCTTGGGCTTGGGGGTCCTTTGGGGAGTAACTTCTCCTTCCCTGCAGACATGGCCATTGTTTGATCTTTGTATCAGAACAGCTTATCAGAACAGGGAGCTGCGCTCCCTCCAGCACGCCCTCCCCCTCCTGTTGCTGGTGTCTGAGCTGAGGGGCTTTTCACCTGGGTTCCTTGCTGTGCAGGGTTTGTCTTTAAGCAGAACTTGCCCCACCACAACGTTTGAGACATTAACTCTTTCAGTCTCTCACATGTTCTCATATGGTCCAGTCCAAAACACCGAAAAGAGGCACTGGCCTACCGCTCTCAAAGTGCGACTGATCAGTGCGCACATCACCGAACAGGTACTTGAAGTCTTTTCAGCTTGTGCAGTAAGTCCAGCACTTGGCCTTGATGCTGACATACAAAACAGGCAGAGTCCAGAGCTGCCCAGCTGCCTGCGACAGCACTGCTCTCAACCAGAAATGAAAAAAAAAAAGGGTTTCCAATCACACCCATGGAGCTTAATTTAGCCAGGAGACATGTAAACACCAGACAAGACTGTTTCTTGTATTGCTTAGTAAGAGTCACTTAATTTGACTGTAGCACATCTAATGTATGAGAGATGGTGTAATCATGATGCAAGGCCCATTGAAAATCAGCTATAAATTCTCCTGGTTTTTTAAAGCTCCTCATGCTTGGATTTGAAGGCAGTAGTTACCTGGAGGAATCTTTTTCTTGTGGTCACTAAGTGCTGATTTGATCTAGCAATGATAGTTTGTATGCTCAGTGTATGCTGATGTCGTGGCTTTTTCTTGTATATTCAGAGATTTTAAACTGTTTCATAGACTGTTTCATCTAAGTAACTCTTTTTAAACTGTTTCTTTTGAGCAAATGAAGAGTAACTGCAATCATCCAGTCTAATCTCACACATACCAGGAGCCAAGACTTCCACAGATGAGCTCCCCACTCCTGTTTAGTCATAACATTTGAAAATAGCATGCATTTTAGAAACATGTCCAGCCCATCTCCAAAATTGTTCACTACAATGATTGTTGTGTTGCTTCAAAAATTGAACAGCTGGCTGGTATGAACTTTACTCTTGAAAAAATTAGAGGTTAACGTAATGAATATTACTCCCCACATAGTTCTGAGAAATAGGTCTTGCCAAACTAACTTCATTTTACTTTTATGAGATTATAAATTTATCTGACAGATGCACAAGTGCTAGTGCAATAGATTTCTGTAATGCATGACTTGATGCCACACAACTTAGGGTTAAGAAACTTGAGTGACACAAAATTAGTGTGGTGTGTACAAGACGGATTAAACACCAATTAAACAGTAGATTTCAAAAAAGGACTATAAATAATAAATCGTGAACAATTAGGTGAACTTCTGTGGAGATCCTATGAGGAAAAACTATTTGGACTATAATTTAAAGTATATGTCAGCTCTTGTTGAAAAAGCAAAATCATTGTCAATTAAAAAAAGGTCCTTTTCACCATTCACAGATAGCATCAAAGAGGAGTGTTTGGCTATGAGGAAGTCAGACAGACGTGGAAAAAGGTAGATTTTTCAGAAAACTGATTTATTTGATGTGCATATACACAAATATATAAATTTATAAGTATTTATATGGCCAAACGTTGGAATATCTCTCATAGCTGCAGACAGAAAGCTTTCATAAAAAAGCAGTAACACTGGAAAAGACTTAAAAATACTAGTGGATGGTCTTCTGAATATGAGCATTTACTCTGGTGCCACAGCCAAAAGGGTTAATGTGATCCCTCCATGTATTAATGATGTTAGTACTGGTGGCCAAGGGAATAACATTTCTCATATTGAAGAGCTTGGTGGAAAACTGGAGGATTCAAAGGAGTGCAACAAGGCTTATTAAAGGGTTGAACAAAGCCTTAGAATGAAAAACCTGAGCAGCTCAACTGATTAGTTCAACAGGAACACAAATGGGTAATTAGATCAGAATCTATAGGGAAGAGACATGTAATAGTGAATTTTTCAGTCTAGCAGAAAGTGTTGGAAGAAAGACTAAGTGTGAAAGCCAAAGATGGACAAATTTAGATTAAAGTTCAAGGATATTACTAAAGTCAACAATTCAGTATTTTCATTGGAATATATGTACAGATGTTCATTCTCTGAAAATCATCATAAATAATCCACAAGGCTTTAGGCAACCATGTATTTTAAGGAACTGGTAAGTGTTCTTAAGTACTTCCCAATAATTATTCACATTTTTCTCTTTAGTTTCTATTTACCAGCCTACTAAGCCCATAATTATCTGTATGCATGTGAAACTAGCTCCTGGTATGCACCAGAGAATGTGTGTTATTGGTTTCCACACAAGCGTAATCAAATCTTGATCACTTGCAGTAATCACCATTAATTTTTAGGCTTGAATTAGTTCTTCAGTACCTCTAAAACCAAACAAAAAAAGGACTAACCTAGAATTTACTCACTTGGAATGTTATATTTTAAAGATTAGAAAACTGTCACTAATAATTTAAAGAAATTATTTTGCTGTTAATATTGAAAGAAAAAAGAAGTCCAGTATGCTTCTGTTTAAAGTCCCTATGTTTTTACTGTGGGGTTTGGGGAGGGGGGTTTTGTTTAGATTTTTTTTTTTTTATTTTAAAACATATTTTCTAGACATGCTTGACAATTTATCTCATCTTCTCTGTTCTGCTTTGGCTTTCCTCAGCTGACATGAGAGACAATGAGTCCCTCATCTTCTCTTTTATTAGTTAGGAGACTACTCTCAAGGCCAGCAAGATCGTTTACATCAAGTTGTCCTGGATTCAGAAAAAAGGTAACAACGCATTGACTCCCTTTTCCCCTCTTGTACATTTGACCTTTATTAAATGGATTTAAACCTAGTCATTTTAACATTCTAACTAAGGAAATTTTCCCATCAGGTTTCAGAAATATCAACTAAATTTTTGCACATACATCAGCAATTCTAGCTTATTACCAATGATTCTGAAATTTGTGTATAAGCAAATAAGAATTTTTTCTCCAAGGCCTTATTGCTGAAGATATCATTTTGCTGACATCGTAATTTTCTTCTGAATTAATAATCTTCATCTGCTCCTTTTTTTTCTACTTGAACATATTTTTTAATAAAAACTATATAAGAAAATTACTTTAGTGAGACAGAACTAATGTAATTTAATCTTTACATTGATATTTGTTTGTATGTATTTGTCTACTTTATTAATTATTTTCCTATTTCAAATTATCAGCATTTTGGAGAAATGAAAGCTTTTGAGTGTATTATACACTTAACTGTAATACAGTATTCTTGATCAGTTAATATTTACATTGTTTTCTTTTACTTCAGATACATTCAGAGGAAATTCTGCTCGTTAATAAACTTTGTTTTGTTTGATTCTTAAATAATTTGGAAAGAAAAAATCATTTAATTTAATGTGAAGTTATTATTTATAATTGTTTCTCACATTTTTAATCAAAGCTGACAAATCCTGAAATTAAATGCTAAGATGAAAAGCTGAAAAATACTGTTTTAAAAGATCAAAATCAAAATGTGAGCTTTTCAAAACAATCTCTATTACAAAGTCATTTCAAGTAATAGGGAAATTTCAGTGACCTCAACACTGCACTTTTTAGTGAATTAACTATTCATTTCATTATTCATCTTTGTTTCTTAAGCCTATCTGGATAGATTGCTCATTCCTCTTCCATGGAAAAGAAATGACTTACTCATTTTTCTTGGCTGATGTTGCAATACATCTTTCCCTAAAAAGATTGTAGGAATTGCAGGAACAAAAAAGGGAAAGATTAACTGTCTTGAAGCTACACATTAATGCTTGGGATGCATGAGAAGAAAAATTAATGTTTCCCTCTTCCCTGTGGGTCTTAAAGTGGTTAGTATTAGACAAGGTTGCTCATAAAGGTAATTTTTTTTTTTCCCCTGTTATAAATTGTATCTGTTTTGAAGGGGAACACACAAGGCACAGAACCTTGCTGTTTGACAAGACATGATCTTGCACAGAGCTTATTTTCACTGGGTCAGCTCAGAGAAACTGGTGAAACTAGGAAACTGTCCTGCAGAATTGGCTTTCCTTTTTTTCCTCAACTTAGCAGTCACTTGTGTTCCTTTCCACACTGAACAATAATGTGAATTTAGTGGTTTTGTTTCCCAGAAAATATTGTGTTCATGGTATTTTTCTATCCATAGTCTGAAGACCACCGTCAGTTCCGTCACTTGGTCACTTGGATAATTGCAGTCCTTAAAGAAATTATTACTTTCTGGATATCAAGAATGTGACCGAGTATAGGCACAGAACTGCTACAAGGTATTTTGCATGTTTATTCAGTAATATGAAAGGGAATGGTCTTGTAAGATTAGAGGCACAGTCATTGTCTTTATCGATGAGCAGCAGCCCCTGAGTGCTCTGTAAGGACAGGCGAGCCGGGAGCCAAAGGTGGTAACTGCACTGGCAGGGCAGGGCCCGCGCTGACAAGGGCACAATGCCACAGTGCTGGAGAGCAAAGAGCAAAGAGCAAAGAGCAGAGCAGGCTGGCAGTGGTGATCAGAGTCAGCCATGGTCTAGCCTGCCAGGTGCATCTATAGTGACAAGGCAGGGCTGAGACTGAGGCAGAAATTCAAGTCAGAGGGACAGGATCAGGGCTGAAATCAGGCTGAAGCACCCATGGCTCACGGTTTTAGACAAAGCATCTCAGCTCCACCTCCAGATTACCGACTCTGGCAAACACTGCCCTTAAATCACAGAAATGTTGAATGTGTAAAAAATAATTTATTCACTGGAAATTAGGTCCTCGCTGGCACCATGAGATACTTTTAGACTGATACACCTGGAAGACACAAGATACTACAGCTACAGATCTGTGAAACTTGAACGGTGCTAATTTTGGAGAAGTCCCACAGACTAGTATGAAGGAATAGTTCTCTAACAGTCTAATGTGCAAGATGGAATAGTTGATTAGTTGAAGAGAGCAGGGAAACTGGTCATAGAAAAGGGAAGCTTTGCACAGAGTGAAAGCATGATAAAAGACAAAAATAAGTGCAGAGACAAAAATCAGTATAATTCTTTTTAATCTCATGCTCCTAATATTGTAATCAACATTAAAATTAACATTAAAATGTTAATTAACATTAAAATTAATATTTTTGGGGAAAACCTTGTACTATATATATTTTATGATCATATTCTCTATCAGAAATCCCAATACAAAATTTCTGCTGCAATATGGAATAATGTGGAAGAGATTTCAAATTAATTTTTCTAAACAGGAATGAAAATATTTTTCTGAAATTTCAAAAATATAACATTATGTCACAGATTTTTTCTGCAAAACACTGTGATGCAAAACATAATACATTCAAAAAGCTGTTTGTTGTGATTATCCGTATGAAAAGCTTGAAATTACTTACTTCTTAGCTGTTCTGATGTAGTGTAAATGTTCAGAAGTTGCCTAGTTTCTCTTGTTTGGACAACTTGTTTTTGCACTGCCTTTCTTATCAATCAACCTTCTTCCAGGATGTTAACACCAAAAGAATGATAGTTCCAAGGAAAAAGAGACCGTTACCTGTGATTTCAGGTAAGCTTCCAAATCTAACGATAGTTTGCACAAGTTATAGAAACTATATTCCAAACACAATGCCACAGTGACTGTCATGAATTAAAAGGATTGTTTCATTATAGTCTTATAACATTATGGATGAGTTTCAGATGGGATTAATAAAATACATGAGATAAAGACACATAAAAGTGGTGTCTACATATATCTGCCCATCCAAGAGCTATGTGTCTAGTGTCCCATTATAACCAGTGGAGAACTGATCATTAAAATCAGTGAAGACTACAGAGATATTCATATCATCCTGAAGTGAACATCTAGGGGGTCTCAATTCAGCCACCCACACATAGTTATATAGTATTATCTGTGGTTCTTCTGGGCATCTAAGATATCTACATGAGGCTAACATATATGGCACAAACCTAGAGAAGCCATACTCTCCTGGAGTGGTAGCTAGACATCAGGCACCTAGAGTGTTTCCAATGGCCCTAGATGCCTATGGATGACAAGTGAATTACTGTCCCTGTGCCTGTGGGTTTCACTGAGTTCATAGACCTCCAGCAACTATAATGGCAGCAGAGATGCCTACCTTCTATTGCAGTTGGTTGACCTTGGCTGGCTGTTGGGCGTCCACCAAGCCGCTCTATCACTCCCCCTTCTCAACAGGACAGGGTGCGAAAAATACAAACAAAAGCTTGTAGGTCAAGATAAGGATAGGGAGATCAATTGCCATCATAGGCAAAACAGACTCGAATTAGAAAAATGAATTTAATTTATTGCCAATTAATCATAGTGGGGTAATAAGAAAAAAGAAAAAAACTAAAAATACCTTTCTCCCATCCTCTCTTCTTCCCAGGCTCAACTTCACTACTGACTCTTCTACCTCTTAGCCTGAACAATGCAGTGGGGTGGGGAATGGGCATCGCAGTCAGTTCATAATGCTTTGTCTCTGCTGCTCCTTCCTCCTCACACTCTTCCCCTGCTCAAGCATGGGATCCCTCCCATGGGAGATGTCCTTCATGAACTTCTCCAACGTGGATCCTTCCCATGGGCTGCAGTTCTTGATTACCTGCTGCAGCACAGGTCGCTTCCATGGGATGTGTTCCTTCAGGAATGGACTCCTCCAGCATGCGTCCCCCATGGAGTCACAGGACCTGCCAGAAAACCTGCTCCTGTGTGGGCTCCTCTCCAGGGCCCACAGGTCCTACCAGGAGCCTGCTCCAGCATGGCAATGATGTCTGTACTCTGCCCAGCTTGCTTCTTGGGAGCTTGTGGTGTCTCCTCACTATGTTCTTCATGTTATCAACCAATTAACAGTAGAAATATATAGCAGAAATATTACGAATGCATAGTGGGAAAATGAAAAAAAAAAAAAAGTAATATTGAGGAAATGATCAAGAATCTGTATCTGCCCCCTCACAGACCAGCAGCACAAATACTGGGTCATAGAACCTTCCTCCTAATTCCTCTTCTTCAGACTCTAATTATGTGCTCGTGTCCTCAGAGTAGCATGCTATCAAAGTAAATTATGCCATCCCATATGGTGCTCTATGGCCTGGTGTTATGATACTCTTGGTGTTTAGGGGGCACCATTAGGAACTGAACTTAAAATCAAAGTATTCCTGCATTGCTTTTTCTGTCGTGTTTAAAAAGATTATGTATTGACATTTACATCCTTAGAAGAGCTTTACAAATACGGGATCATGATTAGACAGAGACATGAACTTCACGTTAGGGCAGAATTCTTGAAAAACAAAATAGCCTCTCCACTGATTTTTTGTCTTGGGAAGCATAAAGTTGAAAGAATACAGATTTGCATACCTTTACTCAATGTTGCAGTTACATTACACCAGGAAGCCACTTGATTTTACTAGATATTTTCCAAAATCTATGGGATGTGGTGCAAAATTTACACTTAAAATACTAGATTCAATCATAAAATGAGAAAAAATTGTGAGACTGGACATTAACAAGGATTTCAGAGAATAATCTTTTCTAGTAAGACCAGGTTCAATATCTTTTACTCCTCCCATAGCAATTTTCTACTGTTTATTTACATTGTTCTTTTGAATTTTATTTGCATTTTTTAAATTTCTTTCTTGATCTTTGAATACTAATTTTCTATGGTTTGGTACATACACAGCGTAATAGTATTTCTAATATTATTTATGTAATAGCTTAGATAATAAATATATAAATAAAAAGATGCGAAAATCAAAAGATGCTTCATTCTGTTGGTCTTGGAAAGCCAGGATTCAGCTGTTCTTGGAAAAGTTTGTAGTTATATTATCAGATAAGGTTTATATAAGCATAAAAAATCTCTAGAGTTTTTGGATGGCTTGATAAGCTTCACTTTTCTTAACTTTCACATGTACAAGAAGTTTAACCTGTGAGATAGTTTATGGAGGTTTTGCAGTAAATGTTATAGGGCGGTCATTGATAGTAACTAATGGTAGATGAACTTATCAAAGTGAGCATTATTCAACAGATAATATTGTTGCTTCAACCTGCAGTCCTGGTTGTCCTAATCTTTTCTTAAATTTTCAATAAAAGCAAAAATGACTAGATAATTAAGAAATGCTTAAGTTTTTGGAACAAATCTTTTAGGGGTTAGATGTCATCATCACTGCACAGAAACATAAGGTGAAATATACAGTCTTGTCAGCAGAATGGTAGGCAATTGTTTTCACCTTGATGCTTTTGCTCAGGGACAACACTTGTCTGCAATACCCGTGTGAGGGAATCTGAATCCAATGGGTCCAAGTTGGTGGGCTATGAACTGCTGTAGGACAAATAATTTTCCGTCTTTCCTGTTGATACTGCATCCTCTTTTACATTTTCGTTGATCCAGCAAAGCAAATGATGGATGTAACCTATGTTGTTCTGTCATTCTTCTGAAAGGTCAGTCTTCTGCATCTAAAACATAGCTAGTTGAAAGCTAATTTGGTGACAATAGCATCCAATTGAAGGCCAATTGAAAACTGAAGGCCAATAGCACCCTGGCTTGTACCAGAAATAGTGTGGCCAGCAGGACTAGGGCAGTGATCGTCCCCCTGTGCTCGACACCAGTGAGGCCGCACCTCGAGTACTGTGTTCAGTTTTGGGCCCCTCACTACAAGAAAGACATTGAGGTGCTGGAGTGTGTCCAGAGAAGAGCAACAAAGCTGGTGAAGGGTCTAGAGCACAAGTCTTATGAGGAGTGGCTGAGGGAGCTGGGGTTGTTTAGCCTGCAGAAAAGGAGGCTGAGAGGAGACCTTATCGCTCTCTACAACTACCTGAAAGGAGGGTGTAGCGAGGTGGGGGTTGGTCTCTTCTCCCAAGTATCAAGTGATAGGATGAGAGGAAATGGCCTCAAATTGTGCCAGGGAGGTTTAGATTAGAGACTGGGAAAAATGAAAGGGTTGTCAAGCATTGGAACAGGCTGCCGGGGGAAGTGGTTGAGTCACCATCCCTGGAGGTACTTAAAAGCTATGTAGATGTGGCGCTTAGGACATGGTATAGTGGTGGACTTGGCAGTGTTAGGTTTACAGTTGGACTGAATGATCTTAAAGGTCTTTTCCAACCTAAATAATTCTACGACTCTATGATCGATGTGTTGTTCCTAGCACATGGCTAAAATATTGGGATATTATTCAGTGGATCCCTTGCATTATCTGGAGAGAAAAAGCATTTATAGAGAAACAAAAATATTCTTTACTAAAACATCATTATCCTGTTGTATGAATGGTCTGATTTTCATAACATCTATTGGGAAGTTTACACTGCCTCTGGTACATTAATAACAAATCAGTCAGAGATGGTTAAAAGGATACCTCAACATGTCTAAAATGCATACAATTTCAGATAAAATCCTAAAAAATACAATTCAGCCCAGAACTTGATGAAAGCATGGAAACCTTGAAAAGAATGTGCATTTCTTTCCCTTTTCTCCTTTCCAAACTCACCATTAGTAAAAAGTATGTGTGCTGGGATAAAGTTTACCTTTTAAATAAATCTAAGTAGTTAAGATGTGCAAAAAAGGTAAGATATGACAAACAATGATTTTCAATATTTTACACCATAGTTCTGTTAACAATTACTAAACACTTCCAACAAAGACAAAAGGACCAACTTAATCCTAATACAGTTTTCAGTCTAATTTCATTAAAGTTTAAAGCACACCCTACTAGACTTGTTTCTCAATGGCATACTTTTTTTGCCAATGTTCACAGTGAATGTCCAATTGCCACTTGATGGTTCTCTTCAATTGTTAGGGTATTTTAATGTGTAACTCTGGCTTCATATTCCCTGTATGTAAAGCACAATGTAACAGTGGATACAAAATTCAATGCCAAACCAGCATATATAAAATGCTTTGGATATCCCAGACCCCTAGAATATATGAGGAAACTTTTTAATATAAAAATATGCTTAGTGTCATAAATCTGTGCTGCATGTTTCCCATCTTTGTTTCAGGTAATGTGGCATAACCTTAACTGCACTCCCTTAGCACCATGATCTTACCAAAAACAAATATGTATATAGTAACTGTTATATCTATTGGCCATAAGAGAGAGGAACTAAGCATGACTGGTGGAAGGAAGCCATGAGTGTTTTCCTGGAAAACAGCAACCAGATTGACCAAAACACGATAATGAAGTAAAAACAGTACCTGGAGATTAGTAACTAAAAGTAAATATGTGACTCTGTGTGTGCGTATGTGTGTGTGTCATGTTATTATTTGTTGTTGTTGTTTAAGTAGTGACAGTTTATTTTTATTTTTTACTAATTTCAGTTAGTTTGTTAAATTTAGTTAGTAAAATAAGTATAATAAGTATTTGAATTAAGCAAGAGCTTGTCTGTTTCCCTGGCACAACCACATCCAAGCTAATCAACCAACTTTTACAGAATGCTGTAATGAAATTTGATGGGAGGTGTGTGGGCAGAAGGCATTGGGATTATCAAGAGCTGTGAATCAATCCGTGTTTGAGCACCAAGCTCCTGTGTGACAAATTGCTGGAGAAGAGATAACATATGAAATCCTAAATCTGTTTTAAATACTCTTTTGTAACGGTTATTTTAATCAATATCTTTGATTACATCTCTTAACCAATCTTTAATCTTATTTATGGCAGTCAATCTCATAGTTAAATAATTTCTCTTAGTTTTACATTTACTTTAGAATTTTTTTTAATACCATTGCACATCAAACCTCATTATGCAAAAGAGATCCACAACTGAGTTATACTGGTCTGCTAAATAAATTCATCATTGCTCTTCTATAAGAAACTAAATTTCTTAAATTTCTTGCTTTACAGATGGGACAAAGAAAAATTATACAAACAGTCTGACACATGCACATTGTTTAAATCCATATGTAACTCAAGATGTCAATCCTGAAAATATTGGCTATTGCCATTACTGAAAACACTACAAAACTTGAGTAGGAAGAAAGAGGTAGAAAGCTTACAGAGTCCATACAGGTGTGTTTCAGTAGGGCAACAATTTCACCTGACCTTACTGTATCTTGATACAAAGCAAGAATAAAGAACTGTTTTCTGAGTCATTCAGATTTGTTAACCTCAAAACACTTGGAGAACTGTTGGCAAAAAAGTATGAGATTTTAACAGGAGTTGACATTGCCATCGCAAGGCATGAGGAGATGACAGGTTAACATCCTTCTAAATGTACATTACCATATGCTTGAGTGGAGTTTTGTAGAGCTTTGTCTTCTTAGACTCTTATGTTCAAATAATTCGGTTGGATGAAGTTATGCCTGCTTACATTATGTGTCTGACTGACTCATAACTGGTGCTTATATTAGCTGATTGCAGAATGAGGAAATCATGGCCTCATTTCAAGTAAAAGTCAGAGAACGTTCTTTGAGAAAATGAATGCTAGTCTCTTTTAAAAATGCATTATGCCTTCTATCTCATTTGAAGTTGAAAGGTCATTTTATTACCAGGTGGCTTTAGCATTGTATCATTGATGTCATGTAAATGAGGAACTGAAGTCTTGTGACAACAGAGTTTCTTAGAGGGAATTTCTGATTTTACTCTTTAACAAGTTTATAATTTTACCTCTTAAATCTAGGTATTTCCCCTTATAAAGACTGGTACTGGTTGAAGGCACTAGAAAGCACTAATATGAATGCCACAGTGTTATTTCAGTCACCAAGACCCTTTCTTTTATTACCAGTCCTTCACAGACATTTCCATGATTGCAGTACTACACATAGCAGACATCAGGCTCCTATTTTCATTGAATTCAGTGCTGAGAAGCCAGCTGATCTCAACAGCATGCGATTAGGCATCATTTTTCCCAGACAAATGGAGGCATTTTGCACAGCTGAAAAGTCTGTCTCCTACTCTCATGTTTAAGAAATTTTTAATTACTATAGCAGTGCAAACAAATAAAGTTTTTTATGTTAAGCTCTGTCTATCCGTATCTATACACTTATTTCTTTAAATTGGTGTGGCACTGTTTCTTCTCTGCTTCTGGCTTCAAGATTTATTGCTTTGATTTATTTGAAAGCTGTCCTTATGGCACTACGGTGAAACCTGAAAAGCATGTCTTTTCACATTGTGTTGTCTCATTTCAGGTTTGTCTCACATTGTTAGTTGAACTGATGCACCTCTGTGTTCAAGAAAGCATCAGTTCATCAACTCTGTGTTATCACTAAAAGCAAGTTTTTGTTCTGAGGACCTAAACTGTAGGTGCTGTAGGTGTTCACAAGCAAAGATCTAATTTCCCTGTAGACTTATTTAATTGTATCTAAAGGTCTACAATTTTACTATCTAGGATTCTAGAAATTCAGGACACTAAACACAACAGCTAAATACAATCAAAAATCTTTGTTCAGGCTTCCAAGTAACTGAAAATTAAAATATCTACAATTTATTGAAGATTCTGGTAAAAAAATGCTTTTATGAGTCCAGGATTTGAAGCTTGAGTGACTAAAATTTTTGCAGTTCACCTTGTTGGAGCCAGAATGCCTCCACTGTTATTCACACACATTGTAAGCTACTATGTCCCTTCTTTCACCTGTCAAAATCTCAGAATTGTGAAATATGTACCATCTTTTTAAACTTTCTGCTGGTTTTGTAAGCACATGTTCCCATTTCATCTGTATTAGCATGTATCCAAAGATTTCTGTCACTTCCTATCTTTACCATTGGCGGAGTTCACAGTCCTGAGGGATATGGGTCAGGCAAAGTCAGGACCCTGAATTTTAGGAAAGCAAAATTCCAGCTGTTCAAGGAGTTAGGACCCCTGGGAAAACTGCACTCAGGGACAAGGGAGCAGAACAGAGCTGGCAGAGCTTTAAGGATGCTTTCCATAGAGCACAAGAACTCTCAGTCCCCAGGTGTAAGAAAATAGGAAAGGAAGGCAAAAGACCCACATGGATGAGTCGAGACCTGCTGGTCAAACTAAAGGACAAGGAGGAAATGCACAGGTAGTAGAAGCAGGGACAGGTATTCTGGGAAGAGTATAGATATGCTGCCTGGTTGTATAGGGATGGGGTCAGGAAGGCCAAGGTGAGGCAGGAGCTGAATTTGGCAAGGGACGCAAGGAATAATAAGGGCTTCTATACATATGTCAGGCAAGACTTGCCCTCGGTGAAGCCATGCTGGCTGTTTTGAATTACCTCCCTGTCCACCACATGCCTTAGCATAGCTTCTAGGAGGATCTGTTCTATGATATTCCCAGGCACAGAGGTGAGCTGACAGGTTGTTCCCAGGGTGCAGTGTTTCCCTTTTTCCAGTCACCAGGGACTTCACCTGACAGACGTGACTTTTCACTCATTCATCAATAACACAGGCAGTGAGATCAAGTCCACCCTCAGCAACTTTGCAGATGAGTGGTGCAGTTGACACACCCAAGGGACGGGATGCCATTCAGAGGGATCTGGACAGGCTCGAGAAGTGGGCCCATGTGAACCTCATGAGGTTCAACAAGGTCAAGTGCAAGGTCCTGCACATGGGTTAGGGCAATCCCTGGTGTCAATATAGGCTGGGGGATGAAGGGATTGAGAGCAGCCCTGCAAAGAAGGACTGGAGGGTACTAGTGGATGAAAAGCTGGACATGAGCTGGCAATGTGCGCTCGCAGCCCAGAAAGCCAACCTTATCCTGGGCTGCATCAGAAGAAACATGGCCAGCAGGTTGAGAGAGATGATTCTCCCTCTCTATTCCACTCTCATGAGACCCCATCTGCAGTACTGCGTCCAGCTCGGGAGTCCTCAGCAGAAGAAAGACACGGACCCGTTGGAGTGGGTCCAAAGGCGGGCCACAAAAATGATCGGAGGCATGAACACCTCTCCTATGAAGAAAGTCTGAGAGAGTTGGGATTGTTCAGCCTGCAGAACAGAAGGCTCTGGGGAGACCTTATTGCAGCCTTTCAGTACTTAAAGGGGGCTTATATGAAAGGTGTAGACATACTTTTTAGTCAGTCCTGTTGTGGTAGGACAAGGTGTAATGATTTTAAACTAAAGGAGAGTAGATTTAGACTAGATATAAGGAAGGAATTTTTTATGATGAGGGTGGTGAAACACTGGAACAGGTTGCCTAGAGAGGGGTAGATGCCCCATACCTGGAAACATTCAAGGCCAGTTTAGATGGGGCTCTGAGCAACCTGATCTAGTTGAAGATTGCCCTGCTTATTGCAGGGGGATTGGACTAGATGACCTTTAAAAGTCCTTTCCAACCCAAACTATTCTATGATTCTATGATTTACTTGAAAACCTTGAAGTATTGGTGTATTTTGTTAATGCTTAGAGAGATAGTATATATCTTAAAACTTGCTCCCCTCAACTATGACAGTGCTTCAAAATCCTATCAAATCTTTTTAAAAAAGGCTTTATTGTAGTTCAAAGCATATTAGCTATTAAGTATAAATGCAGTGAACTGAAAAAAATAATAAACTGAACAAATATTTTCAATTAACTTAAAATATCATTTTGTAGAAGGGCTTAGGAAAATCCCATCCTGCTGAAAAAGTGTGTTGAAATTAAATTCTTTCTGCAATTTTTTCTACCATCATTATAATTCCTGTCTTGAAATGTCATTATCATTGACGTCAAGTTGCTATAGTTCAGGAGTTATGTTTCTGCAGATATCTCTTCATTCAGTTTTAATGTTAGGAGGATTCTTGGTACTGTCATAACTTATATCAACATTAGGAAGGTTCAGTGAGTTCTATAGAAATCTATTATTGAAGTGTATTTGGCAGGTGAGTAATGTGAAATTTGGATCTTGATTGGTTGAACTGCATTTTGGTTATCCATAAATAATGCAGATCTGAACTCAGCTGTGATCAGTATTCCCTGCCTTACCCATTTGTTATTTCAAATGTCCATGCCCAACTAAATGAAAATGTAAGCAAGCAAACATGACCCTTTCTTGCATTATTTTCTCTGTAAAACATTTTGTAGATGAAGATTCATTCCCAGCTAACCACACACCAACAGAACCCAAACCCTGTTTATTGACTTTCATTTGCTCCTTTACAAAAAAATAAGAAATAAACATCAGAATGATAAGAGTGATTATGATGATTATGATGAATAACCAACAATGTTGTTGATTCCTGTAAACATATTTGCAGAGTTATTTGAATATGTCATACCTGCTATTTGAACACATCATTCTACTGCACAAAGATTGGTCTAAGGACACTTCAAATTCTTACTTCCCTGCAATATAGTAGGAAACACTTGAGGAATTCTATTGGAAACCATCTGGCAGCAAATAAGTAGGAAAAATTAAAAAGCCTATTTTCAGTCCTGAGTCCCCTTTTAGTGTCTGCTGTCTGTTCATGTTGTTGTTCACCCAGCTGCCAAGTGGAACAAAATGTGCTGCTGCTATTCTGGGGTTACAAACAGTATATTTAAGAGGACAGATAACATAATTCAAGATTCTGCAGCTGAAGTTTTTTGAAAATTTTAAGGCATGTAACACTTTAACCTTGTAATAATCTCACACACTTTGGTCAAAAAAGTATTAAAAGAAATTGTTGGGAAATACTAAGTATTCCTGTTTCTGCACAGAATTATGAACAGTTAAAAGGAAAAGTAATTTGAAGATTGAAAAGACAAGGCTTAATGAGGCAGTCCAAAAGGCAAGACCTAGATAACCCTCTAAAGCAGATTTAAAGGAATAATAAGGTTTGTGCCAGAATAGGTATCAGTTTGTTTTACAAGACATCAAGCTTACCCTGTGAGAAAATTTAAGTGTGTTTTAGGGAAAGAGGCGTCTCAGAAGCAGCCAGTGTACATTGTTTGGGAATACTGCAAGTCTGGAAATACATAGTCACCTTTCAGATAATACTTGCATTTGAGCTATACATCTATGCAAGAGCCAAACTTATCTTTCTCAGCCTCCAGTTCTTTACTAATCATCCCAAGAAATACCAAACTTCAGGAAAACTCAGTGCTTTTATTTATCTTGCAAAATTCTCCATGAGGAAAAGCAGATGAGTGTGGATCTTGCTGAACATTCCTTAGTTCTAAGCAAATTATTTAGTCAGGATCCAGTCCTTGATATCAGTGCTATGTCTATGTTAGTAAACAAAGTGGGCTGGGACCACTCTGAAGGCAAATGGAACACCATAGCACCAGTCTACATGATTAAACTCTCTCCTGTCCTCCAAGTAAGATGGCCGGCCTTGTGCTTTCTGCCCACCAGGAGCAGACTTTGGCCAGTGCTATCCAGAGTGATGCCTTGGCTTTGTACAGTGCTAGGTGGCCTGGGCTAAAACCATACCAACAGTGTAGCTAATCACAGTGCTTGGTCTGATTTAGTTTTCAAACATAAATATGGGCTGTGAGTCCACCTGAATCCAAGACAATGCAGCTAGCATCCTGAAGAAATGGGACAGCCCCCAAAAGGGAAAAAAACAACCATACAACACCTGGCATGAAGCCTGCTAACATGGGATCATGCTCAACAGGCAGGAGGCTAAGAGTTTAATGCAGTGGGTACAGGGTGTTCTCTTCCAATTGACCTCAACTCTCAAGAGCAAACCTGCATACAGCTAACAAGTTTAGCTAGGACCATGTAGTCCTTAGAAATAATCACTCATAGAATCTCAGAATAATTTAAACCATAAAGGACTTCTGTAGATCACGTAATCCAATTTTGTTCAGAGTAGATCAGTTGCATCAGGTTCCTCAGGGACTTGTTTAGTCAAGTTTTTAATATCTCCAGAGATGGAAATATACCTATACTGTTAAATAAAAGAGGGCCCGTGACTGAATTGGAATATTAGACCCTCATTACCCGGATGACTGAACTGCTAGCTTACTGTCCGTGTTTGGATGATACATCTTTTTTGCTTCAGGGCAAATGCCCCACTTATTATGGGGACAATCTAGGTGCCACACTTGGCCATTGCAGTTATCAGTCCCCAGGTGTCTACTTTAGCAACATAGACATAGTCAATATGGCCACATTTGCCCAGGATATTGCCCAACCTAGTCAGGTCTTCCAGACCTGAGCTACATAGAGCCCACTATGGTGTCTCTGCATTTGTGGTGTTAACAAAACTCCAACCTCAATAAATCACCAGTGAATTAGTAATGGAGCTGATTGTGTTTATTTACTCATTTCAGTTTAATATAATAAAGATATTATACAAGGCTTTAGGTGGTCTAATATTTAATTATATGTTAAATATGACTAAATTACACCTCATCAGCATTTAAATCAGTTCCCAAAGCAGGCAAACACCTACTCCCTCTGTGTACCTCCTAACCACATTCAGCTTTCTCCAGAGTACAAATGTAGCTGTTGCAGAGTGAACTCTGAAGAAAATCTGAGCATCTAGGAAATGCAGCAGGCACTGTTCAGCTGGGTGCATACTCCTTATCAAGGAGTGGGAAACAGCTTGAGCAGTGCTGCCACACGAGTGGCAACAAGAGTGCCATAGTCTCTCAAGTGGATTGGTCCCAAGCCATGTAGGTTTTACAGGCCTTTAATTTAATTAGTACCTTAAATTTCAGTAGATCATTTAATGCATCAGATTTCTACAGATACCACAATGTGTAAGAATCTTCAAATCCTGAATAATTTTGATGTCTCTTATGCAGAGGATCTTGTGCAATCCTGTTGTGAAATGACCAAAGTAGGGCTAACAGAGGAATGATTGGACTCTGAAATTAAAAGTCAGGAGATAAAAACTATAAAATAAAAGGCTTTTATGGAAATTAAACTTGTAAGGAATAGATGACTTTTTAATGAGATCTCAGGTTCAGTTGTGGTTGAGTTCTCTGTCATTTGACTTTGTCCTCTACACAATTCCAGCTTCAAAATGGAAGCATCAGACTAAGCGATAGTGCATTTGCTTAAATATTAAACAACTAGAGTGTAAATTTCATATTTTAATTGTCTGATATTGTTTATAGCTGCTGCTGCTGTCTTTGGCTACATCATGAGAAGTGGACTCTTCTCATACATGTATGGTAAGAGGACAAGAGGCAGTAAACAAAAGTTGCAAAAGGGAATATTTCAAAAAGATATTAGGAGAAAATTTCTCACAATGAAAGTAGTCAAATACTGAAACAACTTGCCCAGAGAAGCTGTGAATTTTCTTATAGATATTCAAAACTAAACTGAACATTCCCCTGAGGAACCTGGTCTCATATGGCCCTACTTTGGGAAGAGGGACAGATCAAGTAGCATCTAGAGGTCCATTCTAACCTAAATTAGTCTATGATTCTCTGATTTAATGTTTTTTTCTATTTTTATGTGATATGGTTTATTATTTATATGATAGATGCAGAAATTAATTATAAGTGCAAAATCATGATAAATCAGTAGGAGAATATTATGAACCAGCAAAAAATACGTAATTGTTACTTGTAAAAATTTCCAATAACTTCAAAATATGGTGGAGTCACAGCTAGCCATGGGCACAGGACTATGTTAGACTGACTGCATCATTTAGCAATGATTTGGCATGATTCTGATCATGAATGCTATGAAAAGACATAAATCTAGAAGTAAAGAATGTAAGTCTCGCAAGTAAAGGAAGGTTGTGCTCTGGAATTCAGTGACTCTGAAAAGGACCCATGATAGCTACATATGTGGTAAATAATAAGGTAATATTGAAAAGCCAGGAAAGTGATTCTCAGATATATAAGCAGTGAATTACCAAACGTGAGAGGAGCAGCAGAGATGTTATTATTAATGAGATATTGATGGAATATGGAGTATGCTTTTCAAGTAAGATTTCAACAAATTGTAGAGAACTCCAAAAAGAATTATAAGAACAGTCAAACTGAAATTTTCAATCTGGGCAATGTATTTTTGTGGGAAATTCGAAAAAGAAGGCTTTTTAATGATTTTACTCAAAATAATTCTCTTAATCAGTTTGTCATCTAAAAATTATTCTGCTTAAAGAACAACATGGTGGGATGTTTTACACTATAGTCTATCATACTGCAATTATCTGACTTTATATAGTATAAAGCTATAGAAATTCCAGTCCTTACACACTTTTCTGCAAAGGAATAAGGGCTGACTGTATAAATGAAAATCTACCAAATTGCAGCAAAGACTCTTCTTACATTTGTATGACTCTACTGACGACTTCTTGATCTTGTCTTATATCAGTGCTCTGTGCTTAGGCAAAGTTCTTTACATTCTAAAATATGCAATCACTTTGAGCAAAACAGAACAAAACAAACATTTATGTAAGGGAAAACAATAATTTTGGTGTAACAGTAATTTTTTCTCAGTTTATAGAGACCGCTAAAGTGGTCACTTCTTATGCAGACACTCTGCTGCAGAATCTTTGAGTGAAGCATCTTATAAGGGGGGTAGCACCCATGAGAACAGCAATCAGAAGCAGCATGTTTCTGTAAACACCTTCAGCGCTTACCTTGCATTTGATTTTAGCTTCACTGTAGGATGGCAGAGCTCCAACGGTTTCATTAGTCAGGACTTTGCTACCTGAGCCCATATTTATTTTATTATCTCTGTTTTCTCCACTTTCAGTCAGCATGTCGTAAGAACTTCATAAGCACTCCTGGCTTGTGGCAATCCATGAGATGCACATGACTGTGTCTATTAACATCCATAAATCCAGTATCTGCCTGAACTTGAATTTATTAAACTCACACTTGCAGCTAACCTTTGAGCCTTGTACCAATCTTATTGATGTTTAAATAACATCATGTGTCTTTACTTTTTCCCCTGGTGCTTGCAAAAAGTTTTCATTTCAGTCATTATGGCAGGTAAGGTGAAAGCAGCAATTCCAGAGAATCTAAAGGTACTAGGGAATAGTCCACTCCCTAATAAATTCCCACACAATGCTTTTGTTATTTTTCAATAAATAATTGGAAATTCTCAATATTGAATAAACATTCTTTAATGTCAGTTATCACAATAAAACAAAAGCATATTTACTCAAATCTTTGTTGAGATATTCTGAAATATCTTTTTAAGGCAAAACAGCCTAGGGTCAGAGCATTTTGCTTGTTTTATTGGCAATCAGCACAAACATCCCGTATCTGACTTGGGTAATAAGTAAAAGAAGAGCACAAATAGGCAAGCATTGCACAGATATCTATCCTTCCTCCTCCCCACCTCAGCTTTCCTGGTTTTCACCACTGGTTGCACTCTGAGGAGGTGACGGGCAGCACAGGAGTTTGAGTACATATAATGGTTTCTGCTGCCTGTACATAGCAGGTTTCTTGTTGCTCTGTTTGTAATGGGTTTTGCTGATTTATTCATTTGTGTCCTTAACACAGTGGGGGTCACCCATGGCCACAGTCCCTCGGGGGGGTGTTCCTACCCCTTTAAGCATGGAGTGCCCTCCTAAACATGTGTCTCTGGTCACATGTGCTCCTCTGACTGAATAAAGTTTTTTGGCCCCCAGTGATTCGGTTTCCTCCACTGTTCTTTCATTTGCCTCAGGATGAGGCCTACATCCACCAAGAAGCAGACAGCCCCTCTGCACACAATATCACTCCATCTTTGCCTGAAGGTGGTGACTATGGGTTTTGAAACAAAGGTATCTGGCAAACCAACATTTGGCAACTACTAGTAGGAAATAATGACCAGCAACTTCCAGACAAGCTATAGCCCTCCACAATCTTCCTCAGTGCTAGAGAGGCAACAGGAGTTACTGTAGAGGGAAAAATGTGACAAGCCACAGCTATTCAGGTGGCTTCAGTTCATGAGTCCTGTTTCCCATGAAGTAACTTATTTAATTACTTCACACTGAAGTTGCAGATTTCTGCTAATCTTTAACAAACTTCCAAACAATATATTGAGTTATTATAATAATGGAAAGCCCTTATAAAAATCTGAATATACTGTGTTAAGTATCGAGATATTTCTTCATTGTCCAAGCTATGGATCTTTCAATTCTGCCATGGATATCTCTGACACCAGTCACTTCTGTTAATAATTTCATACCTACATTGCTGGTAGCCAGGGTAGCTGTTAGCTAGATGCTGAGAAGTATTATCTAATCTAGGTGGAATATTTGCTTCTGCCAAAGTCATATAAGTGACATATTTGTTAATTAAATGAAGTCAGACAAGTCCTTTATCATGCATTTTCCATAAACAAAAATGTTCAGAATAGCCTCTTTGACATGGAAGGCCAGAAGAACAACAAAATCTGTTCCAGTGTTCAGGGACATTTCATTTTGTTAGGTTTCAGGCTGTCGACAATGTTATTTCCCAAATCTTCAGGAAGTTATGTTCATGGGAAGAATAAATTTGAGATAAGGCGTCTTCTTTATGTTGAGCTTTATGAAGGCTACAGCATATGGAACAAATGGTCCAAAAGACATATAAGGCTGGAATCTCATTTTCTCTAATACATCTGCCAGAAGCTCCGTAAGTGTCTCAACAAATCAAACCCAGTTCTGTACATGAAGAGAAAGCCACTGATCAGCATTTTGAACAAACTGGAGGGACATGTATATTTATCTCTAGAGAGGATAACTGAAAGATTATGGAGACAGTCTTGGCTCTTGAAACCTTGGAAAGAGAATTTGTCTGAAATTTGTTAGAGGTAAATCCAGTTATTAAATTGCCTATGTACTCTTGCTGTCTATCTTCAGCTTTTAGACATGATGATTGCTGCTCATGCTGCTCTTTGCTTAGACTATAATACATCAGTATTATGCCTAGGGGCTGTTTTGCAAATGAGGAAAGGAGAGGCCTTCTAATCATTGAAAGAGTTGCTTATCCTGCTCAGAAGGTAAACTACACAAAATCTAGCCTCCTCTGTATCCTCTCCAACTTTAACCATCCAAAACCCAATAGCATTTAAAGCTTATTTCTCAATTTAAAAGTGTTTTCTAAAAACATGTCCAAAGAGTAAGCCCAAATCCATAGTATTAATTGTGCCCATCTTGTATAAAAGACAATATGGCCCATGAAGATTGCATCCCATAAGGAAAGTGGGAGGTCTGTGCTGCATAGGCCTATGCCTGCACACAACAGCAGGAAGTGAGACTCTCCAGATTCCTTATGAGATGCGTCTTCAAACATCCTTCCCTAATTGTACCTTTTTTCCACTACAGATATTCAAACATAGAAATTTCTTTCCACAAATATTCTCTAATGTACTTTCAGACCTCTCTGTTCTGCTAGTAATCAACATTTCTGAAGAGTCTCTAGCACTGTGAAAAGAGTTGAAATAAGGTTGCTACTATGTATTATTAACCTGCTTATGCATGGAATATGGACTATGAACTGGAATTGGAAAAGAACATGTGGAACTGATCTCCTGTGGAAGTGAGGTGTTCCATCTAAACAAGTAGTGTCATTTCCAGTTCACCTAAATTCCTGTTTCACCTGACTTTGAATGTCTGTAATGTAGATATCTCGGCAATGTAGAACACCATAACCTTCCAGTATAGTTATATGGAAAGAACAATTCATTCATCTTACTTGTGTCTCTACTTCAGTGTGTGATGAATCACACTGAAGAAATGCCCATTTAACCCCATTGACTATACAGAAAGCCCAGCTGAGATGTAGACGTATATATAACAGCAGGATTTGCATTAGGAAAAATGAATCCAACTTCTAATCTCCCTCCAAATTCAGTGAAGAGAATTACATGCATCCAGAAGATGATTAATATAGATATACACCTTTCCATAGTGCAGTGTATTCTCTTAACTGTCTTTCTCCATTGCCTATAACAAACATGTACAAGTATAGATGAAATCACATGGTTAAAGTTAGATGAGATGAAAGCCACTTATGCAGTTATTTGCCAGTTCTCCTGGAACACACCTTCTTCATATTCACAAGTGTGGTGAAGGCTAATATATTGTCCATATGCTTCCATATCAGTTTGAAATCCTTGTCTTAAAGCACCAGCAAAGAGTGAAGGAAATGTAATTTTTTTTCTAGATAGTGACTAAACGGGTGCATCTATATTAGCAACTAGTGTAAAGTGAGAAGGTGTGGTGGATTGACCTGGGCTGGACACCAGGTGCCCACGAAAGCTGCTCTGTCAGTCCTCTCCTCAGCTGGACAGGGGAGAGAAAATATAATGAAAGGCTCATGGGTCAAGATAAGGACAGGGAGAGATCACTCGCCATTTACTGTCAAGGGTAAAACAGACTTGAATTGGGGCAATTAGTTTCATTTATTACCAATCAAATCAGAGTAGGATAATGTGAAATAAAACCAAATCTTAAAACACCTTCCCCCCACCCCTCCCTTCTTCCCTGGCTTAAATCTACTTCTAATTTTCTCTACCTTCTCCCCCAAGCAGTGCAGGGGGACAGGGAATGGGGGTTGCGGTCAGTTCCTCACATGTTGTCTCTGCTGCTCCTTCCTCCTCAGAGGCAGGACTCCTCACTCTTCCCCTGCTCCAGCGTGGGGTCCCTCCCACAGGAGAAGCTGAAAAATCCTTGACTATAGTCTAAACACTACTGAGCAACAACTGAAAACATCAGTGTTATCAACATTCTTCGCATACTGAACTCAAATCATAGCACTGTACCAGCTACTAGGAAGACAATTAACTCCATCCCAGCTGAAACCAGGACAGTATCACGCAGGTTATGCATGAATGTGAAACATGTGCTGCAGTTAAGCAAGCCAAGTGATTAAAGCCCCTGTGGCATGGAGGGCGATGGCTGAAATATAAATATGGGGAAGCCTGGCAGATTGACTGTGTCACACTCCCACAAACCCACCATTGTAAGCACATAGCACTTGCTCCATGAACTGCTCCAGCGTGGGTCCCTTCCACGGGCTGCAGTCCTTCAGGCACAGACTGCTCCAGTGTGGGTCCCCAGTGGGGTCACAAGTCCTGCCAGCAAACCTGCTCCAGCGTGGGCTTCCCACAGGGTCACAGCCTTCTTCGGGCATCCACCTGCTCCAGCGTGGGGTCCTCCACAGGCTGCAGGTGGATATCTGCTCCACTGTGGACCTCCATGGGCTTCAGGGGGACAGCCTGCCTCACCATGGTCTTCCCCACGGGCTGCAGGGGAATCTCTGCTCTGGCGCCTGGAGCACCTCCTCCCCCTCCTTCTGCACTGACCTGGGGGTCTGCAGGGTTGTTTCTCTTACATCTTCTCACTCCTCTCTCTGGCTGCTGTTTTTTCCTGCTGCAACTTTTTTTGCCTTCTTAAATCTGTTATCCCAGAGGTGCTACCACTATCGTTGATGGGCTCGGCCTTGGCCAGCGGTGGTTCCATCTTGGAGCCGGCTGGCATTGGCTCTATCGGACATGGGGGAAGCTTCTAGCAGCTTCACACAGAACCCACCCCTGCAACCCCCCTGCTACCAAAACCTTGCCACGCAAACCCAATACAGAAGTGCCAGAGTTTGACTTGATTGTATGTACGTATGTGGCATGCCTCCAAGTATAGACTCAAGGTAAATTTGCACAGAAGAAGAATCCTCCCAGTATGCTGAATTATGACTTAGAGACACCTCTAAGTCATGGTAGATTTTCATGTTTGGAGACTGTATGCATGCCATCTTTTTTCCTTTTTTATAAGGTTTAAGGGTGACTACCACCATAAAATCCATAAATCTTGAGAGTAAGAGCAGCTTCTTGCTCTCCTTTCCGTCACAACCAGTAAGACCATACATGCCAATTTCAGTTCTTGTTGACAGCTGTGAGATCTTACTGAATGCTCAGAGGTGTAACTATGGAAATCATTTGGCTTGTAGGATCTTTTTTTTTATTTTAAAACTTTTTTATACCTCCCTCTGAAATTGCCATCTCCTGGCTCCTGTTAGGCAGAGGATATGCAACTTTTCTAACCTACCATTTCATATCAGTGGTCATGATGATTGATAAGAAAACAGCACAGCTTGTCTATTAGAACCAAATTGAATTTGCAAGGATGCTAGTGTGATTATATAGTTATGCATCCATGTGTGTGCACAGACATACATATATGTCTAAAATTAACATATCCAACATTAATCAATGAACTTAAGGTTTCTGTGCAATTTAAATTAAAGCTCAGGATGGGATACATTTTCTGTAGAAGAAAGCTTTGTTACTCTTTTCTGCACCAGGCACAATAGACATGCTGAATACATTTATACAAGGAAATGAAAAAGGTCCATAGTACAAGCTAGACAGTTGACTTGTGATCCTTCATACCTTTTTTCAGCCTGCTTTCTCACACCCATTTGGTTTGTGGAAATTAGCAATCTGCCAGATAATGCCCAATGGATAATACATGACAGAACCTATTCCCAGAGGGCAATTGGACACAGTTACTCTTTTTTGGAAGGGCAGAGGCAGCAGCTTTGTGAACTCAAGTTCTGCCATTGAACAGCTACAGAGCTGACTCTTCCCTGTGTTATTTAGTAGTATGGATCCAGGCTGTGACACTTGGCAGCAGCAGCCAGAGGCAAGAGGAGTGAATTTTTAAATAGGAGTAGTCTTTTCTACAAAGATCTCTCCTAACACAAGCTCCCACAAAGCAACCTCATTGGTATATTAGAATAGACTTGCTAGCCCCATTTAGCTCTGTTTCTCTGCAGCTAGTAGTGACAAGAGGGCAGAAGAGGCTATAACTCAGTGGTTGTTTTCACCTGGGACAACAGTACCTGCTTATAAAGTGCTTTAGGTTTGTGTTTACATTCCTTGGATTAATCTGCTGTCCTTGATCCACAGTAAGACTGGAGGAATGTAGTAATGCAGTGGAACAGACTTAGAAACAAAAAGACAATGAAGGGATACTGGGATACACTGATCCTAATTAACTTTTACTCTTAAAGAAACACATAGGGCTTAAATATGTACTTTTACTGAAAAAAAAAAGGGGGGGGTAAAAGGCTGAAGTTTAAAACACAACATTTCTAAACTGTTAAAATAACTACAGGATGTTGTCTCCCCATCCTCACTTTCTGCAACACCATAAGCTCTGTTGCTAAGTAATTAACAGAGCTAAAGAAAGAAGAGAGAGAAAAAGAATGCTATTTCTAAATTCTCTTTAAGGAGCACTTATATGGTTAGTAGGTGACAGCACATCCAGTTATAACTGTTATTCTAATATAATGCAACTCACACTGAAGAGAGCACCGTGAAACTGTTATTTGGGTCCAAATGGCTTTATCTTGCAAAGCACATATCCATTTGCCCTGGACTTTGGCTAATATTCACATTGTTCTGAAGGAGAAAATTACTTCCTTTCTCCAGGGTGACATGGTATTTAGATTTGACCCCTAGTTAGCCCTCAGAAATTCTGAGTATGAGCTTTTCTGTTGGTAAAGCACCTCCTTTCAGCATCACAGTGGGATCCACCCCACTGCTTTGTCTAAAGTTACAGAACAATTCCATGATGAATGCAGGGATGAAATTCAGCTGCTTCTTTCTCATTAGGATACTTTCTGAGCAGTTTCTCCTAACAGGCTGCTTTAATTTGCAAGCAGAGGCAAAATAGAAGCAAACAGCTAATCTTTGTGGCTGTCTGCATTCAGAGGTCTAACAAAAAAATTATCCTGATAGCAAACCTGACATTTAATATTTCAAAGGAATAAGATATACTCTTCAGTATACAAAAGATGTTTCGATTTCAGCCTTGTTCAAGCCCTGCAATGAAAGGCACCCATCCATCCTATTGTAAAATTGAATGAGTTATTTATTATTACTGTAGTGAAACTGTGGGATCTTTAATTTCATCAGGATTACTAGATTGCAGATATCTGACTACTTAATAACCTTGTATTTACTGAGAATAAAAGGCTGCTGCTGAAGTGACAGAGATGTAATGGCATGAATTCATTGTGGATAACAGAGCTATGGCAGAGCTTACTATACAATGTGTGACTCAAATTTGACTGCTTTTTGACATTCAACAGTAACATTGCTAAAATATCACTGAAATAAATATCAGCAGTTAATCACAAGTGATGTAATGTTATTAAGGGCGGGGGGGGGGTAAATTACCCTTCTCTATATGTTTTGCTTCAACATTGTGCAGGAAATAAGGGAAAAAGATGCCTTTTAAATCACACTGTTCTATCTCATTCAAAAGAAATGGAGAGACATCAGCCAATGCTACGGCATAATGGTAAAAAAGAAGAGTGGAACTGTATTTGTGTTCAGAGTACCTTCCTCCTCCACCCTCCCACACACACCCTTAAGTAGTTTAAGCTAGTGACATTCTAAGAATCAGTTATATTAATTTATGTTATCTGTCAAACATTTTTAAATTTTCTCTGTTTTGGGACCAGGTGCCCTCCAAAATGTTGGCTATTCCAAGTCACAAGTATTCCAAAAACATCTTTATATCCAACAAAGCCCATACAAAACAAACGTGGAAAATCACAGCAGCATGCTTTATTGATCACTCTTGTGTTTTTTTATGAGAAGAATATAAGTTCTATGTTCATTTATGCTTGTAATAGATCTTCCTCTTAAGGGACAAACCACATATTAAAAATTCAGTGCCATAATGCTCCTTGTGTTCTAGGCACATCCTTAAACACCATGAATGATGGGAAACAGATTTTTCAAAAGGTGTTTAGGGACACCATGGAAGTGTGTGGGTAATCCAGGGAGAGAATTCAGATCTTCCCACACTGTATTTTGTTTGAAAGACCATCCGTTTTTGTCCATTTCTGCTGCCCTACTCATGCATTTTGCTCTTCCCTTCAGAAGAAGTTGAAAAAAGAGTAAAATCTAAGGCTTGAATGTTACAGCCCTGTTGCCTAATCTGTAAATCAAGCTTCAGCAACTGGGTATGAATAGAACAGTTAAATAAGCCTGATCCAGAAGCAGTTAGTCATAACTCCCATTAGTCCAAACAGAAATCTTCCATAAATAAATATATATTCCCTGAAAGTTTAGAAAATTTGAAAATTCTGATTATCTATTCCAGAAACTTTTAGAAACAGGACTGTACTGACCCATTAAGTATGGTTCAAGGAAAGATATCTAGCTACTGACTATAGCACTAGTCCAGGAAAGAAACCTGTCTAGTATTTCCAGTTGTAAGGACAGTCAGTTGTACAAACAATACTTTTAAATCCAGATATGTGTGAAAAGAAGGAGATAGATATTTATATTTTGAAGAATGAAGGAGCAAAGATAAGCTGTGAGAATCAAACAAGGGTATACAGGAAACATGGTAAGTGAAAGCAATATCAATATGCAAAGTTTGGGGTTTTATGCTTAATGCTGAGAAAATAAACTAAACCTCAGTAAAGAATGGGACAGATGCTCAAGGGAACATACGGGAGTGCTTTTTCAGTATGAAATCCACAAATTTGACACTATCAGCAATTATGAAAGGTACCAATCTGGAAACTGTAAGATGCAGAAACAGTTTTCCTTTCCAACCCAAAAGGAAAATTTATTGAAGTGAGTCACTGCAGCCTGCTTCATCTGTGGGCAAATGTTGATTTTTTTAATGGGAACCACTGCAGATGGAAAAAGAAAGGGCTTGTAGACTGTGCAATATATGAGTAATGTCCTGCAGAAGTAATGTAAAGTACTAAATATATTTTCTCTGTGTTGTATGGTGTGTTTTGATTTACAAATTCTTTTTGCCCACTTTAATAACTTATGTCCAGTGTAAGTAATTACAATAGTTTCTCTTATACCACTGGTGCAGAGACATTCAGTTAGCTTCACTGTTATTCTGTCTGTACACTTTGAGCTTACTATCTTTCAACTTTTTAGATATAGCTTGTTGAAAACATATTTAAAAATCTATGCTTTATTGTCTCCGAGAAAGATTGCCAGTACTCATTTGAAACCATCTTTGAAAACATTATTGAGCATCACTTTTCTTGATACTGTGAGAAATACTTGTAGGTGTCAATTCTGGCCCTCCCTGCTGCCTGTTGATAAACCAGATACCATATATACCTTGTCACAATGCCGGTATTTGCCACAAGCAAACCGAAGCTCACCCTCTGGCTCTTACGGATTGTAACGTGGGATTGTAACGTGAAGTACAAAGCAGAGATAATAGTGGAAGGCATTGTACAAAGTGTTACAGTCGTGGAGTCTGAATAAATATTAGCTCAGGCACACTGGAATTTCATTTAATGTTTTTCTAATCTCTTTCCTTTCTTTTGGGATTTCAGATGTTCACACACAGGTGAATTATGAAATGAGAACTGAAAATAGAGCTTACATTCCTACACATTACAGATGCTGAATGACAAATGAACAAGAAATATAAGAGAAGGATTAAAAGATATAAATTACCAGGTTTTATCAATTTATTGTGAGGCATCATAATAAATATTAAACCTCTGCTGATACCAAGAGATGTCTTGAACAACTTTGCCTTCCTTTGCCAAGTCCCCTGGAGAACAGCCTTTTTAGCAGAAGATCAGGAAGGAAAGTGCGGCCGTTAGCTTCCTCCTGGTTTTAAGTAAAGTGGAAATGGCATCTGTCCTAAATCTGAAGTATGCTCCAAAGGATATTCTTAACAAAGTAAAGGGATGAGTCTAGCTTCTTTTTCTTTTAAGCTAAGAGAGGGATCTGGTGATTAAACGAAGAGTTGCAGGCTGAAGCTGGCAGACAGAAATAAGAAATGAAAACCCAGAAGCAAAAGAGGGTACAAGCATGACTTTGAAGTTGTGTTTTGTTCACTGAGGTTTGATTTAAGGAGCTTTTTCCTGCACTTTACCCTACATTCCTCATCATGGAAAAGTCTGGAACAAGGTGGAAAAAGATAAGAGGTAATATTGTGTTTGTGCCATTTAAGGCCAGGGCTGTGGCTGGACACATTCTGTCTCCCCACTAATCCATTCCCAGCCTAGGTGGTCATCCTACTTTTAACAGTCTGACTCATGAGAGGAAAAGCCTGGAAGATATGGATACAGACCACTATGGAGAGTTGATGCCAGCATCAGTAGTGACACCATTTCCCCAAAGATCCCTTCTGTCTTTGTTTTACAGCCCCACTCCTGAGAAGCAGCAGAAGTGATTCCAGGACATCATGTTTCTACCATGGGCTTTCAAAAGCACAGACAGGAAAATGTATAAAATCATGAAACAAATGGATATTTATGGGGAATGAAGGCTAACCCAGTGAAAAGTTCAGTGAATAAATCAGAGCACTATAATGACATGCTAGTTTCAGGGATGTGAATTACTATAAGACACTGAGATTTATAGAAAAAAGAATCAAGCAACAGCTATAATTCTTTAAAAATATAGTAGTGAACCCTTAACAATATTACCTGCCATGCAAAAATAAAAATGTTTTTCAAAGAAAGAAAACAACTTTGTTTTTCCTCAGCTGGATAAAGGAAATACTAAAAAAAATACATAAAGGTTCAACTGGGAAGAAAGTCAATGACCACATAACCTCATTTACTCCTACATGACTGCTCATTTGGAGAGTCCATTGAGAGCCATAAGGAGCACGTACAGGCAAGAGTAGTTTCAGTCTGACATTGCTTCTTTGTCAGCTTTCTTTTAAAAAAGTCCTGCTTCAGGATGGAAAGTGCTGCGGCCTTGGCCCTTAGCCAAAATAAAATCCTTCCTTTTTCCAGGAAAAATAAGAATCCAAAGTAACAACCTAAACATTGTAAGCCACCCTCCACAGGACAAATTTCCACCCAGTGTACTGCAGCATGGGGCAGGTAGTGAGTGGTTCCAGAAGACGTTCTAGCAGCTTGCCAGTTTTTTTCAGGAGGAGACAGGGAGAGCCTGTGCATCAGATGGGAGCCACTATAAATATATATGCAACTGAAGGAAGAGTGAGAGTGGGAAAGGAGGCAAACCTCCTCCTGAGCACAAGACAGTGAATTTTCAGTTTCTGCTGTACCTTTCAATTGCCAGTGCTGACATAGGTGATCTCTCCTTCCCTGGCTGCTTGAAGCTGGTCTTCTCCTCCTTAGTCTCCAGGTTATTCAGACCTTTCCATCATATATTTCCAGCTGTCCACAGCAGAGGTAGAGGGGAGTCTTTATCACAGCTCACAAAGGATGGGCTTCAAAGCCTCCTTTTCTGGGCTGCTTCATATCTCAGACTTTCCAGTTTCTCTAAATCTGTCCTCTTGGCAGCTGCAGAAACCCTTCTTTCCCCAACCCCACATCTCTTGCATACACATGACCCAGAAATATTGCTAGTCTTTACTTGCTCTGAAAGGAGACAGCTCTTAAATTTCCCCTAGCTGACCTTCCCTCCATTTGACTGTGGAGGCTGAGAGCAGGTACCTGACATGCACACTAGTGCTGGGACCTGAAACACTCTTGCTCACTGTGTGAAGGAATTCTTATGTCCTACCATAAATACATCACCTAAGGCAGAGCCTAGTCCATAATGTTATAGATATATAGTGCATCTCCAACGTGAGAAATTCCACTGGAATTAATAAAAGGTAGCTTGGAAGCAAATGAAAAAATCTGAACAATTTCAAAAGAACTAATGAACATACCATTGAGAAGAAAAGATTACACTTTAACAATCCCCAGGTATAGTACTTATTTAGTAGGAGTTTTGTATTTACAGCTATGAAACTTGTTTCTGGAGGCTAGCAAAATAAAGCAGTGTTTCACAGACTTCGTCTCTCACATTAAGAGGACTGGAACTCAAACAAACATCTGCTGTGACAGGGAGAGGTATTTCTCTGTCTTATCCACAACTTTGCAGTTATAGTCTCCTAAGTATATGCAAATTGAAGAAGGAGGCCTGCTCCAGAGTCCAAAAGGGGAAAATATTTAAAGGTGAGCTTTTGCATGCAATTTCACATATAACTTTATTTCTAGCAGGTAGTATTGTTAAAATGTAAATAGCACTGGCCAGAACCTGGCAGTCACTGTGTGCCAAAAGCCTTCTGTTTTGCAAATACGTGAAATTTCAATTTTACACTGAAGATCATGGGTAATTTGAGGAATAAGATTGAACTGGTAATAAGAAACTGTTCACTTTATTTGCAAATCTGTAAATATGTGATCTCTTTTCCCTTCCAACCATATTTCATATAGCAAGATGGAATAACAGTATACCCTTTGGAACCTTTCTTCAGTCAAGTACATGTAATCATTACTGTCAGCCCATCAAGCTCCAGGTGAAAATAGATTCTATATAAACTCTTTTAAGTCACATTTGATTAGACCCTTTTCTGTATGAGTTTGACATGGTTTATTATTTCTTATCATTGCTTCTGTGGCAGACTTCCCAAGAATAACTTCTGTACCACAGCTGACAAACGAAATCTGACTGTACTACAATGAATGTAATGCTGAAAGTATCTTGCCAAATAAGGTAAATGAACAGTATACACACTTAATTGAGCAGAAGTTTTATTTTTGTTAACATCAAGCAAAAACATGTAATGTTTACCAGGCAGGAAAAGATAGTAAGAAATGTGTATCCTGGGTGGAGGTGGCAGAGAATCTATGTGAAGATAAAGGAATGTGACAGCGGAAAGGAACATAACCACTAATAAATAAGGAGAAATGCTTCTAAATTTCACCAGCTGTATGGTGCAGACTGTAATTAAAAGAAAGAATTAATTATGAAAACCATGGCTGAAACTTGTAAATGTGTAAGCATGTCAGTAACAACAAAGATTGCATGACACAGCCAGAAGCTTTATGTGTCTTTCTTGGCAGAAGTGGTTTTTAGAAAATGAATACTATGACAGATTTTGCCTATTTCAGTGGCTTGCTTTCTATCTTTCCCTCTCCTCCCAAAATAAATAAATAAATATAGAGAGGTAAAGCCTTCCTATAATGCATGACTGAGGCACTCTTTTTGAGCAAGGAACATCTTTATAACTTCTCTTTTACATGGTAAAATGACAAAACAAGTGTATTTTTATTCCATTCGTCTCCTTCAGTGGCTAGTTCTGAATTAAAATAATCTGGATTTTTCTATCAATAGAAAAGTCAAAGGCAGATTCTGCTGGCATGTGATCAAACACTGCTTCTCCTCACTGCCACACAGGGAGAAGTTGTTCATCAGAGATTTTAAAAGTTCTTCCTGTTTGTATTCATTTGCTAAAATTTCAATAAAATGCCATTTAAAATCTATAAAACAACTTCCAATTGGTGTGGGGATACATAGGAATATGTATTACAATACAAGGAAAACGAAGATTCAGTGCTCTTTCCTGAGCCACATGCAGGATCCAGGAGATGAAGTTCAAGGTCTGAGTTACTCCAAAAGCTCCCACAAATTATGTACATTTCTTGCCCTTGGAACTGCTTCAAGTTCACCACTATTTCAGTGTGACAGGGTGACAAACAGGACTGTGCCTTATTACTCTGTACAGGTAAGCCTCTGCATTTGATAGGCCCCTTCAAAAATTCAGCATTCACAACACCACCCTTGTATATGCTGGCCTGGTCACACCACTGAGAGCTTACAAAAAGGACGGTTAACTGGACCAAGGAGGAATTCTGTAGTACCCTCCTTCTTTGGAAGAATTGCACATGCAGGCATGAATATATCCAGAAGATATGAAAAAAATAGTGGCCAAGATGGACCAGCAGAGTTGCAAATGTGCCTGGAAGGAATGCCCCATGCTTATTACTGTTAGGCACTCTTGTCTTGAAAAACTCAAATTTCAGAAACCCCTTTGCAAAGAGTTCATGTCTGAGCCTGTAATAGTACATGACATGTCTCCTCAGGGATGTTGTGTAACTCATCACCAACCAGAGAGCAATCAGTCTTTCAACCACAAGGATCTGACTGATGAGCCTGGAAGAACAGCAATGAGGCTTTATTTCAACCTGTCAATAAGCCATTCCACTATTCATAAGCCAAACTTTTCTGAGGCAATTTATGGGACTGGGAAACAAAAGGAAGACGGGGTATGAAGAACAGAGTGTTAGGGAGTGGCGAGGGCCAGTTGCTCCCGAAGGGACAGGGAGCCAGGAGTCAAGCACAATACCATGTCTGGCAGGGCAGGGGCTGGAGACCGGCAGTTGAGGTCAGCCTGGAGCCCAGATCATCAGCTAAGTCCACAGTTGTCTTGCAGGTCTGAGGGCAAGCCATGAAGTCAAGCCAGAAGGTCAGGATCAGGTCTGGTAATAGTAACTAGGGTCAGACACAGCTCAGGGTAACCAGGCAAATCCATGGTGGCAAGGCAGCTCTCAGCTGAAGCTGGGAAGTCAATCTGTGGATCAAGGTCAGGGTCTGCAGCAGTAGGTGTATGGCCAGGAACAAGCATGGCTGTAAGGAAAACCAAACTTCATCTCACACAGAGGCCAAGGACTAGAGCCTCATCTTAAAAGCAGCTCCTGTGGGAAGGAGATCAGCCAACACTAAGGCTTCTAGCTTTCTTCACACAATTTCTTCACACATCCTTTATATCACTTAGCTAAGATTTCAAAGTTTAGCATGCTGTTACTCACTTATCGAGAATCTGTTGCAGCAAGGAATCTCTCAACCTTGAGGAGTAACCTTGAGAGGCATCCCTACTCAAGGGGAGATCCTGGTATACAGCCCACTGCTGTGCAGGAGAGCTCAGCAGGCCCTGGGCTGTCCACTATTTATGGAGTAAGAGAATTAACTCATAGTCATATTTGCATACTGACTACAGATGTTAGTTTCTTCCAAATTTGGCTTGACTCAGACATTGACCAGCACTGTGGTTAGGTGGGTGCATTGTTCAAATTAGCCCTTGGCTATTGTATTGTTATCAGTCTTCCCTTAATCCACTTTGAACTGGATGCAGCCATCATGACCAGACGCACACATTATGATTGCCACTGGTGTTTACCACTTGAGCAGGATTATGGGAAATACATATCAGGTTGGGGGGAAGGGGGGGTGGGGAGCACACCACCACAACAGGTTCCTGCTCTTGCTGCTCCCACCACTCTCCCCTGAAGACAAGATAACACGTTCAATAGCACTTATTTTAAGCAATAACCTTCCCGCTCTCTTCTGGGTTCTCTAACTGCCTCTCCAGAAGAAGTTTCACTTCCTCAAGCTCTTTCCTACCTTAGCAATAGCATAGAGCTACTGAGAGCTGAGCTCAGATTCTGCCATTTCTCTCCATGCATGGGAAGTCATTGTAACTTAAAGTAAAAGTATTCATGGTAACATGATTACAAAAAGCTCTCTTTGTACAGAACTATATAACTACATAAGTCAGTGTGCTAGTTTTGGCTGGGATAGAGTTAAATTTCTTCATAGTAGCTAGTATGGGGTTATGTGTTGGATTTGTGATGAAAGCAGTGTTGATAACACAGGGATGTTTTCGTTACTACTGAGCAGTGCTTACCCAGAGCCAAGGCCTTTTCCCAGCGAGCAGGCTGGGGGGGCACAAGGAGTTGGGAGGGGACACAGCTGGGACAGCTGACCCCAACTGACCCAAGGGATATTCCAGACCATATGACATCATGCTCAGCATATAAAGCTGGGGGAAGAAGAAGGAAGGGGGGAAGTTCAGAGTTATGGCATTTTGTCTTTCCAAATAACGGTTACACATGATGGAGCCCTGTTTTCCTGGAGATGGCTGAACACCTGCCTGCCCATGGGAAGTGGTGAATGAATTCTTTGTTTTGCTTGGCTTGCATGCGTGGCTTTTTCTTTACCTATTAGACTGTCCTTATCTCAACCCATGAGTTTTCTCACTTTTACCTTTCCAATTTCTCCTCCATCCCACTGTGGGGGAGTGAGCAAGTGGCTGTGTGGTGCTTAGTTGCCGGCTGGGGTTAAACCATGACAGCCAGGTTTTCTATTTTATGGTTCTATACAATTATTTCCACTAAACACACATTCAGCCAGGAGTCAGAGATATTTTAGAGATATGACTTTATGCTTTACAGCTAATTTATCAATTTGTTTCTGTGTTAGATCAAGCTAAACTTTTACTCTCTACAGCTACGAATCAGTTTCCTATCAACTTTCATAGCAGTGTACACATCATACCAGCTGTCATATATTTAGGGTTTTGCATACGTAGCCCTTAATAAAATGATTAGCCCGATTGGCTGATATTTTTAAGGAGGGGATGGCAAGGGAAAAGTTTGATAATGAAAACAAAAGCAAACAAACGAACAAGAAAAGAAGCCAGTTTTTTTGTGTTGTTTTTTTTTTTTACTAGCAGTGATAAAAAGAATGGGAGAACATGAACATCTTCTCTATAATTTTGTTCACATTTTAATGTTATGGAGGCTTTCTCAAAACCCAAGGAAATCACTCAGTAAGTTATGAGTGGAAATATTTTCTAGTTAGTCTGCAACTACTGTTAATGGAATGCTGTTTATAACATTTCAAGAGAAGATTCCTGCCATATATTCCATATATTCATTAACTCTGATACGAACAACAGAATTCTACGGTAGGTATGATCTCTCTAATAGTTGTCACATTCTGACTAAAACTCCTTTTGCCAGCAAAACAGCACCACAGAATTTTGCCTTTGAGCTGAACAATGTGCTGTTCAGATTAAATGTATCTCTGACAAGAATGTATGAGATCAAAAGAAAGCACAGGGATTCACAAATTTGGGGCATATATTGAGCAGTTGCCACAGGCTAAGTTCCTGTGTCAGGGCTGAAATAAGAATTTTGGCTGTTCTACACATTTATAAGAAATGGCACTTTTACAGAGTGAATCCCCTTTTCCTTACATGGCTCAGGCAGATGACACCACCAGATTCACTGAATATATGTGATAATGGGGGATTTTTCACAGACATTATAGCCTGCTTGAATTTCCAAAAGGAAACAATCTGTCATCAAAGTCTTTTAAAGAAACTAAGCAGCCGTGGGATAAGGGGGAAGGAACAGGCATGGAGAAGAACTGCCAAGAATAGGAAGGAGAAGTGGGGGTGCACAGTCACTTCTTCCAGTGGGATATCATCAGAGAGTTTCACAGAAATGCTGGAATCTGTGCTGTTCCTAAATTTCTTGGGAAAAGGGGCAAGCAATGACCAATGTTTGCAGCTCATATGAAGTTGCAGATCTCATGCAGATGGAAACAACAAAGGCTAAATACAGAGAACTGCAGAAAGGATTTACATGACTAAGTGACTGAGTAATAACATTGCAGATGAATTTCAATGTAGGTAAATGCAAACTGATGCACATAAGAAAAAAGAAATGGGCTAGAAGCTGACCATCGTCACTCAGGAGTAAGAGCTTTAGGTTGTGACAGACAGGTCTATGAAAAAGTTATCTCAGTGCTTAGCATCCATCCAAAAAAAAAAAAAGTGAGTCGAATGTTAGGAATTATTAGAAAAGGGTTTGAGAACAAGAGAGAAAACAATTATGTTATTGTATAAACATATTGTTCACCCTCATGTTGAAGCCTTCGCATAACTCTGCTCTCTCATCTCAAGCAGGGAATGCCAGAACCTGCAGACACTTACAGAGAGGCAGCAGGGATGACCAAAGGCTGCTTTTGCAAGAGCAATGACTGGGCAGACTGTGTCAGGGGAGCATCAGGAGGGGGCTGCTCCACAAGGAGAGGTGAGTAGGACAGAGGGGGACAGAATGGGACAGTGTCCTCTCCAAGAAGGTGCAGTCCCAGAAGAGCTAAGCAGGTTTGGTGACAGTAATCAGGGTCAGCCACAGTTCAATGATCATCAGGCAAGCCTCTAGTGATAAGGCAGGTCTGAAGGCAAGCCGGGAAAACAAGCCAGCAAGGCAAATTCAGGACCTTCACAGTACATGGCTGGGCACAGACACCCCTACTATGTAGCCTGTGCCAGGCGTAAAGACAAGGGTCTGAGCTTATGTTCAGCTTCCTAGAGAAGGAAGGAGGCTCTGATGAGTCCTCTCATGGCTCTTTCTCCCCTTGGTCTTTCCAGAGCAGCCTGATCCCAAGTTATAGCTTGTACTGTGTTGAAGTTGCCCAGCCGTGGAGGCAGGCAGAGCCTGGGGTGACGGGGAGGAGGTTGCAGGGCTTGCTGGTGCACACAAGTTCCAGAGAGCCAGAGATTCCTTCTTCATCCTGGAGAACAGGAGGTATGATAGACAACTACACAGTCCTAATGGTATGGAGAGAAAGGATCAATTGTTTGTGGTCTCCTCCACCAAACAATACCATGGGCAGCCAAGTTCAAAAGAAACAAAAGGAGGTGGTTCTTCATGCAGCAGGTAACAGACCTGCTGATCCCTTTTCAAGAACATTGTGGATGCAGTAAGTTTCAGGGGTTCAAAGGGCAACTGGATAAGCATTTCAAGGACAAATCTGGTTTGAATCACTAGAGAGATGGACCACTACAGGCTAGGAGGACCCCTGGAAGAGTGTGTGTGTGTGGAGAAATACATTATATGCTTTTTCTAGTCCCATTAACTTTTGGGCAACATTTGTCGATTCTTCTTAGGAGAGAGCATAAACACAGTACACCTTTGCCACAGATCATGCATCTGAATTTCCTACATTTGATGACATCAGAAAAGCCAGTATACTCAGAGTGCAGAAGTTGAGTCTCACTCTGGGGAAATCACCTTTCTGGCAATGGTGTCTCACCCACCAAGAAAGCCAGAGAGAAAAATGCCAGCTCAATGAACCTTTGGCCTGAAGCTCTATGCTTATTCTTATACTCCTGTCTTCTCAACTGAATCATTTAACCTATTTTAGATATGCTATTTAGGATGAGATAAATTCCTTTCTCTGTTACTAGAGAAGGCACTTAGGGCAACTAGTTTAGATGTACTTGTCTGCTATTCATCAAATGAATCTATATTTGCTCAAATATCCTTTTCAAGAATGGATTATGATCTCCAGATGCGGCTCTAAGAAACACCTTCGACTAGTTCATATCCTTCACAAAGACTTCCCCTCTTCATCATAACAAAACACATTCAGATTATGTTTGGAAGCATACCCTTGTTTATCTCCTACTATACTGCCAAACAAAACGCTAGACTGATTGTAATCCAGTTTCGGTATCTATGTATTTCCTAAATATTTACTGGACATTTTTATCCATCTTAACCAAAACACCATATACAGCTAGCTTCACTAAAGCAGATATGAAGTGCATCATTACCCTAAACTGACTTTCTAGATTGTTCACCAGTAACGGTGAGTAATGGAATATTGAATCCCATGTACATAATGAATGTATTCTTAAATGATTTGCTTTAAATTCTTTTTTTTCCCTAGAAATTATTATTTTCATTATGATTAAACAAAATAATCATCATGACACAAAACAACTGGAAATAGTCATGCACCTTCAGTGATATAGTGATGCAGATAGTGTGAACTGGAATTATTAGCCCAAGGAGACTTGATGGCACGTGATAAGCCAGTAAAGTCATGTTACATGACATCACTGGCCTGAGGTGAAGAAATGACAGACTATTACATTTCAGACCAACTGACTAGTAATGATTTAGCGCCAAATCATTATTTTAAACAAGATACATGATGTATATAGAACATTGTAAAGGCTCAGCAGGAACATTGCACACTCAGATATCACCAGACTCAAAAGGCATGAACTATGACTTTCAGTGCATGGAGAAGGGGAATGAGGGATTGGATCAATAACCTATATACAATGAGTAATGCATTTTTACATCATTAGCAAAAGCAAACTGAATGTTCTATTTGTATAAACCTACAAATAGCAAAAGAAATGGTGATCGTGTCTTATCTATCAGACTTGAACTGAGTTGAATCATTCTATCTGATCTGAAAGCTGTCTTCACTGGATTTCCTGTTGCTAAAGCAACAGCTAAGCTGTAAAACGAATGGACAAAATAATCCATAGGCACTTTAAAATATTATGTACATTTTTATCCTTACTATATGCCATACGCACAAACATATTTGAGTATGCTTTGCCAAACCAACAGCAAATTCTTATGCTATGAATGTATATATAGGGTAATCGTGTGTTTTTGCAGTATGTTTTTGCAAAATATTTATTAAGTAGTTCAGTTTGTAGAATTAGAAGTTATTATGAAACAGCTGTGCTAACCAAGGATAATTTATATAGATGTGATCCTGAAGAATAATCAGGGATTGAGTAATCCTACTTGGTATCTTTAGAATGTTTTCCAATCTAGACCAAAATATGTACATTTTATCCCCACATAACAGTTCCAGCTGAGATAACAGACATGTCATGATAGATGTTGTACATCCCAAGCAGGACACAGTTCCTCCCCAAAGACTGTGCAGTCCAACTAGACAAGACAGGTGAGATTTGGGAGGAATAGTGGGAATGCCCATCCAGTAAAGTAACATAACAGTGACAGAAACAGAAAAGAATACTGAATTAGTGGATGCCAGAAGTGGTTTTACTAGACCCAAACACTACAGACCCCTTCACAACCTAGAAGAACAGCCGTTACTATGAAGAAAATGTCATTTAATGTGCTGGAAACCATCTCACCTTATGGATTTCAATAGATTTCCAGCCCTAAAGAAGGGCAGGGGTTAGACATGTACTTGGAAAGGGAGTATGGCAGCAGAAGGAACAATCAGAGGTGGAAGTGAAAATGTTGTCCAAATATAGGGAACAAAGTTCTCAGGAGGGCTGAAAAGTACTGCTTCCATAGTCTAAAAAAGCAGAGATTTCTGTTGCTCTTTTTGGATTTTCTGCTTGGGTGGAATCACCATGACCTTCTCTTGGACTACAAATAAAGTCTGAGAGATTTTGCATGACAGTGACGCTGGTACTCACTGTCCTAAATAGCAGGAGGCAAGAGCAATCTAATGCTAACTCTGCTGCCCTCATATACTTCCCGGCATCCCATGTTTGGTCAGTGGAATTGTGGTGGGTTGACCTGGGCTGGACACTAGGTGCCCACCAAAGCCATTCTACCACTCCCCTCCTCAGCTGGACAAGGGAGAGAAAATATAATGAAAGGCTCATGGGTCAAGATAAGGATGTTTTAATAAAGCAAAAGCAAATGTCGTGCAAGAAAGCAAAGGAAAATGAAAGATTTTATCCTCTACTTCCCATCAGCTGATGAAATCTGGCCACTTCCCAGGAAACAGCGCTTCAGTACACGTAGCGGTTGCTCCATAAGACAAATGTAAATAACTAATGCCCCCCCTTCCTTCTCCTTTCTCTTAGCTTTTATTGCTGAGCAGACATCATATGGTACGGAATTTCTCTTGGTCAGTTTGGGTCAGCCAACCTGGCTATGTCCCATCCCAAGATCTTGCCCACCTCCAGCCTACTGCTGAGGGGGGGCGAATGTTGGAGAGACAGCCTTGATGCCATGCGAGCACTGCTCAGCAGTAGCCAAAACACTGCTGTGTTATCAACACCTTTCTAGCTATCAGTACAAAGCACAGCACTACAAGGGCTGCTATGGGGAAAATTAACTCCATCTGAGCCAGACCCAATACAGGAATTTATTTTCATTTTAACTTTTTATTTACAGCTAGTAAAGGCGGGAAAATCAGTCTTACTACTGAAGAGTTAATAGTGCTATGTAACAATCTGCTTTATGATATCCAGTACTTTCAAATGACTATTTAATTCTGTTGTTAAATACTTACAAATGACTACCATTAATGAGCCAATGTCAGTGAAGATACATATACAGCCAGTTATAATTTATAAATTGCATACTATTTGTATATTTAGAAACCAGTTATAAATTGTGTGAAATAAAATATGTACAGATATATAGAATATAATACATACTGAAACAAGCAGATAGAAAGTGATTTAAGCTAATTAAAAATTGCCCACTCTACCTTTCTTTTGGTTCCTAATGTATCCAGCTCTGTTAGAATCTCTTTCACCTCTCAGGTCTGCTGCAGCAGAGGAAAGAAAATTAATTAGGATTATTTTATTCTTTTTAGTCTATGTATGTGGACTTTTTGCCTTTAAAAAAATAACCCTCAATAGAAATCAACTAGGACCCTTCCCTGCTTCTCCATTAATTGTTATACATATTGCAACAGTAAATCTCTAGCATTTGCTACTGTTGTTTAATTTACAAGACTATCAATGTTAGCCTGCAACAGCAGCCAGAATTTTATCAGTGAATGGCAAAAGGTCTTCTACATTCTTGAAAGCATTGGGAAATGACCTATGCAGTGTTCAAACTCTTTCAATTTTTTAACTTAAAGTTGAATCAAATTAATTCGTAACAGTGTCAGTTTTTCTCCACAATCTGTAAAGACAGCTTAGACTGACTAACACAGATGAATCCCTTCTTGCCTGCCCGTCTCCTTCCTAGTCTCTCATCAGGAGGTTGGGATATGGAAATGCTTCTTCCCAGTGTGATACTGCCAAAGAGAAGGACAGGAGTAAGCTTTGTGTGCAGAATGTGGCAGAAGCAAGTTTTTCAATTCTGCTATGTTTTCTGCTTCAGCAATTCATAATGATTGTATCTGGCGTGGTTTTATGCCATTCTCTTAGACTGCAAGTCTAGTCTTTTTGGATGTTCATTTTTATTGATATTTTGGCACCCTACAAAATATTTCTAGAGAAACTTAGGCAGGAAAAGGTAATTTTAAAAGTCATTTATAACTCAATGTGAAAAAAAAAGAGGCAAAGAAAAGTAGTTCTTTACCCTGGCAGCTTTCTTCCTAAGGTCTCCTCCATACAATAGAGACCAATGAGTGGTATTTCTGTGACACAGACATGTATATCCTTTCCAAATTGGTACTTAACAGGCCCCTTGAGACAGGAATTTGAGGACTGTTAGGCAAACATGACAATTTTTTTTTTATTATTATCACAAAGGTATTATCCTTGTTCTTTCTAATTTGAAACATACTGCTCATAAAAAAAACAAAAGAACAAAAAAACAAAAAGAACCACACAAACCCCCCCCCCAGCAAATAATGAAAAAAAAACCCACCAAAAATCCCCCAGCAATGACAAAACACCCTGGCTTGAGAACAAATGTGCCACATTTCAGCCTTAAAGGTAAAATGATCATGGTGTTAATAAAAATTTTAAAAGTCTCTTTAGAAAGAAGGGTACAAACTACTTTAAGAATAAATATAGGATGGTATTCTATATAGCTAATGCAGTTGTTTACCACAAACAGGATTTGTTTGGAGTCATTGTGTTTTGTGCTAACTTGCCTCTACAAAAAAAATACAAATAATAATATTTACCATGTATTTAAGAAACTAAATCATCACTAACACTGGTATTATAAAAGACCCCAGAGCCCAGAAGAAATCAAGATCGTACCATATCAGGCACTGAGTAATATTTTAGGGAAAAGTCAGTAGCTGGAAGAGTTTCCAACTGGAGCTGAAAGCACAGACTCTCATGCAGAAGTGAACAGATATGACATGCAGCCAGTGTGTGGGAGAATCACAAGAATACAGAACAGCTGAGCTGGGAAGGCACCTCTGGAGATCGTCTAGTCCAACCCCCTGCTCCAAGCCAGGTCATGGACAGCAGGTTCCCCGAGACCATGCCCAGTCAGACTTTGAATATCTCCAAAGATATTCTCTACCTGCCTCTAGTTTTTGACCACCCTCACAGTAAAAATGTTTTTTTCTTATATTCAAATGGAATTTCTTGCATTTTAACTTGTGCCCGAGGAACAGCCTACAGATCTGCTCTAGCAACTTCATTCCATTTTTTAACTTGATGGGGGAAGGAAGTGGGATTTTGTTGGCAGGCAGTTCACTAAATGGAAACAAAAATACCAAAAAGGAGATGGTAGTGTCATGAAGTTGTATTTAAAAGACCTATGAAGCTGAAGAAAATGGCAGTGAGAAAGATTGTCCTTTATGACTTCCATTAAAAGTTGGCAGGTGGCTGCTATGCCTGTAGGCCCTCAGATAGGTCTCCTTCCCTTTTCTAGCCATTTCCCAAAGGAAAGCAGGAGATTGCAATGACCATGAAACCCTTAGAACAGACAGGGAGAAATCAGTTCTGCATAGTCTTGGTACTAGACAATGAATTGGAGCTAAATGGACTCTACTGTTTCCTGGAAGACCATTTACCTGTATTTTTTGAGGACTGGACTTGTGGAGAAATACATAGAAAGGGACATGACTTCTTTGAGTTAGAAGTGTACCAGCTTCTGCAGCTAACGGAAAAGTCTGTAGCAGGCTCTCCCACCTGATTGTTTCTCTAGCCATCTATCTATTATTTCATGATCTATAGTTGCCTCTATATTTGCAAAGAAATAATGCCTCTGTTCTTACAAAATGTAAATGTCTCTGAGGAAAGTAAAAGAGATGAGGGAGAAAATTCTGAACATCAGGAAATAATTTTTTACTGTAAGGGTAACCGAGCACTGACACAGATTGCTCAGAGAGGTGGTGGACACTTCATCCGTGAAGATATCCAAAAGCCATCTGGACATGGTCCTGAGTGACCAGCTCTAGGTGGCCCTGCTTGAGCAGGGTGGGGTGGACCAGACAACCTCCAGAGGTCACTTCCAACCTCAACCATTCTGTATTCTATTTTTTTTATGAAAATAGTTGTATCTCTAGAGGAGAATACCAAAGGTGTTACATTCACCCTCTTTCAGGGTTTCCTCATCTTACTTAGGAATGAGTTTCAGGGAAGTCTGGAGTTTGCGTTCAACACTTTGAGGAGAAAAGTCTCCATCCATGTCTTGAAAATTAACACTTTGTTGGAAGCCTGCAGGCTTTGTTTTGCTGCGTCCAACAGCCCATGATTTTAATGGAGCCATACCCAAGGAATGCACCAGGCCCTGTGTTGTGCTGGTGTCACCAGCAGTCCCCAGAACTTGTTTCTTCCCCTGGGTGTCTCCAAACACATGCTGGCTGAGAAGAGCTGACATATCTCTGGGATTTTTTTTTTTTCTCTGCACAGAGAACTGCAACCTTCTCTTTAGGTACTGTTATTTTAACTCACATTTTTTACTGCTCAGTGCATTTACAGATCTGAGGGTTGCTCTGGAACGTCAAGGCCCACACACCATACGTGAGCTGTGGCGGGGGCGGGAAGGAGGCTGTTAGTGATGTTTGCTGCTTTTAGAGGCTGTACAGTAAAGTATCTTTAATTTCAAGGACTCTAGTTCCCTGTCCCTGTACAACACTGAGTGGCTATGTTTGTGGAGAAGTGCTTTGCAGGGGAAACCCAATAAATAGGATAGCAAGTCAGACTGGGCTCAGATAATCATAACAGCATCAGAAAGTAGTAAAAGATATCAAAACAGTTCCAGGACTGGGGAAGTCTGAAGAAACACTTCTAAGAAAACAGTTGAATGGTCACAACCACCCACATCCAAAGACAAATGGCACCCATTCCAGTTGGTGGGAATTCTGCCATTCATTTGAACTGCCATCACCAACTGGCAGGAGGTGAGGGTTTCCCCTACCAGGCTGATCACTAGGCTGCACATCACTAGGCTGCAGACAGCCCTGTGCACGTGAAGAAGAAACTGATAAAGCCTGAAAAATGACAAAATCTCTAAGATATTACTAGTAATTTAAGTAATTTAGCACTGAAAGTAGCATGAGTAATTTAAGACAGACCTTGTTCTCTTCAATTTCTCAATGGTTTCCAATATAATAGAGGAACTGTTTAGACTGTTTCCCTATAATCATTAATAAACATCTTATTTGCTATGTCTCTTATTAGAAGCACAGCATAAACACCTCGGTCTAATTATGAGTGACTCATTCACAAATGCCTGCTTCATTGTTCTAAATGAAAACACGCTCTTAGAGAGTTAATAAAATTAGCATCAGAATCTATTCAGAAACAAATTGAGCAGTGGATGCTCATAGCAGTGAACACTGAAGTCAGCTAGAGCATGTATGAACATGTAAGAACTGTTATATACTGTTCTATATATACTATTTAATTGTTACAGTTGTATTTGACATAGGAAAACGACTTCTTGATTTGACTGGATTTGAACTTGCAAGGCTTGTCCTCAGCTGATTAAATTGCACAGATTCATAGACAGCAGAGAAGCTGTGGTGTTCAGTGCCAGATCAGGATCTCAAACCTCAGCTGTATTTCAGCTAAGTAGCACCACAAGAAACATAACATTAAGACACAATCACTATGCTTAGACACAAAGTCACTATCCATCATGCAGACAAACTCCATTTCTCACAGCAAAACATTTACTAGCCTTCTGTCTGAGAAGAAAATTGCACTGTACATTTCAAAACAGTTTTCCTGAAATGCATCAAATGAATAATATCCAAAACAGGCTTTTAAAGGATAAAGACTCAAATATAGCATCAACACCAGCAAAACCAAATACAATTCTTTTAGGTATTTATTTCCCTTCACCCTGCTTATACCCCATATTTTTAATGCATAAGTATTTTGCTAACCTATTAGCCAGCAAAAGAATCCGTAATGAATTTAACCAAGATAATATTGTCCAAGATTTATGACTTTGCACATAGGAAGCAATGTTTCATTGCATATGGAAGACAGACAGAGCGGAGTATGAAAAAGCCAACAGAGCTGCTAAGACAGACAGATTCAAGTTCTGCTCTACCTATTCAGCACTCCACAGGGAGACACTGTAGTGAATGGAGGATGGATTGTGCTTACTGTTGTAGAGATGTGTTACTGTAGTCTCTTCTAACAGCAATTTCCTCCATCCTAATGGATTCACGCCCCTACAGAGTTCATTGCTCCAGTTCTCTGTGTGTTAACCAGGAATGCAAGTCCATGGTTCAAAAGCAGAAAGCTCCATCAGTTTCAAGAGTCTCTTATCAGCTGGAAGACATGGCTCAGAGGACACCAGGAAAAAAGTCGTCTGAGGTAAAGCTAGTCTTGTCAAAATCTTGTGTGGAAACATGGAAAATATACTTATTTCATATAGACAAATGTCTATATGCAATATGGATACAGCTTCTGATTAATGGTCACCTAACTTATGTGAGGTTTTTTTTCTTTCGCAGCAAAACAATAATGATGCTGCTATCATTAAGAGTTGTTTTTTGCTCAGTTCCTGGATCGACTGAATGATTTCATTCTTCTGACACATTATCTGGGATGCACTGACCTGACCAAAGCATAGGGATAGGATTTTTCTTCTGGCAGAAAACTAGATCATGGCAGCTGCTCTGCATTATACAAAAATACCTGTGTTAAGCCCATGGTTGCTACAAAACAATCCCTATTCAATGTGTGCAACCCCTGAATTACAGTTGAAGAACAGTCAGCATGATAATCTGCTTTGAATCCTCCATGGTAAGCAATTCCATTACTCTCCAGCAATACTTGGCATACATAACATAATGCTGCTTACAATTTAAAATATTAACACTGTGGTAAGATATTTTTAATATGCACTAGCAAAATATGAACATATTTGGAACATGCAAAAAAGCTTTCTGTTTTAAATAAGCTCTACAGTATGATTTGCTTCTCAGATCACAACAGTTATCTCAGTCTGTTGTGCATCCTGAAGGTAATTTGAGTGTAGCTGATCTCTACTGAAAGAGTATCTCCTTTAAAAAAAAGGGGATAGGTTAATCTCAGAAGCATATTATTGATTTAATGTGTTAAATACTTTTACATATCCTGGTAGATATTTCCATGGTAGATCTCATTTTCACAAACATTTTAAAAAGCACTGTGGTTTCTGTCTTGTAATGCACTACCTTGTCTCCCCCTGGAATAGAGGATTTGTTACAGACTACTGACCTGAAACTTAATTCACAGAAGGAAAGAGAGCATGCTAACTGAATCCCACATGTCCTTAAGTATATGTTTTCACTCTTAGCTGCATCTTCATTTTCTGTCTTGGATTCTGAGAAAAAAAATTTGCAATAGTATTCCTTTCAAGTGACACATCTTTGGTACTTCCAAGACATAATACCAATAGTGTAATGCAGCCACGTCATATTGTTTTCTATATGCCAGTACAATTAAGGCCCTAAGGCATGTCTTGGCCTTTTCCACTGTTGACTACACAATGACTTCCAGTTTTGATTTGCCAGTTGCTAATCTTAGTTGACTAAAACCACAGCCAAGTTCTCCTGAGAAACAGTTAGATTGCATTACTCAGTACATTACTCATAGGTTATATACCATTCACTCACTACACTGAACTGCAGTTAAAGATTACAGTGATTTTTTTTTTTAAGGGATTTAAATTATACTGGTTGGCAGTCATGTAACTTCATCAGCTGTGGCACAGCTGCTATACACCTTTATGACCTCTTGGTACTTTATATTTTTTAATGTGTCCAGAGCTAGTGGATAGAAATGCAGTGATGTCATAATGCCATCTACAGGCTCTAAACAGTCCCAGTTTCTCTTGGTGACCCTGTCTTCCATTTTCCACCAAATAGCTAAAAGAAAGGATCAGTAGAAAAACAAACTGCAACAAACCCTTCCAACAGAGAGTCAAATCATAGGTAATTCAAACAAAGCTCTACACTATGACTCTCCCTAAAGAGTTTTCTCGACAACTTTCTAGTAATCTCTGCCAGGAACAATGTGAAGATAGCTCTTCATGTAGTATTCATCAGCTCAAGCCATGGCCTTAAGTTAAGAAGTAAGTAGTGTAAAAACAAGACTTAAAGGAGTTCTGAATCTTGCATTAAAGTTGCTTTATGTTCAGTTCTAAAAATCACTGGTAAGTTCTTGGTCTACAGTGATAGGTACTCCTATAACATAAATGTGTCCAACCTTCCTGATCCCAACAGCCAGCCATCAAATCTTCAAACACCCAAGAGCCACAGGATAGACATCACATATTCTGGAGAGCTGACAGAAGAAGGGAGCTGAAATTGTGGTTCACAAAAGATGATAACAGCTCCCAAGGTGTCCCACTGCCTCCACTAACCTGGGGTTTGACAGTCTCAATCTCTCCTACTTATTTGCTTTCCCAAAGTGAGGGATGCGGATTACACTGAAGTTCCCATGCCAGCTCAGCTTCCCTGTTAGTCAGATGACACAGTCTGACATATGACTTGAACTTCTGATGGTCTACACACAGCTAAAGACCCACTTTTGCTATCCTGTTAGGCTTGTCAATGAGCATGGCTTTGAGCAATCACAGACCTTGTTAAAGCTGACTGATGTGCTTGCCACTCTTCTGTCAGGTTAAATGGGAAAGAAACAAAAAAAACCCAACAAAACATCCCCTCACCCCACCCCCCCAAAGAAGAAAAAAAAAAACGGCTAAAAAACAGAAACCACAGCCCAAGGGGCTGGGTCATCTGGCATGGGCTAACCAAGAACACAAGGGGAAAATGTCTGTTCTTGCAAAACTGTTTCATGTTTCAGAGGCAGAGAGTCAGAAATAGAGAGGAAACTTCTGGCAATGTCTACATTTCAGCTACTTGTGTTTCCTCTCTTTGGGAATCTGTGAGCAGCGAATCCAACAGCATTCCTAATGCAAAATACTAGAGCAAAAACAAGATTAAAAAAGCAAACAAACAGCTCATTCACATATTGAGTCTAACATACCTTTCACTGCCTTGTTTCTTCTCTTATAGGAATAGTAAAAAACCCTTTACACACTCTCCCAGCAAGCAGACATTCATCTCAGTCTATGGGTCCCTCCCACTGGCTTCCATTTGTCTGCTCAAAATTTTTCGATGTTCCTCAGAGAGGCCAAGAGTCACTGAAATTACTCACACAAGTGTTATATTTAGGGCATATTTACACGAGAGCTTTTGGAACAACATCTGAAAAGGTTTCCTTCCTAGGTGAGCCCCAACACAGAAGGTCAAATGCCTCATTTATTATTTGTACAGAACCATCACATTGAAGAGAGATCTACATAAAAATAGCAATGTCTTTAAGAAAGTACTCTTAAGATTTGAATCAGTCATTAACTAACACAATCAGAATTGTTGACTCTTTCCCAATTCAATCTTACAGACTACAGGAAGAAAGAAGAGCTACATCCACATGAAAAAGAAGTGTTTCAAGCTTTTACAATGCATAACATTTTTTCAGTTAATAATATTTTTAAATCTAGGCCTTTCTGTGCTGTTTGAAGAAAAGCACTTTTATTTAAAATGCGTATTTTAAACGCTTTCATATGAAAAACAGAGAAACATCTCAGAAGAAGAGTCAGAGTAACAGCTTCACAACAGACATCACAGCAGATTGCATTTCTGCATGCATTTTTATTGCAAACCTTCTCAGGCAGTGGAAAAAGATATATTATCTGAAACTCTTGTACCTCACATTTGCTGTATGCAGCTATTATTTTACTTGGCTTTGATGTTTCACACAACTTTTTGAAGCAAAGAATCTGCAATGACAACATGACATTTCCCATATGCTCCCTTAGCTGTATGAATGAGAAAACCTTGGCTAACCCTAATTAGCATTGGCACTGTTGTTTGTAATCCTTCCACTGCTTTTTGTACAACATTGCTTTAGTAACTTATTAGAGCTTATGAAATGTTCTGCTTATTGTGCACAGGACCAAGAGCACCATGCTACTGGGGATGCTTGACTTTAAATTGCTGGGGACAGGTGGCAGCCAAGCTTCTGTACCTTGGCTGACCTTCCAGCCCATAACTAGGTGGAGGTTATAGCAGGTTATGGTCTGGGTTCAGACAGATGCGGATGGCCTCCAGGTAAATTTCTCAACTCCACCAGCTTCCCTATATAGGGTGAAGGAAGTCTTCAAGAAAGCTGGTTGGTCAACAGATGGAGGAAAAAAGGCTTATATGAATCAGGTCACACTTCACCTCCAGTCATACAAAGCTGGTTTTCTCTTTTGGCTAAAAAGTCATTGCCAGCAGCCAAAATGGAACTTAATCTCCTACAGATTAAATGCAGTTAGTCCTAGTTTTTTAAAATGTTACCTCTCCCAGTGAATGTGTAAACATCTAATCTCTGCATGTAATCTAGCATGCCAAAGAGCTTATCTGACATACTGGGTGGCAATCTGCTTTAGAGCTAGTCAGAGGAGAGTGCTGCACAGAGGAGAGTGCTGCTTGTCATCTCAGGTGCCTTCAGCTCCCTGAAATTCAGGGTCCAGCATGATTTCAGAAAGCAGGCCCCTGTTTTGGTTATTGGGAGAAACAACACACCAGTCGTGCTGCCACCCAGAGGGATTTGGACAGGCTGGAGAGATGGGCTGACAGGGACCTCATTAAGTTCAGCAAGGGGAAGTGCAAAGCCCTGCCCCTGGGGAAGAACAAGCCCAGGCACCAGGACAAGCTGACGGCAGGATACCATTTACCTTCTTTGCGGCAATGGCACATCGCTAGATCATGCTCAACTTGTTGTCCACCATGACCTTTGGGTTCTTCCCTGCAGAGCTGCTTTCCAGCCAGCTGCCCCAGCCTGGACTGGTGCCTGGGCTTATTCCTCCTCAGGGGCGGGACTTGGCATTTCCCTATATTGAACTTCATGCAGTTCCTGCTGGCCCATTTTTCAGCTTCCTGAGGTACCTTTGAATGGCAGCACACCCATCCGGTGTATTAGCCAGATACATTCCCTTCTTCTGGTAATACACTTTTTCTTTTTTACTTTCAACTTCTTTTGGTTTTGCTTTCTGGAAAAAAAAAAAAAAAATCAGTCTTTCCTGCTTTAAGGGTTTTCAAATCAAGTTAAAACTTCCATGTTCTGGCAAACTCTTTTTTTTTTTTTTTTTTTTTTTTTTTTTTAACATGGGGATAAGATATGCACTGGTTCCAAAGATGTTAAGGTTTGAAATTCTCAGAGATTCTAGACAAGTACCGAGTAACTAAGCCTATTATTGCACATGTTGGGTTTAAGCCAAGTGCTTTATCATTAAAATTCAGAACTGCTGCAGTAATACAAAAACAAACCCACAAAATATATGGAGAAAAAGATAAAAGGAGAACAGCAATATAAAGAGCTCTTGCTGGGATTTTTTCCCCTCTCTTTTCCTTATTTTTCAAATTTAACATAAAAAATAGCAAGTGACTGGATTGTTAAAAGAAAAAGAAGCCAACTATGAACAATAAAGGCCAAAAATTTAGGCAAAAGCATTTCTTGACAGAATTGGCTACTGCTATATTCTCAATTTCCAATCCTTTTTTCCTCTTATCCACTGTTTGACTACTTATTCACACATGTCTCCTTATTTGAACATAGCTTTCTTCAGCTTCTTTTAGATCATGTACTACCTTTCTAAACACTGTGTTAGCAAGTTAGGAAATAGCTTTTCCTTGATCTAAAAAGAATTCAGGTAGAGCAAGGTCAGTGTTATAAATTTGTTCATTATTTCCCTGGATGTAAAGCTCATGCAGCAAGGAACTCTCTTTTCACTCTGTATTTGTACTCAGGCAGATATTACAGATCTGGAACACAACATATTTTTATTAGAACGGGAGATTTGTAATATTCTCTGTGGCCATTGCTTTTTCTGTCAATCAGTGATTTGGTCATCTGTTCCTATTCTTTTATAAATTCTTGTTGTTTCCCTGTATACAAAAAAATGTGCTTCTCTGGATACACCTGCATCATAATTGCAGCAACTGCAGATAGGTTTCAAAGGACTTTTGGTAATCATCTAGCTCTGACAGTGAAAGTTTAGTACAAGTTAATATCTCTGATCAAAGTTGATAAATATCCTTTAGTTGATTACTCCTTATTCATTAAGGGTAATTCATCAAGGTACCTGTGCTACTAGGATTCATACAGGCATTTCAAGAGATCTCTCTCATCTCTCAACATGTCATTTTTTTGACCAATTTGTGAATCACTTGTAATCAATTAGTCCCCTCCAATTATTTTTCTCTGAGATTAAAGAAGTCCTCCTCTGGAGTCTTTTTCAAGTGAGTATTTGATGCTTCTATCTTCTCTTCTTTTAAAAAGTTACCTTTCATTTGGGATCAGCTAAGAAACTCTCCCTATTCTTTCATGTGTATATGCTACATAGGCACAGTACCTGAGAATTTTTCAGATCTGAAAAACATCCTTCAGAGAAATTGAACTTACTTGGTAAAGGCTTGAAATTGTAGTCATGCCCTCTAGCTTTAAGTATAAAAGTAAACTTAGTCTCCTCCAGGCAGCAATTCTTTGTTTTTTCCCATTTTTTATGTTCCTAAAAAAGGTTTGAATAACACAGGGCAGCTGTGTGCCGTTTAAAGGAAATAGAAGCCAACATTTTTGCAATTGGAATTATCTCCTGAACAAGTGATCATTTTGGAATCCCATTGTTCCACCATTTTTGCTATTATACCTTGTGCTAACAATTCAAGACATGGTCCCATCCCACTATAAACAGAGTTTGACAATTATTGGGTCATATGGGGAAATTTAATCAGAAATTAAATATTCTTTTCTTCTGAAAACAGACAAAATCATAAGGGTTGACATTTTTTAAAGCCATATCATGCACAGCTTGTTTTAGGTCCCTTACACAAGTTGTATTCTGGTAAGAGTGTGTGTTACTATTTGCCTTCCTCCAAGTTTCCAACATACTTTTGTTTTATTCAGAGCTATGCTCCCATCTTGCTATTTAGACTTCCAACTTAAATTTCCTTCCAACCCCATTTCTATATGGCACTCCCTTTGTTCTATCTATTCACTGTCTCTTTGTATTATTACAGTGTTTATCTGTCCCATTTTTTCTTTAGGAATGTAGAATTTAGTGACTTTATCCACAGACGATGCGTCCTAGAAAACTGTATATTATTCTAACTTCTTGGCTTTCCTTCACTTTAAAAGTTTGCTTTTGACCTTGACTTGCCAGCAGCTTGGTCCTCTTCTGGCAAAGTCAGAGAAGTAGTGGTCTGGAGAAGACTATTAGAAATTGGTTGCTCAGTCTGTCTTCCAGCACATGAGCTAGAACACATGAAAGACAGGATAAAAGAAAAAAAAATATGAAAGAAGATATAACATGTACATACGGTGAATGCCTTTTCACCAGATATTACTCCTATTAAGAGCTTACGTGAGCTTAGGAAGAGTCCAGATAAATTCATTAAGTATTAATCTGTTGAAGTTTACTATATGCACAGAAAACATGTCCAGCTCAGGAAGCCTCTGAGTTACAAATATCTGGGGCTAGTATCATAGGTAGGATGCTGGTGGTAATGTAATAGGAAGTAAAACTTTTTACAAGCAGTCTGAGAACTTGTTTGGAAAGTGAGAGACTGCTTTATATGCCACTCTTAACTTAAGGGACAAATCTGAAGTCATATCACACTCTGCATTTTATAGGTAACTGCTGAAGTGGGGAAGCAAGGAGGGTCACCTTCATAGATCTACAAGAAGAACAGGCAAAAGGAATGAAATTCTGTGGTTTAAATACAGGTGCGTGAGCAGTAGAAAGGCACTCCAATTTATGTACTCAATGGTGACTCCTATCATTAGTAGAGAGCTTTTTCCACCAGTACACAGAGTGAGGGGATCCTCTTGACTTCTCTTCCTCTGTACTTAGGATTTTTCAATTCCCTTGCACATTGGTGCAGCTTACCTAGTAAGGATGCAGGAGGTAACAACGTCTGTGGGCTAGTGGCTATAACACCATACTGCAGAAAAAAAAATGGAAAAAGGCTGCTATTCAGGTTTATATAATGTCAGATACATTAATTCATTCATTCTGTCCTGGGACAGACCTCAGCTATATTTAATTCAAGACATTGCCCTCCAGGATGGTCCAGAGAAGAGCAATAAGTCTGACCACAGGGCTACAGAACATGACTTGAGTACAGCATGAAAGAACTGAATTTCTTCAGTCTAGGGAAGAAATAAATACCTTAAAATAAGTAAAAAGCTGGCACAAAGAGGATCAAAATCTGTTCTCTATAATCACTAGAGACAGGACATGAAAAAGTGAATTTATAGTGCCATAAAGCACTTTTTGGTTAGGCAGTAAGAAAACCCCTTTAATTCTAAAGGCAGTTAAACACTTGAATCAACTACCTAGGAAGGATGATGAAGCTCTATCATTGAAACTTTTAAGACAAACATGTCAGAAATAACATAGGTACAGTGGATCCAGTCTTTGTAATGGAGTAGTCTAAGTGACCTCTCAGAGCCCCTTCTAGACCTTTTTCTTTTTATTATTCTACTATATGCTGAAGATTGTGAGGCATTCAGATGCAATAACAGGAATCTTAAGAGTAAAATAGGTAAGTTGAGACCACTTCTGAGAATTTCACAACCATCTCACAACTGTATTGCAGTCATTGTACTGAAAGATCTATTTATTGGAAACCTAAAGTTCTGATTTACCCATTGGTTTGAATGAACATCAAGACACTGGACTAATCTTAGGTTATTCACATTCTGGATGCTTGAAAAATGATAAATTAATGTCTCATTTATCTTGAATTTTACAGAAATGTAGTCTGTAGGTTTAAAAGCAAAGTTTGGATGAGATAATATTGACATTTTATTTTGTAAGATGTCCACACTTTGTACTTGAACTAAGACTTCATGATACCAATATTCCAACCCAAGCAACGGCAGCTCAGTTCTTTATCAACTCATACTAGAGTAGAAGAAGAAGAAGAAGAAGAAGAAGTTTCCTTTTCATATTGGAGCACACTCTGACAGAAATTATTACCAGGTCTAAAAATGGCTTTCATATTTCAGTCTCATTATTCCTCCAACATTTGTTTTTGCATTATTAGAATTGGTTCCTTGGTTACGGCGTCACCTTCCTACAGTATCTTTTGTGATAAGATTACTGTACAGTTTCTGCTTTACAGGAGATAGATATATCTTACAATATTCATCTCCTGTATTGATTTTTCACTGAATATAAAATTTGAAAATTTTAACTGTAAGTGACTAGGCAAGATTTTTTTTCTTCCTACGGGTCCCTTCTCTGAAAAAGTTCTTTCCATAGCTATAGCCATGTAAATTAGAAATTAATATTTAAAACAGAGAATAGCTTAATTAGGAATAATGCCGTTAAAACTGAAATATACATGGTCTCTGTGTTTTGTTTTAGGAAAATGCTAATGCTTCTGACTTTAACTTACATGACACTAGAGCTCTGTTGATTCACAAAGCAAGTAACTATGAATAAATAAACTTAAAATACTACTACTGTTCCAGGTAGCAGCAATTTAATCAGAAGCTTTTTAAAAATATATATATTTTGCATGTGCCTGAATGGTTTACATCTCTTCATTTGATCTGTGTGTATAAGAAACAGACAACAAAACAGGGTTCTTAATTTTGCTTGAATTAAAGATACTGAACAAACCCATGCAAGTGGTAGAAAATTTTGACTAAGAAGTCAAGCGGAGTGACCAAATTCTACTTTATCTTACACATCTTGTCCATTTCTGGAGCTAAAGCACTTATCCATTACATAGGGAGGAAATTTCTTTGGCAGCTATTAAATTCTCTTTCAGTAATATTCATCCTTCTTTAAGAAATAAGCGATCCTATGTTGGTAGTATCAACAATACAGTATGGAAGAGGAAGTAAAACTTTTTCCTGTATCAGAGATAAAGAAAATATCTATGAAGACTAAAACCTCTCAGTAAATGTTATACACAAAAATTTCTTTAGCAATAGGAAGGAGTGAAGACATGGGAGTGAGATTCAAGCATATCATGCCTTGTCAGCCTCCACTGTGTGTCACACAGTCAATGGAAGTATATGTGCTGGGAGCTGATCATTCTTCAACAGACTTAACAGCTATGTTAATTTACTCTTTGAAATATTTACATTTTATGGGTAAAGGTAGCCTTTGGGTCTGCCCTTCAATGGAATATCATGGGATATTTTATTGTGTCTGAGCATGATTATGGAGGCTGAGTTTAGCTGATTGACATTAATGATGACCAGCCAAAATTGCCTTGCTCTGTGCGCTCCATTGCTTGTGATCAACCTGTTGACTGAATGTGATTAGGGTTTAGTTTATTTCATGTCTAGCTGTCACGATGCCAAAACCCTTTGTATTCAGTCAGGGGTACCTGAGCACACACCATCTGCAGTCAGCTCTCTAAAATGAGTTAAAGCTGTAATTGACTTGGGTGTTATAGCAGATATATTCGTGCACTTTTAAAATCACTCCACTCTCTGTGCAAACCTGCAGCAAAGTCATTGACATAAAGCCCTTATCACAAAAATCCACAGTGGCCATTTATTCTTCCTCAGGCATATCTGCTAGGGTAGAGTTTTTCAGTTCTTCATCATTCTGAAGGCAGTCAATCGCTTAATTTTTCTTGGCTTTATCTTCCTGAAGTATGCCCTTGGCTCAGGAGGCAGGAGCACAAGGTGAGTCATGTGTCCTCACGCTTCATTTGTTGAGTGATGACACATTACCTGGTCCTCTTCCATCTGACCTTATGGTGGTGGGTCCGCACCATCATTCAGAGGCAGGCACAGGCTCACCTTTCCACTTTAAGCTGATAACAAGATGTGTTCATGATTAGCATGGCAATAAGTTTGGTGTTCTGGTAAGTATAGCAAAATAGTTTCCGATCTTCTCGGAGTGTAAGCAAGTTGGGCATGTATTTGTAGATCCATACACCTGTATCTGACTATACTTATTTGCGAATTATACTTACCTGAGAACAGTACAACCACCCAGGTAATCACAATGAGACGTTTAGCTCGTCTTCTTTCCTGTGTGCAATACAGTATTGTCTGTAATTGTATACTCTGAAGAAAGTGGAGTGAGTAAAAATACAACAGTTATTTGCTTCAGTACAAGAGGGATTGAAACCCAGGAGTGATTTTCCATCTCTAACTTCATTACTATAGTTCCTGTTTGGCTGCTTCTCATTTCAAGTGCAGTATGCCAGAAGGATTCTGGGGTTTTATTGATTGTTGTTGTCATAATTAGCAACTGTAATGGAATTAAGTGGGACCACATCTTGCTTGGACTTTTACATAGGGAAAATATAAGGAGAAAACCCCACCAACCAAACTCACAGTCAAAGGATGTTAGAGGATTTTTGCTTTTTTTGTGTCCTTTGAGGGGTCGGAGGGAGGGAGGGGGTGGGGAGATCAAAGGCAGAAATTATGTTATTGTAATGCTGAGTTGGTATCCTTGGACATTTGGAAAAAGTGCATTGCTGGGGGTGGGTTTAGATTGTATTACCTAGTATAAGTGTTTACTCCAGAGAGTATGTCTATATTATAAAATGTTAAATGAAATTGCAGTATAATTTACATGGCTGGATCATTCAGTAACACAAACAACAGAAATAAGGTTAAACATTCAGTCTCATGAAAATGTGCACTGTAAGTCTTACACAGCTGTTTGAATCTTTTGTCACTGTTAGTAACACAGGATTTACAATCCTGTGAAAGCCCCATGCATTTCTAGCCAAGTACCCTACCACTGACAGCTGGCATTTTTGAAGGTTTACAGCATGGTCACTAAGAATATTCTTAACATAAACCTCACAGCAAACTAGAGATTAATTGACTGGGATTGTCCTCTTATTTTTCGTAATTATCAAGGGGGGAATTGTTAGGCAGTGTAAGATTAAGGGGTTCCTAAGATCTCCTGTTATTTCATTATGGGGAGGTGAAGAATGTAAGAAAAGTTACTAACCACAAACATTACCTTTAAAGATACCCAAAAATTTTTTTGATGATCCATATATTGGTCCATATTTTTTTTCCATTAAAATCATTAATAGTCTGACAGAACCCATGACAATTGTCTGCCCTCTTTTTCTTTTGTTCTTTAGGTTACCTAGCTACCTCTTTCTTTGCATCTTAAAAGCACCTTTCAAGCATTTATACATTAAAGCATGCTGAACTTCAATGACATTGATTAATGTGGGTAAATTAATGTGGTAAAAAATTACTTTAAAAAAAGTAAGATCCTTTTTATCATGGGAATTTATGTCTCTTTCTTTTTTCCTTTCTTTTTTTTTCTCAAGCACCAGGTACTATAAGCTTCAATAATGCATCTTATTCAAAAGGAATTCAAGAAAGAATGAACTGTTGACATGGGTCTTGCTTACAGTAAGGACTGGCTGGTTGAATTTAAAGCTGCAGTTTATTAACATGGAGAACAGCAGATACCTGTACTAATTTTATTTCTGTAAAAATAAATTAACCATAGAAAGTGTTTGTGGTTTTTTCTTTTCCTTTGCCATAAATCTAGCAAAGTATTCCACCTTTTCTTGCCAGGGAAAAGTTATAATGTAAAGAAAAAAATTGGTTGATGTAAAGGATATACTCATTTCAGCCTTGTGAAAAAAAAACATACCTGCTTCAGAAGCTTGAAGGAGCAATAATGGGTTATCTACACAGTGGATGCCTTCCTACATTTCCAGCCTTGGCAAATATAAAAAAAAGTATAGGATACATGTAGGGTTCGGCGTTCAGAAGATCTCGCGATGTCACGGAAAGTTAGAGGGTTAGTCGCAGCCTTATGATGTGTCTGTAATCCCACCTACCCTTGTTAGTATAAAAGGAATTGACTGCGCAATAAAAGGCGGAAGCTGGCGCTCACACTGTGTGTGTTATCTGTCTCTTTCCCTGGTCCGGGCCGACCAGTGATCTAATCGCGGCACCTTGATATGCGGCAAGCGCTACAATACATGTATGGGAATGCGTGTGCATGAAGACATGCATGTTGTTGTGTGCTGCTACAGCCCTCCATTTTTTAAGAAGCTGGCAAAAAATAGCTGTCATAGTTCTGCGAACGTCTCAGAGAAAGCCATTTTTATAAGACTTGCAGTGACTCACTGCTTCTGCCCCACATACAGAGGGCTGGAGGTTGAGCAAAGGAGAAACATAAAGAACTTTCTTTTCCAGGTGTTATTTTTGTATGCTTAAATATATTAGAATGATCCTTTTTTTTTCCCTTCTTTTTTTTTCTAGCAGTTATCAAGCTACTCTGAAAGAGGACAGACAGCAAAGTCATTCAGAGAAAATGAGAGAATGAGAAAACAACTGCAGAAATGCTAAAAAAGTAGCTTGTGTAAAAATCACTAGTGGGCCCAGAAAACAAGCAGCATTCCAGTACTATCCTATGAAAGAAGATATTTGGGAGAAATTACATTTTCTCCCACTTACCCACCACATCACCATGTGTTTTGGAAAACAGGCAATAGTTTTGTGCCTTAGTCTTAGTGCTCTGTCTGGATGCAGGCACACAACAACCAATTTTTGCAATCATTTCTGAACGTGTGTTACCTTAGTCATTCATTTCTAAACCTGCTCATTAATTTTAATGATGCTGACTTCCTTTCTAAAGCATTGTGACATGTACAGTTAAAAAAAGCACCATATAAGAGTTAGGTATCGTATTATTTTATTAAAGGCCATAATTTCTCTTTGAAAACTTGTTGGCATGTATGAAACTAATGATTTAAGTCTGGCACTTCAGCTGCAAGGTATCTGAAATGGAGTGAATATTTTTATCCAATATTTGATGGTTTTGCATTTCAGATATGTATTTATTTAATGCTAATGAATTAGGCAATTTTTTGGTATAATGGAGAATTTCAAGAGACATCTAAAAATTTCTAAAATAAAATAATTATACACAGTTTGTTTAAATCTCGTACTGCATTGTTCAACTCACATCACTGGCATCACACAGTAGTGCATGATACTAGCTCCTGGATCTGGATCATCCAGCCGTAGGAAATCAGAAAACTTAGGAAAAGCCTTTTTTTTTTTTTTTTTTTTTTTTACATAAGTTGTGTTTTGTGCCAGCTGTAAAAGCCACCCCCAAAAGTATTCTCTGCTTTACAGGAGGCATAAAGAGGGCAATGTTCCAAATCTTCTGTTCTCCTGGATCCTTGGGTCATGACATTTCTATTTCACTAGTGTCTCTATTTAAAGCCTCTTTAGCTTGCTTCCTGCAGTGTTGTTAGCAGACCTTGATATTATTATAAGGAATATAAACCTCCAGTCTTCTTCCATGTGCCTCATTGCCCAGGTCAGCAACCTTTCTCTCCATGTTTCAGCTGTGTTTGTACAAGTCACTGTCTTGACAACCCTGGGTTTTGGTTAGGCTTTAAAAGCATGTATGTAAAATACACAGCAGGCTAAAGCAGCAGCTGAGGAACAGGTGGGAAAGGAACAGGGATGTCTATTGAGGCATGAAGGAAGAGGCTGTGCCAAAAAACTCATTCTTATCAGGTGTTTTGACTAAAACAAGTAAGTTCTTCCTACTGTACATCTCAGACAGCAGCTGCTGGGAAGTTGATGCTCCAGCTATAGAAATTGCTTGGAAGAAACAGAAAGCAGGCTGAGGAGCAGCACTAACATGAGCCAGGAGTTATGGCCAAGTCAATACACAGAAAGAAAGAGATTGCTGAGATGAATCTGGAACGAGGGGAATATCCTTGCTGTGCTACTCCTGCTCTTGATGATGAATCTCCTCAGCAGAAAGCTGAGAAGCATGTGAACACATATCCCTTTCTCCTCCATTTTTTCCCACTTTGCCATGAAACATTTCTAAGATGGCCTGCTCCCCTCCAAGATGATCCCTTTCTGAAAGAAGATTGAAGAAATCTTGACTGGTTTGGGGGATCAACTTTGGCATCACCAGTTAGAAGTCAGCACAACTCAGCCAATTTTACAGTCAGAAGGTGCTGAAAAATGGGTAAAATGAAAGAACTGGCAGCTTGCATGAAATTCTTCAGAAAACATAAATCAGTCCCGTCTGTTCACTGTGAGCAGTTAAATCCATTTCACTACATCAAGAAAGATGAAGTGATTTTCTGGTGGGCAAAGAAAAAATCTGTTGCATAGACACATTGCCTCCACCTCCATTTATTCAGAAACTGATTTTGCTGCTCTCCAGAACAGTCTCTTCTTCCGTGAGCTAGCACCATATTCACCTACAGCTCTTGAAGCATCCCAAACCCACACTACCTTCAAATCCCATCTGGTCCCTGCTCGCACAGTTCAAGTCAGAGCTTTAGGCCCAGATCATCACTGCAGGAGCAAACTGAAGGCAGTCAGCTGAAGCGTGTTTGAAGGGGACCTGTCCCTGCTGCAAACATGCATATCACAGCAGAGCACAGCATGCGCCTGAAGTTTTCATCCCGAGACAGCCCATGTGCTTTCCTGACAGCCATCAGAGCAGGGCCATCAGCAAATCTGGGTTTGAACTCAGCCTCTCTAAAATGATAGTACAGACACAACAGTCCAACAGGCAGACCTGAGGAGAAGACCTCTGCAATTTTTCTACCCAGGAAGTCACCTACTTTAGTACAAAACTGGGGCTGCTAGGCTAGTCCTGAGCTGCAGTTCTTTCAGAGTCATATGCGAAGTCAAAGCTAGTTAGGCCCAAGATAATTCAACTGTTTTCAAGCTTGTTTGTTAAACAGAAGCTGGTAAAGAGACCAAAGCAGAGCTAAGAACTTAGCCACAAATGTTCTTATTTTGGAGCAAAGGCCCCGGGGGGAATATACTTGGCCAAAGACTGGATGGAAGACTGTAAGAGCATCAGTAAATTTACAAGGGTTTCCATGAGGAAATGGGAACATGAAGTTATGTGACCCTCTGTAAAGGGTTCATAGCATTTGCCTTTTCACAATTCAGGATGAGAATCCAGCTCTGTAGAGTGAGAACTGTCTTGCAAAAGCTGTCCTTTCTTCAAGTCGTTTTTGTGAGTTGTTATGTGATGTCAACACAGAAAAAAACACCCCAACTTTTAATGGATAAGTGCATAATTCACATTGTTACCTGAAGACATATCATTCAGGTGAAGCACTACCAGCTGCAATGATGTGTCCATGTAAAATAACAGTCTGAGCCTTTTGTAAGTTAGATGCTCTGTTTGCTTGGGTACACTTTGGAAAAAAAAAAAAAAGGCAGATCATTAAATCATTATTTTGAAAAAGTCCTTAATTACATCTAGTGCCAGAGAGAGGATGATTTTGTAAAATGGATAGTGAGGCTGCATAGCAACAAAAAGAAAAATGTGACTCTCTGTTCTGAGACAGGAGCTTCTGAATGCCCCACATTCACTGGGAAGTTAACATATAATTTAATAATTCATTCATTTTGCTCATCTGTATCATTTTTATGGCATACAAGGTACCAGCACGTTTCTAGCATCTTTCTGAACAAATCCTGGAAATGCAAGTCTGCAGATGAATATGCCAAATGGAGATCTTTAGAGGCACAAACAGCAGATTCTCAGTTCTTAATATTTTTTTCTTTAAATTTTAAAATTAATTCCTTTAGCAGGTTCACTATTTACAAGTAGATCATTTTATTTTTATGGAAGTTTGCTAAGCAGATTTAAATGCAATAGTTGTAAAAGTGGTAAAACACTGGCACAGGTTGCCCAGAGAGGTGGTAGATGCCTCAGCCCTGGAAACATTCAAGGTCAGGTTGAACCGGGCTCTGAGCAACCTGATCTAGTTAAAAATGTCCCTGCTCACTGCAGGGGGGTTGCACTAGATGAGCTTTAAAGGTGCCTTCCAACCCAAACCATTCTATGACTCTATGAAGTGCCTGAGGGTGTGATTCTTATCTCTACTGCTGTGTGTTTAGCATTGGTGGGAATATTTTTCTGATAGTCTGTGCTGTAAAAACAGAATAAGACTTTGCAGGTAGAAGGAATGATAAGCATGCTGGTTTACACATTGTGTATATTAATATCATAGCTACCTTTGGACAAGACTTTTAGTCTAACACTACTGGGAACAAAGATATATGCTGAGAACCATAAGGAAAATACCTGTAAAAAGTTTCAAATTTCCAAACATGTAAGCTTACTCAGGTAGGCAAATTCTTATTACCAAATTAACTTGTACGCAAGATAGCAGTATGTGTCCTTGCACATGATTTTTATTTATGTAATTTTAATGATTAATATACCCAAAACATTCTTGCCAATGTATCTGTAGTTATAAGCTGCAAAAAAAAAAGGTTGTCCAAAAATTCTTCCTGAAATAGAGGGCTATGTTCCACATGAAGCACTATGTCAGGTAGCCTGAAATATCAGTGTTGAAATGAGGTTTATATAAACCAAGATGAAAGCACATTAAACATTTTATGTTTTCTGGATGACAGTACCACTAGTTTTTAACTGCAGTTTCCAGACAAAAAGGAGTCACAGAAGCTGCACATGCCTGTGTGCCACTTCTGTTCGCACAGCAGTTGGTGATGGCTCTGCTGTATTACAGCATGGTGTCCAAAATGGATGTGAGCCTAATAAGAGCTGGTAATTAAACATGATTAATCAGACACATAATTCTCCACTGTGGCCTCTGCGAAGCTATAAACATACCGATGTTCGGTGTCATAACAAGGGTCCTCATGAAAACTCAGCTCTTGGTGCTATTCAGGTTTTGTTGGTGTGACAGTTCCCACTGTCAACACGTCAGCACGTGGCATCTGCCTTTTGTCCATGCTGCCCAGCTATCAAGGCACCTCTAGGCAGACCCCAAAAGAGGAAACCCCACCAATTTCCAATAATTTAGACTTTAGCCACACAGATACTTGCATCTGTACCAAATTTAGGTACAATATACATAGCCTAGCTTGTCCTTAACAGGCAAAATACGCTTTGTCTTGACATGTAATAGGGTCATTGAGGTGCTTTGTGCTTCAGAGTACCTGAACAGTGTTATTTATTTTGAAGTTAAGCTGATTCCAGTACTTGAACTACTTTACTTAGAGGTAGCTTGGATCTCTATGAATATGTTAGGAGTATGTTGCATAGATACAACCTGAGTACTGGAAGGCAAAGCTAGGACTTGAATAGCCAAAGGAGGAAACACTGAGAACAGAGAAATGGAGTTAGAGGCCATTGGGACTGGTCAAACCTCCGAGAGACTTCAGCAGAACGAAGTTGTGAATCACTGACAAGAGAAAAATCTTGTCACAGTGACTCATAAAATAATTAGTGCTGCCATAGTCTAGGAAAAAGACTTCATTAGAGCTAAGCCTCACAAAGAATGTTCCCTGCAGCTATATAGTATTGCTTTTATTAAAGTAAATCACTTGTTACGATACTTTCTTTTTCTGTGTGGAACACCATTATGCTACACTGCAAATATACATATATAAAATACAAAGAAATATATTTTATTTCCTCAAGAGGACTGTTGTCTTGAAATCTGCTGCCTGAGGTCTTGTCAGATACTCACTCAGGCTTCATGGTGAACTGCAGTTGTTAACTCTAAAAATTAGTATCATGGTCATCACTGTTTAACATCATGGAAGTCATTGCTGCATCATGTTTCTGTGTGGAGGATTAGATTAAATATTCCAATAGTATTTGTCCTATATCTTTACTACTTTCAAGCTTACACTCCTCAGCACAACACACTCTTACCTGAAAAGTTCCCACCTCAGTATGTCAAGAGTGGGACCTGAGAGTACTCCAGCAGTTAAATAATGTACATTTTGACAATTCTGCCCTGAAGTTGACTTGGGGGCTACTCCTGCACCCCAGTGTTGCTACAGCTAGTGAAATGAACCTTGCTGAGCCACTGGCCTCTTACTGATCAAGATCTGAAAGGGCAGGAAGCCTGACAGATCTGGCACAGCAAAGGAGGTAATAGTAAATAAAGGCAAGAAATGGAGAAAAAGGAATCCTGGTGTGCAGGCAAAAGGATTATGGTGAGAAATTTGGCACAGGAGGTATGGGTCAAATTCAGTTCTGCCACATGCATTAGATTTTCTTTATAGTATATTAATATATTATATATGTTATGTATTACATATTAAACCAGCAATAATATCACAAGAGTTTGTCTCACTGTATTTGAATTAATTTTCCCTAAGAGATATTCTGGGAGAGGAAGTGGGGAGATTTGGGTGGGTGGAGAGAAGGAAAGGAGAGCAATTTTTCAGTAGCATGAGAAAATGTTTAAGAAATTTTGCAGCTTCTGTTATACTGATATACATAAGCCTGCTGCAGACTAGGAGAAAGTTTTAACTTTTTATATGTATAAATATCTATATCTATAACTATATGGATATAACTCCGTATATATTAGAAAATGTAAAGGATATATAAAGAGATATATTAATATATAATTCATATATCTATAAATAAATAATCTACTTACAGATCTACATAAAGATACACATACAGATATGGATATAGATATACATATACATATTTCTCTTGTTTAAAAATCCATACTCATAATCTTTAAAATACACTGTAAAATTAAGGCAAGTTGCCTTTACAAGGATAGCCATAGGACCAATGTATAGACAAAAGCAATGCTTTCTTTCTGCCTGAAATTTTTCACAATTCACCTTCAAAACATCTTGCACTGATCACACTTAGAAGAAAAACTTAACATGTATCAAGATAAAAAGTAACTAAAAGGGTTTATATTCAAGGGTCTTGCTTTCTAGATGCAGTGTGCCTTCAAGCCAAAACAGTATTTCCACTAGCACAAGCCAGAAGGCATTCTTTGATCCTTAGTCCAGGCTTTTTACAGTACTCCAGGCTCTGACATGGTACTCTATTGTCAATGTAACTGTAGCTATATTTCACTGAAGGGATTGTTGATATTAATGTAATACAGATGCTTCTATTTACTTTCCTTACAGTGACAATGCTTTCAACTGAATACCTTTAGCATGTGTTGAACCAATTTATTTTGTTATTTTCTCTGAATGCTATGCATGCTTATTTTCAGAATGGAAAAAAACCCAACAGGAAACAACTGATGATTTGTTTGCCTATAGATATGAGTTTCAACTTTTAAACTAGCCACAGATGATAACACCAAATCATGGCTTTGGGGTTTTTTTCAGCTCTCCTTTCCCTCTCTGCATGTTTGCAAGACCAGTTTAAGTCTTTTCAAAATTCCCAAGATGCACTAAGAAAATTTGAAATAGGAAAATACAATAGGAAACGCTCCAAGTTTTGTGAATGTTATTCTTTATATTAAATATTATGTATTGATCCACTGTTTTTCAACCAATACCAGAAGCACCTTTAGGGAGAGGCTTTGGTGTATAGCCTGATTGCTTACTTGTGTCATCAGTTGTGTCACTACTGGTCAGCTGCTGGGCAGTATGATTTGAATGAGCTGGCAAGTTAAAAAACATGTCAGCTTTTAATGTCACGGTGGGTCTTCAGATTTTATAAGACTCAGAGTGGTGTCTGATGTTGCAGGCATAATTTAATTAATTGCAGATGCTTCTGTGCTGCTTTTAAAGAGAGAGATAGATTTGTTCATTAAATAATTATGCATTATCTAAGAAAAGAATTGGCTGTTGTATCAAATAAGGCTCAAGAAATTCCAGTCCATTAGTAACCAAGGAGGATGCTAGATGACATACATTAGATGTATTTTGAAATTAGGTCATGGATAACTAACATTATTCCTGAAAGTGTTGACTGAGGAGATTTCTGCTCTGGTAATTTATTTTTTTAACCATTTTTTAATCATGAAAGAACGTATAAAAACCTGGATGTGTGCTAATAGTGTGTCAGAAATCAAAAAGGGAAAGGAGAAGTGATTCAGGAACCAAGTGAAGAATAAAAAGAAAGAAGGAAAACAAATTCTGGACAGCATGGATTGCCACAGGTTGTAGGGAAAATCGGTCCTACAGTCAGAAATTTGTATGCATTCTCGGGGGAGATCTGGTGGGTGAAGCTAATCACATTATACTTTGTGTCATAGCCACAACTGCAATATATTCAAAAGGCACCCACATGGAAACAAAGACAGAAGGCTGAAAGGAAAACCAGCCATGAAAACAGGAGGCTGGAAAAGTCCATAGTTGTTTATAAGTTCAACCCTCCAATGAATTCACCGGTCAGGGAAGGGCCTTCTCACCAGCAAGGAAGTCCATGAGCACTAGTGCTGTCAGAGGTTTCATTCCTAACCTCACGCTGTGCATGCAACCTCTGCACTTCTTACCTTTGCTCTCGTTACAGAGCACAGAGGATATTTCTTTCATATCCAGTTTCCTATTCTGATAAAACTTGGAGGAACATGCTCAGGGCTCTACCTTCCTCTTCAATTAGGTTGAAACTTGCTAGGGTTTCAAAAGGATTACACAATTATTGAGACAGAGTATTGAATAAGCTTTAAATTTTTAGGAAAAAGAGAGAGAGAAAATAAGAGAATCCCCACCAGCTGGTACCAATGGATCACATACTAAGAGGTTAACTACTAATTGACAAATGTCAAAAACAGCAGCCACTGGGACGTGGCGACTTGAAGGATGCACTTTTAGTACATGCTGCTTGCCACCAATGTAGTGGACCTAAATATAAAACAAGTGCTGTACAAATCTGTGAACGATGAAAACATTGGCAGAGCTGTAAACAAGGAGGGAGCAATCACTGAGCAGTCCGTATCATTTGGCTTGTTGGACACATTCCTATTAAATGTGTTTTAATACAGTTGCAGCAAAGAATGCAGGCCCTATCAACCAAAGGGAGGACTGTCTTCTGGAAAATAATAACTCTAAAAAGGAGTTATTATGAGCAGCATAATGCAGTGGTAAAATTTGTAAATGTAATCCTGGGATTTATAAACTCACACACATTAAAGTGCTCTATGGAATGTGAGGACAAAGAATAGCAGAAAACAATTGCTATAAATTGAACAGAACTAGATAAGTCAAAGCAGAAATTAGGACTATATTTTTAATAGCGAGGATGATTAGCAACTGGAATAAAGTAGTTGAGTCTTATGTTGGAAAAACTTCTATAGCTTCAGGGAGATCTTTGTCTTGGATTAAGCCAGAATTCAATTAAAATTAATTATTAGATGAAATTGGTCTAAGTGCCTTCTGCAATGGCTGCATGTCTGTGTGAGCTGTAAAGCTGACCCTATACTCATTGCAGTTAGTTTCAAGTTGCTTTTTTGATTTGCTGAATAGGAATGCCATTTCTCTGCTTCCCTCTGCAAAGTAAATCACTGACATGAAGGATGCAGTGGTGGAGCTCTAGTTATGAAATAAACATGGAACTCACGGAAGGTGTTTCAGAAATGATGCCAGAGAAAAATGGGATCCTTAATGCACTCAGTAATGTTGAGAGCTGTCATAAAGGAGAGAGTTGCTGCTGAAAAAGTAGAAATGGCAGCAGACTACAGTGTGTGAAATAAACTGAAATCAGGGTATGAGCCAGAGCTCTCCTGTTTCTGACACATCAAGAGGGTGTCCTTAGGTTTAAGAGGGATGACGTAGAGCATCACTCCTGCACACAAAATGGGATCATTCATTGACTTCCAAAGAATGAAAATAAAATTACATCATGATTTTGAGAAAGGCTATGTACAGGCTGTTGGTGCCAAGGTGCAGGGACGGCCTCTGTGGAGAGGTCAGAGCTGCAAACATTCCCCTGCGGGTCTGCCTGTGGAAAAGCCCACACTGGAGCAGGGGAAGGAGCAGCAGAGAGGAGCTGTTACGGACTGACCACAGCCCCCATCCCCATTGCCATGCCCCTCTGGGGTGGGAAGCAGAGGAGTCCGGAGTGAAGGAGTGAAGTTGAACCTGGGGGAGGGCAGTGAGGGAAAGGTTTTGTTTTACTTTTTCCTTTGTCTCTCACTAACCAAATCTATTTTAATTGGTAATAAATGAAATTCATTTCCCCCAAGTCTAGTCTTTTTTGCCATGATAATAATTGGTAAGTATCTCCCTTTCTTTACCTTGACCCATTTTCTCCCCGTCTTGTTAAGCAGGAGGAGTAAGTAAGCAGCTGGGTTAGAGTTTGACCCTTAGCCAAGGTTAACTACCACAGCTATCCTTTCTAAATAAAATAAGAATTCACATCTTTGCAGCTCTGTCTGAAAGAGCTCTTCTCTCATGCTGAAGTAGGAGTTTAATGATTTCTAGAAGCAAGTAAGCCTAGGATGTGAGCAGAAGATGGAAAAGAGCTTTTTTTTTTTCCCCCACTTTTTTCTTAAAAGTGTACAAAATCTTTATTGATTAAAATTCTACATCTGCAATTTCCAAAATAAAGAGATATTTTGGACCATCAGAAATGTAAATGGAAAAGGGTTCCAATATGAAATCTTACAATTACTTACACACATAAGAAATACCACGTCACATTTGCATTTCATTAAAAACCCAATTAAGTTTTTCCTAGTTTATTGACATAGTGAGAGCAAAAGAAAATGGTAGCAGAGAGTGACTGCAAAACATTTTGCATTTTTAATATATCTAGAAATTCGTAGGACCTGCTTGTCGCTACCACTGACACCAATGGCTGTTATAAATAATCTCACAATTCCTCATGAACAAGCACCATTTGGCATTTAAAAGTAGGGACATCACAGCAATATGTTCATTTTACCTGAGTCACGAATGATGTTATTATGTGTGACCTCTTTCTTTTAATGAAGATGCACTGACTAGATCTTGAAAACATGTTTATTGCAGCTGTAATGCACTGGGAGGGAGGGGAGTAGATTTCAAAAACATGGCAAGCCACTTCTGTATTTTATTCTCTGTAATTAATAATTCTTTTCAGTTTTAGAAAGTGTCTGAAGATTACACCTCTACCAACAATCAAACAATTCAGGTTGCCAAAAAATTACAGTATCAAAACTGGGGAGAAGTGGAGGTTTCCCAGACTGCTTAAACACAAACTCTGTATACATCATCAGGTTTTGTCAAAAGCAACAGTTTAAAAAAATGCACCTGTGGTGTATGTGTTGAACTATTTCTTACACTGTTCACCATCATTTAAGGAATAAATACATTTGATAGTTGGCAGACAGGACAGATAAAAAACATGACTATAGAGACAATTATTATTGGTAACATGCTAAGAATGTACTCTACTAAAGTACATCTAAGTACACACAGAAAACCAAAACCAAGTAGTCCTTAAACTAAAGAGCTTGTAATTCTACAGGTATACCCTCCTCCTCAATGAACACAGTCTATACTGATGTGTGTATGCATGTATGCTAATGATCTTATTCTTTAAAATCTTTCTCATAAATGTTTTCCTTTGTATGAAATACATCATCTTTCTCTGTCTTAACAAGAAAATTCTTTTTTTACATTTATCTTCTATTTTCCCTTGTGAAAACACTGAATCTTCATAGTTAAAGACCAATATAATTAAGACATTGCCTTACAGATTTTTTTCCTTGAATTCTCCTGTTTTCTTTTTTTTTGTTTTTTGGAAGAAACTGATGAAAACAGTGACCTGTTCATAGATAGTTTCCAAGAGCTGACAAGATGAATATTTAACTTCTTTTTTCATGTGTTTTCTGCCCCATTTTGGTAGAGGTAAAGAAGAACATCAAGCCATTAATAGTCTAGTAATAAGATTAAATATCTGTGAAGTAAAACAGTTTAATCATACATTTTATTTCATTAGCCCACATATAAAATATAGATAATACTCAGAAAAGCCTAACATTCTCTTCTTGCTTATATCATCTTGTTTCACTATATGAATTATTAGATGCTTACATTTCACCTTTCTTTTTCAAGGATTACTTGTGCCTCTCCTCTCCTCCTCAGACTATTGCTGGACTCACTGGCAACTCTGGATTGAGACATGAACCAAAATAGTTCAACAAACAAAATAAAATACCACAAAAGAAATCTATGAGCATTAGTTCTACAACATTAAATGATATTTCTGTGAAAAAGCAAAGGAAGTCAGCAGACTTCTGGTATTTCAGTTAAGGTTTTAAGAAGATTCTAGGAAGATTTACTAAATTCTTCACCCACAATGAAAGGCATAAGAGAGAAAATGCATTGCAAGGTGAGTATTTTTTTCTTTTCTTTTGGTGTTGTGTTTGGTTGGTTTTGGTTGGTTTGTTTTCAAAAACACTATTTCCTGATACTAACTCACCAGTTTTGATACCCTCCCCATTTTCCCACTATACCCACCCAGTAACAGCGTTAAAAAATTGCTCACAAAATTTACAACAGATGAGCTGGACAAAGAATAAAATATTTTTAAAATTAAGGAAATGGCAAAAAATGATTATATTTTGAACTTAATAGAATCCTATCTCAGAATATGAAGAGAGCCTGGGAAACAAGGCAGGTGCCTGCAGTGTGTCACATCTCAGTACTTGATGCCGTACTTACCAAAAACTCTCATAAAACTTGCTTAGCACTGTTGTCTTGCCCACTTCTATGTGACAGAGACTGTTTGCTTTTGATGAACGGATTCCCACCAGTACAGGAATTAGCCAATATACTGGTCCTATATAAGAAAGAGAACTTTCATTTTTGCCCATATTTTTTGAAGGAAGGTAAGGTTTGTAAGTAATCAACTTTAGATATTTTAAATGCATTGCATTTTTCAAAATGGAACTGATTAGTTTTTTCTGAAAATTATTATTATTGAACGTAGTGTGTGTTCAATAACCAAAAATGAAGCACTCCACTAACATCTCCAAACAGGAATGCTCATGATTGATGAGCTATTTCAATAACTCTAGTCCTTCACTATGCATCAACTACTTGATAAAGATAAAGATATCACACAGATTAGTAAATGCATCTGAATAAAAATTTAATTAAAATAATACAAGAAAAACAGTGGAAGACAAAGTAGAGTAGAAAAGAAAACAGAGATGTAATCATGATAGAGGACCTCAGTACCTTGTAAGATGGGCTTATGGTTCATGTACAAACACCATGAATATTTTATGACAGAGCCTCAGTTTCACCCCAAAATCTCAGGCAAATCAATACATCAATATGTAGCTTTTAAGATCCAAGAGATTCTTTGGCTTGAGTTTTTTTTTTCCAAAACTGACTAATCCAAATGTTTCTTTCATCTCGGGATTACAAAATAGTCATTAAGAAAAAATCACAGTAGCTTTACATTGTAAGGGAAGAATTTCATGAGTAGAGACTCTCCATAACACCCTCTACTAAGCCCATCTTCTTGGACATTAAACCAGAGAAAAAGGAGATTTGACTATGTCAATAGAAATTAGTTTAAATTTAGCTATCTTCCTCTACAATCCCTCGACCGTCCTTAGGTGAATTGCAATAAATGATGATAGGGCAATTATACTCTGCTGTTTTACTGGATGTCTCCTTTTCTCTGAAATACTATTCTTTTTAGTTGTCTAACCTCTGGCTCTCTAAATAGCAAAAAGAACCAGTGTGGCTAGTTACTCTTTCTTCATTATCGCAAGAACTATTCCCATGTCACACTTTATATTGGCTACTGTGCTTCTTACAGGAAATTGTTTCTCTTATGTAATAACAATAATAATTTTATTCAAATGTAAAAGATTTAACTGCAACTGTAAGAATATTATTTGGTTCTAGTGAATGATCCAGAAGGCACAATACATATAAAAGAGCCCTCCTTTCCCCTTTCTTGAAAGTAGATGATTTGCAGTAATTGGCCTGCTTCTTCTGGTCCTACTGAGGGAGACTCTAACTGATGGAAGAGTACTGAGTATCTTTGAACTGAAGGCAGTATCAGGGCTGCCACTGTGACCTGGTCTATATCATCATTTCAGTCATTTCCCATAAACCGTAAGAGATACAAGCAGCGGAAACACACTTCTTATTACGGATCAGAAAATGGACCCATTCATTCACAAGTCAGAATCAGTATTAGCAGATGAAATGATACCAATGTAAAATCATCACACAGGAAAAACTATTTGAACATTCTTAACATGACATATCCTGACTTAAGCACAGAAGCTTTGAAGTAATCAAGAAAGAAGGGAGAAGAAAGGAAGGGTCCTTTGATGCTTTTCTGTCCCTTTCCCCTGAATCAATGACACTTTCATGTGCTGATTTTGAGACGCTATATGCCAAGACCATTTGTCCACATATCATGGCATTTCAGAGCACACAGTAAGGGAGAAGCACTGCAGAGCACCCTCCTTTGGATCCTTTCTCTTTCTTTTACTACGTGAGCCATGGCACAGTACCAACAGCTGTGTGCTGAGATTTTCTTTCTTTTTTGTTCATTTTCCTTCTTTCCTTTCTCTTTTTCATTTTCTTTTTCTTCTTTTTTTGTTTTTTATTTTTCTTTTTCATTTTCATTTTCTTTCTCTTTCTCTTTTTCTTTTTCTTTTCCCTTTCTGTTTCCCTACTCCACTTTCAGGCCTGAAGGTGGAAGCTTGGATAAGATGCTCTCATGATTTACCCCTCAAAAGAGGCTTAAGAAACCCTTCAGTATGGCTCTCCATGATAGCTTAGTAGAGCTTTTGAAAGCAAGTTGTTGCTTAAACAGCTAGCAATTAAGCAGTCTCAGAGAAGCCTCAGAAATTTGTTGTAGCAAATGAAAGCAACTGGGGGTAGGGACCAAATGCTATCAAATTCTTCAATATTACAAGCCTAAAAACATCCTTTTCATGAAGGACTTAAAACACTGAGCAGATACCCAGCTCCTCTGAAATCAGGCATTAGCTCTTTCACAGAACTGTTGATGAAATAAATCTGCTTTTTTTTCTATGCTCAAGAAATGGAAGTCACTTCCCTGCAGCTCTCTTCACACAGCATTTCTGGGCAGTAGTGTTTGTTCAAACATGTAGCCATCCACCTGTGCATTTATAAACCTAGAAACATAAGAAAGAGCACTGCAAAAAGTATTTCTGCTCTTACCTATATCTAACCTTTTGGTTCGAATACTGTTAGGAAAACAAACAGACTGTCCCCCAATAACCCATGGAAATTGCTGCTGTTGTTAATACCTCCTGCATGTGTGTTTTGGTATAAATCATCTACAACCAGCATGAAAATATATGGGAGTCTTATTTATGTAAAAAAAAAAAAAACCAGCTTCCACATTTCACTGCAGCCACAATATGTGGGAGACTCAGATTGAAAATTAAATTGGCGTTTTAGGCATAAGTCTGCTTTAGTATGTAATATGGATATGAGTAATATGTAATTTAATACAGATATATTTATGTAATGTAATATGTAATGTAATACACATATATTTAGGCATGAGTCTGTTTTACTATGTAATATGGATATGAGCTTCTGTTTAACACTAATACTGTATGAACTTGGAAAAATGTCCAGATAGCCTTGACCTGTAATGGTTACATCCATGAAGATGTTTATATTACCTTCTGCAAAGTGTCATTATCTGTCATACCCTCATTTTTAAAAAGGAGAAAAAGGAATACCGGGGGAACTGCAGGCCAGACAGTCTCACCTCTGTGCCCAGCAAGATCATGGAGCAAATCCTCCTGGAAACCATGCCAGGGCACATGGAAAACAAGGAGGTGATTGGTGACAGCCAACATGGCTTCACTAAGGGCAAATTGTGCCTGACAAATTTGGTGTCCTTCTACAATGGGGTTACAGCGTTGATGGATGAAGGAAGAGCAACTGACGTCACCTACCTGGACTTGTGCAAAGCATTTGACACTGTCCTGCATGACATTCTTGTCTCTAAACTGGAGAGACATGGATTTGATGGATGGAACACTCAGTGGATAAGGAATTGGCTGGATGGTCGCATTCAAAGAGTTGTGGTCAACAGCTCAATGTCCAAGTGGACACCAGTGACGAGTGGCATTCCTCAGGGGTCGGTATTGAGACTGGTGGTGTTTAACATCTTTGTCAGCAACATGGGCAGTGGGATTGAGTGCACCTTCAGCAAGTTTGCCAACGACACCCAGCTGTGTGGTGCAGTCATCACACTGGAAGGAAGGGATGCCATCCAGAGGAACCTTGACAGGCTTGAGAGGTGGGCCCATGTGAACCTCATGAAGTTCAACAAGGCCAAGTGCAAGGTCCTGCACATGGGTTGGGCAATCCCAAGCACAAATACAGGCTGGGCGATAAGTGAACTGAGAGCAGCACTGAGGAGAAGGACTTGGGGGTATTAGTGGATGAAAAACTGAATATCAGCCAGCAATGTGCACTCACAGCCCAGAAAGCCAATCGCATTCTGCACTGCATCAAAAGAAGCATGACCAGCAGGTCGAGGGAGGTGATTCTCCCCCTCTACTCTGCTCTTGTGAGACCCCACCTGAGTACTGCATTCAGCTCTGGGCCCCCCAACATAAGAAGGACATGGACCTGTTGGATTGAGTCCAGAGGAGGGCCACGAAGATGATCAGAGGGCTGGAGCAGCTCTCCTGTGAAGACAGGCTGAGAGAGTTGGGGTTGTTCAGCCTGGAGAAGAGAAGGCTCCGGGGAGACCTTCCTTATAGCAGCCTTCCAGTACCTAAAGGGGGCCTACAAGAAAGCTGGAGAGGGACTTTTTACAAAGGCCTGTAGTGATAGGACAAGAGGTAATGGTTCTAAACTGAAAGAGGGTAGATTTATATTAGATGTAAGGAAGAAGTTCTTCACTGTGAGGGTGGTGAGGCACTGACACAGGTTGCCCAGAGAGGTTGTGGATGCCCCATCCCTGGAAGTGTTCAACACCAGGTTCCATAGGGCTTTGAACAGTTTGGTCTAGTGGAAGGTGTGCCTGCCCATGGCAGGCGGGGTTGTAACTAGATGATCTTTAAAGGTCCTTTCCAACCCAAACCATTTTATGATTGACTGTGGAGATGAAATTTGTTGCCAGTAAATAGCTAGTTCTTCACTATGCCATCTAAATTCTGGACAATTATGTTGATTTTGAGATCAGTAATTATTTTTTTTTCTCCAGAATGATTTATAACCAGCATAAATTGTGGTTGTGCAATGGTTGTATAAAGTGTCTGAATGGACCTTTTACATACAAAGATTGAACCACGTAGGAAACTTTATTAACATCTTTATTTGAAATGTGAAGGCCTAACCCCCAAAATCCCATTAACTTAATAGGATAAACAAATGTAAGTGTCAGGAACCTTGTCATTCAATGCCTCAGACTGCAGTGGCACACACATTATGGCTTTAGAGATACTTTAAATACTACATGAAAAAAAAAAAAAAAAAAAAAGCCATGCCTGGAGTACAGCTGGAAGCAGCAGCCTGACTGCTTTGAGAACTTTCACTATAATGAAACAGTAAACAGACTTTCACTGCCTAAGAAAACCAAGTGCCCAACGTAAAACAGTTTCATTTAAGTGCAGCCAAAGTTTTCCAAACACAGAGATCCTGGACAGCAGAAAAAGCTATAACCAGTTCTTTTTTGGAACTACTTACTTCTGCACCAGCTCCTTGATATGCATGAAGAAGCTTGGAGGTAGCCTTGGAGTCTGTTTTATTAAATTCCATAAACAAAGTAAAAGGTAGTCTGGGGTGATAGCACTCCCTGATAGATATTTACATGCACAATAGATACTGGTAAATCATCCAAGTGAGGGGTGACTTATCTCTGCAGCTTTAAACCTTGACATTTAGCAGGACTGAACAAACAGCACATGTACCTCAAGTACACAGGATTTATTGTTTCCATCTACTTAGATGCCCATTTTATGTGAGTCCCTTATTAAAATATTACCGCAAACACCTAAAGCCTCAGTCGATATTCTTGAGATGTCATCTTAGGTTTTGAAAGTTTGCTCTTTAAGTACAGTGCTTGATGTATCAAATATATCCTATCTAGAGATGTCTTTTCTCTAGAGTTTTCGAATTGTAACCTGTCTGTTCTTTATTTAGTGACACACTTACTTTCTGTCTCCAGAAAGGGAATGCCGCATAGAAGCGTAAGCCATCATTTTTATTTCAAAGGCAAGGAAGGCCCTGTATTGATAACGCAGTCAAACTCACCAGGAATACCTGAGGGGACAGCAAAACCCTGTTGATCGCTTCTGAAACACTGACTTGTAATATATTTTCCCAATAAAAAGGCTGAGTACCAAGTGCATCATCATCCAAGAGCACAAAACCAAAAGGATTACTTTTCCAGGTTAGGCCAAAGGTCTGTCTAGTCTCACCATTCAACAGGGGCCTTGCTCTGTTGTCTCCAGAGAAAGCAGAGTGAGCAATGCTCAGCAGGTCTCTGGTCCCATGCTGAACTCTTTGGCTCTGTTTTTTGGATTTCTTTAGGAATATTAATCACATTTCCTTCATGATTTTTAATTCATTTTCCCCGTTTCCTGTGGTTCTCAGCTTTTTTTTGTAAGGAATTTCAGTTCCTTTTCAGGACAGGCATAGGCTTGTCCTTTCCATGGCATTCAGTAGGGATGAAGGATGCTTGAGGAAGAGCATAAGAGATCAAACAAATAGCAGTACTTCCTCAGGATATTCTCCAGGAGTCTGCAACAGAGAACCTGTCCAGCCCAGAGACCGTACCACTGCATTTAACTCAGGGCAAGCTCTTGTCTCCACAAAGCTGACTGCTCTCCTCTTGAGAGGTACTGCAGACTCTGTGCCTCCAGTCACTAGAACATGAGTGTAGCTCAGCTAGAATTGCAACCTATGATGCCTGGGGAAAGGGTGTGAAAAGGCAAGAAAACAATTACACGTGGTCACCAAATGGAGAGAGAGACTCAGATCTATTGCCAGCCACTCCCAAAGCAATATTCATGAATCTTATTCGACTTACATTCTAATTACACTTTTTAGCTCTAAATCTGAACTTCCAGAGGTTTGAAAGAGACAAGGTAATCAGAAGGTAATCACTGTTCCTTTTCAGTGTAATATACTCATACAATGGGACTAAATAGCTCTCTGCTAAAATCTTTTTCTTCATAATTCAGTGATAGAAGGAGTGAATGTTGCTGGACTTATTTGGGGAAAAAAATGCACACGATTTGGTAGTTAAACTCTGAAACATGGTGCTTTTGCACAAGGGGTACTCACTTAAATTCAAGAAAACATATTACCATCATTTCTTGTACTTAAGCTGGTATCTTGCTTTTTAGGTCTAAAAAGAGGTGGAAATATCACCAAGGCTTGTAATGACTCACTTTCTTTGTATTACATCTGTGAGAGACTGAAAGAGTTAACATCTCAAACATCGTGGTGGGGCAAGTTCTGCTTAGCGACGAACTCTGCATAACAACGAACCTGCATAGCACGGAACCCCAGGTGAAAAGAAGCCCATCAGCACACAACAGCAGCAACAGGAGGGGGAGGGCAGGCCGGAGGGTGCACAGCTCCCTGTTCTGGTGTGCTGTTGTGATGCGCTGAGCAGCACAACTCACCCTTTATGGCCAAAGATCACGTCTGCAAGGAAGGGGAAGTTGTTCCCCAAACGACCCCAAGCCCACCGACCCATTTCCTGAAGGTTCTCAAAGCACAAACTCGCAAGCACCTAATTAGCCTAATGAGTTCGCGTGCCCACCCAAAGGAGGGGCAAGGAGATGATTAAAAGGACACAAACTGAAGCCCTAGGTGTGTGTCCTATGAGCCCTCTGGGGCTGGACCCTTGGGCTAGTGGGACCAATGCTGGAGCCAGGACTGGTGAAATCTTTCTCCTCTCTCTCTGCCTTTTCCTTTTCCGTAATCCCTGCGCCTCATCCCTTTAGATATAAACCATTGACCAAGTCTGGGACTAGGAGTGGATCCAGCCACCCCTAGGCTCCTTGCTGAGAAGAAGTATAGTGAGCAAGGGGGTCCGCTCTGAACCTCATGACTCAGTGGGAGGGCTCTCCTTATTGTCTTCACTGAACTGATCCCCAAATAAGCAAAGCTTATAGTGTATGTTTGGTGGCATATGGTTAACACGTGTTACACAGTTTATGGAGGTACTTCCATGCCAATTCCCATTGTGGGACACCCTGCCACCTCCTCTTACACCTCCCAGGTTCAGGCTGTTTCTGCCATAAATAAAATGTTCGACTGATCGTTTGGTGTTGTTTCACCTTAATTTAGCATGAGGGAATTCTGAACTCACCATGACCCCTCCCTGGTCTGTCCAGCCTGAGTTGTGACCAAGACCTTTAAAATAAACTTAAGTCTTTCTTGCTGCACAGTTGGCTGCTGTTACACCTTCTATTGTGTTATAGTGAAAAGATCAACAGGTAACACATGAATTGCATAGACCCTGTGTTTTTATGTGTCCTTCTCTTCCTGAGAAATGAGGACTTTTTGTTGTTGTTGAAGAACATAAAGTAGAAGTGGAGGAAATATTATCAGAAAATACTTGATTGCATTTGTACTGATGTCTGTGTGAATGGGACACATGGGACCTAGTACAGTGCACAGGATCTACATTATTAGACTATAAATATCTAGACTGCTGTTGTCTACATCTGAGCTCGTCATCCTAAACTTTCTTTATTACTAATAATAAGAGGTAGACACATTTGACCTATTTCAGATACCTACATTAGACTGAGCTGTATTAGGTTTCAGAGGGATTACAAATCTTCTCCAAACTGCTGCAAATAAATTTCTTAAGAGTTAACAGGACATCAGGGTTTCAGTGATGAGCTTCCTATTCTTTAAAAGAATACAGGAAAGAGAAAAAACAAGAACAAAACAAAAAAACAGAATGTGTGAGAATAGCTGGAGAAAATTTTGTTAGAATCAGTCCCTTATATATAACAAGTAGGTTTCCGCAGAAGAAAATTGGGTATTTTCATCAAAAAATAATGGATCAGTTGAACAAAAAAAATTATGTGTACATAAACACTTATACGTACATATATACATAACCCAACGACACATTGCTGATACACTGAAGAAAGCTAAGACATACTCCTGTGTGTTTTGATGGTTTTGAAAAAATGATGTTAAAACCAGGACCATCTTCTTGCTCTATTAGATACAAATACCCAACACCTACTATTTTAACTTCTTTGGAACTATTTCAGTTCCTTCCTTTAGGGTTGTGCTGGCACGGAAACACATCCCTGGCTTAACAGTTGGCTCTTAGTCTTTTCTGCAGTGTGGATTAAATCCAGTGAGATCATTTTACTCTTGTGGAATAGGTTTGAAACACAGCTGTCTTTTTCATGTTCTTTTCATAATTTGTCTCATTTGCAACTCACATTTCAAATCCAGAGTTATCTTGCCAGAAGGGACTTTTCTGGTATCTCAGATACATGAGTCCATAAGCATCCTTGTGGGAGTTGCTTTTAAACACCCTCTTCCCAATATCAAATTGCTAGTTTCTCTCTGGAGCCCTCTCACAGTGGAAACTTCTTTACAGGATCCCCTGAAGGAGCTTGGCTGGTTGTGTGGGAATGACATGGGGAAACTGCTCCTACAGCTTTGCTTTTTCTGCAGGAGAACCACCCCAAAGAAATTCAGGATACAGAATGATTTCAGGAGTAGCCACAGGAAGTAAATGGTGTTTCAAGATACAGGGAGGAAGCACTGGGCAACTGAATGTGTGAGGAATAGATGCCTACCATAGGTGCCTACCCAGCCTCAGGCCTGCTGAGAATTAATGCTGTTTGTAACTGCCATGTGCATTAGTGAAACAAGCCAATATCTGTCATTCTATGAGTATTGCCACTGTTTCTTGTAATTAAATGGGGTTTGCTTCCATCTCCACCTGTCCTATCTTTGGTGCAATCAGCAAGAACAGTGCAGGTATTCTAAACAGTGAAACACAAATTATCTAAGTTTGACAAAAATAAAATTATTTAATGCTTTGGATCTTGTTTTACCTTTAAATTGATGAAAAGAGACTCTCAAGACCACTTGTAGAATCAAAACTCTGACTTCAAGTCTACTTGTTTGAGGTCAGATCTGGTGTCAAACGTGACACCACTAGCCTCTCATACAGTGCAAGTCTAAATTTTACAGCTTTCAAATGCAGGTTTCCCATCCCACTCTAGTCTCTGCAATGAGTTTAATGTTTCAGGGGTATCAGATTGACAGCCTTGGAGATTGAAGTCCTATCCAAAGTGCAGCAATTGTTCTCGACTAAGTGGTAGAGGATTGAGTTATTAAAACTTACACTTCTGCAACCTCACAAGCTTGCCCACAAACTTCGTTTAATGTAGCTCAGACCTGTGTTGGAGGGAGGTATTGGCCCTTCTGCCAATTGCAATGACCATACTGATGGTTCAGTGATGTGAACACCTGTTCCTTTGCAAGCTGATCTGCAATATCCAATTCATTTCACTTAATGACCTCCGGGCACTACTAAACACAGCCGGATGCAACCAGTGATCCAGAAATGAAAGGTTTGCTATCCTCTTACTAATAGCCTCAGGTGCTCTGCCCTTTTTGGTGACGTTTGTATAAGTTAAGGTTGTGCATTGAGTACCATGGCTCTTTCACCTTATACCTTAGGCCGCTTCACTGGGCAAAGCATAATGCAGAACTCAGTCTCTTTAATTCTTTTATAAAAGTTATAGAAGACATCATGCAATTTCCTAAGCGATAACACTATATATGTAAAAAAAAAAAAAAAAAAAAAACACCTGGAAGCAGTGTTGGGAGTAATCTTCAATAATCGCTCATTTCTTTTTTTCTTCGAGCATATTTTCCTGCAGACAGTGACTCAGCTTCAGGTGCTCTTTAGAATACAGTCATTTCCAAGCTTTGCAAATACCTGAATTTTTAGTTTCTGCAGCACAAAATTAAAACTGCAAGTAGTCATCAGGATTCCTCAAAGGCAGAAAAGGACTGGCCACTCCTTGCTAATGCCTCTTAAACTCTTGTTTAATATGAGACAAATAAATAAAAGCCTTGTAATAGCAAGTTACTGTGTCAGAGACAATAAGTGACCTCTTGTACATTTTTCTGTGAGCTAGGGAATCTCCAGGACAACTGAGCTTCAGTATGGTACTCTGGGAAGGTATATTTTTGCTATCATTTTTTTCAGGGATCCACAAGTCTCTTTGCTTCTGTCTTTTATATAATATTCATTGTTCTATAGTGAAGAAAAAATAAAACCAGAAAAAGTTGTGATATTTTTTTTTTAACCTTTAACCAATGAAATGCACACCATTTCAAGAAACTGTGTTCAAACCTCAGTCTTAGTCTAAGGTATGTACAAAACTTTTAGTGAAACATGCACCCACTAGAAAGCTATTCTGCAAAATATGTGAATGTAATGTCACAAGTTGCTGAGTTTCGAGACCCAACCATTAGGCAGAAAATAGATCCCTTAAACCAAACAGGAGGTGGACACAGCCGAACATGTACATATGTCTTACATTCTGCAGGAGCCATTTTGTTAACATTAGGATGGGACCTGAAGTAGCTTGAAAGGGTAAGATTTCCATATGGTTCTTTCCTATCTACTGATACCCTTATCTTTGCTTTCCCACAGTCCTTTCCCTACCACAATATTACATCACTTTCAAGAAGTGTGGGTCTGTACCAGTCCTACTGTGTGCTCCAGTCAACTGCCAACCTTCCTCTGAAAATGAAGCAAGTTTTGGTCTTTTTCTGCTTCATTTTCTAATAAGTCTAGAATTGTGTTGTTACTGTGATAAAACCTCTGAAAAGATATACAAAGCTAAACATAAAGTGTTACAGAACTTGCATACCGAATAGCAACTTGCAGGTAAAACCTATGGAAAACCATATATGGATTATGAGATGATTTTTTTTTCTCGCTTCCCAGATCGCTTTGTAAATAGTCTCCACAAACCAGAACAATTTTAATAGCAAAGAGTCTTGCCTCAGAAACTTCCTTGGTTACAACTGTTCACTAGGAAATTTATGTTTGTCAGGTGGCAGATGATACCAAACCGTCATCTTCCAGAAAAACACACAGCAGAGTGGAGCAAAAGGATCTTCCATTTCTGAAGGGGCAAATGTGCCTTCATGCAGCACTTCAGGACTTCAGGAGGACACTACACAGCAGGGAATACTAGGTGCAGATAAGTACTTCTTCAAGATTATATTCAGCATGTAACCTTGAGGCCTTATTCCAATATTTCCTCCTTAATTATATCAGGGTTATTTAAATATAACAAGTACTGCACTGGGATAGGGGGAGGTACTGTAAGAATTCCTGAGGTCCATTCCAGGGTAGATGAATTTTTCATTGATTTTCTAGCTCATGTATAGATAGAGCATTGTCACTCATTGCTTTTTCCTGCTTCTCCATGGCATATTACTCATTACTCAGTGTAGATAAGAATGAAGAATCAGGATTCTGATTTCCTTTAAGCAGACAGATGCCTCTAAGTGAAGTACTGCAGTCATATGCCATTTAGAAACTGCTTTCATCTACACCTAGTCTTTTACATTTTACGAAGATCTATGCATAGAGTCTTTGAAACAGAAATAACTGAATTTGCTAATCATAATGATTAGGTGAATCACAGACACAAGCTGAGATGAGCAGCAAAATAAACTAAAATTAGTAACAACATGGCCCTGGCCTAGGGCAACATCCAGCTGATGAACAGAGACAGCTGGGACCTCATCCTTGCTCTACATTCTGTTACAAAAACAAATTAGTTGTGTCACTCCTATAATATTAGGGACAACATCCACCTTCTGGAGCACCTGCACTGCTGTTTTTATGTGGTTTTGCTTCTTTGTGGTCCCATCTGCCTGCCTGGGTGTATTCATCAAGAGATCATACAAATATAGGGAGAAAGAGTAGTAGAATAGCTGCTATTACATCTACCACTGGTAATCCACCTAAAGCCCTTGCGTTTGCTCTTCACAGGATCTATAAAGGCATTTCAAAGGATCTATACAGCCGTGTTCTGATTCATCAGCTCCCCATCAGCTTTTCATGCTTTTCTTGCTTGCCACAGATTAACACTCTCCCTCTCTTGGCTGTAGAAGCCACAACATAGCTTTTTATAAACTAATCAATATTTAATCATTGTAATACTTTGCAGGTTAAGAGAAGTTCAGACATGGAAATTATGTTGCACCGTCCTGATATTGAAAAGACCTCACTTTGACTCAGTGGGATTAATAAATCATATTATTCCCATTATAACAAGGAATCCAAATTACATGTCAGCTATGTGAATTACCCAAGGTTATACAATGCATCAGTAGCAGAGCAAAGAACCAAACTGGCAAGAACCTGTCCTGCAGGTTATTCTCAGTGAATTAGAGCAATCCTGCCTGTGTATATGTTTCAAGGGATATTATCTCAGATATAAACTGTTATTGTGAGCTGGCTATTCCTTTGCAGCCCACATTCATCCCCCTCTGCATTTTTCTCCATTTAATATGACCTAGTTCATCATATTAACTAAGATGAAAAGCTGGAAGCACTCAGAGAACAAGCATGTTAATCTTGCGTGTGGATGAACTAATCAAGTAATAGTGAGCAGCTGGTCAAATGACCAGAATTTGAGTTATGCTACTGTCACTGGGTGTCTAATGCTGAAGAAGCAGCATGGAGTACTTAGAAGTAAAAATGAACATGTCAGTAGCAGAAAAACTCACCAGCCTGACAAATGGAAAATTTCCTTACTCCATGAAAATTATTGTCTTAGAGATGATAAATACAGGCCACCCTCTTATCTTGGAATGGTAGTTCTAAGCTAATGCCTTCCAAGTATGTTGGCCAAAAGACGCTCATCTAGTTTTCACCTCTGCCTTGTCTTTTCCTTGAAGTTCCCTGAGGACCTTGATCTCAACAGAAAATTAGGAGCCTAAGTAGAAATTAGGTACATTTCTTTGTGGCTCTCAGCCTTAGTCAATAACCAGAAAAGCTGTTTTACTGGTTCCATATGTGGCTTGGCTAAGGTAGCATCAATCACCTCTCAATTTAGGTTTGCAGAGCAGGAAAAGCCATTTAGCTCCTCCACCAAACCAAATGTCATTACTAACCTACAAACTGTATTAACAGCCAAGATACTCCTCATGTATTGCAGTTTATGGTTTTCAATACACAAAGCATAGTTTCAGCATGCACCTGCTATTCCTTTTCTTTTCAGTTAGTCTAAGACCAGTTTGATCCAGTGAGCACCTTACAAAAGATATATCAACATTTATTTCTCCAGTCTTTTGGAGACATATATTTCTTTTTCAAAACTCAACTGAAAACAAAAGTAAATAATTACCAGATAAATGTGCAAGTTTGTTTATATTTCTCCTTTTCATCTTGCCATCAGTTCATGAATGAATGGAAAGAATATTTTCTAGGAAATGCTTAAAGAAACTGATTATTTAAATATATATACAAAGGCTCTAGCTGCAGCAGTGACAAGGCGGGTGCTGTACAGCTGTGAAGGTTCATTCAGAAATAAAATATTCATGAAAGCTTTCCTGAATAGCTATGAAAAATAAACTGCATGTACAGGAGGAAAAAAGAGAACATTAAGATACAAATTCTCTTGAAGAATTTATTTCAATAGGTTTCTCTGCCTCCTCCTCATTAGAAAATATTGTACTATCTGGAATCTACTGCTTCCCTCAAGCAACAGAATTTCAAAGTGATTCTGCTGCAGGATTGAAGTATTTAACATGCTGGTTAGAGCACTTGCTTCTTTGCATTGATTTGAAATGGTGTGTTAATGCTACTACACAACAGATTACCTGGGGTTATTTAGACTTAAGGTTACACTGTCTCCTAGGACAATAATTAACTAGTCAAAAAAACAGCTTTTGTTCTCATCTTACTTAGGCTCATCGTCCTTTTTATAACAAGACCCCTTTCCATTTTTCAGTTATTTGTGTACATGGTCTGCCATTGCTGCATGGCTTTCCTAACACATCTAGCACTTTGCTCAGTGCATTTTCTCTCTAGCTTTTTTAATGCTATGGAATTACTTGAAGAGGGTGAGTAGCCCCTTATGTCCATTATGTGAACCTTTTCAAAGGTGCCGTTAGCACCCTCTTTGATTTTTTCTTTCTCACAGAAATGTGTTTAAGGGCTCTAAAGAAATTGGACTGTGCTACTAAATAGTATCTCCTTTAGTTTGCAAACAACTTAGAAAAGTTATTGCATTTGTATGATACCTACACAATGCAGTAACCTTCCTGGATCAGTTTCTTAAATCTTCCCCAGGGGTTTCCTTTGAGCATTTTGGAATAGTTTATTTTATATGAAATGTTCATGGAATAAGATTTAGGAGGAACAGGAATTCCAATGGGAGTGAAGACAATCACTGAAAATTAAATGATGTGAAGTATTGTTGTTTTCTATTTTGCTCATGCCTTTGCAGCACAGTTACAAGCACCCAACCATTTTCCAGAATTATTGTGTCCAGGAAAATAAAACTGTTGAATGTTCTGCATTTTGTGGGTGCCCCATCACTGGAAGTGTTAAAGTCAATGTCAGTGATGCCCCATCATTACAGTGATGCCCCATCATTAGAAGTGTTCAAGGTCAGGTTGGATGGGGCTTTGAGCAACCTGATATAGTGAAAGATGTCCCTGCCCATGGCAGGGGAGTTGGACTAGGTGATCTTTAAAGGTCCCTTCCAACCCAAACCATTCTATGGTTCTATGATTCTAAGATTTTGCCATCCAAAACCCAAGCTGTAATATTCATATAATTCTGAGCATTCCTTGAAATCATGTCTTCTCTCCCAAGCATGGACAGAAACAAGTTGAAGAGTGAAAAAGCAACAATCCAGCTACTAAAAAATTTTCAAAAATCTGCTAAATGCCTTGAATTTCATGAACATTTATCTTCCCTCTCCCCTCTTTTCTCTGCCTTTTTTTTTTCCCCCCAAGACAAGAGGACAACTTCCCTCTGGCAACAATGCTGATCTTTTTTAAACTTGCTAAGGATGTTCTTAAATCACAGATGCTGAAAATATTTTCTAAATCCTTCCCAGTTAGAAAAAAAAAGCTCCAGATTGCTTCTGCAAAACTCAAGTGTCTTACATGTAATGCATTGTTATCAACCTTACTGTAGTCCACTACAGATAAAAAGTTGTCTTGAAAGATACTGAATAATGTGTTTGCCTAGAGAGCAGGGACTAGACTGATTAACCTGGGAGGTCTTATTCAGTCTAACATCCTCCATTCCTATGGAAAGGGAATACTAGTAAATGAATGTTGAGGTTTCATTGCTTTAGATTCAGAAGTGCTATTGCATGTCAGTAAAGCAAGACAGCAAACAACTTACTGAAGCTTCCTGAATTATAAAATATTCTGCGGTAGTTCATGTTTTTCTTTTAAAACTAGAGCAGATGTTTATTGAGCTGAACCTGCTAGGGAAAAAAAAATGAAATGACCCTTAGGAAAACATGTGGCAAATTGAGCTAAACTGCTGACTTTCCCTTTCCAACTGCTTAGGAGTTAATTAGTTTATGTTATATTAAGCATAGTGAACACAAGAAGGGGGCTATACATGCAGAGTAATAAGTCCATAAGATTCTGTAGGATATTCAGTTTCAAGCAGATACATGTTTTCCTCAGAGAGAAGAACGGATGACAAGGCAGGCAGGATAAACTGAGAACTCATCTATGCAAGGACCAAGCAAACAGACATACTAGCATTTTGCCTATTCAAAAGATGTAGGCAGAAGAGACAAGAAGTATTTATGTCTCAAAGATGAATATTCATTGCAGAGTAACATCCTTTTTGGTTATAATTGCAACTTCCTTTACAGCTAATTAGCCAAATCCCAGCTTTCCAGACTTTCATAGTATGAATACAAGTTTCCACTCCTCAGTTACATTCAAAAGAACAGTAAAAAAAAAAAAAATTAATACAGCCTGAACAAAGCCATACATCTAGGAATAAAGAATGTAGGCCATGTTTACAGAGTAGAGTAACCTAGATGACAAGTACCCTGAAAAAGGTGACAAGATCATAGTTGATAATCAAAGAAATAGCTCGTTCAGTGATGCAACAGCAAAAAAAATCAACCAAATAAATCCCTGCAAAAATTAAACAGGGTAGTGGTGAAGAGATACTGAACAATAATTTCATCTCTTGTCAATACTGAGACCATGCTAGAATGGTGTCTGCAGTTTTACTATTTACAAAATGAAAAATTGGAGGGAAACTCTATGAAAAGTATTTGAGGGCTAGTGGAAATTAATTACACAATGAGATTTTGAACTCATTTAGTTCAGCTTATCAATAACAAGGTATCATTGCTTTGAATAATCAGTATGAGTAAACTTATGGAGGTTTCAGTGTCCTCACTGAACAGCTTGAATTCCATAATCATTCCTCAGTAAAAGTGATAGATTCATAGCACAAGCCTTCCCTTTTGACAGGTAATGGAGTCAAAGGGAAGTATGGTAGTCCACTGATTTATTTTTTATGATGTAACGAAGGGACAGTCTGGGGTTCTGGTCTCTGCTTCAGGGACTGTTTATGTATTTTATATTATAGAGTGTCCTTGGATAAAAACAGAAATAAAAATAAAACCCGAACCAAAATGCAAGAAAGGTCTCTTGCAGTTAAGGGTCCCTCTTTAGACCTACTAGTTCAGGGTCTTTCTCTCTGATTTTATAGTTCTTGCATTCCCAGCTTTACAGTAGTCCAGCTTCAACAAGAATTGTAAAGTGCCTTCCTCACATCTTGTAATGCAGGGGAGGAAATGCTCATGTGAGAGCGCTGCAGGTATGAGAGCCCTGCAGGCTAGAGGAAGGTCTTCCACTTCCTAAGTGAATACTCTTCTAATCACTAAATCATCATGCATCCTTGAATAAGGATGTTTCTCAGAAACTTTTGTTGTTATTATTTTGATGTTAAACAGAGCTGTGACTTGGCTCCAACACTCTGCAATATCTTATTTGCTCCACTGTTTCTTGTTGCATTTAAAGACATTCCTTGTGACACGTACCAGAAGGGAGCAGTTGATAGACAAGTCTTGAACTCACTTGTATGCAAAAACCAAAATAATAAAGGCGAACACAGGTGAATGGTTGTTTGCATACAGCTACACTCTGCTGAATTGTATCCCTAAGAATAATTCTGTTGTTTTAGAATTGTTTTGCTCAAATTATGAAGCATCTTGGTCTCACAACAACAACAAAAGCACAACATATGTTTGGACTAAGACTGGTTGAACTGAATCCATGCATAGACCCCCCCATTTCTGAGATGCTCTTCAAGCCTGCAAATTCTTAACCTTGGTAGCATAAGATTTCAAAATGCTCCAGTTGCTGAAGATACTGCAGCATTGTTATTGGCAAAATACAGTGTCATCTATGAGTTACTTCAGTCATACTTATCTGTGACCTCATTGATAGTAATCTGATATCAGATGGCAAAACGTCTCTAAGGTAATTTTTTTTGTGGAGAGTTCAAATCAAGAACTCATCCTGGAAGAGGAAGATCAATATACGGAGACAACTCCCAGACTAGGCTAAATCACAGAACTAATGAGAACATGTGGGCCATTGTCCTGGGTTTGGCTGGGTTAGAGTTAATTTTCTTCCTAGTGGCTAGTATAGTGCTGTGGTTTGGATTTAGTGTGAGAATAATGTTGGTAACACACTGATGTTTTAGTTGTTGCTGAGCAGTGCTTACACTAAGTCAAGGACTTTCAGCTTCTCATGCTGCCCTGCCAGCAAGTAGGCTGGAGGGACACAAGAAGCTGGGAGGGGACACTGCTGGGACAGCTGACCCAAACTGGCCAAAGGGACATTCCATACCATACGATGTCACGCTCAGCATGTAAACTAGGGGGAAAGCTGGCCAGGGGCCGCTGCTCAGGAACAGGCAGAGCATCACTTGGTTGGTGCTAAGCAATTGTTTTTCATTTGCATCACTTGTTTTTCTTGGGGTTTATTTCTCTCTCTTTTGTTATTTTCCTTTTAATTACAATTTAGTGGGTTTTATTTATTTATTTTATTTATTTCAATTGTTAAACTGTTCTTATCTCAACCCATGAGTTTTCTCAGTTTTACCCTTCCAATTGTCTCCCCCATCCCAGTGCGGGGGGAGTGAGAAAGGGGCTGCGTGGTGCTTCGTTGCCGGCTGGGGTTAAACCATGACAAAGATCCAGCCCAAAACAAGACTTTGATCACAAATAAATGTGCAGTTGTTTGTCTGCCAAAATTTTAGGATATATTATTGAAAACTTGTTGAAATATGTTCAGCATTAAAAGAGAAAATAAGAACATCAGTAATCCACTGCCACTTGTTCTTGCCTCTCACATACACAGGTTGTGCATTTTATCCAGAACTCCACTTTTACTATAGAACTTACTACATTAGAAAGGAAAAGACACTGCAGCTGATATGCCAATTACAACAAAAATTTCCATCAAGCTGTCCCAGAAAAGGTAACATCATCCATGCCCCTGTGACTGTGTTTTAGGAAAAAGCAGTTGTTTTTTCTTTTATACCTTTGCACATGATTTTGACATGTGATAATAGGAGTAAATTTTCCCTAAATCCCAACTTTACAAAGACATTTCATGACTGGCATTAGATTAAGATTTCCTCAAACATAAATGAACACTTTTGTGAGGTTCATCTCTAACCAAACTAGTCTAAAATTGTCATAAGAGTTTCAGATTCTGTGACAATAGAGTCTGAAACACTAGTTAAGAAAAAATTCAGATTTACTAAAGCAATGATCCCCACAGACTGTTCTGTGCTTCACTTCCTTTCTTACAACTGTGGGTTGCCAGGGGACTGACAGCATGGAAACTATAAATGTCACCTTGAGGAATGTTCCAAGGAATGAAGTCTTAAGTATTTATTGCTCTTACATCTTTTTTTTTTTCCAAAGCATTTCCTAATAATATCAGATAATGCAATGTGGATAGGTTTCATTTGCCCAAATGTAAAAGCCTATAGCAGGTACATCTACATCCCAGCTAAATACTCAAGGTAGTATATAGTGACTAGAAAGAACTAAAAACTCTCAATGGAAAGAAACGATGGGCTTTTGGAGGACAGTTCATATTATCCCAAAGCAGAAATTTAGAACAGGTCAGCTGCATAACTAGGAGGACCTGCTTCCCTCTTTCGAAGAGTCTAAGGGTGACCAACTTGGAGATAGACATGCAAATTTTAGAGCTCTAAAATTATTTGAGATGAATCCCACCCTCAGCACCTAATTTCTACAGGCTATGCAAATCTCTCCATAAAATGTGTTATGTTCACATTAGCAGTTGCTATGCAATTACTATGGTTATACTATTTTTAAAACTGCAGCATGGAGCGGTTTCACAAAATGCCCTGTATTAAAACAATTCCTGGTTGCCAACCTTCACATTTCAGCTAAACAAGAAAACTTAACCCTGGTTACCTATGATTTTTCTGAGCAAGGATGTACTGATAAATTAGTCATTTTTGCCGAGCAGCAAATCTCATAATTAATTAGGCTCTTTGCAGGTTTAATTCATCCTGTGTGAACGTCTGCAAAGCTAAAAATCTCTGTATGAACCATTGACTGAGCTGCATGGCCAGCATGGAAGTGTACCCTGAGATAAACGCTGGAATTCCTCAAGAGGGACAGAATTTCAGGTGCGCTTCAACTTCTGGCACTCCTAATCTGACTGAATAATTTATAGCACAGTTTTGAATCCCATTTTCAATTACTAAACCCTTCCCATGTGCTGTACAGAGAAAGGTATGTCCCTAAATTTTCCCTGGCTTAGTGTTGTAGTTTTTGTTTGTTTGTTTGGATTTTTTAATCTAAAGAACAATGTTTAAACTTTAGGTTATGCTGTTGCTTATTGTGTGCTTTATTGTACCGAGCATCACAATATCCAAGTCCTTTCTGGAATAGCACTTTCTATCTTCTTGCCTCAGGGTCAGGATGACTGCCACTTCCCATTTCCCAAGATATCATGGTGTTAAACACAATGAAGATTGTAAAGCGTTGGGTCCAAACTGATACTTTTGAAAATAGAAATCCGATTAGCAATAGGCACAGGCATTGCACAGCTGTGTACTGAGACTGCCGCGCGGAAGGTTACTCAGGGTGGAGAGTCCGAAACCTAGCCAAGGGGGAACAATTTCTGTTGTGGTGTTTGGGATCAATAATAAACAAACCTATTCTAATTGTATTGTTCAGAGTGTCAGTTTACCTTTGACATTACATACTCTTTTATGCCTTGGTCATTCATTTGCCACCCTTGAGGCACAGGCAATAGGCCACAGCCTGTAACAGAGCAAGACTTTTTTGTCTTGTTGTTTGCGACAGCATCACTCTGTGAATAAAGGTGGGATCTAATTCATCTTGACAGTGCATTCCCAAACATGTCAAGTAATATTGCCACAATCTAAAATGGCATTAGATTTGTTCCTAAACATCCATTTCCTACATATAAACTTTTATATTCATGAATATACCTATGCTGATATTTCCTCCCTTGTTGGCACAACAGGATCTCCTATATAAACACTAATAGCTGAGTTTATGTGTAAATCATTGCACTTTGTGGTTCAAGATACAAAATTTAAAAGTAAAAATTATAGATAATGCATCCCTCTTTATCATGTTGTCCTCTTGAAACATGCTTTCTTTTCTGCCCTTTCAACCTTACACGTCATGTTGTGCTACACTGCAGGACATGGTGGTGTCATTTCTTTGTTAAACACTTTCTGGGCTGCTTAAGCATGAAAGGTGTTATATCACATCAAGCATCAGTTA